>NC_135378.1:82961440-83561440 GCF_049243985.1 Paroedura picta | reverse complement strand
GTATTTTCAGAAGTTCAATATCACTTCCTTACTGGTGGGGAAAAAAGGGAAGCCCAAGGTGGTGTAAGAAAAACCAAGCATTACCCCATTTTTGGACTACTCCCCTTGTGGAGTTTCCAGGCCAAAATGTGAACTATTTTTGTCTTATCCTTCAAAGATGTAATAACACCTACCTACGATCGAGTTAGGCACACATATTTAATAATCTCTACCTCTTGCTTTTCAGACAAATTGTCTGACCAAGCAGCTCACTTTAATCGAGATACGAGGGCCCCACACCCAAGTTAAAGAGAAAATACACAGCAGAGGGGAGGGGACCAAGGTGCTGTTGAGAATGCATCCCCTCACCCTCTGAGGACCCCTCCTCCAACCTAAGTGGCTTTTCTTCCAATGGACAGGCTACTTCAGCTGGAGTAAGACTTAGACTGTAAGAAGGCCTCAACCTGACCCAACATTAAAGATGGGAATATAAATAGTTCAAGAAATGCATAAACTTTGCTCAGTAGAGTGATGAGGCCCACCCCACTGTCAGTACTGATATGTGTTGGGGGTTGAGCTGAGCTCCCTCATTTCACCAAGACCTTTCCTGGTGTCCACCAAATGCTGTCAGAAGGTGGGCAGGGCTTTTGCCTAGCAGGGCTTCTGATTGGCTGGGCAGATATCTTGTTAAACAGATATTCTGGCTGAAATGATGACTATTAGAGTTATATAGAATCTTGTTCTCTGGCATCTTGTGGTTGACCTCACCTCCAGCAGCAGCCATTTTGTGATTGCACCCTGGGTCAGAACTCCCACGGTCCCCACAGGCTGAAAAACTGTTAGGGATCCCTGGTGTACTTCATTTATCCGAAGAAGAAGAGTTGGATCTTATATGCCACTTTTCTCTACCCGAAGGAGTCTCAAATCGGCTTCCAGTCGTCTTCCCTTTCCTCTCCCCACAACAGACACCCTGTGAGGTGGGTGAGGCTGAGAGAGCCCTGATATCACTGCCCGGTCAGAACAGTTTTATCAGTGCTGTGACTAGCCCAAGGTCACCCAGCTGGCTGCATGTGGGGGAAGTGCAGAATCGAACCTAGCATGCCAGATTAGAAGTCCGCAGTCCTAACCACTACACCAAGTTTGCTCTCTGTGCCATTCAACAGCACCCTACTTTATATTTGGGGCCCCACAGCTGTGTAGTATCTCTAAGAGCCCAGACAACTCATATGTCAGTAGGCAGACACGCTTCAAATCATCTCCAGTGGAATCATTGATAGTTGAGCCTTCAGTTTGAGCATTCTGGCAGATTTAATCACTGTATTCCCTTGCCTTCCGTGGAAGCCCCATACATTTGTTTTGGGTTTATTCTCGCTGTTATTCTTCAAGATGATTAAGATGCATTTTTTAAAAAAAAAATCTATACAGTAAAAATGCTAAATTCTATCTGGGATAGAGATAATGCAATAATTAAAATCCTATTAGGGGGAAATATAAATAGAGATGGATGTTAATGGGGAAATTCAAAGAGTAGATAATTATGTTATTCCAGATAATCCTACAGCTGTCGAGGGAGAATTGGCTACATTTCAAAAGCCTCAGCAAGAGTTCCTTGGTCAATCCAGCTATATACAGTTTCCAAGTAACAAGACTGAATAGGCTCTGAAATAAAATCTGCGGATAATATAAACACGAGCAAATGGGAGCCTGATAAAGGCTGGAGATTCAGGAGTCAACCGTCAACCCTGGATAGTGTTAGAATAATTAAGGCATCATACTTGAGTTCTGTCCATAAGATGTACTCTGAAATCAGCTTCAAGTGGGTAATACTATAATGCAGTTTTGATATTTTTTTTTTTAAGTTTGCAAACTCCCATTTATTACGAACTGCACGTTTCTGATACGAAGTGTACCTTTATTCAAATAACACCTGGGGCTCAGCACTCAACTGTGCTTAGAGATCATTGACTTCGGAATGCAGATGTGCTTTGTAAATCCATGTCTGCCGTTCATTTCCCCCTCTCAGCACAGACTAGTGGTTTTAATATCTCAGGTTTCTAGAGGATCTTGGCCGCCATCTTTGGGTACCCCGTCACGTGCGGGGACGAAGGTCAAAAAACCAGTTCTTGCCATCAGAGTCCCCTCAAGCGTTGTGGCAGGAAAGACACCATCCTTTTCTCCTGTATCTGCAGACCCCCTACAGCTCTGACACAAGTCTGAAGCTTTAGAAAATATGGAGATAAATCTAAATGTCTACCGTACGAGATCCATGTGCTTCTAATGAAATGAGGTCCAGAACTGAACGTTCTATAATCTTTAGGGCTCCGGACATTTCCCGTTGACACGAGTAAGATAACGAGTGATAAATGAGAGCCCACACATTGCTCCACCTTGCCTTTGTGATATTCCATACCCTCACTCAGGCGTGAGGAGTACAATATCCACATCTATACTAGATAACCTTTATCTCATACTTTGGATTTACGTATGGTCTAGGTGCCACAAAGATTGGCCATCTTTTGTTCTAGTACATTCCCCTGACTAATTCCTTCCTGCCATCCTTCAATTGACCACTGGCCAGCTGTTTCCACCTCCCCACCCCCATTAATTCAACTCTAGTTCCCATAAGTTGGCGTACCAGTGCTAAGGGAGCGAGACCAAGGAACAACACAGCAGGGTTACTCATTGCCGCAGAGTCCCTGACTAGTTTGCCGAGCCTAGCTCTTTCAGCACACGCCTCCCGCCCCCTACACGCCCCTCTCCCCCTTCCCATCCCCCTTCTCCTCCCCACTGCATTAGGGCGCCATATTTCTCTTGCTCTCTCTCTCACTCTCTCTTTTCTGTATCTCTCGGAAATCAGACTGGAGTTCAGAGCACTTTCACTACCTTTTATGAGGTAGAGTGCGATGTCATAGATGGGGGCAGGGCTAGTCAACTTTCTACCCACCTACCTACCTGTGCTGAGGGAGCTACGCTTGCAAACGGAGGTGGTGACTCTTCCATGGTGAGTAACCTTGTTTCTAAACTATTCATTCTCTATATTAGCTTTAAGTGGTCTGGGTTATGGGGAGGAGGAAGTGTGGAGGGGGGAAAGAGGGTTCTGGGCGGGTACAACACCAAAAATGTAGAGATGTTGCCCACAACAAGCTCAACTCTAGTTTGGGGGTGGCCAAACAATGGCTCTCCAGATATCCCTGGGCATGGTAATTGTAGTCTAGAGACTTCTGGAGAGTCACCGCTTGGCCACCCCTGCTCTAGTCCAAAGTTGTCAAGAAATACAGAAAAGCTATATTGGTTTTATTTTAGGGGAGGGTAGAGGATGGCCTGTGTATTAATGCATTATCCATTAAAGTGGGATTGATTTTGTTGCACCAGCTTCTACACTACAGGTCAATATTTTGGCAGTGCTACTCCACTGGTCATGCCTGGCCACTTGAGCTGGCAGCAAGAACCATGTGGCTCTTGCAAGTGCAGTTAAGAGTTCCCAACCCATGCCAACCCCGAAATTAGACTTGGCGTGACAGCTCCCACGGTGGAGCCACCAGCTCTCTTCATTTGGTCCCTGTGGGCCTGGCCATTCTGTCGACACTTGTAACCATTCACGGTTCGACTTCTTCAGATGCATTCTTATTAATAGCTCTGGTTCTTTATTATGATCATTCCTATAACCAGAGACATGTTTCTATTTGCAGGACAGTCCCATGTTGATCTTCTCAGGGGGTGGTTGATAGGTTTGCCTCCCATCGTATTTGATGGGCATCCACTGTTTTAGGCAAGGATAGCTGTTGTGTGTGTGGGAGGAGGGGAATGGCTCTCCCAGTACAAAACGGGAGGGCCTGATTCTTCCTTCATTAGACTGCTTGGAATATCAGTGGCTTTTCTTTTTCCTCTGCTGTTTTCCATAATCGTTTTATTGCAACTAATAAAATTACTCATTTGATTTGTATTCTTCCTTGCCTGCCTGATGCTTATCTATTAATTCATTTAAACATTTCTGTCCCACTTTTCTCCTTGCTGAGGACTTGAAACGGCTTATACTAAGAAACACGGCAATGCCAGTTTAGACAACTGACCGACAAGAGCAAAAAAATATACAGGACGAAGCTAAAGATGTATTCTTATTTCTAAAGAAAGAGAGCGTTAAGATTTCCATCTAGGCTAGCCAGCCAGCCCCCCACCCCACCCCACCCCGGCAACTGGCAGCAGACAGGAGGGTGGTTAGAACTGCCAGAAGACATGTTGGGTTGGACAAGTGACCCATCCAGTTCAACATTGTCACACAATGGCCAAAACCCAGGGGCCATCAGGAGGTCCACCAGCAAGGCCAGAATTCCAGAACCCTCCCACTCTTGCTCCCCCCCCCCGTACCAAAAATACAGAGAAACCATGTTGGATCAGGCCAATATCCCAGAATTCCAGAAGCACCCAACACACACACACACCCACACAAGCACCAAGAATACAGAGCATTACAGGAAAGCTCCAGGCTGCATCTAGAGGTTGGGAACTCTACCTGAGTCTGCATGCATAGCTTTGTGCAGGATTTTGATTCTCGTTCGGCTCAGCCATTTCATCCTTCCTTGTGCTTTGAGATGCAGCCGCAGGAAGGTGCGGGGGTAGAGAAGGGCAGATCTCCCATCACAGAACTGTTAAAGGCCTTCACGGCCAGAGTCCACGAGTTGTAGGTTTTCTGGGCTGTGCAGGCATGATCTGGGAGTTTTTGTGGTCTCGCAAAATGTCAGGGATTTAAACTACCAAGCCGTGGCTGGACACTTTGGCGTCCGAAGCGGCCGTTCGTGCCCGAAGCAGCCGGCACCACGGCGCAGGGGGGGAGGGGAGGGGAGGCACCCGTATCTCCCCTCCTCTCCCCCCCCCCCCCCCCGCACAGCGGTGCTGGCAGCTTCAGGTGCGAACGACCATTTTGGATGCCAAAGCGCCCGACCCTACACACAGCCCCGAAAACCCACAACAAGCTGTCCCAGTTTGCTCTTTGCATTAGTCCAGCTCCATTCTTGTTTTGAAAGGCATACAAAGCCTTGTACTTATTCATTTCCTCGTACTTATTTATCTTTGTCCCTGGGATTCTTCCTTATATCCCTCAGCGTGTCGCTAAAGACAAGACAGAGAGCAAACAGCTTTCTTTGCTTCTTAATTTTTTTGATTGCTCGTGTTCTGCCTCTTGGGTACCTATTAAAGTTGTCAAGATGTCAAGGCTTACGCACAGAAAGGCCGGGAAGTGTCATGGGAGAATTTGCGCCTCTGGGGCTAGGAGCAAGCTCACTCCTCTCCTCTCACTAACTGATATCATGTCCCCGGCTTTGCTTGGGGTCTTGTCTTCCATCATGCGGGGGGTGGGGGGGGAGTCAGAGGTCAGTTTTTCGGCCTCTTTTACTAGTGAGGGCGATGGAATCTTGTCCTTATTACCAGACAGCATGGAAAAACTGGGTAATCAGAGAATACTACTGTCCGTTGACTTGCTAATATGGACCCTGGAGGGGAGGACTGTGGCTCAGTGGTGGAGCATCTGCTTGGCATGGAGAAAGTCCCAGGTTCAATTCCCAGCTTCTCTAGTTAAAAGGATCCTGTCATATTTACTACTACTACTACTACTACTACTACTACTACTACTACTACTACTACTACTACTACTACTACTACTACTACTACTACTACTAGGCTTCTAGACAGCCTCTCTACCAGTGGGCTTGAGGTAGTTTACAACATGTTTCTTTTTTTAATTAATTTGGCTGGCCTCAACATAGCCAGGGCCTTCTTGGTCTTGTCCCCACTGTTGGAACAAGTCCTCGAAAACAGCAGAGCCCTGCTGGAGCTCACTGAGTTCCACAGGGCCTGTTAAATAGAGCTCTTCCTCCAGGCCTACGTCTGAGGCCACATCAATATCGGATTGGCCTCCCTGCTCTATTGCAGCCCCGCCCTGGGTTCCAGTTCTACACCCCTGGGTAGATCTTAGAACTGATTTTAGAATTGCTAACTGTGGTTTTTAATGTCATGTTGTTCACCACCCTGAGTCTGCTTGAGCGGAGAAGACAGTCTATACGTTTATTTTAACAAATTAAAGAACAAAAAATAAACGCTACAATAACCAGCTCTCTACCTAGCAGTCAATTTGGATAATTAACTCTCTAGCTAGCTACCTATCGCCCCTATATTTCTTACATTGTTTCTTCCATGCCTGATAGACATGGCAGGTACCTCAACAGCATGGGAGAAAGGCATGGGGAAGAACTGCCAGGATTGGAGGGAGGGAGGCCCTATTAGCAGGTCATCCTGGCCTCAACCATAGGCGTGGTGGAAGAGGACCACAGTTTTCGGGTCCGCCCCCCCCCCCGACCACCATCAGGGATTTGGGGAGGGGGAAGGAGAAGGGCTGAAAATTCCAAGTTGGGAAACTCCTGTTGATTTGGGGCTGGAGCCTGTGGAGGACAGGCAACTCAATATGGCGCCATACCATGGAGTCCACCTTAAGGAGAACCGTGTTGAATCAGACCAGTAGTCCATTTAGTCCCGTATCCTGCCAGTTCCTCTGTACAGCCAACAGCAGGGCACAGAGGCCTTCTCCTGATGCTGCCCCCCAACTCTGGGGCTCTTGATGCACCCCCCACCCCCACCCCAAGGGAACTTTTGTAGATGAGCTGTCATTGCAGGGGATATATTTATGTTATGTATTTATTTATTATTAAAGTTGTAGATGAGTAGGGATGCCAGTCCTCCAGGTGGGGTCCTCCAAGTCCCACCTGGAGGCTGGCATCCCTACTCATCTTGAAGCAATGGAGGCAGAAATGCCACCCAGCCCACCCGAGGAGAACAGTGGTGCATCTCTCTGGGGGTCGGGTTCCAATGTGGCATGCATATTTCAAACACGATAGATCCAGAGGGAACACTTGCTGCAGAAAAAGCCAAGCGCCCATTCTTGATCCCAGAAAAATACTCGTTAGCTTTTGCTGAAAAAGAAAACAGAGCTATAATTTTGGGAAGGCTTCCCTCACCCCTCAAGTAAGCATATGCTGAAAAAGGGATCGAGCTCCCAAGTTTTGTGAAGGTGCTAGGACTATTTCAGCTTTGCTTTTTTTGGGGGAAAGCACCTCTGAAGCGATTCTTTCTCAGCTAGTTCCACTGGCTAAAATAGTTTTCACTCTCCTCTTCCCATTTTTGCAGCTTCTGAGCCAGCTGTCAAGAGCTTGAGGTCTTTCTTTTTTTTTTTCTTCCATGACAGCCAGATGTCTTTTGGATTCTTCCCCACCGTTTGGGAAAGCAAAAAGGGACCAGCAATTGTCAAGATCCATTCTCCTTCCTCCTTCCACCTTGCAGATTTTGTGACAGATGGAGGGAAGGAAAGACTGCCTCGAACGGGTTTCTATCATGCTGGAAGCTGGCCAGGACCTAGTAGTGTGGCTCCTGTCGGAAGAGCCAGCCAGCATGGCTTGAATCATTTCCATTTCAAGTGCCGGAAGTCATGCTTTCGCTGCCGTGGAACAGGGGAATTAAAGTTGACGATCTGGGACAGAGGTCCCCATAATGCTGACCAGAGGGGCCACAGTGCCCAACAACTACACACACACACTACACTTGAAAGGCCAAGAAGTGATCTAGCTTTGACATCTGGCACCCCTTCGAAGAAGAAGAGTTGGTTATAATATGCCGCTCTTCTCTGCCCAAAGGCAGCTTACAGTCACCTTCCCTTTCCTCTCCCCACAACAGACACCCTGTAAGGTGGGTGAGGCTGAGAGAGCCCTGATATTAAGAAGAAGAGGAAGGCCAGGGGTGATAGGAGAGCTGGGTTGAACCATGGCAAAGGGAGACATTTTGAAGAGGGAGGTCTACTTGTTCCTTGCACCTATAGAGGCAAGGACAAGGAGCAATGGGTTCAAGTCACAGGAAAGGAGTTCCACTTAAATTTTAGAAAGCATTTTCTGGCGGTGAGGGCTGCATCTGCTGCCTCAGAGGGTGGTGGATTCTCCTTCATTGGACGTTTTTAGGAGGAGACTGGATGAGCTCCTGTCCAGAGCATGTGATTTTTAAGTCCCCGAGAAGTTGGGGAGGCTGGATTGGATAGCCCTTTGTAGTCTCCGAACTCCCTGATAGTCTGATGGACAAAGGGTCTGATTCAGAGTCTGATTTTCTGACCCATCTCTGTGCGGTTTAGCATCAGCGAGAAAAAAAAAGTCTTGGGTTCTGAGAAAATGTAGAAAGATAGAACTCCTCCGCCTGCTTTACGGCCAAGAGCCGTTGGCATAGTTCCGTGCAAATCCGCATGGCTGATGGGCTTACCGTAGCCCCTCTTCCCTGGTTGGAGGCCGCAGACAAGCTTGTTCCGATTAAGGGTGCATCAAAAGGAATCCCGTGGCAGGAATCCTGACTTTGAAATGTAGCTCAGGACAGGAGGAGGTGGTGAGTCACGTTCCCCACAGCTCCCCTTGACATTGCATTTGCAGGACTAAAATATGGATCCCAACAGAGCCACGAAAGGGAGAGGAATCTCCATGTTCTGCTCCAATCCCTCTGGCCCTGGTCACGTGTCACATTATTTCGGGACAAGTAACCCTGTGCAAGTCGGACTCTGTTATGAAAGAATTACCGGGCCTGCGGCTCCCTTCCCCGCTCCATCCTTGATCTAAGCTTGTTTCCCCTTAACTTTGACTTATTCTTGCCCTTTTCCCCTTCCCAAGCTCTGAGGTACTATTAGCTGCTAAGGAGACATGGAAAAAGACAGAGGGAGAGAATTAGCAAGGGGCTTCACGGCCTCCACCCTCTTTCTCTGCGTAACCGAACTCTGGAAAATAGAGGAAGCCTCCATTAGCACCTTAAAGTCGGACAATATTTGCGGCAGGGCATGAACTTTTGTGAGTCGCTGTTCAGTTCTTCAGAGACGCCTCTGGAGAAGTCTTTCAACATAGGAAGAAGGCACAAGGTTACTTTCCAGATCATATGTGACCCGTTCTCTTTTATGGGGTCCGCAGATCTACTCGCTGTTGTCTGTTATGGGGTAGGCCTGGCTTCCAGAGAGCAGGTTTCCCTGCCCAGGTCCACTATGGGAGGGGTAGTCAACCTGTGGTCCTCCAGATGTTCATGGACTACAGTTCCCATGAGCCCCCACCAACGTTTGCTGACAGGGGCTCATGGGAATTGTAATCAATGGACATCTGGAGGACCACAGGTTGACTACCCCTGGTCTAACCCCTGAGCCACAGCCCTTCCCCTTATACTGGCTTTACACTGAATCAGACTGTTGACCCTCAAGGTCAACGTTTCTTGCTCCAACAGGCAGCATTTTCAGTAGATTCCTGGGATTAACCTGGGACCTTCTGTGTTCAAAGTAGATGTTTTGCCTTTGGGTGAGCTTGAGTTCTAATATTATAGAAGATTGGCGAAAGAATGAAAGATATATGATTGCATTTACTATGGTCCAGTCCTGACTTCCATCTCTGCAGCCAAATCTAAGCTATGGATCCCAATTCTAATCTCCCCTCCCCCCAATTTATGCACAGTCTGAGGATATCTCATGCCATTATGTGGCGTGATTCACACAGCCGTCTTTTAACTATACAGATTTATATATCAACCAGTCTGATTTAAAATTAATATAATTAGAATTACTTGTTGGGAACGGTTATTATATACTCCAGACTCCGGTGGAACAATGTCTGTTCTTCAAGGACTCTTTTCAGTTAGATCATTCACAGGACTGAACTCAAATTTTAAGGCGTGTTTAATTATCTTTTATGATTGCATTTGTGCCTCTCCCCCCCCACACACACCCGCTATCATAAATTAAATATCTACTTATATTAAAAAGAGAGCTTCATGCATGCAAAATGAGACGCAGTTTCATTTATACATTTTATTGTTTAAAAATTACATCGGCTAAAGCAATTAAATCATTCAGTTCAAGAAATATATCTTTCCAAATGCAGATGTGTGTCTGATATTCGCTTGCTTTAGGGACATTTCAGATATTTTGGGGGAACTTATTTGGTATTCTTCATTTATTCAGTATGTCCCCCCCCCCCACACACACACACCATGAAACTAATGGCCAAGCAATTTTAGGATATTAATCTCTGGTCTCAGAGATCAAAATAGTTCTTAGCACAGCTGTCCACAGCTCTTGGTATGTTTGTTGCCTGTTCTAACCAACAGCATTGCAAGATAAGATTTGTAGGCCACATAATAATTCAGAATTTGTTAAATTCAACTAATTTTGCTTGGGAGTCCCAGTGGTTTCCTTACTAATAATTGGAAAAATGCAAATGAGCACAACTAATCAGTGGATTGGCCAGCTACAGTATCCAGCTCTCTACCTTAATGAATTAAAAATGCAACCCATCCAGAGATGCAAATTACTTCAAATGTGATGAGGTTAGGGGGAGGAGGGGGAAGTAAGGAAAGGGGGAAATAAATTCATTCCCCCCCTCCTCTTCTTATAACTAAATCTTTTGCAAGACCCTTGAGTCAGTGATATTCCAGAGCAGGAAATTTTGATTTAGCTTCTCTTTAATTAGCAGTGATGTCCAGCCCTACAATCCTAGCATAGCCCGCTGCAGCATAAGTTAGCCTTCCTCAACTTATTTACCTTTGAGAAACCCCTGAAACGTTCTTCAGGCTTTGAGAATCCCCAGATGTGGGGCGATCCTGCAGAATAGAGTTGGGAAGCAGAGCTGTGGACATGCCCACCCGTGGCCCCTCCCCTTCCCCCCCTCCAGGCCCATCACTGGCCATTTTGGGAGAGGGGAGCAGGTTGACATTACCATATATGGTCATATCATCTGATAAAGGTGTGTGTATACTAGCAGAAAAGCCCATTGTAAAAAAAATACAACCGTCTTCCCCCCTCCACTGGACAGGCTCTGCCAAGGTCTTGCAAGGCTGCAGTAGACTGCTTGGGACCGGGGGGGGGGGCACTGGTGGGCTATTCTCGCCTCCCCCCCAACCCAGGCTGGCTCCAAGGTGGAGCTGCACCATGGCAGGGGCCCATCAATGTCCCAGGGCCTCCCTCCTTTCCAGCTCTGGCTCATTGTCTGGCTCACCTACAGTCAGGCCAGTACACCTGGCTGATTCTACTGGGCTGAGAGCACATGACTGGCCCAAGGTCACCCAACAAACATACACAATAGAGCCAGCATTTGAACTTGGTACTCTTCCAGATTCACATTGTAGTCACTGTCCTCTGTCGCTACCTCGGCCTTCTCCGCCAGCCGCCTCCCTGCCTCTTCGGGCGCGCTCCCTGGGGTGGGACTATCCATAGCCATTTCCGTTTCAGGGGGTGTGCTAGAAGATGTGTTCCACATCAATAACCATCTCTCTTCCTTCCCTAGTCTGACAGTAGCCGTTTGTCTGCTTTCAACATGCAAGACATTATTTCTTTTCCTTTGCAGCTGTCATAACACTGTAACAAAACCTTTCATTTCTCCCTGCATGCGGGCTTCCCTTCCTGCTTTGGAGCTGGAACGTCAGCTCTTTTACACACAGTACCTCTTCCCCCACCACCACCACCACCATCTGTAGTTGTAGTTGTGTTCATGTTCCTGCCAGTCTGTCCTATTCTTAAAATCCTAATATAGCAAGGGTTGCAATGGGTTACGTACACAGGAGTCGAATGGAAATTTGTTAGCGACCATTTAACTTAACAACAAATTTCTTATAAGGGCCTGCTGGATGAGTGCTATTATTATTAAACTTTTAAAATGCCGTAGTGGCTATCCGGTTTCTCAAGAGGGCCCACAACAGGGCATAGAGGCCAAGGCCTTTCCCTGATAAGCACATCAGAAGAGTCCTGCTGGATCATACCAGTGGTCCACCCAGTCCAGCATCCTGTCCCACACAATGGCCAACCACTTCCTCAGGACGGCCCACAGAAGGGCATAGAGGCCAAGGCCTTTCCCTGATAGAAATATCAGAGGAGCCTCCTGGATCAGACCTGTGGTCCATCCAGTCTAGCATCCTGTCCCACACAGTGGCCAACCAGTTCCTCTGGAGGGCCAACAACAGGGCAGAGAGGCCAAGGCCTTTCCCTGATAAAAGCATCAGAAGAGCCCTGCTGGATCAGACCAGCACAGCATCCTGTCTCATACAATGGCCTACTAGTTCCTGTGAAGGTTCAAGGGGGTGGCAGGTGACAGTGGATGAGCGATAGGGATGTGAGTGTCCTGTATAGTGCAGGGGGTTGGACTGGATGACCCAGGAGGTCCGTTCCAATTGTAGGATTCTATCCATTCCTCTGGATGGACAACAAGTAAGCATAGAGGGCAAGGCCTTCCCCTGGTATTGCCTCCCGGTCCTGAGACTCAGATTAAGTTTCCTTAGGTGAAAACAGCCCATCATACCCTTCCCCCCAAAAAAGTTCACCGGACTACAGCTCTTGGCTCCTGTGCCGTTTCAGCGTGGCCACAAATATCCGGCCGAATTGAGGAACAAATCCGGCCGCGCAAAGAATGTGCCACCCTGCACAACACCCCCTGTTCGTTGCGCTGGGGCACATTCGACAACCTTACAATGTTTGACGGCAGATCTCGCCGGTAATTTAAGATATCCCAATTTAATAGAGTATGATCGGCCATTCGCCAACGAAACACACAAGTTGCGTCGTAAATCAGGCCGCGGCCCGGAAAGGAGACCGTTATACGGCACGATAGATCACGGCCCTCTGTTGAGTTGGCGTGTTGTTGCCATTGTAATGCTCCTATCCATCTCGGGACTTGTTTTTCTTTCGCCGGGGAAAGGCGTGGGAAGAAGGGCGCCTCTATGTGTGGGCAGGAGGCTGGGGGGGGGACGTTCTCTAATCTTGAGATTAAAAATTAATTACCAGTTTCGGGAGGGGGGGGAACACGTGACAATAAATCATTTGAACCAGGGGTAGTCAAACTGCAGACCTCCAGATGTCCGTGGACTACAATTCCCAGGGGCCCCTGCCAGCGAACGCTGGCAGGGGCTCCTGGGAATTGTAGTACACGGACATCTGGAGGGCCGCAGTTTGACTACCCCTGATTTGAACCAATCCAGTGCAAGTCCTTAATACTCAGCAGGCCGGTTAGGATTCCTGTCTTCCCCCCTCCTCCCATATCACTATGAATAACAGTGGGGTTTTGTAGACATTTTTAATAGGAATATGGACAGGGGGCAGCTGATATTGCAGTTGTGTGGAAGCTTGCCGTGCGTGGCGGGAGACCAGCGGACGCCTCCTGTGAGCTGCTCTTGGTGTTTCAGGAAAGAACAGAAGGGAAAGATTTTCTTTTTCCAACGGTTTTGTTTCCCGGAGTGCAAGAGGGCTCTTTCTTGCTTCCTCCCCAGGGCCTCCAAAAACTCGTGCCAGGGGTTATGGGCGGAGCCACGTCATCATTCCCTGCCCCCTGACACCCTCTAGCACCTTTCCTAGATTTTTTTAGAAAATGGGTGGGGATTTGCCCAGCTGGGCATGTGATGGGCTGTGCAGGGTTTTTTTTGTAAAAGAAAAAAAAACACGGTGTTGGTTTTGTTCTCTGTTCTCCTATCCCTGACGCTCTACAGGGGTAGCCAAACTGTGGCTCTCTAGATGTCCATGGACTACAATTCCCATGAACCCCTGCTAGTATGTGCTGGCAGGTACTCATGGGAATTGTAGTCCATGGAGAGCTGCAGTTTGGCCACCCCTCCTCTAGAATGAGCCTGCATCTCACCTGCACTTCGCCAGAAGAGGAGATCACACGAGAGGTGACATGATAGCTGTCTTCAAGTGTTTGAAGGGCTGTCATACGCAGCGGTGGGAAAATTGTGGCCCTCCAGCTGACCATGGACTACAATTCAAGTGTTTGAAGGGCTGTCATACGCAGCGGTGGGAAAATTGTGGCCCTCCAGCTGACCATGGACTGCAATTCCCATGAGCCCCTTCTATGGGCTCATGGGAATTGTAGTCCATGGACAGCTGGAGAGCCACAATTCTCCCAGCCCTGATAGAGGATGGAGCGGAGTAGTTTTCTGTTGCCCCAGAAGGTCCAACCAGAAGCAATGGATTGAAATTAAGCCGAATCCTTGGTGGGACAGGCTCCCTCGGGATGTGGGGGGCTCTCCTTCTTTGGAGGTTTGGAAGCAGAGGCTGGGTGGGCATCAGGCAGCAATGCCGATGCTGTGAATTCAGGCAGCCTGTGAGAGGGAGGGCAGGAAGGGATGAGCCAGTGCTTGGTGCTTGTGGCCCTTTCTTGCATGCCCAGGGGAATGCCAGTCACCACTTTGGAGTCAGGAAGAAGGTTTCCTCCTGGGCAGATTGGTCCAGGGATCCTGGAGTGGTTTTCCCTTCCTCTGAGCATGGAGGAGGGGGTGACTGAGGGAGTGGGAGGGGTTAGGTGTGAATTTCTAGCATTGTTTGGGGGGGGCTGGACTCGATCAGCCTTTTTTGCTGTTGAGCAACCCCTGAAACATTCTCCAGGCTTTGAGAAACCCCAGAAGTGGCACAATGGTGCAGAATAGGGTTGGGAAGCAGAGCTGTGGACACGCCCACCCAAGCCCCTCCCCTTCCAACCCCTTCAGGCCCATAATTGGCCATTTTGGCAGGGGGTGGCCCATCGATATGGCCTGATAAAAGTTTAACACATTTTAAAAATACATTTAAAATGTATTAACCCTTCCGGGGCCGTCAAGAAACCTCCGGGTTTCATGAAACCCTGGTTAAGACAGCTTGGGTTAGATCCTTGACTGTCTTTCCAGTTCTATGTTTTACTTGTTTGGTTATGAAAAATGAGGGGGCCCATCCAAGGACGCAGATCATGGAAGAACAGCAAACTGTCAGTTATCTAATTCTTAAAATCATAATGGAGGGGATGGATTTCCAGTATTCCCAAGATGTCTTTGTTGTTAGTAGCATGTTTATTCGGTCAGTTGACTCATATACATGATACATCTGCATAAAACTATTACAATTAATAATAGAAGTTAATAATTATGGTGTCCTGAAAATAATACACAAATATTGCTACATGAAACTATTAAAATAGTAAAACCATGTTAAAACAATGAATTGTCAGGAACAAACTTAATATTATTGTGGGTAGGGGGGAAAAGAGCCTCTTATGGCACAGAGAGGTAAGGCAGCAATCATGCAGTCTGAAAGCTCTGCCCATGAGGCTGGGAGTTCGATCCCAGCAGCCGGCTCAATGTTGACTCAGCCTTCCATCCTTCCGAAGTCGGTAAAATGAGTACCCAGCTTGCTGGGGGGTAAACGGTAATGACTGGGGAAGGGAATGGCAAACCACCTCGTATTGAGTCTGCCATGAAAACGCTGGAGGGCGTCACCCCAAGGGTCAGACATGCTTGCACAGGGGATACCTTTACCTTTAGGGGGAAAAACGGGTTATAACATGTAAAGAAGAAGGGGGAAGAAACCTCAGAGGCGTTAACTACAGGGACAAGGAATGAAGGAGTCTTTGGAAAATTGAGCAGGTCACACACAAATAACATGAAGGAACCTTCCTGCCTGTGGTGGAGTCTCTTTCATTGGAAGTATTTAGGAGGAGATTGGATGGGCGCCTGAATGTGTGGTTTTTAAGTCCTTGAGAAGATGGCGGGCTGGACTGGATGGCCCTTCGTGGTCTTTTCCAGTTCTGCGTAATTCTGATTCATAGCAAACAAAGAGCCAAAAAAATTATATTTTTGCCCAGCTTTTTCCTGCCTGCCAGTTAGAGCCTCAATACAATATTGCACCCCTCCACTCTGTGGACCAGTGAGCATAACACAATGGCCACAGGGCATGGCCTGAATCCCTAGCTATTGGATTGCAGAACAAATTATGATGCCACTTTGAATTTGGCCAAAGATTCAGAACCCTTCACGACTCCTAACCCACGTGCTTTTCTTTCTCTTTGCCTCCTTTATACCGTTCCCCGTGTTGGTGTAGCACATGAGTTAAGATGCTTTTCTTATGAAGCAGCTGCTAAGCCTCAAAGAGAAGTCGTGAATCGAACGCCTTAAGTTTATTTGCCTGTGGCGTTTCTGTGCTGTTTCTCTAGGCGAGAATTCTGTCCAAATAGGTTTAAGTGCTTTGCGAACCTGGTTTTTCTAGGGATTTTCTTGGGAATGGCTCTCTAATGCATCACTTTGACCAGGCATTCCTATGGAGGAGCATGCCTTTTGAGGATCTTTTGGTGACTGATGCTAACGGGTGGGATTTGGTGGGCATTTGCAAAAGCTGAGTGGTTTAGGAATCTTTTTCGTTGTGCTCGCATGTGACTTCTTTTCAGGCAAGATGCAAGCAGTGTACATTACATGTGTCGTGGGTATTCCTTGCACAAGATATGCATGCTTCTGTAGAAATATACATGTTTCTGTAGATCCATCAAGATGGGTAGCCATGTTAGTCTATTAGCAGTAGAAAGGACCGGAGTGATTTCAGATTTCAAATGACAATAGCAGGCATGATTCGATTCAGTGTGATATGCAGAGGGAGGGCAGCTGTGGAGAAATCAGCGTTGGTAATGAGACAGGAAACCCAGGTCTCGATTAAGCCCAGGTGGATAATGAAGCCCAATACAGTGTCTCACCAAGGGAGCTTTGACTCTTGAAAGTATGCACCCAGACACTCTTGTTGGTCTCCAAGTTGCCATTATACTTACTGTTCCTTTGCAGACCAACACCGCTACCTTCTGAAATTGGTTGTACCCTTTTGCCCGGAGCCCATGAAAACCTGGCACCGGCCCTGAACATATGGTTGTCAAATGCCATGTGAACTTCAACATGCACCCACCAATCTTTATTGTGGAAGTCTTGGTATACTTGTGTGACTCTCACCAGCACGTTATTTCTGCACAGTGCCCTCTTCTACAAAAGACCAGCTCCGTTCACTGAGCATCGTTCTCCTCTGGGGGGGGACTTTCAAACATCCTTTCATCCCTTCCTGTCTTTGTTTCCTGTCCCCAGCTGGATAGCGCCACGTCCCTCATCCAAGCAGCTAAGAACCTGATGAACGCCGTGGTGCTCACCGTAAAAGCCTCATATGTGGCTTCGACCAAATACCAAAAGGTCTACGGCACAGCGGCGGTCAACTCGCCAGTTGTGTCTTGGAAGATGAAGGCCCCCGAAAAGAAACCCTTAGTCAAGAGAGAAAAGCCGGAGGAGTACCAGACGAGAGTGAGGAGAGGTTCACAGAAGAAACACATTTCTCCCGTACAGGCCCTAAGTGAATTTAAAGCGATGGATTCCTTCTAATTCTCGAGGCTTCGCCCTGAAAGAGTTTTCTATTTCCTTCTTTGGTTGATTTTTCTCTCTTTTTTTTGTATGCGTACCTGCCAACTTGTATGCATCTGGTGCGGCAGGGGAGGGAACGGGGGAAGGCTAACGAAGCAGTGTCCATTTGCATGCAACCTGAGACTCTGTGAAAGTTGTTCGGCGAGCTGTGTGCTCCCTTCCCAAAAGACAGCACGGTGTTCTGACGTTAAATGGCGGTCCACCGAGTTAATCTCGTTTTCCCGCAAGACAAACGAAAAACGAAATTTGCAATCCCCCTCCTTCCCCCGAAGGACCATGTCCCGTAAAAGCAGGGGTGGGGTGGAATGAAGGGGACAGTGAAATGTGGAGAGCAAATCCTTAATGCATGCAAGAGACATTCGGTTGGCAGGTCTATGTCTAAGCGGGAAACCCTGGGAATTGCCACGGTAGACCTTTTGAAGCTTGTTTTGCTTTTGTTACAACGCAATCGTGTAACTAGCCCGATATGCTTGACTGTGTGGCCCAGATAATGAGACAATTTCGCTCAGAGTCATCTTCATTATGGTATGTGACATTTTTTAACAAAGATGATCGAAATTAACACGTCTTATCCCACACTTTCTTCTTTTGTTTCTAACGGTGTTATGATTATTGCTTCCCTTTCAATACACCCCATTCGACATGAACAAAGTATTCTTTTTTTTTTCTCCCTTCCTCTTCTCTTTTCTTTTCTGCCGGTTGAATTTTTTTTTCTGGTGGAGTATGAAGCACAACACGGTGGTTGGCATTGCCTTTTGTATTATTATAATTATATTAATATTATTAGAAATAGACGAGCCAGTGATGGAATGTGTAGACACATGGGAACTGACAGATGTGAGAACTTAGAGGCGAATACGTAGGTGTAGCTTTGGATTACAAGGTATCTGATATACCGTCGTAACTGCTAACTCTCAATAAACTTATTTAACCTTCGAATTCTCCGTTTGGCTCCTAATGTTCTGCTGTCCTCCTGTTTTCTGTGTGTAATTCCGCTGCCTCCAGTACAGTGCTATCTATCTATCTATCTATCTATCTATCTATCTATCTATCTATCTATCTATCTATCTATCTATCTATCTATCTATCTATCTATCTATCTATCTATCTATCTATCTATCTATCTATCTATCTATCTATCTATCTCCTTTATT
This sequence comes from Paroedura picta, assembly GCF_049243985.1. Taxonomy (NCBI): domain Eukaryota; kingdom Metazoa; phylum Chordata; class Lepidosauria; order Squamata; family Gekkonidae; genus Paroedura; species Paroedura picta. Next base: position 83,543,084 of record NC_135378.1, on the reverse strand, counting down.
TCACTGATATTCTTCTGAGTTTAGACTGATCGTCCTGGCCAATAAAATCTTAGCTAAAATAAATTGACATCTAGCCATTACTTTATGGTCTTATTGAACAATTAGAAATCTTTATACCTCACCTTTTTCTATCACTGTATATTGCGTTGACTTCCAACCAAGGAAAAAAATATATTAAAAACCAATAGAACACCAAAGCAATTAAACCAACAATAAATGAGCAGCAATGAAACATGTAGATCAGGATTCTGAATGCTGCTTAGATGGGACACTGCCTGGAAAGCATCTATAAGGTGTTATGGGCTCACCAGTTGAAGAGGGAGGTACAAATGCCATGGAAAATATAAAATTCCAAGATGTAGTAATAGAAACTGAGCAGCAGCTGGACAGATCCTTCTCCTGTGCGGCCCCTTCCCACTCTGGGATTCTAGGAGTCTAGTTCAGCAGGGGAAGGGGCTGCCTAAGGTGGGGAGCTCCCCCTCTCTGGCCGTCTTCAAGCAGCGCTGGACAGATCCTTCTCCTGGATGCTTGAGGCTGATCCTGTACTTAGCAGGGGGTGGGCCTAGATGTCCTGTGTGGCCCCTTCCCACACTGGGATTCTAGGAGTCTAGTTCAGCAGTGGAAGGGGCTGCCTAAGGTGGGGAGCTCCCCCTCTCTGGCCATCTTTTAGCAGCAGCTGGACAGATCCTTCTCCTGGATGCTTGAGGCTGATCCTGCACTTAGCAGGGGGTGGGACTAGGTGGCCTGTGTGGCCCCTTCCCACTCTAGGATTCTGTGAGTTGGTTGCAGCCCAACAGCCCCTTTTTCCCCAGGCCAGTGGCCACAGACTCACCCTGCAGAACTGACTTTCGTCAGTCAACGATGTGCCTACAAAGTCATCCTTCCCCTCTCTCATAAATCTCCTGCCAATCCCTTTTAACTAGACAATCTCAAGGCTGAGTGCTCTGCCAGATAGAGACAATTCCCTTTCTCTACAGTATGCAGATTGTCAGAAAAGGATCACCTTTTAGTCATGTTCTCTAGCATTAACCTTCTCTTGTGGGCCGGGCTCTGTATTTCAAGAGCCCTTGTCCTCCACCCCCAGGTGTCAGAAAATGCATTGAGTTCTGAGGCTCACAGTCCTCAGCTTTGCCTCAGGAGACCTTCCTTGTCCCTGGCAAGCTGTTCAGTGGTGGAGAGGATCACACCTACAATAGGTCTTAGGTTCCTTTCTCTTGGGAGGTGGAATTCTAGGGCCCCTTTTAGCATACTGACATGCAGTGGGTTTTTAGTGTTTAAAAAAATGTTGATATTCATATGTTGGCTCACTGACTTTGGGCCCGTCGCAGTTCCTTCAGAGCCCCCTCAGCCCCACCTAGAATCCTAGAGTTGGATGGGGCCATCCAGGCCATTTAGTCCCACCCCCTGTTCAAGACAGGATCAGCCTCCAGCATCCAGGAGAAGTCTCTGTCCAGCTGCTGCTTGAAGACCACCAATGAGGGGGAGCTCCCCACCTCCTTAGGCAGCCCATTCCACTGCTGAATTAGACTCCTAGAATCCTAGAGTGGGAAGGGGCCACACAGGCCATCGCGTCCCACCCCCTGCTCAGTGCAGGATCAGCCTCAAGCATCCAGGAGAAATATCTGTCCAGACACTGCTTGAAGACCACCAGTGAGGGGGAGTTCACCACCTCTTCAGGCACCCCATTCCACTGCTGGACTCACAGAATACTAGAGTGGGACAGGGACATCCAGGCCATCTAGCCGAACCCCCTGTTCAAGGCAGGATCTTGGCCCCACCACTTCACCGGTTGTCTGCTGTGAGGGGAGGAAGAGAAAGGTGTTTTGTAAGACATTTGGGGACTCCTTTGTGTAATGGACGGTGGAATATTAAAAAAAAATCAACTCTTCTTCCCACATGCTTCTGGAAATCAATAACCAAAAAGATATCTTCCTAGATTTTGTCATAAATGCAAAAATTACACAATATAAGGGAAGAGTGCAAGAAAAAGCTGCACCGTCAATTTCTTGATGAAGACTTGTTACTAAAGAAGCATTGATCGAACAAGGAAACGGTCTTGCAAGCATCGTATCATGGTTAACAACAGCAGCTTCTAATCTGGCCAGCTGGGTTTGATTCTCTGCTCCTCCACATGCAACCAGCTGGGCTCTTCACAGTCCTGTTGTTGTTAGGTGCGAAGTCGTGTCCAACCCATCGCAACCCCATGGACAATGATCCTCCAGGCCTTCCTGTCCTCTACCATTCCCCGGAGTCCATTTATGTTTGCACTGACTGCTTCAGTGACTCCATCCAGCCACCTCATTCTCTGTCGTCCCCTTCTTCTTTTGCCCTCGATCGCTCCCAGCATTAGGCTCTTCTCCAGGGAGTCCTTCCTTCTCATGAGGTGGCCAAAGTATTTGGCCACAGTCCTGATAATGCTGTTATCTCCCCACCCCACCTACCTGACAGAATGTCCTTTGTGGGGAGAAGAAGGGAGGGCAATTGTGAGCTGATTGTGACTCCTTCGGGTTGAGAAAAGTGGCATATAAGGACCAACTCTTCTTCTTCTCAATAAAGTTGAAGAAGATAAGAAGCGATTTACTTGGGGCAGCTAGGTTTCGTGACATTCCCCAGGCGGGTGGTTGGAAAGAGCCTCCATCTTTGAAAGGAGATAGGTTGGAAGCCATGTCCGTGCGATTGTCATTTCAGCCATTCCCGACTGGTACTATTTCATCTTCCTTTATCTGTCTTTATCGTCCAGGAGATGCCTCCTTTCCTCATCTTCTTTTTTGTTGGCTGGCGGGTAAACAAAATACGCAGGCCTAGATAAATGATTGTTTGTGAAAGTGACAGCAAGTCGGAAAGGCGGCCACTCTGAGCACGGAAAGCAGTGAAGAGTCACCCGGAGTAAATTATTCCGTTAGCCGAGAGAACGCTTGGATTTATTGGCACACTCACAGCTGAGATGCGGGGAAAGAGACCCTCAGCTAAGCATTGACAATTAATGCAACGAAGAATCTACATCCTGTGGTGATGCAAAAATAACACAATCACAGAGATCCCCAGAACAAAAAAATACACTCCACAGTGTATTACTCCCTGCAGATTTATCAGGCTCGGAATGAACTGGAGCCTACATCTACTTTGTCAACTCTGTATTTTCCTGCAGTTCTGTTTCTTTTGAAAGCCGTGTCCGGCAGTTAACGAACGGCCAACCTCCCTTTTTTCTGATTTGATGGGATGGCGGGTCTTTTATTAAGACTACGGAAACACACACCCCAGGAAGGTTGGCGTCATCTTTGGGTCTTTGGTCGCTGGAGACAAATTCTTTGATAGCACGATCAAAGCTAGAGGCAGTCGGGAAAACGACCCACAAGTTTTGTTGTGCTTCCATTATGAGCATTCAGTTCTGGGTTTCAGAAGCGGGAATATCCATGGAGAGGGAGCCCAGATGATGCTTAGTCAGAGTCGTCGTGATGTTTGTTGGCCTCAACCAAATCCCTGGCGGAAGAGCTCCATCTGACAGGCCCTACGGAACTGGCTCAGTTCCGTCAGGGCCCTTAGCTCTTCCTGGTGCTCATTCCACCTGATTGAGGCCAGTCGTACATCTTTTGGGCCAGTTATGATGATGATGATGATGATGATGATGATGATATAATTCACCTTGTATGCTACCTCTCTCCATGAAAGGGCTCTGGGCAGTTCACAACTGTAAGAAAAATGATAAACCATAAACCAGCATAAAAATACTAAAATTAACAAATTATCAGCAACTAGCCAAGCCATCTCCCTCCCCCAGCCCTCCTCTGCCTGGCCTTCAGGGTTGGGAATATATGCCAGAAGAGGGGAGTCTATTTACGAGGGGAGTTGATCTCCTTCTGCTCCTTTCTGATTTTTATTCCTCGTCAGAGTGTGGCCTGGCACAAATACCACATTTGTGTGAAAGGAAGTAGACATAGAATATAAGTCAACATTTAAATAGCTAGAGTCGAGTTCAGTAGTACCTCGGAGACCGACAAGATTACAGGGTCAAAGTTTTTGGGCGTCAAAGCTTCAATCGGACACAACTCATAACAAAGATCTCCGACCCCTTCTAGTCCCATCAGAAGGTGGGAAAGATGTCGCAGAGAAGAGAATCAGAATGAAAAGGGGCAATTCGAACTTGCAACACCCCTTCCCCCTTCTGCCTGGGATATAAAGGCTCAGAGATCTCCATTTCTACTTGAGTCTGAGGAGGGAAGCTTTGATTCTCTTCAAAATGATTTTTTTTAATGAAACAGAAAGATAAAAGTTCAGAAAATTAAAGAAACATACCAAAGAAACTTCCAAATTTCTCAATGAGATAGATACACTTACCAACTTGATGCTGAATCTAAAATTACAAGATCACTTACTCATAAAATTATAACAAAAGGTCTTTTCTATAATCCAAAAGTTCTTCATCATCTATTCTACAAATCTAAACAGTTCCCCCCCATCCCGTTAATCCTCAAAACCACAAAAGACTAATTTCAGGTGGGATAGTATCCCTGTTACTATCCTAGTCGCCTCTCTCGCCCCTCTTTTTCTGTACCCAGGAAAATGAAACCAGGCATAAAGTCCCCGGAATAAATGAGCACACAAGAGGATTTTCATAGAATCATAGAATCATAGAGTTGGAAGGGGCCATACAGGCCATCTAGTCCAACCCCCTGCTCAATGCAGGATCAGCCCTAAGCATCCTAAAGCATCCAAGAAAAGTGTGCATCCAACCTTTGCTTGAAGACTTCCAGTGAGGGGGAGCTCACCACCTCCTTAGGCAGCCTATTCCACTGCTGAACTACTCTGACTGTGAAAGATTTTCAACCATTCCTACATGTCAGAAATAGCTCTGATCCAGTGCGCAAACTGCATTTATGAATTACGCTTTGCTTAAACCAGAGCTTGTTTAAAACATTAATCTGAATTCACATCTGTGTTTTGTTTTTATTCCTGGCGGCATTTCCTGTGGCATTAGTCCAGAGACTGATCGTCAACAGTCCAAAAGTATTCATTCTCCTGGAATGTCGCTCTCCCTTCACAAGGACTCGGTCACCCAGTGACAACCACCTCCAAGGATATCTCAAATAAAGAGAGATTCAAACGGGTCGCCGTGTTGGTCTGAAGTAGCACGATAGAATCAGAGTCCAGAAGCACCTTTGAGACCAACAAAGATTTATTCAGGGCGTGAGCTTTCGAGTGCAAGTCTGAGGAAGAGTGCCTGCACTCGAAAGCTCACGCCCTGAATAAATCTTTGTTGGTCTTAAAGGTGCTACTGGTACTCTGAATATTATTCTTCCCACCAGGCTGAACTTGGGGGGAACTCAGGTAACTAATATCAGAATTGTGACCACCGCCGCTTATATGTTATATGTATCTTTTGTTGATGTTAATTGGGGGTTTTATGGGGATTTTATGGTGTTTTAACTATGTTGTAAACCGCCCTGAGACCTATTTGGAGAAGGGCGGTGTAAAATTAATAATAATAATAATAATAATAATAATAATAATAATAATAATAATAATAAAGAGCACAGGGAAATGGGTTGGGCTGATGACCCAAGAGATAAAAGCTCCATTGCGCCTTTGGCCTTCCGAGCTGTCGTTTGTTTGATTTTGATTTTGACAGACAAAAAGACTATGGCTCTTTGAGTGGAAGAACAGTGCTACTTTCTGGCCATGTTCCCGTGGAAATATCCTGTTTGCAGCAGGCTTCGAAAGTCCTGGCATTCACCTGCCATGATTTGGTCTTTTGCTACCCCTGGAGAAATGCCAAGAGGCCTCCGTCCTCCTCGGAAGAGATCTTATTGACATCCTGCTAAGAGTGGCTCAGACGCCGCATCCATCAATGTCTCTTCCATTTGAATCTTGCCCTCGACGAAACCATCCGGGAGGGAGTGCGGAATGGTGCGATTCCCGTTCTGCGGTCAGAATTGAGGTTGTCCTGGGAGGACTGTGGTTTATTGTTTTTCTGGAGCCCTGGCAACGAGGACCTGCTGGACTTTTTGCAGTTGCAAATTGGAAACCGTTTCTGACACCGGAGCAAGAAAAACTCGAAGGATGACAGGCAAGCTTCCAAGATTTTTTTTAAAAAAAGAACACTCCATTCTTGGTTGATTCTATCAGACCAAAGATAGTGGGGACTTTTTGGCTTCCCACATTGTCATCAACGTCTGCCTGATATAGGGATGCCATCCTCCAAATGGGACTTGGAGATGCCCAGACTACAGCAATCAGTTGCCCTTGAGAAAAGGACTCCTAGAATCCTACAGCGGGAAGGGGCCATGCAGGCCAGCTAGTCCCACCCCCTGCTCAATGCAGGGTCAGCCTCCAGCATCCAGGAGAAGGATCTGTCCAACCGCTGCTTGAAGACAGCCAGTGAGTGGGAGCTCCCCACCTCCTGAGGAAGCCCATTCCATGGCTGAACTAGACTCACAGAATCCTAGAGTGGGAAGGGGCCATGCAGGCCATCTAGTCCCACCCCCTGCTCAGTGCAGGATAAGCCTCAAGCATCCAGGAGAAGTCTCTGTCCAGCTGCTGCTTGAAGACCGCCAGTGAGGGGGAGCTCCCCACCTCCTTAGGCAGTGGGAAGGGAATTGTGCGTGTATGTGTGTGTAAAGAATTGGTTTTTACACCTCACTTTACCAGAAGGAGTCTCAAAACAGCTTATAATCTCCTCCTCTTCCAAAAAACAGGCAACCTGTGAATTAGGTAGGGCTGAAAGAGATCATCTGTGAGATCATCACTATCAGGACTGTGACTATACCAAGGGCACACAGCTGGCTGCATGTGGAGGAGTGTGGAATCAAACCCATCTTGCCAGATTAGAAGCTGCCACTCTTAACCACTACACCAAGTTGGTGTATATGTTTGTGTGCATCTGTGTGTGTGTGTTGCCAGCCTTCTGATTGTCCCTGGAGATCTCCCAAAGTCACAGGTGATCTCCAAACCACACAGATAATTTCCATTGAAGAGAATTGTCATTTTGCATAGTGGGCTTTATGATAGCTGAGATGAATGCTTCCTTGTTTTGTTCAGGCAAGGTACTGCACACAGAAAAAATGAAACTAACTTCTTATTTAACAAGCATTTTATTTTTTGAGTGATGCCCTGCACACTGCAAACTTGTGACTTCCGGGGCCATGGCAGGGAGGCGTGGACAGATGGCATCACTTCCAGGGTTACTTGAAGCCTGAAGAATATTCAGGGGTTACTCCATGGTCAAAAAGTTTTAAAAGGCTGCTCTATTGAGTAGTAAGGGGGGATGAATTAATATGTGGAGGGGTGCAGGATCACACTCCTTGATTCTTCCCCTATCCATGCATATATGCACTGTTGGTGCATTGGCTCTGTGCCATGTGCAGCATTCTAGGGCAAAGCCATTCGGTATGATTATGCTCATCCTGCATGTGTTGATTGTCCCTGAATGGCAGTGTGCAGATTGCATCTTGGAAACTCAAAAGCTCACACGCCGTGACACCAACAAGCACCATCAGAAAGCAGACAAAAATCACAGTAGGGATGATTTAGAACTTTGCCTCCCTGCTATTTCAGACAGGAAAAGATTGGCTTCCATTTCACCGCTTTCTTGTGCAAATCGAAGCTGAGATTTCTTTTGTTTTTATGCTACTTTTCAGTTTTTCATAGAGTTTCCGTTACTTTGAAGTTTTCTCCAGCTTTCCAGGTAAGCACATAGTCAATGGCTACCTGCTCTAGACCTCAGTTAAGAGATCTGTCTGCTCTGATGGACTAATGCAAACGAGAGAGCTTCCTCCTTATTCTCCTGAGTTTTATCACACTTCCCCCCCCCCCATTGACCAAGCGAGTCTGGGTCAGAGAACTGTTTCCTGGAAACCTCCTTCCTGGAGTCTTTCTAGCATTTAAAACCTCCATATCTCTGTGCTCTGCCTGGAGAAGGTGGAGAGGTTGAATAACCTCTGATAGCTTTTGTATAAAGATGGACTGAGGTATATCTGGAAATCAAAAACTGACCCCCTTACTTTTTCTGTGCCCCTCCTCCACAATGTGGCCAAATCTCAGAAGAAGAAAAAGGCACATCTTCACATTCATCCGTTAACTTGATGACATTGTAATGTGCAGGTGCTATTCAGCCGTACTGTTCAAATTTGCAAGTGGCTGTCAAGGCCTCTAAATTTACACTTGTCCATCATGAGTAAGATGAGCCCTGCTAGATCAGACTACTGGGCTGTCCAGTCCAATATGCTCTTTCACATTGTGGCCCACCAGTCCCTTTGGATGGCCAGCAACAGGATAAGGAGGCCAAGGCTTTACCCATGTTGTTTTCTTGCACTGGGATTCAGAGGCTGACTGCATGTGGAGGTTCCCATCAGTCACCATGGTTAATAGCCCTTGATAGATCTATTCTGTATGAATGGGCCACTTTTATCCACTTTTAAATCTGACCCAGCCTGGGGCCACCACTGCATGAATACACTAGCCATTGCCAGTGTATCCCACAATTAAATCATTTGCACAAGGAAGTATTTTGTCCCTCCTGCGTTGGATGCCTTTAAATTCTAGTATTTTGGGAAAGGAAGAATCATAGAGTTGGAAGGGACCTCCTGGGTCTTCTAGTCCAACCCCCTGCACTATGCAGGACACTCACAACCCTCTCGCTCATCCACTGTCACCTGCTACCCCCTTGAGCCTTCACAGAATCAGCCTCTCCGTCAGGTGGCTCTCCAGCCTCTGTTTTAAAATTTCCAAATGTGGAGAACCCACCACCTCCCGAGGAAGCCTGTCCCACTGAGGAACCGCTCTGACTGTCAGGAACTTCTTCCGGATGTTTAAACGGAATTTAGAATCATAGAATCATAGAGTTGGAAGGGACCTCCTGGGTCATCTTGTCCAACCCCCTGCACTATGCAGGACACTCACAACCCTCTTTTCAGCTCCATGCTGTGCATCATTTTATGAACCATATATCATGCCTGAGAGCAGAGTCTAGAGTCTTTTTCTTTCCTACACTGAAAAGTTCCAGATTCTTTGACCTTTCCTCATAAGGCGAGTGCCCCAAGACCAGATCACGAATCAGGCAGAGGAGAGGACTCGCAGTAATGGGTTTAAACTACAAGTACAACGATATAGGGTAGATATCAGGGAAAAAATCTTTCACAGTCAGAGTAGTTCAGCAGTGGAATAGGCTGCCTAAGGAGGAGGTGAGCTCCCCCTCACTGGCAGTCTTCAAGCAAAGGCTGGATACACACTTTTCTTGGATGCTTTAGGATGCTTAGGGCTGATCCTGCACTGAGCAGGGGGTGGGACTAGATGGCCTCCATGGCCCCTTCCCACTCCAGGATTCTAGGAGTCTAGTTCAGCAGTGGAATAGGCTGCCTAAGGAGGTGGTGAGCTCCCCCTCACTGGCAGTCTTCAAGCAAAGGCTGGATACACACTTTTCTTGGATGCTTTATGATGCTTTGGGCTGATCCTGCGTTGAGCAGGGGGTTGGACTAGATGGCCTGTATGGCCCCTTCCAACTCTATTATTCAGGCCTGGGAAACCTCAGCTGAATCCTTGTCCAAAAAGAGATGGCCGTGTCCGCCAGGTGCGCCTCCATCTTCCCAAGCAGCCCCGTCAATTTTCTGCCACGGAAAAAGCTGAATGGCCTTGCTGTACTTTGAAACAAAGATGTGACTGCTCATAGAGAAAAGTCTCAGCGAGTCCTTTTCTTCTCCCTGCTCCCTGCAGCAGAGGACATGACAAACAATTAAAAGGAAGAAATAACAATTCGTATCCTAGCAGCTTTGGCCTTGGAAGCCAGCGAGGAAGGAGACAATGACTCCGAGACTGCACATCACAGCTTCTTCGGTGAGATGACAAAATTAATGGTGTACGTGAAGACCCTTTCTTGACTGCCTCATCTCCCATTCATTATCTCCCTATCTAGTTGTCTCTCTCTGTTCCCCCAGATAGACCCATCTTAATCTCCCTTTTTCTCTGTTTTTCCCCCCTTCTAATGCACCTCCTAACCTTCTATCCATGCAATCTGAAAGCGCAAAGTGCAAATGTCAATAAAACGGGTGTCTCAAGCCAGCCGAGAAGCTGTCCGACCGTACAGAAGGGTTCTCCAGGGGATTGGCGGTCCTGCAATGCTAAAAGTCATGAATCAGGAGGGGAATTGGGTGAGAATGAGCAAAAAGCTGGCTGGAACCAACCCGAATGCACATTACAGCAAGTAAATCAGGGGGCACCCACGGACAGGACCATGCCAGACCCAAGAGGCATGATCCAGAGGCATTTGGGGGGGGGGGGGAGTCTTGCCACAACAAAAGCCTGCTAGATAATTTGGCAGGATAGCACAAGTCAGTGAGAGTCTTTCTGGACTTGGCTGCAAAACTATTCTGCAAAGTGGAAAAGGCGTTATCCCAATTCCGCGGCAAGACTACCTCACAACGGTGGGTCAGGCCTCTCAACAAGCCCCCATGCCTGCTAGAGAGCCATGACGTGAAATATATTTATATTCTGCCTGCACTTCCATTTATACAGAGATTCTATACCGGGCTTTCTTAACCGGGGGCTCATGAAGCCCTGGAGTTTCTTGGCGGCCTTGGGAGGGTTTCCGGAATGGGTGGGAATTTTTTATTTTTATGTTGTTGTTGTTGTTGTTTTAAAAAAAGGTTAAACATTTATTGTGTGGTATGACCACATTTCCTCCCCCTCCCAAAAAGGGGGGGGGTCAAACTCAGGACAATGTGTTCAAGTCTCTATAGGGTAGAACGTACTGCAAAATTGAATATTAATATTTATTAAAATGAAAAACCCAAACCTTAATGTATAAAGGTAAAGGTATCCCCTGTGCAAGCACCGGGTCATGTCTGACCCTTGGGGTGACACCCTCTGGCATTTTCATGGCAGACTCAATACGGGGTGGTTTGCCATTCCCTTCCCCATCCTTAATGTATAGATAGCCTCAATTAAAATCCAAGGGTACATTCATGCTTGTGCCTCTATTGACCAGACGTGTTTCGGCATGGCCGCATTTATCAGTGGTCAGGCATCAATAGAACAGCCGACATAAAATGCAGGAAAAGAAATATTCAGTATACAGTAGGTTCCCTTACATACAATGATATAAAATGTTTAATATTTAGGACATACTTTGGAGAAAGGTTGGCTCCTAGAGGACACACACTGGACACTGGAAGTGCTCCTCTGAACCACTTAGGATGCTTAGGGCTGATCCTGCGTTGAGCAGGGGGTTGGACTAGATGGCCTGTATGGCCCCTTCCAACTCTATGATTCTATTGATTCTATGAGGACCACCTCTAGAACCATAAGAGGCCAGAAATAATTGTATCTGGCTTTCTGGTCCATCGATTACGGTCCTTAGTGTCCCACACCATCGCGGTTCTTGCACCAACAGAAGTGCTAGTGGAAGAGGAGGGAAATGACACCAGAGACACTCTCCTGCACATGGAATTTGTCCGCAGGATCCAAACAGACCTTGCTGCTCCAATGCTTCCCTGGCAGTGCCCCCTATTTCCCCATGCCCTGAAGACAAAGCTTGTTATTGTCTCTCTTGTTTTAAAATAAACCCTGAGAATCAACCAACAGCCCTCCCAAGAACGCTTTGCTAATTGCCCTTATCGGCACACGGAGCATTTGTGAAGCAAGGTGTGTTTTTTCCCCTTTCCGTGGGGACTGCGAAAGAAATGCTAATGCTCCTAACAGTTCCCCGCTTGTGTGCTCCTCTGTGAACTTTTTGAAAAAGATAATTGGAAAATAGAGGACATAAAACACTTCTGCAAGAGAGAGAGATCTCTAAGAGACGGGGGGGGGGGGATGTTTTCGAAGAAATCTCTGCTGGCTTTGTCGGCTGCAGGAGACTCCGGTTCATTCGTCCCACTCCCCTTGGTTTTCTTGGCCAAAGGAAAAGAGAGATGCCTTTGTTTAGAACTGCTTCCCATTCAATTTAATGACTTCCCTGGTGGATTAAGTGGAGAAGGTGTGATTTCCAGATAAAAAGAGAGCTTTTTTTAGTCACTTGCTGGGGCGAAAGGACAGCCATTGGCACGGGTAGCCTTGAAACCGAATTACCTGGCCAGTTCATTTTGCCTTCTTCCAAGGGTGGGAGAAAGATCTTCAAAGAGTTTAAATTCTAATTGTTAGCGGAGGCATCCTTATGAAGCAGAAAGACCTTCAACAAGGGCAAAGGTCACTCATGGTGTGCAAGCTAGAATCACAGAATCCTAGAGTTGGAAGGGGCCACACAGGCCATCTAGTCCAACCCCCTGCTCAACGCAGGATCAGCCCTAAGCATCCTAAAGCATCCAAGAAAAGTGTGTATCCAGCCTTTGCTTGAAGACTGCCAGCGAGGGGGAGCTCACCACCTCCTTGGGCAGCCTATTCCACTGCCTATCTTCTTCATCTTTGGAAAGGGAAATCAGTGAATTGATGGAACTTGCTCGAACCGTCGTCATATTCCATGGAATATGAAGGCATTCAGGATCCACAAGGCACAGCAGAAATCTCAAAGAACGGAAGAGGAAGCAATTGACAGACACCAAGATCCACGATCTACCCAACGTTATATAGGTCTGAGTATTCAAGCGGGAATAGGGGTTGACGCAGAAGAGGCCTTTGATCCTTAGCCAAGAACCTAGGAGACACCTAGTCTCTTTCCCCGGATGCTGGGATGCTCACAGCTGGCCATTTGTCACTCTCCTATGGACCAAGGACACTGACTGATAAGGCTGAATTCCCAGTGGGGTGCAGATGGCCTATGTGCTATCCTGTTGTAAACCAAGCGATATGGAGAGACCTAGAATGCAAGGGCAGAGGGAAAAGAGGGGGATTGGAGCAGGCTGCTTTAGCATGGAACCAACCTTCTCCGGCCACTCGGGAGATGAAAGATGACATCATATGACAATCGACGAATACTGCAAATGATGGGAACAGTTGCTTGCTTGTGTCCACCTCCATTCAGCCAAGATATTTCTCCGTCTTCTTTTATTTGTGGCCATTATTTAGGAGAGGTGCAAGCTTGGGGGGTTCTCTGGTCTGGATGGATCAGACTGTCCCAGAGGAGAGAGACGAAGGGGCCTGGGGAACAAGCCCTCTGCGGAAAGGCTGAAGGACTGGAGAAGAGGAGGTTGAGCAGAGGCATGATAGCTCTCTTTATAGGCTCTCACTCGGAGGAGGACAGGGAGCAGTTCCTGTTGGAAGCAGAGGAGAGGACCTGCAGTAATGGGTTTAAACTATGTACAGAACGATACTGGCTAGATATCGGGGTGGGGGTGGGGAATTCACAGTCTGGGTTTTTCAGCAGTGAAACAGGCTGCCTAAGGAGGTGGGGTTGTTAAGCAGAGGTTGGACAGATCCTTCTCCTGGATGCTTTAGGCTGATATTTAATAAGCAGTGGGTTGGACTAGATGGCCTCTACAGACATTTCCAGCTCTATGATTCCATGATTCTATCCGGTAACCCTGCCCCCTCATCCCCCGGCAGTGGCCAGGGGGGAATTGGCAACTCTATGTAGGACGGGTGGACTCTAATGCTGCTGCTCAATATATAGCAAATGTACGACCAAATGTAGGAAATAAAGGAATATTGCTTTAGGATGCTTAGGGCTGATCCTGCATTGAGCTGGGGGTTGAACTAGATGGCCTCTATGGCTCCTTCCAACTCTAGGATTCTAGGAGTCTAGTTCAGCAGTGGAATAGGCTGCCCAAGGAGGTGGTGAGCTCCCCCTCACTGGCAGTCTTCGAGCAAAGGTTGGATACACACTTTTCTTGGATGCTTTAGGATGCTTAGGGCTGATTCTGCGTTGAGCAGGGGGTTGGACTAGATGGCCTCTATGGCTCCTTCCAACTCTATGATTCTAGGATTCTACATGTGTTTATTCTAAATTAATTCAAACTAAGATCTATTTTTGATAAAACTGTAAGATTTTATTCTGGTCTGGGGCTATTTGGGCTTATAAGTGTTTTTAATTCATATCAATACATGCATTTTCCATGTAATTGATCAGACGCTTGTGATATATTGAGATATAGCTTTAGTAGGCCCTTTCGTTCGGATTTCTTTTACCTTCTGATCCACAAGATCCTATTTTTAAAATGTTCCAGAGCTGCTGGGGCTGGACCCCAGGACCTCCCGCACGGGGAAACCACACCCTGAGAAATTTTAATAATCTCGCCTAGAGAGCCCGTCGCTTACGAAATCTCCAGGCAGTTCAACGGAGCATCGTGGAATATTAAAAGCGATAATGAGGTTTCCTTTCTCATTCAAAAGGAACTCTTTATTCTTTGATAACTGCATGAGGAGGGGGGGCGGGGGGTGCGGGAGAAGAATTTATCCACAGCAACAGAGTTTCCAAGCTGGGTCAAGCTCTCCCGACTGCAGAATACATGTGCATGAACAGGTCGTCAGCATATTATCGGCTAATTTAATTTATAGCTCTGGGGCCAATGTGACAATATAATTATACGCCGTTTAGACCCAAGAGTGAGCGTTTTTAAGGGCTAACCCACTCAATGTGCTTGGAGAGACTGGGATTTTGGTGTGTCCCTCCCTCCCCCCCCATTTCCAATTTGAACAGCAAGGGGCTGCAGGGACATGAAATGAGGCATGGATTATTTTTTCCCTGAACAATAGCCCAATCAGATGCAATTAGCAACAGACAGTTGTGGCGATTCCAAGCTGAAAAACCTGCTACCCCCCCCCCCTCCGAAATGAATGTCCAGGAAACAACACAGAATTGGTGTGGGGGGGGGGGCTAGTGGTGAGAAAAGTCTTTCAAGGTTTGCGAAAGCCTATGCCAGCCTTGTGTCAACTTTTTCACTATGGAGGTACCGAAGAAGAAGAAGAAGAAGAAGAAGAAGAAGAAGAAGAAGAAGAAGAAGAAGAAGAAGAAGAAGAAGAAGAAGAAGAAGAAGAAGAAGAGTTGGTTCTTATATGCCGCTTTTTCCTACCCAAAGGAGGCTCAAAGTGGCTTCCAATCACCTTCCCTTTCCTCTCCCCACAACAGACACCCTGTGAGGGAGGGGAGGCTGAGAGAGCCCTGATATTACTGAAGAAGAAGAAGAGTTGGTTCTTCTATGACGCTTTTCTCTACCCGAAGGAGTCTCAAAGGGGCTTACAGTCGCCTTCCCATTCCTCTCCCCACAACAGACACCCTGTGGGGTGGGTGAGGCTGAGAGAGCCCTGATATCACTGCTCAGTCAGAACAGTTTTATCAGTGTTGTGCTGAGCCCAAGGTCACCCAGCTGGCTGCATGTGGGGAAGCGTGGAATCGAACCCGGCTAGCCAGATTAGAAGTCCGCATTCCGAACTACTACACAAAGCTGGCTGATGTCAGCTGGCCACGCCTTTACACCACACCCTCTGGAAATGGGAGGAGCTTCGGCTGGCAAAAATATAAATGACCGGGGGCCTTCTCTTTCCCACCCCCTTGATAACCTTGGTGCCAGATTAGGGTCCCTTCTGCCCATCCCACGGAATCACTCAGAAAAAAAGACCTTTTGTATATTTTTACTGCAGCTGAAATATAGACACAGGGTGGGGAAAGATGATGCTTTTCTGGTCAAACCCATAACCCCGGGTCTCCACCCCTTGCATATCCCACAGGGCCACCCCGTTGCCATTAGGCTAAGTCACCAGGAAAAGGTTACAAAAGTTCTCTTGTTAATATAAACAATTGCATCCGGCCTTGAGAATAGAACAAATCATCCTTGGCGATATTTTAAGATACAGTCAAGAACAAGTTTCTGGGCCTTCTGTTACGAAACAGTCTGGTGCACCAAGCTTCTCTTTGCAGAACAAGTAAGGAAATATGATTTAACTCCTTACTGCATCACCCTCCAGACCTTGAGGAGGGGACAGATCAACCTCCCCAAATAAGCATCCACCCTCTTCAGGTAGTGCCCCTTGCATCTCCAGGCGTTTCCCAAGCTGCAGCTGAGGAGCCCACGTCAGGCCAACTAACACCGTCCCTCTGGCAGCCTGGGCTGCAGTCGATGGAGGCGAGGGGGGGTCAGGGAGGCCACGCAAACAAGAAACGAGCCCGTCTGCCCAGCTTAGCGGGTGGCGAAGCTTTGAAGGGAGGCCGCAGCCTGGCCTTGCGGATGTTGCTGGCGGATGCTGGTCTCACGCCAGCCGGCCGTTGCCTTTTGTCTCTATTATCGAGTCTCTGAAAGAACAGGCTGCCGCTTCCGACTCAAGAGGGGACTTCTCTAAAAGGAGGACAAAAGGCTTGCAGCGTCGGAAGAATTCCAAGTTTCCACTCTCACAGCGGCAGCCGAAAGAACGGGCCCTGGGCAGGCAGCTGCTTCCCTTTGCCCGTCACTCCCGGAGATCTCAATTATTGGCACAATGCAAACACCTACCACGGTGCGTCCAGGAGTTTTGCTTGGAGGGGGAAAAAAAACACACCCGGTTATTCAGCATGCTTGCTGTGCTCCTAGAAAGAAAACATCCATTCCCAGAGGTTTGTATTATTTGAGGGGGAAAGTAGAAATGGTCAGGATCCTTAGCTTGTTTCTTTGGCTTTGGATCTGGACAGGTGGAGCTGATGTTGACTGACTCAGACCACTGGTCCAACTGGTGGGACTCGTGTCCTCATGAGACCTGGGTTTTGATCAGTGTGTGACACAGTGCTGAACTCATAGAATCGTAGAGTTGGAAGGGACCTCCAGGGTCATCTAGTCCAACCCCCATGCACAATGCAGGAACTCACAACTACTGGCCCACTCACAATGACCTCAATTCCATGCCCCGGTGATCCCCCCCCCACCACCAAAAATCTTCAGAATCCAGTCTGGCCTGGAGGAAACTCACCTACCTTCCCACAGTGGCGACCATCAATTCCCCGGGTATGCAAGGAAGGGCCACAAGAGACAATCCCTGGCACATCCCTTCCTGCCCAGCCACTCACCACCTGCCTAAGTTCATAAAACCAGCATTTCTGCCAGATGACTATCTAGCCTCTGCTTAACAACTTTCAAAGAAGGAGAACCCACCACCTCCCAAGGAAGCCTGTCAGGAACTATTCCCAGGTGGTCCAGGGGACTAATCCAACCTGGCTTTTCTGTATTCTTGGGGAGGGCAGAGTTTTGGGGAGAGAGGGATCTGAGGGGAGGTATTGTCAGGATCTGGCTCTGAGGAAGAGGGAGCCAGCAGACCTGACCCCGACCCACAGTCGGTAACAGGGGCACAGCAGAAGGAGGCAGTCTCTGAGGAGTCAGACATGGATCTGCAGCCAGGTACCAGTACAATAGCCCCTCTGCCCTGAGAGCCATCTGCCAGCCAGTTTGCCTCTCCTGGCACCAGAGTCTTGGGAATAGCACAGGAGGAAGAACAGAAGGGAGCTGCAAGGCAGAAGGAACAGTGCCGGATTGGCAGCACAGCACCGCCTCCAAATCAACAATGAGGAGGAGTTCTTGCAGGAGCAGGGCTGAGGTGGCCGGCTGGTGTTTTAGATTAGAAGCCGTTTGGCTTTGAAGCCGTGAGTATGTTTTAACTCGTATCGGACCTTTGGAATGGGATTTGGACTTCTGCCTGCCTTGACCTTGGATTGTATTTCTGACCTTTGACTGGGACGAACTGGTGCAGTGTTTACCTGACATTCAAGACAGGTATAATGCAAGTATAGGTAGATTCTCCTGGGACTCATTTCTGCACGGTGGTTGTCCAAGGGGAAGAACTCTGGAGCAGCAACCGTTAGCGGAGTTTAAACATGCAAAGGCGTGACGTGCCGGTTTCTTAAAGAATAAATAGCTGTATTAAGAAGAGAAACATTTGTGTAAAGAAAGAAAGGAGGGAGGGAGAGAGAGAGAGACAGAGAGAGACAGAGAGAGACAGAGAGAGACAGAGAGAGAGAGAGTCCTAATTGTCTGACCAGCTGCTGTGCTTCTGGCGGAAGTGAGGGAGGAAGTGTGTTCAAGGGAGCGGGAAGTCTCCAGTTGAGCCAATCAGGAGGGGATTATTTGAAAAAAACAACAGGAAGTTCCTAATCTGAGCAGGCTAACTACTTATCTCTCCCGATGCCCCCTTTCGGATGTCCTTCATATGCCCTTGAACTCGTGCACACAACAGATCTTACAAAATGGGGGAATAGTGAGACTGATCATTTTAGGATTGCCAACCTCAAGATGACAGCTGGAGATCGCCTGGAATTCACCATCAGTCTCCGGGCTACAGAGATCAATTTCCCTGGACAAAATGGCCGCCGTGGAGGGTGGACTTCATGTCATATGATATTCTCTCCCACCGAGGTCCCTCCTTTCTCCACACCCTGCCCTCCCCAGGTTCTTCCCTGAACCTTCCGGGGATTTCCTACCCTATCTGTGACTGTTCCACTCCTTACAAGGCAATGCAAGTGATCAGGGACGCTGTTTGACTATTCTAAGAACAAAGCCTGCTACTTGTTATTGAAGGCCCTGTCTTGCCACTAGCAGGTTGAGTGCCGGAGAAATATCGCTTGATTTGTTTCTTCTATTTATGTCGATTTTGTTTCACATCAAGGGTTTCCGTGTCTCCCGGAGTCCCAAATGTGTCCCAGATGTCAAATCTGAATTTTTTTTTTTTAAGTTAAACGTATTTGCCTTTAATATTCAGCCTTAGCTTTTCTTCTTTCAGGGAAGAGACAAACAGACTGCCAGAGTCCCTTTTCCCCTGGATTGATGCCTCCCCTGCCCTCGTATCACGTTTTCCTCCACTTAGAATGATAGAATCATAGAATCACAGAATCATAGAGTTGGAAGGGGCCATACAGGCCATCTAGTCCAACCCCCTGCTCAACGCAGGATCAGCCCAAAGCATCCTAAAGCATCCAAGAAAAGTGTGTATCCAACCTTTGCTTGAAGACTGCCAATGACTTCCGTAGCAGCAGAACAACTCTCAGATTTGTGCAAACTTGCTCTTCAAAAGGGCAGAGATGGTGTTTTGTAGGATCCTAGAGTTGGAAGGGTTCACCCAGGGGCCATCTAGTCCAACCCCCTGCTCAAGGAAGGTTCTGGAGCCCGGACACGCATTGGTCCAACCACTGTTTGAAGGCCACCAGTGAGGGGGAGTGCAACCCCCGCTAGGGAACCTGTTCTACTACTCAACGACTCTGATTTATTTTATTTTTCTGAATTTCTAGACTGTCCTCTCCACTGAAGCAGACTCAGGATGGTGAACAAATATATATATATATATATATAGTAAAGGTAAAGGTAAAGGTATCCCCTGTGCAAGCACCGAGTCATGTCTGACCCTTGGGGTGACGCCCTCTAGCGTTTTCATGGCAGACTCAATACGGGGTGGTTTGCCAGTGCCTTCCCCAGTCATTACCGTTTACCCCCCAGCAAGCTGGGTCCTCATTTTACCGACCTCGGAAGGATGGAAGGCTGAGTCAACCTTGAGCCGGCTGCTGGGATTGAACTCCTAGCCTCATGGGCAAAGCTTTCAGACGGCTGCCTTACCACTCTGCGCCACAAGAGGCTCTTATATATATATATATATATATATATATATATATATATATATACATACATACATACATACATACATACATACATACATACATACATACATATATATATATATATACATACATACATACATACATACATACATACATACATACATACATACATACATATATATATATATATAAAATCAGCGCACTTAAATTCAGCATTTCTAGAACCCTTCTAAAAACTCTGGCCAGGGATGTAACATCCAAAATCAGAGAGCGGGTGTGATGCAGGAGGGATGCCAATTGAATCAGGCATACACCAATCTTGCCAATTCCACCCCCTGAGTCCTTCTGTAGGCCAAGCAGACGCTCTGCCACTGAGCCCCATCCTGTCCCCTCTACCAACTCTTTTCAATATGCCGAAATAAATGCGTCGAGGACGGACGTGGACAAGGAGATCTTCCACTCTTTGTCCTTTGTATGCGTTGTCTGAATCCGGCTTCTGGCTCCTCTGAGCCGTGGTGAGCATTCGTCAAATTTGTTTTGGGCTGTGTGCATGCCTCTCTCGCCACACAAGGTGTGAGATACGATGCTGAACCTACTGTGTAATTAATGCGTCATCTTCTCTGGTATCTGTAGTTGGCAGAGGCATCGCGTCTGCCGGGCTGGGTCAGAATCAGGAGAAGGTGATCCTCTATGCCAGGGGCCACCAGTGATGCTCTGAACTTTGGATCAGCCCCCCCTCTGGAAGATGCGACACGACAGAAGGGCCCTCCAGGCGCAGCCCCGTTATGCGCCGCCCTGTCAAGCATATGTTCTTCTCACAGCACCATCAGATCTCGTTAAGCTCTTCAAACCATCTCCTTCCATGACAGTTGTCAAAACAAGGGGTGGCAAAACCTCTCTGTTTGTTTCTTCAAAACATCTCTCCGAATCGTTGCCAGTCGAAAGACACCGAGGAAGGGGGGAAGCCGGGCGGGAGACGAACGTGACGAACAGATTTGAAAGCCACAGGAGAAGTCGTCTCTCCGTCTGAAGGGCTCCCCCAGCTCTTTGGGATGGTCCTGGTGGGTGGCATCTGTTAAGCCTGGCTTGAGGTGGTGGCAGAATTGGGATTCATCCTGACCTGGATGGCCCAATGTGATCACACTGAAGAAGCTGAGTAGGGTCAAGGCTAGTCAATAGGGTTGCCTGGAGATTTCGGGGGTGGAGCCAGGAGTGGGCGGGATTTGGGGTGGGAAGAGACCACAACAGATTATAATTCTAGGGACTCTACCCTCCAGAGCAGCCATATTACTACTACTACTACTACTACTACTACTACTACTACTATCATCATCATTATCATCAA
This sequence comes from Paroedura picta, assembly GCF_049243985.1. Classification (NCBI taxonomy): domain Eukaryota; kingdom Metazoa; phylum Chordata; class Lepidosauria; order Squamata; family Gekkonidae; genus Paroedura; species Paroedura picta. The sequence continues at coordinate 83,522,316 of NC_135378.1, read as the reverse complement.
CAACAACAACAACAACAACAACAATAATAATAATAATAATAATAATAATAATAATAATAATATCTTACCCACCACTCAGCATGCTGGCTCATGGCGGGTTACAACATAAAATTTCAAAAACAATAAAACCCCATTAAAGCCCCAGTAGAACAAAACAGAATAGTACAAAAGCCCAGCATGGTGGAAAAATAGTCTTTCCCATAATGGGACTGTGGCCAGCAGGCAGCAGAGGGCTATGTCAGCAATTAACACCCAGGTGATCAAAGAGTGGCATACTTCCTATGGGGAGGCCCACCAGATCTTCCTCCTAGTCTGGCCACAATCATAGACCTGGCTGAAGAGCTCCGTCTTGCAGACCCCGTGGAAAGCCGACAGCTCCCGCAGGGCCCGTAGCTCTCCAGCGGAACTCACCTCTGTCGCCTGGAGATGAGCTGTAAAACTTGGGGATCCCCTGGTCCCACCTGAGGACTGGTATCTCTACTGTGGGATGACTGTGGGCCAGTCCTTGTGTCTGTTTTGGGGAGAGGAAAGGGAAGGTGATTGTAAGCTGCTTTGAGACTCCTTCCGGTGGAGAAAAGCGGCATATAAGACCCAACTCTTCTTCTTCCTCTTCTACATTCAACAATTTTCTTCTGTTAAGTGTTCTGGTGCTCCCCCTCTCTTTGCCAGTTTAAACTCTCCTGGCACTGAATTGGCACGCGTTAAACCAGATTACTTCTGGACGAGTGAAGCAAAGGTAAGCACGAAGCCCAAGCACTTTGAGAGGGAAAAATCAAGGCATTTTACAGCGCCGGATGAAATTAATTGAGGGCCATATTCCTTGAGAAACCAGAGAGGAGATCCTCCTGCCGCTGACTGGCACCCTGTAACAGTCATTAGCTGCAGACACGATCTCCGGAACTCGCCCCAAATGAAGACGGGCGATTAAATGAATGTAAAACAGGTCCTGGCGCTCGAGCAAATTAGACGAGAGCCGGCTGGCGGAGGAGCACGCTAAATAATGGGGACGGGGTAATGTATTGAAGTCTGCAGGCTAAATTAGAAGTCCGGAGATGATACCTTCTGATTTTTATGCACAGCCTTTTATCATAAGAGATCCCCAAGTGTTTTTGTAAAGTGTGCGGCGGGGGCCTCCTTGTAAAAACCTGCCGCTGAAACGGTTCTCTTCGTAGTCTTTACTTCTTTATTTATCTCTTCATCGTCTTTATGGGCTTTCTATTACTTAAGGGCATCGACGTCTCTTTATAGGATTTATTAGGCGGCATGAGGATGTGTTTCCCTCCGTGCCAGCCTTGTGCCACGGTTGGGGGGGGGGGAGAACTTGGAATCAGAGGGACCCCAACTCCATGAAGGCAGACGGGGAGTCCGCAGCCTCTTTGAGCCTTTGGATATACTTGGAACTTTAAGAGGGTACGGTGAACGCTGTATCAAAATGGCTGCTACAGGGGGTGGAGCCAAACTCGAAGGAACTGCCCCCAAGAGGTGTAGCTGAATAGAATCATAGAATAATAGAGTTGGAAGGGACCTCATGGGTCATCTAGTCCAACCCCCTGCACTAGGCAGGACACTCACATCCCTATTGCTCACCCACTGTCACCTGCCACCCCCTTGAGCCTTCACAGAATCAGCCTCTCCGTCAGATGGCTCTCCAGCCTCTGTTTAAAAATCTCCAAAGATGGAGAACCCACCACCTCCCTAGGAAGCCTGTTCCACTTGAATATGGCTATCTGCTCCCCTCTCAGTCGTCTCCTCTCCAGGCTAAACAGACCAAGCTCCCCCAACATTTCTTCATACGTCTTGGTCTCCAAACCTCTCTCTTTCCCCCTCCTGGAATGAAGGAAAGCCTGATGGGAACCACATGCTATTGACAGAAATTTGGGCTAGTCGCAGTTCTTTCTGAGATGTTCTTACAGAGCAGTTCTCCTTGAGCTCGCTCAGCCCCACCACCCTTGCAGGATGTCCGTTGTGGGGAGAGGAAGGGAACGGTGTTTGTAAGCTCCTTTGGGGCTCCTTCGTGTAGTCAAAAGTGGGGTATAAAAAAACCCAGCTGCTTCCAGGTCAGGGGTGGCCACACCTGGGAGGGAAAGAGCAGCTTCAATTCCCCTCAAGTACTTAAAAGCATCTTAATGTGAAAAAACCGCTTGTGTAAGCGTCTCAGAGGGACCGGAACAGGAGTCAAAACAGAATCCGTAACAGGTTGGTGAGCAAGAAGAACGACGAAGGTTTTCCAACTGGGCTTTGTTATGGATGTAATTACAATTATTACCTCATCAGAGAATTCGTCTAAGGGCACACGGGTCAATGAAGAGCACTTCGCCGTATCCTTGGTGTTGCATTAGCAATGAGGAATGAAGCCAAGCGGGCGGGGAGAGCCAAGGGACGAAGCTTTCGCCCTGTTTTGCAGCATTTTCTTTGGGTGAGTGTATTCTGGAGTACTGGAGCACCTGGAGTACTGTGTGCAGTCCTGGAGGCCTCACTTCAAGAAGGACGTAGATAAAATTGAAAGGATACAGAGGAGAGCGACGAAGATGATCTGGGGCCAAGGGACCAAGCCCTATGAAGATAGGTTGAGGGACTTGGGAATGTTCAGCCTGGAGAAAAGGAGGCTGAGAGGGGACATGATAGCCCTCTTTAAGTATTTGAAAGGTTGTCACTTGGAGGAGGGCAGGATGCTGTTCCCATTGGTTGCAGAGGAGAGGACACGCAGTAATGGGTTTAAACTTCAAGTACAACGATATAGGCTAGATATCAGGAAAAAGATTTTCACAGTCAGAGTAGTTCAGCAGTGGAATAGGCTGCCTAAGGAGGTGGTGAGCTCCCCCTCACTGGCAGTCTTCAAGCAAAGGTTGGAAACACACTTTTCTTGGATGCTTTAGGATGCTTTGGGCTGATCCTGCGTTGAGCAGGGGGTGGGACTAGATGGCCTGCATGGCCCCTTCCAACTCTATGGTTCTATGATTCTATGATTCTATGATTCTATGATTCTATGATTCTATGATTCTATGATTCTATGATTCTATGATTCTATGATTCTATGATTCTATGATTCTATGATTCTATTCCAGCTGAGGGGGCACCCTTGTTTTAGAGCAGATCCAGTGGTCGGCCGCGTCCTCCTCAGGTGCTCAAAGCCTAGAATGGAGAATGTCGAGTGCTCGAGCTGAGACCATGCAGAAAGAGAGTGGGCCGGCCGTGTGTCCGGGTGCAGAGCCGTAATGCAGAATCCATGTGCCTGGGGACCGGTCGCTTTTCTTAACAGCATGCAGCCAGGGCTGGGGGAGGGACACTAGACCACACGGTGGATTGTGTGAAAATGCATGTGCCTTGCTGTCCACTCTCCCATGTTGTCTCTTGCCCTGCCACTGGGGAGAACAAGATTTGAGCCCTGTGACACCTTGGAGACCAATGCACAATGGACTGCTGAAGGTGCATGCAGCACTGAGAACATCGTGCCTTTTGTGGGACAAACTGGTGAAAGGAAATGGTTTGCAATGAATGAATCATGGGTTTGATTCAACCCAAGAAGATGTGAAATGAAAATTGGGATTCAGGGGATGGTCAGTTCGAAGTCATCTGTAATCCCATCAGCTGTCTTGACCCAGGGGACCAGAATCTGTGTAGAATCAACCGACTTTTCATGTCTGAGCTGTAGAGAAACCTAGAGGGCTTTGTCCACAATTCGATAAATCCACAGGCTGCACAGAAAGGTGAACATAATGGGAAATGCATAGTTTGTCCCTAAGAATTTGGCTCTTCAAATGCATTCATCCAGGGTGTAAACTGCAAGGAGCTTTTATTCCAGCCCCAGATCGATTCAGTCCCTGCCCTCTACACAGGATGCGATTTCCTTTTGGATTTGGGGCTATTTTAATTTTCCTTCTGCAGCAAGAAGGATTGATCCAGAGTGACCCTACCTTTATTGTGCAATATCTTGGAGTGCTGAAAATCCTGAATAAAGAAAGCTCTGGTCATGTGACACGCTTGCCTTAAAGGAGAAGCCCCTAACTTCTGTCGGTCCTAGATTTTTCCTCCCTCCTCAGCCTTTTTCGATCCTCTCCCCCTCCCCTCCAAGAAAAGAAAGAGGCTCCCTGCTTGGCTTCTCCCCCCCCTTCAAGAGGGCCCCCTCCCCCACCTTCTGAGCCTCCCTAACCACGTGCAGAAGACTTTCCTGTTTCAATGGGGAGGAAGGGGGAGAGGAAGACCCGAGTTCAAAACAATCTGAATTCAACAGGATTGACAATGGAATTAAAAAAGTAAGTGCAGACTCTGCCCAGGACTTAATGACCAGGTTGGGAGAGGAAGCAATCCCTGGTACGGAACGTTTGAGGAAGGAAAGAACAGATCCCGCCCTGGTATCAGTTTAACATTCCTTTCGAGACAATTGGCAAAGAATAATTTGATCAGCTTCTGCCGGGGATTTCTGCTTTCCCAGGGGAGGCGTTAGATGTCATCGCTCTAATTTGCTATTTAAAATTTGTACATGCAGCTCGCAACGGAGAATTGATTGGAATCCGTTTAACTGTTCCACGAGCCACACATCGGTAAATATAGAGACACTGCTGGTTTTTGCCGAACCTTCAAGCCACGAAACACAATTCTTCCCTTCGTTTTATTTCAGAGAGAGCAGCGCCATTATTTTGTGAATAATTAACTTCCAGATTTATGGAGCATTTCACATCCTGTTATAATAATATGAATCACATCCTGTTATTTAAAATGTTAGGGGAAAAGATAATGTGCATGGGATTTAATTAGGGAAGCCCTCCCCTCTTCTAGCCTTTCCCCCCAGAGATGATAGCAGGTCCTTCTCTGAGGTCCTTAATGCCCCAGGGTTGTCTTGAGAGAACATTTCTCCTTCCTGGTCATGCGAAACCAGAGCTAGCTTGGGGTGGTCGGTAAGAGCGGCGGACTCTAATCTGGCAAGCTCAGTTTGATTCCCTGCTCCCTTGCGTGCATCCAGCTGGGTGACCTTGGGCCAGTCACAGTTCTCTCAGAGCTCTCTCTGCCTCACCTACCTCACAAGGTGTCTGTTTTGGGGAGAGAAAGGGAAGGTGAATGTAAAATGCTTTCAGACTCCATCAAGCAGTCAAACGTGGGGCGCAAACAAAAAAACAAAAGAACAGACGTACTTTTCCTCGTCCAGGACTGGGCCAATTGACAAGGACACAGACAGAAGCTCACAAATCTAAGACAAAGATCTAAGGAAGACATCAATGGGCCCTCAACTATAAGGAAATTACCTGCCACCGAATTCAAGACCATCTCCGCATGGTTCACAAAACGGCTTTCTTTCCCAATCTGTTTGAAGAAGACTTGGTCTTTATCCTTTTCTCCCCAAAGTGGTTTGCAATCCCCTTCCCTTCCTCTCCCCACCACAGGCGCCCGGTGACGGTAGGTGAGGCTGAGAGAGCTCAGAGAGAAACTGTTCTGTGAGAACAGCACTATCAGGACTGTGACTAGCCCCAAGGCCCCCCCCTGCTGGCTGCACGTGGAGGAGTGGGGAAATCAAAACGGCCTTGGCAGATTAAGCCCCCGCTTTTAAACACTCCACCAAGAGGACAAACATACGGAATGAATGGGCTGTGCAGTTATTTAGTTCATTCGGAGCAAAATTTATGATCAGGACTTCTGCAAAGGCCAGTCACTCAGCCCTATCCAACAGGGGCCAGCCCTTCAGGGAAAATGTATACTGCTCCCAAGCTATTGCCCTGATCTCAGAAGCTAAGCAGGCTAATACCTGGATGGGAGACCTCCATGGAAAACCAGGGTCATGATGCTAACGTAGGAAATGGCAAACCTGTTGCTACATTCAAGATCTGTAGTGGGCACGATTCAACAGCATCGAAGAAGAATATCCTACTGGAAGAGATTGTGTACATGTGATATTTATCTAGAGTCCCAGGCTGGAATAGTAGAGCTGGGACTGAGAGATTCTTTTTGCATTTTATGTCACCATTTATTGTTCTCCTTATTGTTTGGTAATTTTTATTGAGGAATTATGGGGGTTTGTTGTGATTTTTGACTGTTTTATATTGTAAACTGCCACGGGACGGCAATTGCCATGAGTGGCGGTATATAAATAAAAAATAAACATGAACTAAAAAATTTAGACAAGGAACTTCCTGGTAGTTTTCAAGTAATCTCTTCCTGTGCCCTCCTTGGCTGAATTGGAGACTTCCTGCTCCTTGGAGCACACTTCCTGTTTCCCTTCAGATGAACAGTTAGTTAGTTAAACCACTAGGATTCTCTCTCTCTCTCTCTCTCTCTCTCTCTCTCTCTCTCTCTCTCTCTCTCTCTCTCTCTCTCCCTCCTCTTGACAAAGTTGTTCCAGTTCTTAATACAGCTATTTATTCCTTGAGCAGCCGATGCTGCATACATTTGCACAAGTAAACTCTTCCAGCAAAGCCATTGCTAAAAACCTAGAATCACAGAATCCTAGAGTTGGAAAGGACCTCCTGGGTCATCTAATCCAACCTACTAGAATCATCAAATAGAGTTGTAAGGGACCTCCTGGGTCATCTAGTCCAACCCCCTAGAATTATGGAATCATAGAATTTAAAGGGACATCCTGGGTCATCTAGTCCAACCCCCTGCACTATGCAGGACACTCACAACCCTCTCGCTCATCCACTGTCACCTGCCACCCCCTTGAGCCTTCACAGAATCAGCCTCTCCAGCCTCTGCTTAAAAATCTCCAAAGATGGAGAACCCACAACCTCCCAAGGAAGCCTGTTCCAATGAGAAACCGCTCGAACTATCAGGAACTTCTTCCAGATGTTTGGACTGGATTTTTAAAAAATTTCATCCCATTGGTTCTGGTCCGCTCCTCCTGGGAAAGAGGGAGCATCTCTGTTCCATCCTCTACATGGCACCCTTTTAAGTCCTTGAAGATGGCGATCAGATCCCTTGTCTTGCAAACCCTTCGGGGGTCTCCATAAGTCAGCTGTGACTCGAGGGCCCTTCGCTCATCCGCCAGGCCTTCAACGTGCCGTCATCCCACGGTCACACGAAGCCAGGAGAGTCTGTGTGTTTTTTTTCCCTGACCGAGCTGCGAAAGAGCTTGACAGGTCCCATCGATATGAAAAAACCTGATCGCTTCCCCAGACCAGCAGCACCGAAAAGGCTAAGCGGATTACTCGAGGAGAAGTACACAGATCAGGCCGCGGATAAATAAATTTGCTCTCCAACTCAATATCGCACATTGCAAGATGCTTGACATCTGATGCGGCTCTCCGGGCTCTATTGCGTTATGGATCTGTAAATGGCTGTTGTTTTTGTTCCTGTGGAGTGGCTGGGCCCGCATACTTAGTAGAAGAGCAGCGAGGCATCCGGCCCCGAGAAACACTGTTCTGTGAAAGGAGTTGGGCCTTGGTCAATTGGATCAACCAACACCCTGCTTGTTAATGAGGGCAGAAGAACATGTATCTTGCTTCTGAACTCAGGCGGGTCCAGGTTCTGTACAGATGGTCAGCACATGGAGGAAGACGAAGAGAAAAAGAAGAGTTGAGTTTTATGCCCTGATTTCCCCTGCCCAAAGGAGTCTCAGAGTGGCTTCCCCTCCTCTCCCCACAACAGACTCCCTGGGAGGTAGGTGAGGCTGAGAGAGCTCTGTGAGAACGGGGCAATCAGGGCTGTGACTAGCCCAAGGTCACCCAGATGGCCGCATGTGAAGGAACGGGGAATCAAGCCTGGCTCTCCAGATGTGAAGCCGCTGCTCTCAACTACTATTCCACGCTGGCTTTCCAGAAGATCGCACCAGAACCAACAGGCTGGAATTGAACTGAAAAGAGTTTTCAGCTAAACGTTAGTTAGAACGTCCGGAGTCAGTGTGGCGGTGGGGAGAGGCCACAAGGGGACAGCATGAATTGCTGCTTTTATGTCTTTGTGCATATTTTAACACTGCAGTGCCCTGATCTGGGAAATCCAGAGCAGCCCAGTTTTCTCATTTCTTATAAACTAAGCAAAGTTGACCTTGACTAGTATTTGGATGGGAGACCTCTAAGGGACACTAAGGTTTTGATGCAGAGGCAGGCAATGCAAAACCTTCTCCGGGTGGCTTTTGCCTTGAAAACTCATCAAAGCTGCCAGAAACCCTTGGTGATTTGATGCCCCTGCCTAAGGTTTTAATGATGGCTTTGATAGCCAAGCGGCTAAATTAGGTCCCTTTGCCGAAAAATCACACTGAGAGAAGAACCTTTTATATTTTTTTACTGCAGCAGAAATACAGACACGGGCATATTCCAAACTTCCCAAATCTGTGTGCAGAACAAAGGATCGCATGAGACTTTACAATATTCCACTGAAGGCAGGGAAAGATGATGGTCCTTTGGGTCAAACCCATAACCTGGGGTCTCCACCCCTTGCAAACCCCACAGGACCACCCCACTGCCATTAGGCTAAGGTTACAAAAGGCAATTTTCCATTCTTTCCCAATCCTCTGGTAACATAAACAATTGTCTCTGGCCTTGAGACTAGAACATATCAGATGAGTCACAAACAAGGTTTGGGCCTTCTGTTACGAAACAGTCTGGTACACCAAGCTTCTCTTTACAGAACAATAATTAAGAAAATATAATTTCGCCTCCTTATCCATCAGTTTTAATGGCAATTTTACTATGCATGTTTCAGTTTATTAGCTGCCCTTGCGGGAGCAGAAAACCAGGTCCCATGCTTTGTGAAGAAAGACATAAAGAAAGCAGTGCCACGGAATCTGCCCTTCAAAGCAGCCTTTTCCTCCAAGAAAATTCTTCTTTGTAGACGGTGGAGAATCATAGTAATTCTCCAGGCCCCACCTGGAGGTTGGTCACCCTGCTTAGTCACTATGCTCCTGATGGATGCCATGCTAGCATTTTACTCTTCTGCCACCTCCGGAGCAGATGAAGGCGCAAAGAACATGGCGGCGCATAATTTGTCCTATTCATTCGGTACTAGTCCCGGTTTGATTTTTAATTTTTTTTTTTTGCACGGGGGATTCGATGGTTCTACATCATTGTAATCTCGTCTTGATTATTTCCCATTAGTTTTTGACACCGTCATAAATTACTTGCCAATTTACGGGGATGGTTTTACAACTTTTCCGAGATCAGCTGGTCCGAGCGCTATCTTTCTTGGCGGAGACGGAGACGTTAGTTATGCTTGCACCTTAAACGGTGGCTGATTCAATTTGTATATTTAATCGGACAGGGCAGCCGAGAGTTATATGAGCCATGGCTCAAACCTATAATCTATTTCTGAAGGTCAGAATTTGTCCCTGTGATTCAGTATTGACAATGAGGTTTCCTGTTAGTGGGGACGGAAGAGAGCGTCTTCCAAACGGTGAACTATCGAGGTGTGTGGCATAGTGGTTGCAGGGTTGGACAAGAAGACGAAGAAGGAGAAGGAGAAGGAGAAGGAGAAGAAGGAGAAGGAGAAGGAGAAGGAGAAGGAGAAGAGTTGGTTCTTCTTCTTCTTAGATTCCTCTTTACTCAAAGCAGCTTACAGTCACCTTCCCTTTCCTCTCCCCACAACAGACCCATGTGAGGGAAGTGAGGCTGAGAGAGCCCTGAAATTACTGCCAAGGTCACTAAGCTGGTTGCCTGTGGAGGGGAAGCGCAGAATCAAATCCTGCTCACCAGATTAGAAGTCTGCACTCCTAACCCCTACACCAAGCTGGCTCTCTATTCGAGTCCCTGTTTTGCCACGGAAGTCTGCTGGGGGCCCAATGGCCTAGTCACTCAGCCTTGCCTACCTCACAGGGCTGTTGTAAGGATAAAGTGGAGGAGAGAAGGATATTTGCAGACATATTTCACAGAAGAGGCATTTCCACCCCAAACAAAGGAAAACAGAATACTCTCTACGCAGCAAATGAAGAAAAAAAAACATGCTTCTTTTCTTTCAAACAGTTGTTTTTCTCATACGCAAATTCTAGCTGATTGGCCTGATTAATCCCGGAGCTAATTAATTAATCAAGTGATTAAAACTCATGCTATTATCCTATGCGGACTTGTTTCGCTGGGTGAGCGCCCTTAAAAAGTTTGTCAAAATTAACGTTGGGTTGGGTTTCCTTTCCTTCTCAAAGGTTTATAGAATCTACCTTACCAGGCTGGTCCTTCTGTCCCTTGTTATTGATGGGTCCTGAGTAGTGTTGGTAAGGTGACGAAATCATGTACACCAGGGGTAGTCAACCTGTGGTCCTCCAGATGATCATGGACTACAATTCCCATAAGCCTCTGCCAGCAAACACTGGCAGGGGCTTATGGGAATTGTAGTCCATGGACATCTGGAGGACCACAGGTTGACTACCCCTGATGTACACAATGTCTCTGTCAGAGGACGTAGGGATGACTATAGGACAGGGATAAACAGCTATAAAAGGGATCAGATAGATTCATGGAGGGTAAGTCGATCAGTGGCTACTAGCCACGGCGATTGAGGAAATCCTCCACATTCAGAGGCACTAATCCTGTGAACCCCAGAGCCAACATCAAAGGAAAACCTTGGCCTCTATGCCGTATGCTTGGCCCTTTAAAGGAACTGATTGACCACTTTGTGAGACAGGATGCTGGATTCGATGGACCACTGGTCTGATCCAGCAAGGCTCTTCTTTCTATGTTCTTCTATCATCTGTGACAAGAAAGACAAAAGGAAAGCAAGTCTTAATTTACATACGCAGCAGAATGAAGTAATTATGACCCGTGGTAGCAGAATTCACTATACCCACTTCAGACTGGAGGGCAATGAAATGATTGCATTTTCCAAGTTCCTTTGCGTTAATAATTCCCTGTAAGTGAAATGCAATTCAAGGACTTCATTAAACCCCTTTTCCCACCCTGAGACGTAATATTTTTTAAATTATTTTGCAGATAATTTCTCCACGGGGAATATTTGGTATATTCCCCCCGCATTGTCTTCACTTTCAGCCAAACGTAGCCCAGTTTCTTCTACCATGCCAGAATTCTGATGTCGTACCCCGCTGAGTATCCCAGGTAGACCAGATCTCGGTCTGACCTCATTTCGCCCAGAAGCGTGCATTCAAATCAGGACTTTTACCACCCTGATTTTATCAAACAAATCCAAATTAACTGTGTTTTTTTATTGTTGTTTTTTTTTTTTGAGTCTGAGCTTTGAGGAGAGAAATGGAGGTCAAAGAGATCTTATAGCAACAATGACAATCACACCTCTCTTGGAGGAGCACAATGGAACAAAAATATGATAATATGTACAGGTGCTACGAGCATGTGATTCTGCAAATGCGTATTTGATAGCATACAAGGTAGCAACGTGGGTGTTCCTGAGGTTAGTGATTGCATACCTTTGGGAAATCAGTACCGTTATTCTGTTATACAGGCTGCGAGAATTAAAAACGAGACGATAAAGCCATACAGCCAGGATTCCTTTTTGTTTCAAAAGCTGCAGCTAGAATCATTGGTGCTGTTTGGACGTGTATGTCTCTCTGTCTTCAGAGGGGGGCATGGTGTTTTAGAGCAGTAGTCCCCAACCTTTTTATCACCGGGGTCCACTCAACGCTTGGAAATTTTACCGAGGCCCGGTGGGGGGGGGGGTCGTTTACTCCTCTACTCTCAACCACTGCCCTAGCGCTCTCTGATCGCTATGGTAATGTTTAAACATCCCTTCAAAATAAGATACAGACACGCCCCAACAATGAACATAAGGAACATTTTATTTTCATGGAAATTTTAACTCATGACAATGGCAAATCAATGGGAACCCTGAGCTTGTTTCTCTGCAACGAGATAGTCCCATCTGGGAGTGATGGGAGACAATGACACCCAAAGTGTGTTGTAAAGGGCCGGGGGGGATGAAGTAAAGGGCCGGGGGGGGGGAGAAGGTGTCCTTCGGGGCCCACCTCCAATTAGTCGAAGGACCACATGTGGTCCGCGGCCCACAGGCTGGAGATCGCTATTTTAGAGAACAGCACTTAAAAAAAACTTACAAAACATTGGGGCCCTGCCAGAGGACCTTCTATAGATCTTTGGTGGTAAAGAAGGTGAATGCAGTCTTGGGCTGTATCAACAGAGGCATCGTATCAAAATTGCAAGATGTCACAGTCCTGCCCTGAGCAGGGCATCGGACTAGATGGCCAGTATGGTCCCTTCCAACTCTAGTATTCTATGCTTTTTAACTATGCGAAATATAGATCTCCTCCAGTGCCCCCTACAGGCACCCTTTATATTCTGCTCAATCCTGCACATGGCAGGTCTTGCCTATTTCAACAATATGCATGTGCTCTCTTTCTCTCTGCCAATAAGCAAGAGTAGGGAGGTGATTGACAACCTCCAGGTCTAAGGTGGAGTTTCAGACAACAGAGGTCCATTCTCCAACAGAAAAGGGCCCCTTTGGATAATGGAATGCCTAGAATCACATCCCCACTGAGATGGAGTCCCAAATTCTGCCTTCCTCAGGTTAAAGGGATGCAAAAGAAGGCGAAGCACCAGCTGCTTAAAGTATCTTTCTTGAGAAGAGGAAAGGAGCTTTCTTGTAAAGATAGAGAGAAGAGAGATGGTCCTAATGGTCTCACTGGCTTTTTTCTGGAGGGAACGCAGAGAAGAAATGTGCTCACAGGAAGTATCCGACTCAGCCAATCAGGACACAGGAGGAGATTTGGGGGAAAAAAACCCAGGAAATCCCTGATCTTACTATGCTGAATACATATCTCCTCTGATGCCCTCTGCAGGATGTTCTTCCTATGGTGTTAGATCATGCACACATCTTGAGGAATTTCTCTTTCTGAAGCGAGCGACCCCAAATTCCTTCACAAGCCTGCTGAAAGTGTTCACTGTAATTTTGATTCGGTCCTGAATGGCTCCCTGCCTTTTTCCCAAGCAGGAGATGAGAAGCGTAGAGTCGATTTGCAAACGGGGCAAAACTTTCCTCCAAAGGCTCATATCAGTTTGCTGCAATGAGTTTTGGAAGAGAAAATGGAAACATCCTGACTTTGCTAATCGAAACCAATCGGCGAGGCCAATTTCTGCTGGAGCCGAGTGCTGGAAAGGTCAGGAGAAGAGCCAAAATAATAATAATAAAAAAAATTGAAAGGTAACTATGCTGCAGTGTGAACTTAATTTTAGATGTCGACATGGGTTGATCACCTGGCGCTAAGAAGAACAGGGCCATAAAAGGAAATTGGGGGGAAGCAATGCAGTCTTTTAGGTATTATCCCCTTCGTTCAAATTTAATAGCAACACTAGCAGCTATAGTGATCATAATTTGCCCATTTCTCTTAAACGAGAGAGCCAGTTTGGTGCAGTGGTTCGGAGTGTGGACTTCTAACCTGGCGAGCCGGGTTTGATTCTGCACTCCCCCACATGCAGCCAGCTGGGTGACCTTGTTTTCGGTATATCTGGTTCCAGCAAAGCTGTTTGGTTGTCGGAGCTGAGCGTCCATGTCTTGCTGAACCCAGAGATTGAATAAAAGGCCGGCGTCCAATGGCCTCCTTCACGACACGGTGAAGAGTGAGAACGTGTTTCCAGACCAAGCCGTGTATTTGTTAAGCAGCGGTGCTCTGCTCCTCCTTTGCATGCTCAAAATCCGCCCACAGTGGGAACACTGAGGCTTCCCTGGGCCACAAGCCACCCTTGTGGAAACGGCCAAGGACTGTTGCAGAGACGGAAAGAAAAAGCATGGATTTGCTCTCCATTGTGTGCAGGATTTGAAAGAGATGCTGCGTGTGTGTTGGGGTGGGGGTCTTCTGCACGCCGCTTTGTTCCTTGTGGCAGAAAGGCAGAGTCGGAACATGTGGCCTGACAAAAGAGGCCAGAGTTCAAAAGTTGCACGGGGCTTTATTGACCGGGGAAAGAGCAGGGAGGGCCGCGAGAGACACCCGCTGATGAGACACCCTGTTCTGCAGTCCCGGCTTCCGAACTTCGCCTAGCGAGCTGATGCTTGAATTTTTCTCCACGTCTTCTATGTTATATTGTCTGACCCCCAAAGCTGCTGACTCACGCTTTCCTGTGCTCCCTCTGCCTCCCTGGACGACCTGTTTCTCATTGGCAGCCCTAAACGTTGAGGAATCGCTCAGCTTCTTAATCAGTCCTGTCTGTCCGGACGCGGACGTTTTAGGAGCTGAAGTTAATGGAATTACGGCCTATGCTTACTGACCACTCTGACCGGGGTGATAAGTTGTGCCCTGGGGAAATTGCAGGTAGAGGAGCAGAGATCTGGCAAACAGATGAGGCTACTTTTCTTGCTAGGGATAGGATTCATGATTTATAGCAGGGGTAGTCAACCTGTGGTCCTCCAGATGTTCGTGGACGACAATTCCCATGAGCCCCTGCCAGCAAATGCTGGCAGGGGCTCATGGGAATTGTGGTCCATGAACATCTGGAGGGCCGCAGTTTGACTACCCCTGCTTTATGGCAAGATATGTCATTTCTCCTTCCTACCACCTACATCTTCACCCAAAGGTCCTGGGGGGGGGGGTCACAACAATACAGAATGAAATAATCTAAAATACATGTAAAACATGACCCTCCCTCCCTCCTCACCTGGCCAGACAGCACCCAGAGGAAATCAGGCATCAAAGGCCTGGGTGGAGAAGTGAGTTTTCAAAAGGTGCCAAACTCCTTGTAATCTAGGCTCCTGGCGAATCACCAAAGTTAGGCTGCTCCAAAGCGTGGGGGCCACCACAGAAAAGGCCCTGCTAGTTTTCCTGCCCGAAACCGGGTAAAGGTGGGGGGGACTTCCTCAATAGAGCATTCCAAGGAGTTGAAACCAGGACTGAACAAGCCCAAGTGACAGTGGATGAGCGATAGGGTGGTGAGTGTTTTGCATAGCGCAGGGGTTGGACTAGATGACCCAAGAGGTCCCTTCCAACTCTATGATTCTATGAAATATCTCTAACTGAAAGAGCTGAAAGGAAAGAATTCTTTGGAGGATCTGAGGTGTTGAGTGTATTCAGAGCACAGCTCCTGTGCAGGCTGCTCTTGTTTACAAGCATTCCTACTGTACAGTGGGGGGAAAGAGGCAGTTTGCAGTCCAGTTTTTGTGGGATGCTTAGGGCTTTAGGATGCTTAGGGCTGATCCTGCGTTGAGCAGGGGGTTGGACTAGATGGCCTGCATGGCCCCTCTCAACTCTATGATTCTGTGATTCTATGATTCTATGAATTGTCCTCCCCGATCATTTCATCATACTGAAGCTCTTGTTCCCTGCAAAAACACCCTCTAAGAGCATTCCCTTGGTAAAAAGCAATAAACAATATTCTGACTGAAACTAGCTGGGCCACTCCTTGGATACGGACTTCAAAGTCGTGTTTTCGGAACTCACCGCAATTAACGCCAAGGTGGAAGATTCCCTAGATGCCAAGGTTGCCCTTCAATTGCCCTAATTACTGTAATTTCCCTTCCCAAATCCAGTGAAATCTCTTCCTTTTTTCAACCCACTTTTCCCCCCACGTGGGGGGCTTTCTGAGCATTAAAGCCATCCTGCCGTCACACAGGGGCCTGCGACCTTGCAGGCAGGCAAAGATCTGAAATGAACTCTCAAGAACAGCTCGGATGAACGTTGAAACCGGCAGGGCAGCGGAAGAACAATTGGCAATCCCTACTGATGGAAACCTTTTTTTTTTTTCCCTTCTGCCCGAGCAAGGAGGGAAACAACACCAGCAAAAGAAGTTTGGAGAACGAGGTCAGTGGTGTAATCTAAAGAATTGTTCAGCTGGCGCTCTTGACCCGGGGTGGGGGCAGGGGGGCCTTGGGTTTGTGCTTCTCAAACACTTTCCTTTTCCTGCCAGCAAAATAAAGCAAAGATCAAATGCTATTGAAAAAACATTTGTGATACAGGCAGGAGTTTGCTTGTCCAAAGAGGGAAGAAAAGAGGGAAAGTTCTCTTGGCCGCTGAATTTTCGTACAGCAGATAAGAACATCAACAGAGGACCTTCTGATCTAGTTTATTTTTTACCGGTGGTCAGCCAAGTATTGAACAGGATGATAGGGCCCTTTCCCTGATTGTTTGGACTCAGAGAAGGATACTTTGAGAGAACTGGGTCCCAGATTCAAGAGCTAGCATAGTGTAGTGCAGGCTTTTTCAACTGGGGTTTCATGAAACAGTGGGGTTTCTTGACAGCCTTGGAAGGGTTTCCTGAATGGGCGAGAGCTAATTAATGTTTATATATTTTTTTAAAAAAAATTGTAAGCATTTATTGAGTGATATGACCATATATGGTCATTTTGGCCTGCCCCCTCCTACTGGAATGGCCAATGATGGTCCTGGAGGGTGTGGGAAGGGGAGGGGCCCCAGGTGGGCGTGTCCACAGCTCTGCTTCCCAACCACATTCTGCACGATTGTGCCACTTCTGGGGTTTCTTGAAGCCTGAGGAATGTTTCAGGGGTTTCCCGATGGCAAAAAAAGCTAAGAAAGGCTGGGGTAGTTGACTAAGAGTGGTGGTCTCTAATCTGGAGAACCAGGTTCCATTGCCCACTGCTGCACGTGGAGCCTGCTGGGGGAATTTGGTCTAGAACTGTCTTAGGCCCAACAGCCTCACAAGGTGCTTGTTGTAGGGAAAAGAAGGCAAGGAGGTCATCAGTGGCTATGAGAATCCTTAAGACAAGGTCTAAAATCATCTCTTCGTTGGCAGGGGTTAAATCTGTGCTGGGGCAGAGCAGCAGGTGGCTTCAAAGGAATAAAATGGTTTTATTTGGAAGAGGGAAACAACTTTGTGTAGAAAGGACAGAGAAGACCTAAATGTGCATCTGAGTATTGCCTTGTGTCTGTTGTGGAGGCAAGGAGGGAGGAAGAATGCTCACAGTAGCAGAAAGTCCCCCATTGAGCTCATTTGAACAGTATCAGGAGGTCCCTGATCTAACTATGCTAAATAAAGATCTTTTCTGATGCCCCCTGCAGGACATTCCCCATATTCTGCTCGATCATGCACACTGGAGGTCTTGCATATTCCAGCACTCTTCTTATTCCTTTTCTCAGAAGTAACAAGATTTTTAGAGTAAGTTTGGAGGCTGGCATTTCAGTAATAGCAATTTGAAATTGCCCTCATTCTATGTAAGAAAGAGTCCTACTGGATCACATGAGTGGTCCATTGAAGCCAACATCCAGTCTCACACAGTGGCCAACCAGTTCCACTGGACATCCAGAATCAGTGCAGAGAGGCTAAGGCTTTTCCCTGATCTTGCCTCCTGGCTCTGGGGCTCAGAGGATTGGTGCCCCTGAATATGGTGACTTCTAATCTGGTGAGTTGGGCTTGATTCCTTGCTCCTCCCCATGCAGACAGCTGGGTGACCTTGGACCAGTCACAGTCCTGATAGTGTTGTTCTCAAAAAGCAATAATCTCAGGGCTCTCTCAGCCTCACCTCCTCAAAGGGTGTCTGTTGTGGGGAGAGGAAAGGCGATTGGAAGCCGCTTTGCGACTCCTTCAGGAAGAGAAAAGCGGCATAGAAGAATAGATTCAAATGAGTAGGCGTGTTGGTCTGAAGTAGCACAATAAAATCAGAGTGCTACTGGACTCTGATTTTATCGGCATCTAAGAACCAACTCTTCTTCTTCTTCAGTAATCTCAGGGCACTTTCAGCCTGACCTCCCTCACAGGGTGTCTGTTGTGGGGAGAGGAACGGAAAGGCGACTGTAAGCTGCTTGGAGACTCCTTCGGGCTGTGAAAAACAGGCTATAAAAAACAGTTCTTCTTCTTCCTCCTCCTCCCTCTCCTATTACCCTGCACAAACCAGGAACAACACCCCAACATGTCACAGCATCTATTTTCTCATTCCCCTAAATATTGGGTTGTCCACACATGTGTACGAGGAAATCCCACCACTCTTGCTCTCATAAGCTTGAGGAAACCATCCGTCGAGACCTCTTCTCCTCCCATTGATTCTTGTGCTGCTCCCAGCCATCTTGCACGTTGGCCCATCGGTTTGCTGCTTCCGTTTGTTTGCTGGGAAGTGTAAATTGTTTCTCGCCACTGCACAAAATCTCTCTCCCTTAATGATACAGAGGAAGATAAACGGCCTAGAAAGCTGAGGGAGTAAAGGGCCTGGACAAAGGAATGCTTCAGCCATGGGAAGATCTATGGTTGCTGGGAGGAATCTCACCCGAGATTCATATCCCGCTTGCTGGTTAGCCGAATAGCCTCTTGGTCATTATTTCTTGAACTACAAATCTCTGAGGAAGCATCAAGACCAGCTGGGAATCTTCTGCTCTGATCACAGGACAACGGCTGGGCAAATTGCTTTGTCCTTCTAGCAGTCATTACACATTTGAAAAACTGGCCTGAGGATTTTGCACAAGGCTGGTTGTTATGGGCAGAAACTCCTGTAACAAAGAAGGCTCATGTGGATGATGAAGGCCGGCCTCTGAAATGCTCAGGAGGGGAAGGGGCTCTGGGATGCCAGTATTCTGGGCAGGATAGGAGAGTCTGCACAGAATCACTGGATCTGTGTCCTGTATTGTTTCCAAGAAAAAGAGGAGGAGGAGGAAAAGCAGAATCATGGAATCCTAGAGTTGAAAGGGGCCATGCAGGCCATCTAGTCCCACCCCCTGCTCTACGCAGGATCAGCCTCAAGCATCCAGGAGAAGGATCTGTCCAGCCGCTGCTTGAAGACCGCCAGGGATGAGGAGCTCCCCACCTCCTTAGACAGCCCATTCCACTGCTGAACTAGACTCAAAGAATCCTAGAGTGAGAAGGGGCCAACCAGGCCATCTAGTCCCACCCCCTGCTCAGTGCAGGTTCAGCCTGAAGCCTCCAGGAGAAGGATCTGTCCAGCTGCTGCTTGAAGACCACCAGTGAGGGGGAGCTCCCCACCTCCTTAGGCAGCCCATTCCTCTGCTGAACTGGACCCATAGAATCCCAAAGTGGGAAGGGGGCACACATCTAGTCCCAACCCTGCTCAATATAAGATCAGCCAAAAGCATCCAGGAGAAGGATGACTCCTCCAATGACAGCCTTTCGAATACAGAGCAATTCTATCCCCACTTAACCTCCTTTTCTTTAAGCTGAACATTCCTAAGTCCCTCAGTCTTTCCTCATAGAATTTGGTCCCTAACCACCTCCTCTTCCACTATGGTAATTGTTTCTGGCAATATTTTTTTCAAGGAAGCCGCTCTCTTGAGAGTGAGAGTGAGAGAGAGAGAGAGAGAGAGAGAGGGAGAGAGAGAGCTCTTGCTGGAACAGCCTAGTAGTCCATTTAGTCCAAGAACTTGCAAACCCAGGGCCAATTCAGTCCAGGGGAAAAGGCACATCTGACCTTGGAATTCCAATCATTGTGCAGGAACAGAGAACCAGGCTGCATAAAACAATAACATTGCTTTAATAAGAAGACAAAGAACAATGTATAGAAAGGGAGACGAGATGGAATCCTCTCTGACTGTCTAGCTGTTGTCTGCAGTCATGCTGTTCTGGAGGCAAGCAGGGAGGAAGTATGCTCACAGGAGCAGGAAGTCTCCAAATGAGCCAATCAGGATACAGGAGAAGAGAACTTGAGAACATTCAAGGAGTTCCTGAATTAACCATGCTAACAATGCATCTCCTCCGATGCCCCCTGGAGGATATTCCACTCATGCACACGACAGATCTGTCATATTCCAACAGAACAACACGGACATGGCTGCTATGCCACTAAAGATACTTTCCACGTGGGCCTCAGGTCTCTCCTTCTCTCGCCTTTGGTCAGAGGAAATGTGTGCAGAGAGCAAGTTAAAAATATTCACGGTGCCACACTTTCCATCTTCCTCTAAACCTTGATCGGGTGTCACTACGGGGACATCAAATTCAGCAGCGCAATGTTAATCAAGGGCAGGGACGTTTTATTTGAAGTGAAGAAGGGCCGTGTCAGGGAAGAGTGCAGGAACTTTGATTGTTTACGGCCGCCTTCCCTCGACAGTGATGAAAATCCTGGCTCATCTGTTACAACGGCTTCACCAAACAAAGGCAGGGGAGGCGCCAGTCTTTCTCGGAATCTCACAAACACACAAGAAGCTGCTTTGTACTGGGTGAGACCCTCAGTTCGTCAAAGTCAGGACTACCCAGACAGACTGGCAGCCTTTACTCTACAGCCAGAGCTTCTAATTGGAGATGCCGGGGATTGAACCCAAGACCTTTGACATGCCCGTCAGAGGCTGGGTCACTGAGCCACGGTGTTTCCCTGCTGAACGTGTGCAAAAGGTGGCATTAAATATAGGGGGGGAGAGGTACATCCCCAGGGCCAGGGCGAAGGGATTCCTACAACTGGTTCTGAAAAAGAAGAAGAAGAAGGAGAAGGAGAAGGAGAAGGAGAAGGAGAAGGAGAAGGAGAAGGAGAAGGAGAAGGAGAAGGAGAAGAAGAAGAAGAAGAAGAAGAAGAAGAAGAAGAAGAAGAAGAAGAAGAAGAAGAAGAAGAAGAAGAAGAAGAAGAAGAAGAAAGAGTTGGTTCTAATATGCTGCTTTTCTCTACTAAAGGGGTCAAAGATAAGATTGAAATGCAGAGCCGGAAGGGAACTCAAGGGCCCTCTGTACAATACAGGACATTCACAAATTCACAAGCACATTCTTCAGGCTTCGACAAACCCCAGAAGCACCACATCTGTGCAGAATGTGGTTGAGAAGCCCAGCTGTGGACACACGCACCCGGAACCCCTCCAGGCCAATCACTGGCCTTTTTGGGATGGATGTTTAGAGTCGACATGACCAGATATGGTCATATCGCTCGATAAATGTGTAACCTGTTTTAAAAATATATTAAAAAAATAATTCAGGTATTATCATTTCCAGTGGATAAGAAATATGGGCCAACTGGCGGAACGGAGGGTGACCGAGTCTTCGCATGGAACCCCGGGGTGAATCTTTAAGGTGAAGATAGAACAGTTCTGGGAAAAAAAGAAATTTTACTTGCACGCTCTTAAAGGAACGTACATGTTATTTTAAATTATCGTGTTTAATTGTTTTTGTATAATTCTGGTACACGCACGTACGGATGCACACACACACACACATATATGACATCCCTCTAAATATTTGAAGAGGTCTATCACCACACCTCTCAGTCACCGCCTAGAATCATAGAGTTGGGAGGGACCTCCTGGGTCATCCTCTCCAGGATACACATACCTGTCTCCTTTCATTATCTTTCCTCATAGAATTTGGTCTCCAGACCTCTCACCATCTTCGTTGCTCTCCTATGGACCTGTTCTTGTTTGCCAACATCCTTCTTAAACGGCGGTCACCAAAACAGAACACAGCCCTCCAGAGCCAGTGTGGTGTAGCGGCTAAGAGCTGCAACGTCTAATCTGGAGGCCGGGTTTGATTCCCCACTTCTTCTCCGAATGCAGCCAGCTGGGTGAACTTGGCCCAGCTGCAGTTCTCTCAGAGCTCTCTCAGCCCCAACAACCTCTCAGGGTGCCTGTTGTGGGGACTGGAAGGGAAGGCGATTGTATGCCGCTTTGAGACTCCTTCGGGCAGCAAAAAACAGAGTATAAAAACCAACTCTTCTTCAGGCTGAGCCTGTCTGAGGCCACAGACAAATTTTGGCCTTCAAAATGTACCTCCCATGTTGACAGATGCCTCGGACATCTGACTATTATGCACATCTGAAGTTCTGGCTAGGCCCCCCATGGGAGTAGATATCATAAGAGGGATGCTTTCGTAACTCTGTCCTCTAAGAGCAGGGGTAGTCAACCTGTGGTCCTCCAGATGTTCATGGACTACAATTCCCACGAACCCCTGCCAGCAAACGCGGGCAGGGGCTCGTGGGAATTGTAGTCCATGAACATCTGGAGGACCACAGGTTGAATACCCCTGCTCTAGAGGGAATTAAAGAGCTGGAGTATTCCTTACAAGGAGGAAAAGGAGCAATTTCCCTAGGGGGGACTGGAAGGCCTGAAGCTGAAGGAAGGGAAAACGATATATATCGTTTCCCTTTGTGGGAAAACGCTATATATTCACATTTTAGGCAAAGAATTCTACTGTTGTCTGCATTCAAGGATAACAGAGACTTCTGCGAAGAACAGAAGACCACTCAGCACACAACTCAGAGCTGCCTCTTCAACGGACTGCTGGAACAGGAGTCAGAAAGACTGAGGCCCTGGTCTACCCAAATATAACGGGCCTGAATTGTTACTTGTTCGTTATTGTTGGAGACGTTTCATTATTATTATTGTTCCAAATACGATGTCTTCTAAAGTCGGATCATAGTTCTTTTCACAACTGCAAGCGTCCCAAGGCAGGATCACACCGTCATGGGCCTGAGGTCTCTCCCTTCCTCAAGAAAAAAGAAAATATTATTGATTTTGCAACCAAATAGGTTACACTTTCAAGCTCCACCTGTGATTACCCTGAGAGTGAAATCTCAGATGCTTCTTTTCTTTCCTGCATTGCGTCAAAGAGCAAATTCGGTGGAAGCTTCCCCTCCCCTCCCCCGCCCTTTGGGCTCCCTGGTCTTGAACATTTTTCCATCTGAAAAGAAAATGCATTTGTTTGCATACGTTGTAATGATTTCTTACTGCTAGCTGCAGTCATTAGGGGGAAGGATGGGAGCGAAGCGCCGTGCGGGAAGCAGACAAAGAGAGAAGGAAAAAATGGAAATGTTGGTAAAATAAAGAAACCCGTCATGAAATGTGACAAGGAACTAAACTCACGGCATGATCCGCCGCTTGTCTTTTACTTTAGATTTTTCTTCCTGGCAATATTTATGGTTCTCCTTTCTTGCTTAGACTCAAGGTGGATTACACAAAGTAAGTCAATGCAATCGACAGCGGGGACGTTCCGTCAACAGTTCGATAGGATTAGGGGTGTAAACCCAAGCTGAAGGTGAAAAGCAGAACGGGAGCAAGACTTGAGCATAAATGTGACACAGGAAATCATGCAAAACTCCCCAGCAAGCTATACACCAAGCTGTCTCAACCAGGGGGTTGTGATACTCCAGGGTTTCTGAATGATCCTGTTCGGTGGGAGTTAATTTTGGTGGGAGTTAATTTTGCAATATATTTTTTACCTTTGTTAAACATTTAGCGGGTGATACGACCAATTAGGGTCATGCCGACCTGCCTCACCTTCCAAAATAGTCAATGGTGGGGTGGGAAGGGGAGTGGCCCCGGGTGGGCGTGTCCACAGCTCTGTTTCCCCACCCTATTCTGCACGATCACACTACTTCTGGGGTTTCTCAGAGCCTGAAGAATGTTTCAGGGGTTTCTTAAAGGTAAAAAAAATTGAGAAAGGCTGCTATGGACAGTAGTATAGACCGCAATTCCTAATTCCACCCCCCTCCGGACCAGTCCTGATTTGAACAGGGGGTTGGGCTTGATGGCCTCGATGGCCCCTTCCAGCTCTTACAACGCTTTGACTCTGTTTCTTCACCAGTCTTCTGTGGTACGCTGGACCTCCTTGGTATGCTGGACCGGCTATTTGTCGGGCAAGGGTGGAAATACACGCAACAAGTTGTAAATCACATCGCTGTGGTTGAGAAAGCCTCTCCCCTCCCCCCGGTTTTGTACTCAGAATACCAAAGGCGGCAATCAGAACTAGTTTATGCATAGTAGAACAATTCTTCCTCTCGTATAGCCAAGGTCAGGGAGCCGCAGAGTTATTTTGATGCCTCCATTCCCGTTATGGAAATTTTTATGCATGTTTCCGAAAATTGCCAATTTTCTCTTGCTATCATAGGCACTTTCTTCCACCCCCCTCCCCCCTCCCCCGTGACGACTGGACTCCCCAATTCTTCTCTCACTGTCCCTTGTAACTCGGACTCATAAGTCACTCTCTAATAAGGCAGCTGCCTCCCGCCTCGTTGCTTTCTTATTTATGGGTTTTTAATGTTCGAAGCATTGCTTTTTCTCAGCGCAGACAATTTTCAAGAAGCCACCGTGGCCGGCCAGATGCGTGGATGGGTTTGTTCAGAGCTGATGGCTGATATCCCAAGCAGTATGGTGCAAAAAGTACAAAAGACGGGAGGAATTCTGAAAACTATCACCATTGGGATATTTTCATTAAGCTATTTATACCCCACTTTGCTTTTCAATGGGGATCCAAAGCGGCTTACAACATCACATCTCCTTCTCCTCCTCCACCTTTGGGAGCTAGGTTGTGTTGAGAATTTGTGAGCTTCCATAGGAGGGTGGGCATTTGAAGCTCGGGCTCCCAGAGTCTCTAACCCAGGGGTAGTCAACCTGTGGTCTTCCTGATGTCCATGGACTACAATTCCCATGAGCCCCTGCCAGCAAATGTTGGCAGGGGCTCGTGGGCATTGTAGTCCATGGACATCTGGAGGACCACAGATTGACTACCCTTGCTCTAACCCACACTCCACTGACTTGGTACAAGCCACTGAAAACCATAGAGTTTCTAGAGATTCCTAGAGCTATCAGCTCTTCCTGAGAAGTGACATACTGGCACAGAGAATACCCTGTAAAAAGTGGTAGCGGGCAAAGGCAGTGATTGGCAAGAGGCCTTCTGCCATATTTGGAGGTGTGGCAACCCTAAATTCCTTACCTACGTGGCTATTCCTTAACTTTAAAAGATACATGATTCCACATGTCCAAATCAATGTGTGAGTTGATTTCAAACACCTTCATTGAAACCATGGGTACATGGGCGAGCATGTGATGTCACTATGCCGTTTCCTGGAAAGTAGCAATGGGTAGCTCTAGGAATTCCTGGAAACTCTATGGCAAAACCATAGAATTCCTGGTGATTCCTAGAGGTACCCATTGAAAATTTCCTTACCTACTGATCCATTCTTTTACGTCCAAGGAGATACAACTCTACCTGTCCAAAGAGATGTGTGTTGAAGCCAATGGATGTACGTCCTGACTGGGGCATTTATGTTAACTCCCCTTCCAGCCCCAAGTGAAACCAGACCTCTTTACCTAAATGTGCGCCTCACCAACAGCAAAGTAGAACTACACCTGGTGTCGCGTCTTCTTGCTGTGAATTATGCCGTCATAACTACTGTGTATCCTTCAGAAATGCAACATCCAATGAGCTGTTCTTAATGGAATGGCCAGTACCTGAAGCTATAATTGCACCGTCAGACCTTGGCAGAGAATGTTAAACATCAGTTAAATACCCATATTTGTAAATGCTCTGTTTAATCAATGTATGGCCGCCATGCAGATTCGTTTTACTGTCAGCATCCAGTTCCTGCAGATGCCTGGGTGTGAAATCAAGAATGTCAATTGCCAATAAAACTTAACAACCGATAGTTATTCTATTGTCTCTCTAATACTTTGGGGAGGGGGATGGATCCACCCCGAATGTTATCTGTTTGGTGGATAAATGTCCATTTGCTCCAATCGAGACCTCATCTACAACAACGAACACAGAACACAGAACACAGACAAACACACCTGGGGAACTCATATACATGCTTGGGACTACTGCCAAGATATGTGATTGGCCCTTAATGGCATCCCATGATTGGTCCATACGTCTGTTAGCTGATGACACACAGGGACCTGGGAGCCAGTGAATTCATGCCAAGTGTTCATGGTCCCAGTCTTTGCTCTAAGTTCAAGGTTTATGATTGTCAACACACAACAGGAGGAGGTATGTAGTTAGAATATTCAGAAAAGAAACTTCCCGGTATTGTTCAAATATTCTCCTCCTGTGTCCTGATTGCTTTAGGATGCTTAGGGCTGATCCTGCGTTGAGCGGGGGGTTGGACTAGATGGCCTGTATGGCCCCTTCCAACTCTATGATTCTGTGATTCTATGATCCTGCGTTGAGCAGGGGGTTGGACTAGATGGCCTGTATGGCCCCTTCCAACTCTATGATTCTGTGATTCTATGATCCTGCGTTGAGCAGGGGGTTGGACTAGACGGCCTGCATGGCCCCTTCCAACTCTATGATTCTATGATTCTATGATCCTGCGTTGAGCAGGGGGTTGGACTAGATGGCCTGTATGGCCCCTTCCAACTCTATGGTTCTATGATTCTATGATTAATTCAATTGGAAACTTCTTGGTCCTTTGAGTCCTCTTCCTCCCTGATTGCCTCAGTTAGTCGGACTGTGAGGACTATCTCTCTCCTCTCTTCTTTACAGTATTGTTTCTCTCCGCAATAAAGCTATTTATTCTTTAAGCAGCGGTTTCTCTGCTTCTCTTTGTTGTTGTTAGGTGCGAAGTCGTGTCCGACCCATCGTGACCCCATGGACAATGATCCTCCAGGCCTTCCTGTCCTCTACCATTCCCCGGAGTCCATTTAAGTTTGCACCGACTGCTTCAGTGACTCCATCCAGCCACCGCATTCTCTGTCATCCCCTTCTTCTTTTGCCCTCGATCGCTCCCAGCATTAGGCTCTTCTCCAGGGAGTCCTTCCTTCTCATGCGGTGGCCAAAGTATTTGAGCTTCATCTTCAGGATCTGGCCTTCTAAGGAGCAGTCCGGGCTGATCTCCTCTAGGACTGCTTCTCTTTAGCACATTTAAACTCTACCAGTGCTTGGAAACCCAAAAGATTTAGGGGGGTATTCATTTTTGAGGGTCAAAGCTCATTTCTCTCCCAGGTATTAGCAGCACAGCTTCTTTTTTGCCAGCGGTCTGCGGGGTTGGTTGCTGGAGGCCAAATGTTTTATTCTGATGCCTTAGCTCGGGTATCATTCTATGGATTGTAATTTAATTTTGTAATGTGATTTTGTAAGCACATTTTATCTCTATCTACAGAAGATTGTTTTATCAAACGCTCTGAGCTGCCCTAAGCTCTATAACCCAGGGGTGGGGTATAAAAAAATTAAGAGAGCAATTGAAATATGGAATTTGCTGCCAGAAGATGGCCACAGGAGTAAACAGTTTTAAAAGGGGACCAGATCGATTCATGGAGGATGAGTCTATCAGTGGCTACTAGCCATGAGGGCTGAGGAGAACCTTCATCTTCAGAGGCGCAATTCTCCTGACTCCTAGAGCCAGGAGGTCATGTCAAGGGAAGGCCTTGGCCTCCAGCCTGTTATTGCACCTTCACAGAAGGCTTCCTCAACCTCAGTTTTGTGAAACCCTGGAGTTTCTTGATGGTCCTGGAAAGGGTTAATGTTAAACATTACCTACCTGCCTACCTACCAACCCACCCACCCACCCACCCATCCATCCATCCATCCATCTAATGTATATATAATAAAGGTAAAGGTAAAGGTATCCCCTGTGCAAGCACTGGGTCATGTCTGACCCTTGGGGTGGCGCCCTCTTGCGTTTTCATGGCAGACTCAATATGGGGTGGTTTGCCAGTGCCTTCCCCAGTCATTACTGTTTACCCCCCAGCAAGCTGGGTCCTCATTTCACCGACCTGGAAGGCTGAGTCAACCTTGAGCCGGCTGCTGGGATCGAACTCCCAGCCTCATGGACAGAGCTTTCAGACTGCATGTCTGCTGCCTTACCACTCTGTGCCACAAGAGGCTCTTAATGTATATATAATATACATGTATAATTTGTTAAGCATATGTCAGGAGATATGATCCTATATGGTAATGTCATTCCTCCCCAAATGGCCAACACTGAGCTTGGAGGGTGTGAGGAGGGGACCCAGGTGGGCTTTGTCCCACACACCCAACCCGATGTTTCCCAACCCTATTCTGCATGATCCTGGGGTTTCTTGAACCCTGAAGAAAGTGTCAGGGGTTCCTCAAAGGTAAATAGGTTGAGAAAGGCTGCTCCAGGAGACCTCAAGATGGCGCCATAGGGAAAGCTGGACTTCAGTTCAGCTCTTAAGCCATGCCGAGGGTCAGGTGCTTATGCACCTGGCTGACCTGAACAGATACGCAAATCTGTTCACCGGTCGCCCCAGGAACCGGGAACGGTGACCTGAGGGTCCTACAGATCCGTAGGGAGAAGCAAGACCTCCTTGGATTAATAGCGGCTTGAGCTCAAGGTCAAGATGGCGTCTTTGTCGCAAACAACTTTACAAGCTTGAAACGACCAGCCGACCTCACATTCTTCCCAGACCATCATTTACCAGATCGATAGGAGCAGAAGTTGACAGAAGCTGGAACCTACAACAGTAAGAATTGAAAGCTTTCTGGCTTTTCTCTCTCTCCTCTCACAAGCTCTTCCCTCCCCCTCCCTCAACCAATTTACAAGCGAATTCCTTCTTTCCCCGAGTGAGAGACTCCCAGCTAATTACACCCATTAACCAAACAAAGAGAGTGCTTTGAAGATTTATGGGTGAACGTTCAGTGGGAGAATTTGACTTGATACGGAGATCGACAAACTGATAATTTGGGATCGCTCGTGCTCCCGCGAGACCTCACGAGACTTTCTGTTTATAGTTTGTGACTGCCTAGAACTATGGAAGAATTATCAAAGGCACAGCTTTTCCATTTGTTATGCAAAGGAAACTCAGAGATACTGAAAGCAATCAATAAGCTGGAAAAGGAAATTCGTGGGACTAAGGGGGAGTTTTTGGATAGAGCCCAAGATCCGGAGAGACCAGCTGATGACGCAGCTCAGCCAACAGTAAATCAAGTGAAACTTCAGGAGGGAGAGAGTGCCAGAGATGTAAAAACCCAAAGTATCTTTAAAGAACCCGGGAAAACAGATTCATGGAAGGAAAGTACCAAAAACCTGGAAGTCTATTCAGAGCAGGAAATGACTTGGATCAGCAAAATAAAAAGAGTCTATTCAAAAGCGACAGCAACTAGGAAGCTATCAGGAGATATTTCTGTGCGACCAGAGGAAGAGATCCAGATTGACAAAGGTTTCAGAGCCCCCTCAAAGGCGACTACAAGCAAGAATCAAGCAAGAGATTTCTCTGGCCCTGACAGAAGGACAATCAGAAACACTCTACTATGGAAAAAAATACAATTTCATTTTCTGCGACCACCTGAAAGATGAGCTGAACAATGGAGTATTCTCCTGGCTTCTTGTGAGAAAAAAAAAAAAAAAAAGCAGTAGCAATCTTTAGGACAGGTCCAATATATGAAGGGAACTGACTTTATATTACTTAAGACAGTAATAGAATATATCCTTATAATAGATTATACCTTCCTATGTATCAACTACTACTTTGTTAAGAAAGATGGTAATAACTCCTAGATCAGGATTAATATGCGATGGGAATTGAATATGTATGTTAATATGTATGCCAAAAGAGGATGACAAACCATACTTTATAGGCATTAACAAGACAACAGCAGTAATTCTTGGGTTAGGGCCAACTTATGAAGGAGATTGACCTAATATCATTTAAGATAATAACAGAATGTATTCCTATAACAGATCTCATATGTATTAACAATCACTTGGCTAAGAAATATGGTAAAAACTTCTAGACTAGGAATAATATGTGATGAGAACTAAATACCTATGTTAAAAGAGATGGCAAACCATATCAACTGGTCGTTTTCTCCTTACAACTTCTCTGTAAATGCTTTATATAATAATAAACAATAAAATTATTATAAAAAAAAAAAAAAAAAAAAAAGAAAGGCTGCTCCAGAGATGGCTACTCTGTGGGACAGGATGCTGGACTAGAAGGACCACTGGTCTGATCTAGCAGGGCTTTTGTGGCATTCTCATCAGGGGGAAGATTCAGCCTTTCTGCCCTGTGTTTTGGGTCTCCGGTGGAACTGGTTGGCCCCTTTGTGAGCCAGGATGCTGGACTGGAGGGACCACTGGTTTGATCCAGCAAGGCTCTTCTGACGTTCTTCTCAGGAGAAAACCTCGGCCTCTATGTCCTGTTGTTAGATCATTGGAGGAACTGACTGGCCACTGCGTGAGACAGGAGGCTGGACTAGGTGGACCCCTGGTCTGATCCAACAGGGCCTTTCTTATATTCTTTACGCTACCTATAAGGATATGAAACGGGCCCTGTGGCCGAAGTTGAAAAACGGGAAATAAGCACAGTCATTTAATAACTATTTATGGTTAGTGAATGGTTTTAACCATTTGGTCAGTTAACTAGCTAGGAGGCTGGAAGGGGTAACCTGACACAGTTTGTTTTTGGAATCGCCGTAGGTCGTAGATGTTCATCTTGGTATAAAAACACTTCACAGATGGGAAGATAATGAAAGGGAAGCGATACAGGCTTGAATGGGTACATCACGGTGTGCTTCTAAGACCTTTAATGTGTTGTATTACAGTCAGCAAGGAGAGCGGAATAGATTTCGGTATAAATGCCATCGGGTTCTCAGACATCTTTCTCTGTGTGTGTGTGTTTTTTTTTCTTTTCTTACTTAACCAACAGGTTTAATTAGCAGTGACTAAAACCCCTGTCCAAAGTGCACTCAGATTAAAGAAAGTGTAGCCTAATTGAATCACTCCCATTCAAACATGCTTTATTAAATACTTCCACTCCTCTGGCGTTGTTAGACAAGCATGAGAGGAGAGAGAGAGAGAGAGAGAGATGTGGATTAAAAAGGGAAACTTGTCCAGCGGCCTGATGCACCAGCTTAGGCCGGAAAGCTCTGCACAGCTCGTTTTGTCCGGTTCTTAAAATCCATATGCTTGTTAATGAGAAGCGGCCTCCTTCTCGGCCTGGAAAGTGGAGTTTGCGTTATGCGCCCTCTGTTTGTAAACTGGTAATCTCCATTGATTCACCTCTAATTTGCTAGCTCCATTAAGTTCCATAAGGTGCGCAGACGCATATCTGTTTGGGAAGAGGGAATGCCACTCTAGGAACAGTTTAGGTTGGTTCATATCCATTTGGTCAGGGAAAAGAGGCGGGGGGAGGGGGGTAAAAAGCACGCTTCATGGAAACGCTTGGGTCGATTTATCCCTTGTTGTTGTTGTTGTTAGCCTTCCTTATTTACCCCTAATGAACAACAAATGAACCATGTCTGGATGTGACATTTGCAAGTCAAATAAAAGAAGGACAAACATACCTTTGTTTCTTACTGGCCTTGAGAGCCCCCTGCTGGGTGGCCATAAGTCTTGGATGGGAGACCACCAAAGAAGACTCTGTAGAGGAACGCGACGGCCAGGCATTTCTGTTTCTCCCTTGCCTTGAAAGCCCCTTGCTCCAGTCATTGTAAGTCTTGGATGGGAGACCACCAAGGAAGACTCTGCAAAGGAAGGCTAAACACCTGTGCCTCAAATATCTTTGCTAGGGTCACCATGAATTGGAAGCTAATCAGAGTCGGTCCTTGGAAGGGAGACTACCAAGGAAGATTGCCATAAATTGGTGGCTAAGCCAAGTTGGTTTTTGGAAGGGAGACCACCAAGGAAGGCTCTGCAGAGAAAGACAATGACCAACCATCTCTGCTTTTCACTTGCCTTGCATACCTCATACTGGGGTTCCTGTAAGTCAGTCAGATCTAGACAGCATGTATGTACACATAGATTAAACTATGAAACTTGTCATAGGCATTCAGATGTGGACTAACTATATGTCTAACCAACTGCAAAACGTTCCTTACAGTTAGCTTCATGCATACAAATTTCAGTTAATGGGCCAGATACTGACAGGGTTAAACCAGGTGGCTTTTTGCTCCATAAACCAGCCTCCCTTTTAAAGCTCTGCTCTAAAGTTTTTGTTCCCTTCTGCACTCTTCCACTTGACACCTTGATGTTGGGTCTGCAATTACCAAAGTGTGAAGTTAAATTGGTGATTCATCCTTATGGCGAGAGAGACAGCGAGTTAATCAGCCAGAAGTTCACAGGTAACTCGCCATTGCTTTTATACATCACAGGTTTCACACCTATTCGGATAATCCTTCCTTTCCGGAGCCGTTATTTTCAATTCAGATGCAAAGAAGGGAGAGGTGTGATCGGGAGCAGGGGGAGGGGAGGGGTCTGTTCTTGTGAACAGGAATTATTCAAGGTCAACTTGTAAGTTTTGTTTTCATGTGAAACTTTTAATTGTGTCGTCGTCCCCGTCCCCCCCCCCCCGCCGCCTTGTTAAGTCACTTATTGACTTCTGACATAAAAGCGGATTCTGTGAACATAGTGGGTGGACAGGAAGGGTAGTTTTGGGTGCTTGGCTCTTGTGGCCCTTTCTTGCATGCCCAGGGAAAGGCTGATTGCCAATTTGGGGTCGTTGCCCATGGGGGCGGGGCGGTCACCCGATAGTTATTTAACACTTAGAAATATATGAAAAAAACAATTAATGCCCATTCATTTGGGAAAACATTCAAGGGCTGTCAAAACAAAACCAGGATTTCATGAAACCCTGATTGAGAAAGCCTGGTTTAAAATGATGGACTTTTAAGATTTTCCAACCAAAAGGAGAAGAAGAACGTTGACTGGACGTTCTCAGATTTATGGATGCTGACCACTCCACAGAATGGAATGAAACTGTTGGATTCAATGAGATGCTAATAGGATGCTAAAGTGGAAAGGGGCCATCCTGGCCATCTAGTCCCACCCCCCGCACAATGCAGGACCAGCCTCAAGCATCCAGAAGAAGGATCTGTCCAGCTGCTGCTTGAAGACCGCCGGGGAGTGGGAGCTCCTCACCTCCTTGGGCAGCCCCTTCCACTGCTGAACTAGACTCATAGAATCCTTGAGTGGGAAGGGGCCATGCTGGCCATCTAGTCCCACCCCCTGCTCAGTGCAGGATCAGCCTCAAGCATCCAGGAGAAGGATCTGTCCAGCCGCTGCTTGAAGATGGCCAATGAGGGGGAGCTCCCCATCTCCTTAGGCAGCCCCTTCCACTGCTGAACTAGACTCCTAGAATCCTAGAGTGGGAAGGGACAATACAGGCCATCTAGTCCCACCCCCTGCTCAGTGCAGGATCAGCCTCCAGCATCCAGGAGAAGCCACTGCTGGAAGACCAACAGTGAGGGGGAACTCCCCACCTCCTGAGGCAGCCCACTCCTCTGTTGTGAACCCCCCCTCCCGATACCCATAGGCGGAAGAGATTACCAACATCTGGCTCTGTTCTGAGGAACTTACTAAAATAGATAGTTGAATGTCTCCTAAGTTTTCATAAGAGGCTATGTGTAAAGCTGAATTAGAAATGTCTAATGACAGGAACGCTAAATAATGTTATTTTGAAGAACTGAAGTACCCAAGGATGTGCGAGGGTTTCAATCATCCAGTGCAGAGCTTTTAGATATAAGTGAAGGGCAGAGAGCTCTTTAGCAATCAATAGCTGCTCCTCCAGAATGCTGGAGGACTCTGAAATAAATGGTAGCCACGGATTGAAAGAGCAATCAAAAATCGCCGCCCGTCATGAAATTGTAGGCTTGGACACGGTCGAGCGGTGGATCATATCCTGGTACCAGGCTGTGCTTTCCTCTCGTTAGAACTCTCAAAGGACTATCGACATCCTCACTACAAGTAAAGATGGTGCTGAAGTCTAGTGGTGGGCAGACATGATGTGATCAACCTTTGGTTCGGTGGGGGGGGGGGTCAATGATGCAAATGCCTGCTAAGGAGGTTTGTTTGTTTATATATTGCTGCATTCCATTTGGACTTGTGGCGGTTCACAATAAAATGATAAAAACCAGTACGACCCCATTAAAACCCATTAAAATTGACATTAACGTTAGAATCATAGAGTTGGAAGGGACCTCCTGGGTCAACTAGTCCAACCTTTAAGGAAAGCCTGGAGAAAAGGAGGTTGAGAGGGGACATGATAGCCCTCTTTAAGTATTTGAAAGGTTGTCATTTGGAGGAGGGCAGGATGCTGTTCCCATTGGCTGCAAAGGACACGCAGTAATGGGTTTAAACTACAAGTACAACGATATAGGCTAGATATCAGGAAAAAATTTTTCACAGTCAGAGTAGTTCAGCAGTGGAATAGGCTGCCTAAGGAGGTGGTGAGCTTCCCCTCACTGGCAGTCTTCAAGCAAAGGTTGGAGACACACTTTTCTTGGTTGCTTTAGGATGCTTAGGGCTGATCCTGCGTAGAGCAGGGGGTTGGACTAGATGGCCTGTATGGTCCCTTCCAACTCTATGATTCTATGATTCTATGATCCTGCGTTGAGCAGGGGGTTGGACTAGATGGCCTCTATGGCCCCTTCCAACTCTGTGATTCTAGGATTCTATGAAACTCAGTGCCATTTTGACTGGTGGGAATTGTAGTTTTGCCGAACAAAACAAATCCCTTGGTTGGCTGTTATCAGGCATGCATAATAATAAGAGGAGCCATTTGTCCCTCTGTCGGTTTGTTATGTATGTGGTTGTGTTAATGCTCCTACCAAAGACCAAGCTTGAGGTCAGAGGTCATATTGGGGCGGGCAATGTAATTGACCAATGCACTGCTAGATCCCCATCTCAGGATCCAATCAATTGAAAGGGAAACTGACCAATGGCACGCATCGGTCGGAAGTTCCATTGTTCGTAATTGCATATAGATGGGGTTTCTCGGTTCGGTTTTGCCTCTTGTCCCACCAAACTGAGATCCTGAGAAAGAGTTGCTTGAAATCCCAGTGGTCCTGGCTCCCTTTGAACCCATGGATATAACACTGTGCATTCGTGGCAAGCATAGCTCTTCAGAAAATTAAATTTGGTAGCTCAAAACTGGTTACCAGCGTCCAGATGATCTTGGGAGGTCTGAAGTCAAATATGAAAGGAATTTGAATATCTTGGTCCTGGTTATTTCCAGTCTCCTCCAGGTTTGGGGACAAAGCTTCTTATTGTCTAATGCCATAAGGTCTAGCCTTCAAAGCAACCACTTCCCCCAGGAAAACTGACCTCAGTAGTCTCTGGACAGCCAGTTTGGTGTAGTGGTTAGGAGTGCGTACTTCTAATCTGGCATGCTGGGTTCGATTCTGCACTCCCCCACATGCAGCCAGCTGGGTGACCTTTGGCTCGCCACGGCACTGATAAAACTGTTCTGACCGAGCAGGAATATCAGGGCTCTCAGCCTCACCCACCTCACAGGGTGTCTGTTGTGGGGAGAGGAAAGGGAAGGCGATTGGAAGCCACTTTGAGCCTCCTTCAGGTAGAGAAAAACGGCATATAAGTCTTCTTTTTCTTCTTCTTCTTAATTATAATTCTGGGAGACCTCCAGGCTGCACTCACAGGGTGACAACTTTACCAACTGAGGTCACGTGAGGTCACGTGGGTTTCATGGGGAAAAACTGGATTATAAATGTAGTGAACAAGGAGATGGGCTTTATCCAGCATGCAGGGTTTACGTCCCTCTGCCCCCTCCCCTGGTTAGATTATTCAATTCTATTTTCAAGTGCCTGCATCCATTATAGACCTGGTCAAAGCAATTTATTGGTAGCTCTTGGCTATTACAAAACCATCCCAGACACCATAAAAGAAGTTCAATGTACAATATTAAAATATATACACTGGGAAAAATCCAACAATAAAACCCTAAGATTTAAAATAGGCTGCATAATGCTTTCGCGAGAGAGATCTAAACGTATTTGCCAAGATAGCTGGTACCAAAATTATTTTGTTACTTTTATTACCCAATAAAAATGTCAGCTTACTAGCAGGAAGCGTAAAGGGAGAGGGGGAAATACAAATTTGAAAGCATCTAATCTCATGCTGGTTTAAAAAAAAAATTGGAAGAAACCATAGTTTACACTTCGCTGGAAACTCCTCCAATTCCAGAACTGCATGTTTAGGTGCAATTAAATTATATGGCTACCACCATGAATGTATCAGGTTAAATCTATCTGCTTGCATACCTGTCATCTATCTACTTAACTACCTCCCTGTCTGTCTGTATAACTATCTAACTAACTCTATCATATACCCTGAATGACCAGAAGGCCCAAGACCCTGGAGAGCCATGGAGATGGGCTACAGCTCAGTGGTAGATCATCTGCTTGGCATGCAGAAGGACCCAGGTTCAATCCCCAGCATCTCCTGTTAAAAGGACCAGGCAGGAGGGGATGGGAAAGACCTCAGCCAGAGACCCTGGAGAGAGGCTGCCAGTCTGCATAGATATCTTTGATGCACCAAGGGACTGATTCTGTCGAAAGCCACTTTGTGTGTTCATGTGATTACAAAACCACCGAACTGAATAATGCAAATGAAAAAAAAATTGTATATGTATAAATATATAATACAGTCATTCAAAAATATAATATGGTTGCTAAGCTATTCTTTATTCATGATTTTCCTAGGGTCATTATCCCACCGTCCCCTAAAAGATGCACGGTCATAGCCGTTCACGTGATCCATTGGGCTAAATCATGCTTTGATTAATAAAGGAAGACCCGGTTAATTTGAGAATGCAGCTCGGACTCTGCCTTGGCGACGGAGCATAAATCGGCTTGACACATTAATTGGGGCTCAGTTCATCGTTTTCCAATTTATTGTTCCCTCTTGCCACTCATCGTAATTGTATTTTTGGAAGCAGGATCTTCCTGATTTTGTGAGGGCAGGCTTGGGAACACGAAACACAGCAGAACGTCAGAACGAGGGTGGCCAACGTCACTTCCATTTGATGGCAACACACTGGATGCTCTTTCAAGTTTGGTAAAGTGGGAGGCGCTTCCAGAGAACACCCCGCACCCTCGATGACAGCGGGGTGGTACCTGGAGACCCTACCCCGTTACCTAGGGTAGCTTTCTGGCTACCCTAACATACACACTCATATTCATTTCCCGCAGCTTTAAACATTTTGCTTCTCCTGGGATCACTCAATACTTCCTCAAGCGGTCTATTGGGAGGTAGACACTTTTCTGGTTACTGTTGTTGTTGTTACTAGTATTACTGGCATGGCGAGGAAGATTTGATGGGCCCTTCCCAGTGTTAAGAGCGTAAGCACTCACCATGCAACCTGCACACTCCCTCCTCCCACTCCTGTATTATACTTTTGAGGGGTTAGTGGGTTGTTGACCACCATGGTTTTTAAATGTTTTAGGAGTCTGTTCTGTATCGGATGAATGTCCGGAAGTGTTTTAATGGGGTTTTTACTGGGGCTTTTAATACGGACAATTGTAACCCGCCATGAGCCAGTCATGAAAGTGGCGGGCAATAGGTAGAAACAATAAATAACAAATAAAGAAAGTGCCCTGAATCTTTAGAGACCCCATCCTGTCTCTGCGTAGCCCAGGTTGGTTGCAAAGAGAGCATTTCCCATTTCACAAGAGTGGGACACTAAACCATGCCAAAATGTATTTTGGAGAATGAACAGTGACAGACTTCTCCGAATGACAATTTGCACCCCTTCCCTCAGTATACACCGATCCCTCCCCCCATGTCAATTTGCAAAGAGTTCTGATGCATTTGAGCATGTCCCCATATTATAACAACTGGATCCCCCAGAGGAGGGGTAGTCAAACCTATCATCTGCTTGGCATGCAGAAGGACCCAGGTTCAATCCCCAGCATCTCCTGTTAAAAGGACCAGGCAGGAGGTGATGGGAAAGACCTCAGCCAGAGACCCTGGAGAGAGGCTGCCAGTCTGCACAGATATCTTTGATGCATCAAGCGAATGTTGGCAGGGGCTCATGGGAATTGTGGTCCATGGACATCTGGAGGGCCGCAGTTTGACTACCCCTGCCCCAGAGGATAAACTAACGTACTCCAGCATATTCCAGAATGTTCTGCAGCCAGGGTTGTCGGGCAGTACCAGGCAACCAACAGGAATGCTTCGGCTAGGCATAGCATCACAGGAGATTTTTTGTAAACTGCAGCCTTGCGTACTCACCATAAGTTTGCATTGAGAGTGACCAAGGTACCTCTAGGAATCATTGGACACTCTATGCTAAAACCATAGCATTTCTCGCAATCCCTAGAGCTACCCTTTGTTACTTCTGGGAAGAACTTCCTTTAAGATTTTTTTTTTAATCACTAGTGTTTCAGAGGGCATTGGAATGTGGGGGCAGATATGTTCCAATTTCTTGACAGATATGTGAACTACAACTGAACTCCTAAAGACAGATTGGCTGATTTAGCATTATTTAGCATTAGAATTATTATCCAGCATCATATGGCTAAATTTAGATCTTATGACACAGTTTACTCATTTACCATAATTTGCTTAAACCTATATCTAGCCTCTTGTGGCACAGAGTGGTAAGGCAGCGGACATGCAGTCTGAAGCTTTGTCCATGAGGCTGGGAGTTCAATCCCAGCAGCCGGCTCTAGGTTGACTCAGCCTTCCATCCTTCCGAGGTCGGTAAAATGAGTACCCAGCTTGCTGGGGGGTAAATGGTAATGACTGGGGAAGGCACTGGCAAACCACCCCGTATTGAGTCTGCCATGAAAACGCTAGAGGGCGTCACCCCAAGGGTCAGGCATGACCCGGTGCTTGCACAGGGGATGGTTGTTCATTAGTCTGAGGAAGAGGACTTGTACTCGGAAGCTCACACCTTGAATAAATATTTGTCAGTCTTAAATTTGCTACTAGGCTTTGATTTTATTGTGCTACTTCAGCTTGGTGTAGTGGTTAGGAGTGCAGACTTCTAAACCGGTGAGCCAGGTTTGATTCCCTGCTCCCCCAAATGCAGCTAAGCCGGGTGACCTTGGGCTCACGACAGCACTGATAAAGCTGTTCTGACCAAGCAGGAAACTCAGGGCTCTCTCAGCCTTACCTACCCCACAGGGTGTCTGTTGTGGGGAGAGGAAAGGGAAGGCGATCGGAAGCCGCTTGGAGAATCCTTCAGGTAGAGAAAAGCGGCATATAAGAACTACCTCTTCTTCTTCTTCAGTATCCTCCCCTCCCTCACAGGGAATGTGTTGTGGGGAGAGGAAAGGGAAGGTGATTGTAAGCCGCTTTTATAACTCCTTCAGGTAGAGAAAAGTTCATAGTTAGGGAAGTCTGTAGAGAAAAGCGGCATATAAGAACCAACTCTTGGTCTTCTTCAGACCGACACGGCGATCCACTTGAATCTTGACAGATTCCTTGAATGTAGACATTCTAGAATTCTTTTCCTGTAGTGTTTTGGAGTTCATGAGAGTCCTTTCCCCAACAGAAGAGAGAGAGAGAGAGAGAGAGAGAGAGAGAGAGAGAGAGAGAGAGAGAGAGAGGAATCTCTGGACGAGAAATATGTCCTCCAACCCAATTTTGTCAATGGCTCCTTTATGTAAGCGGAGCCCAGCAGGAGGAAGAATCGCTCTTCAATAAAGAGCCATAAATGTCAGAGGAAAGTTGACTTTGTTGTTTATTAAATGTATGTTAAAAACTGTTGCTGGCGAGCTAAGTGCTCTATTGATTGCTAATGGGAGCTGGAAACTCTGGTCTCCAGCTGCCTGCCAGTCAATGACAAGAATGTTTTGCTCACGAAAAAAAAAATCCAGCAAGAGAGTGGTTGTTGTTTGGGGGTGGGGGGTGGAGGAGGGGCCAGCAGGCCGAGGAATTGCCAGCCCCCCTGGGCTTCACGCAGGCCCTTCCCAAACCCTCACATTGACCCTGACATCCTTCTGTTCGGAGTGTGGGAACGGAAGCCCTTCTGTGCCTGGGACAGGCCGGCATTGTCCGGGGACAAGCTCTTCCAACCAGCTCTTTAAGGAAGTCAGCGCCATCTAACAGCGAAGCCGTGGCATCTGGTTGACCAAGTCTTAAATATTGTGTTGGACTAAAGGGACTCTCATTTTTCCACACCAGGGGCGGCTGTTGGGTGGAGAAAACAGTGCCTGAAACATTGCACTGGGAAGTGGGCACCTGACCCCCCCCAAAACCATTAAACTCCCCTGCTAGATATCCAGCACAAGTAATTGTTTGCCTCCCTAAAGGTAAAGGTATCCCCTGTGCAAGCACCGGGTCATGTCTGACCTTGGGGTGACGCCCTCCAGCGTTTTCATGGCAGACTCAATACGGGGTGGTTTGCCAGTGCCTTCCCCAGTCATTACCGTTTACCCCCCAGCAAGCTGGGTACTCATTTCACCGACCTCGGAAGGATGGGAGGCTGAGTCAACCTTGAACCAGCTGCTGGGATCGAACTCCCAGCCTCATGGTCAGAGCTTTCAGACGGCATGTCTGCTGCCTTACCACTCTGCGCCACAAGAGGCTCCCTAGAGGATGCTTTTCTGAGTTTTAGGAAGACAGGGCCTGGAATCACGCCTACGGGGGGAAAGTTGCAAAAACCCATTGGCCGTTTCACAATATATTGTGATTAGGGCTATTGACAGAAGTATCAATCCAGAAGCATCCTCTGTTTTTTTTTTTAAGGAGGGCATTGCTTTCTGTTTGCAAATCCATTCCGTTTGGGGCTCTAAATGGATGAGAATTTAATCCCCCACCGAAGTCGAAACGATGAAGATCGCAAGTGGCGGGAAATAAATTGGATGTGATTTATAATATGGGGCGCTGCAGACAAAGACAGATGCGTTCGGGAGGCGCACGAGAACAACACTTTGAGAGGGATGCGCAAATAGCTCGATCCCGAAATGTCAAGTGACAGATTAATTCATAAATGAATATTTAGTCAAGCAGCCATTGACTTGATTTCCCCCACTAACCGTAATTGAAGTGCATTACGTATTTTTTTTTAATACAAAACTGCCAATATTAAAATAAAATAATTGCACCAGGAGAATAAAATTATTTCCAAGAGGGGCAGCAGGGAGGCTGCTATTAAAACCCACCGTGATGGGAGAGGCAGTGTGTTCGTTGCCAGCCAATGTTACCTTTCAAAATGCCGTAATATTCTCGGGGATGAAATAGTCTTCAAACAACAAAACAACAGAGCCGGGGAGGGCATAGAACAGGGTTTCCCTCCCACCTTTTCACATCTGCTGGTCCCTCTGGAATGCTGACAGGGAAAGGTTGCCAAATTTGGGGTGGGAAATAACTTGGAGATATTGGGGGTGGAGCCAGAATTAGATGGGATTTCGGGAGACCAGAGACCTCAGTGGACCTCAGTGTCAGGAAATTAGAGGTCAACCCTGAAGAAAGTCCCTGAAACAACAACATCCTTGAGGCCTCAGGTGCAGAGAAATCCAAAAGGAGTATTTATTCAAAGGTTTTCAAGCAGGAGAGTAACAGCAGGAAACGCTCACAGAACAAACTCTTTGGCTGAGACAAAGGAAAGCAAATACATCAGGGGGTCTCATACCTGGCGATGCAGGGGAGGAGGTAGCTGGGCACTTTAGGCAGGAAGCTGACAGAGATTCTCATGAGAAGCGGCAGAAGGGCCCTTTGCTCTGAGAGGTGAGAAACATGAGCGGATTTTGAGGCTTCACAGAGGGATGCAAGGACAAAAGGGGATAAGCGGCTCCAGCATGAGAGGGCTTTGGAATGCAGAGGGAGTGAAGGAGAAAGCAGGGGATTTATTGCCTCTGAGGAGGAGGAGGAAGAAGAAGAAGAAGAGTTGGTTCTTATATGCCGCTTTTCTCTAGCAGAAGAAGGCTCAAAGCGGCTTACAGTCGCCTTCCCTTTCCTCTCCCCACAACAGACACCCTGTGGGGTGGGTGAGGCTGAGACAGCCCTGATATCACTGCCCGGTCAGAACAGTTTTATCAGTGCTGTGACTAGCCCAAGGTCACCCAGCTGCCTGCATGTGGGGGAGCGCAGAATCGAACCCGGCATGCCAGATTAGAAGTCCGCACTCCTAACCACTACACCAAACTGACTAACAGTCTGGGAGTCCCTGGGAGCTCACCACACTAAACTCGGGTCAGGAACTGGGGTTCATGACAGTTTAGTGCTATGGAGTCCATTCTCCCAAGCAGCCCTTTTCTCCACGGGAACTGATCTCTGTTGCCTGGATATGAGCTGTAAAACCACTGCATCCCCAGAACCCACCTGGAGACTGGCATCCCTATGACACACTGTGGTGGGTGCAGCTACCAAATGGCCGCCTTGGCTTCAGTCACCCAATGATCCTCGTGCTGTGGAAATCAGTGGCTACTAAAGCAATCTTTAAAAGAATAATAATTGTACAGCCAATCAGATCTTCAGTATCCAAGTAGATGGGCAAATGCCATCGCAGGCCACACCCACATTCTAGAAATGCTTACTGAGCCTGATTTAGGATAAGGCAGATTCACGTGTTTGTTTGCGAACCAAAAATACCAAGAGAGAGAGAGAGAGAGAGAGAGAGAGAGAGATAAAATGCACACCTGTAGCAATACAAAGAGCCTCTTGTGGCGCAGAGTGGTAAGGCAGCAGTCTGAAAGCTCTGCCCATGAGGCTGGGAGTTCAATCGGCTCAAGGTTGACTCAGCCTTCCGTCCTTCCGAGGTCAGTAAAATGAGTACCCAGCTTGCTGGGGGGTAAACGGTAATGACTGGGGAAGGGAATGGCAAACCACCCCGTATTGAGTCTGCCATGAAAACGCTAGAGGGCATCACCCCAATGGTCAGATATGACCCGGTGCTTGCACAGGGGATACCTTTAGTATAACAAAATCCTGGCCAGGACTACCTCGATTTCCAACACGGTGCAAGCAAAGAGGTGAGTCTGAGAGGAAGGGAGATATACAATCACACCGGGACGTTATTTGTGTGTTTTCTCTACCAGAAAACCTTGGGCAGGAAAGACTGTGGAGCTGGCTGAAAATGCATCATTAGCTGATCCTGTTGGTAGTACCTTGGCTGTCCCAGATGTCTATAGGATCAATGAGGGAGAGTTATTAAGCCGGCCGCAGCAGCTCCAAACGAATAAGCTTCAAGCACCAACTGGGATTTGTTGGCCGCATTAACTGAAAGGTCGGCAGAAATCTGCACAGGCCGGGGATGCTTTCGTTTATGTCAAGAACTTGAGGACTTTTCAGAAGTCTTTCAGAAGACAAAAACATAACAGGAAGAGCACAATTCATTTCAGGCAGGAGACGTTATTGGTGAGATAGAAGAGCTGCTTTGTTGCCTGGTGAGGAGTGGACCAACAATGGGTTGAGGTTCAGCTTTGCTACATTAAATGTCATTCATCTAGTTCGATGTCCTGTTCCACACAGTGGTCAACCAGTTCCTCTGGAGGGCCAACAACAGAGCACAGAGGCCAAGGCCTTCATAAGAACCTCAGAAGAGCCCTGCTGGATCAGACCAATGGCCCAACTAGTCTATCATGCTCTCACATAGTGGCCAACCAATTCCTATGCATGAACAACAACAGAGCAAAGAGGCCAAGACCAATATCAGAAGAGCCCTGCTGGATCATACCAGTGGTGAAGGTAGACCAAAATTCTGTCCCACGCAGTGGCCAGCCAGTTCCTCTGGAGGACCAACAGCAGAGCAAAGACGCCAAGGACTTTCTCAGATAAGAACATCAGAAGCACCATGCTGGATCAGACCAATGGTCCATCTAGTCCAACATCCTGTTCCACACCTTGGCAAACCAGTGTCGTGGTTCGGTCCTTGGTGGCTGGGGAACCGGACCGAACCCCGCCATCAGAGGCACCCGCGATCACGGAGGTAGGGCATGGTGATCATAGGCAAGCCGGCAGCTGGGCGCCCCACCCGATCGTTGAGGTGGCAATGGCCGCTAAAGAACCTCAATGTCCCCCTCCACCTTTTGACAAGGGCCCGGAGATGGCCCTTTGTTCCAGGAAAATGGGCCATCAGGAACCCCGGAAAACCTCGCATATGTGCATGAGTCATGATTGTATCAGCATGTTCCCTCCGCAAGTACTGGGTGGGGCAATACAGCCTAAGGAGGTGGGTTTTGTATAAAAGGGAGCTTCCACCTGGAGTTCGGTGGAAGCTCTTACTCCATACCAGCGGACTCCACGTTGCTGAAATAAAGCTTGTTCCTGTTGTATCGTTCACCAGGCCTGGCGTGACGTTTTCTTCAAAGGGGCACCCTGGTTTTTCAGTTAGCAAGCGGGTCCCCGACATCGTAAGAGCTTCCCACCGAACTCCAGGGTCGGCATCGCATCCGAGCGCTTATCGGGACGGATCCAGAGATGGCGTTTTCAAGCAACGGGGCGGTCTCGACCCCCACGAACCCCGGGAACATGAGTTTAATGTCCCCGGGAGATTTCCTCCGAAAATCGGGGGGCCAGGAGCAGCTGTCCGGGACCCCGAGACCCTCGGCAGTGGCGGCCAAGGGAAGGCGCCGGGCCATGGGGTTCCCAAGCACGGCGGGGAGCGCGCCGAGGTCTGGGGGGTTGGCCCCAACCTGGGACACCCAGCTGAGGCAGGCGCTTCGCCCGGTAGGACCTGAGGAATCCCTAGAGGACCTGCGGCGGGCCATGGCGGACTTGGCCAGGCGCTTGCAGGCAGCTGAAGCCCGTGAGCAAGCTCGGGCCGGGCCCGGAGGGACTGGTAATACAACGGCGGAGGGGATCGCGTCGAGTGAGGACGTCTCCAGCGACGAGGACGAGCCCGGCACTGGTGAGCGGGCCCCGGACCCCGACCCGGAGCAGTTTTCAGTCCCGAGTAGGCGAGACGGCCAGCGGAGAGGCGAGACAGCAGAGGATCTCGGGGGAGCGGGTGAGCCGACGGGGCGGCGAGAGCCGGACCAACGCAGGAGCGACGTGCAAGGCAGGGAGCGGCACGGCGTCGTTGGGCAAGTTGGTAGCCGGTGGAGCGGAGCAGGACGAGACGGCGGACGCCGAGAATCCCGGATCCGGAGGGGGTCGGACTACTCTCCAAAACGTTCCCCCCCAGAGCTTAAGGCGCGTTTCGACGGGACGCCGGACGACCTCCCGCAGTTCCTCCTCCACGCGCTGACGCATGCCCGGAGGTATGGAGACCGGTATGAGGACTCCGAGGACTTGGTCTGGGGGGTGGCCTCGTGTCTCCAGGGCAAGGCGGGTCAGTGGTACCTAGGGTTGGCCGAGCGCGGCGACCCGGCAACTCGGGACCTGCAGGACTTCGTGGTCGCGCTCCGCCGACGATTCCAGGACCCCCAGGCTGAGGACAAGGCAAAGAGTCGGATCAAGGGACTTCGACAGGGTACTAGGGGGGTTATGGACTATATAGACATTTTCCGGAGGGAAGCAGGCAAGGTGTTCTCCTGGAACGAGGAGACCCAAATCGAGTACTTCCGGGAGGGCCTTAACCCGAAGCTTAGGGAATGGGCCGTGATCAAGGGGACGGAAGAAGATCTGTCTACACTGGAGGGGTGGTGTTTTGTGGTCGCCAAGCTGGAAGCCAGCCTGGGTTGGGCCGCCGCACCCCCCCGGGAGGCCAAAGGCGGGTCAGCCGAGGCGCCGAGACCGGGCCCCGACAACTCTCGCCCCAAACGACCCCCGAACCCCGAGCGGGAAAGGAGACGCCGGGAAGGTCTGTGCCTGAAATGCGGGGGGTCAGGACATTTCGCAGCA
Source organism: Paroedura picta (assembly GCF_049243985.1). NCBI lineage: Eukaryota > Metazoa > Chordata > Lepidosauria > Squamata > Gekkonidae > Paroedura > Paroedura picta. Next base: position 83,477,421 of record NC_135378.1, on the reverse strand, counting down.
GCGTGCCAACGGCAAGGGGGGGAGGACCGCGGGCTCTCCCAGGGGGGAGGTGCGACACGCCCCCAGCAGGCACGCCGGGCGGAGGACCTCCGCAACGAACCGGGAAGCGCCCAGGCGACGGGAAACGGCCAGGACCTGCTGTAGACGGCGCCGGGCAGCAGGTCCCGCGGTGCGAGGGAAAACCCCTACAGCATGAGGCGCGACCTCCGAACGTGGTAATTTTAGAGCTCCGGAACCCGGAGAACGGACTAAGTTGGGTGGGGGAGGCTCTTTTGGACTCTGGATGCGACCACAGCATGGTCCACCCCCAGATAGCCCGGGCTTTGGGGCTACCGAAGCGCATTCGGAAGGTTCCCCTGGTTTTCGTCCAGATGGACGGCAGCCCGATTCAGGGGGGACCTTTCGGGGAGGAGGTGGGTCCTATCGCCATCCACATAGGGGACCACCAAGAGCTGCGGTGGCTGATCCAGGTCCCCGTAGCGGGATATCGGGCGGTGTTGGGCCTGGATTGGCTGAAGGAACACAACCCCGTGGTGGACTGGCGGGCGGGGACCCTGAAGTTCGACTTGACGGTGGGTGCACGGCATCGGGTCCCCCACGAGAATTCCAGCCACAAGAGGACGGCGGCGCGTCCCAGGGGAGCGGCGGCGGCGCAGCAGGAGATACCAGAGCCCAAGGTCCCGCCAGAGTACCGAGACCTCGCAGCCGTTTTCAGCGAGCGGGAAGCGGACGAGCTACCCCCACACCGCCGCACGGACTGCGCTATCAACATCCCAGAGGGGGCGGTACTACCCAAAGGGCGCATCTACAAGATGAGTGAGGGTGAGCTCAAGGACCTCCGGGAGTTTTTGGGTAAAAATCTGGCCCGAGGTTTCATCCGGCCCGCTTCCAGTCCCATGGGAGCTCCAGTCTTGTTCGTCCGGAAAAAGGATGGGTCCCGACGGCTGTGCCAGGACTACCGGGGCCTCAACGCCATCGCAGCGGGGAACGCTTACCCCCTCCCGCTGATCCCGGATTTGCTGGCCCGGCTGGGCAAAGGGACTCTGTTCACTAAGCTGGACCTAAGGGAGGCGTACTACCGGGTACGCATCCGGGAGGGGGATGAGTGGAAAACAGCGTTTAACTGTCAATTGGGACAATTCGAATTTAAAGTGATGCCGTTCGGTTTAAGCGGGGCACCTGGGGTTTTCATGAGTCTAATTAATGAGGTGTTGCAGGACCTTCTGTTTCAGGGGGTGGTTGTTTATTTGGATGACGTCCTGATCTACAGCCAAGATCCCCAAGAGCACGTGACCCTGGTGAGGGAGGTGTTAAAGCGCCTGCTGGCAAACCACCTATACGTGAAGCTGGCTAAGTGCGAATTCCACCGTCCCTCCCTGGACTATTTGGGCTACCGCATCTCAGCCCAGGGCATAGCTATGGACCCCGAGAAGGTGCAGGCGGTGCTGGCCTGGGAAAGGCCCCGCACCCGGAAACAGCTACAAAGCTTCCTGGGGTTTGCTAACTTTTTTAGAGGCTTCATCCCCAGATACTCCTCCGTAGTGGCTCCCCTCACGGACTTGCTAGGTACCAAGGGGAGAGGTCCTCGCGCCACGCGGCCCAGCGCAGCGCTCGGCTGGAATGAGAAATCGGAGGCAGCGTTCCTGGCCCTCAAGCAAGCTTTCGCGTCTGAGCCCACGCTACTGCACGTCGACCCAACCCAGCCGATGGTGGTACAAGTCGACGCCAGCGACGCAGCAGCCGGGGCGGTTCTCCTGCAGCGAGACAAGGCGGGACAGCTGAGGCCGGCGGCCTACCTCTCACGAAAATTCGCCGAAACGGAGCGGAACTGGTCTACCTGGGAGAAGGAGGCGTTTGCGATTAAGTTCGCCCTCACCGAATGGCGGCATTGGCTGGAGGAAACAGAGGAGCCGTTCGAGGTCTGGACAGATCACAAGAATCTGGAGGCACTCCGGCAACCGCGATCCCTGAACGCCAAACAGATGAGGTGGGCGGAGTTCTTTTCGCGGTACAATTTCAAGCTTGGTCACATCCCCGGCAAAGAGAATTTCCTCGCGGACGCCCTCTCCCGTCTGCCGCATTATGGGGAGGGGTACGCTCCCTGCACCAGGTCCGTGTTTGGTGAGGAGCAGCTGGGACGGGGGGTCGTCACTAGGCGTCGGGCCAGGGAGGAATGGGAGCCCGACCCGGCGACCGCCCCGCTCCGAGACCGCCTAGTGGCAGCCTACGGGACAGACGAGGAGCTGGCTGAGCTCCGGGACTCTTTGATTTTGGACTCCGGTCTCTGGCGGAGGGGGGAGGCTGTCTACGTCCCGGAAGGGCTACGACGGGAAGCCCTCAGCCTCTGCCACGATGCTAAGACCGCCGGGCACTTCGGTTTCGTAAAATCCTGGAAGTTGGCCCGGCGGCGGTTTTGGTGGCCCAGTCTGCGGCGGGACACAAAAGCTTACGTCAGTGGTTGTCCTGTCTGCCTGACCTGCAAGCCGGGGGTTGGCAAGCCGAAAGGTCTGCTGCACCCGCTCGAGGTCCCGACCCGGCCGTGGTCAGTGATCTCCATGGACTTTATAACAGACTTGCCTCCCAGCAAGGGGAAAACGGTGATCTGGGTGGTGGTAGATCTATTTTCCAAACAGGCCCATTTCATTCCTTGCGCCAGTGTCCCCAGTGCCTCACAGTTGGCTCGGATGTTCCTGGATCACGTGTTCCGACTGCACGGGCTGCCGGACAAGGTGATTTCCGATCGGGGCTCACAATTCGTGTCCCGGTTTTGGCAAGCTTTCCTGCGCCTGTTAGACATCGAGCAAGGGCTGAGCTCCGCTTACCACCCCCAGACGGACGGGCAGACCGAGCGGGTTAATCAAGTACTGGAGCAGTACTTGCGGTGTTTCGGTTCCTATCATCAAGACACCTGGGTGCCCCTGCTCCCCCTGGCCGAGTTCGCGTACAACAACGCAGACCACAGCAGCACGGAGATGTCGCCTTTTGCCGTCGTCTACGGGACAGACCTGAGACACTTCCCGGAGCTTGGAGAGGTCCCCGCCCGGGAATCGGCCGACCTTCGCGAGTGGGGGAAGCGTGCCGGGAGCTGCTGGAAGTCGCTGCAGGAGCAGCTCCACAAAGTCAAGGCAGCGCAGAAAGAGGACGCCGACCGGAAGAGACGACCAGCTGAAGAGATCCGACCGGGGGATCGAGTTTACCTTTCCACCCGGAACCTACGGTTGAATTTGCCCAGCAAGAAGCTAGGCCCTCGGTTTTTGGGGCCTTTCGAGGTCTTGGCCCCGATCAACGAAGTTTCGGTCAAGCTCAAGCTCCCCAAGAACCTCCGGCACATCCATCCCGTCTTTCACGTGAGCCTTCTAAAAAAAACTCCGGACGGTGACGTTTGGCACCCCGTGTTTTCCCCGCCAGCGCCCGAGGTCCTGCCGGGGGGGGAGCACCACGAGGTGGCGGATATCCTGGACTCTAGACTCCACAGGGGGAAGTTGCAGTACCTCGTGGAATGGAAGGACTTCGCTTTGGGGGACCGGGAATGGGTCTGGGCAGCGGACGTCCTTGCGCCCCGACTCACTGAACGTTTCCACAAGCGGTATCCTGGCCGTCCCGGGGGGTTGGAGAATGGACCTTTGGGGGGGCAGAATGTCGTGGTTCGGTCCTTGGTGGCTGGGGAACCGGACCGAACCCCGCCATCAGAGGCACCCGCGATCACGGAGGTAGGGCATGGTGATCATAGGCAAGCCGGCAGCTGGGCGCCCCACCCGATCGTTGAGGTGGCAATGGCCGCTAAAGAACCTCAATGTCCCCCTCCACCTTTTGACAAGGGCCCGGAGATGGCCCTTTGTTCCAGGAAAATGGGCCATCAGGAACCCCGGAAAACCTCGCATATGTGCATGAGTCATGATTGTATCAGCATGTTCCCTCCGCAAGTACTGGGTGGGGCAATACAGCCTAAGGAGGTGGGTTTTGTATAAAAGGGAGCTTCCACCTGGAGTTCGGTGGAAGCTCTTACTCCATACCAGCGGACTCCACGTTGCTGAAATAAAGCTTGTTCCTGTTGTATCGTTCACCAGGCCTGGCGTGACGTTTTCTTCAAAGGGGCACCCTGGTTTTTCAGTTAGCAAGCGGGTCCCCGACAACCAGTTGCCCTGGAGGACCAACAAACAGGACATAGAAACCAGGTAAGGGTTGCCAATTTTGGGTTGAGAAATACCTTGTGATTTGGGGAGGGCGGAGTTGGGTTTGGAAAAGGGAAGCAACCATTTTCTCCAGGGAAACCGATCACCTAGAGACCAGTTGTAAGCCCAGGGATCTTCGGCCATCACCTAGAAGCCAGGGGGTCCTCATGAGGTTGCCAACCTCCAGGCACAGCCTGGAACTCTCCCAGAATTACAGTGGATCATTATGGGTTTGGGTATAGGGCTACAGCCATTTCCTTAAGGCATTCTCAGTTCGGTCAGGGTGTCGCTGTTGTCCAAATCAGGGATCAAATCCCTTCATTCGCCTCGTTTGTCCCGCAATAGCTAATGCCAGTGTTCGAATTCAAATCTCCACAGATTTACGACCAATCAAACGGATAGGAAATATGGAGCTTGGTCAAGAACAAAAAAAATTCTTTGTCTCTGGAATATTAAATCCAAGAGCAATTACATTAACGGAAGAAGATTTAGCCGTCCCAATCTCATTAATGGGTCTGGGCCCATAGCATCTGAACCCTATTTCAACGGGGGCAGTGAAGGCTCCAGCAGAAAACCAGTGTGCTGGCGTGCAGTGGTATGCGGCAGACCAGAGTTCAAATCCCAATAGGAGATGGGAAGGCCCAGGGGAGGGGAAAAAATAACTATTTAAAGAATACCCCCCCCCCCAAAAAAAAAAGTCTTTCCACTGTTTTTTTCCCAGCGGAAGGGAAAACCACTCCAGAATCCAACGTGGTGACTGGCATTCCCCTGGGCATGCAAGAAAGGGCCATGAGCACCAAGCACTGGCTCATCCCTCCCTGCCCTCCCTCTCACAGGCTGCCCAAATTCACAGCATTGGCATTGCTGCCTGATGCCCACCCAGCCTCTGCTTCCAAATCTCCAAAGAAGGAGAGCCCCCCACAACCTGAGGAAGCCTGTCCCACCAAGGATTCGGCTTAATTTCAGTCTATTGGTTTTGTTTGGAACTTCTGGGGCAACAGAAAACTACTCCGCTCCATCCTCTATCAGGGGTGGGCAAATTGTGGCTCTCCAGCTGTCCATGGACTACAATTCCTATAAGCCCCTGAAAGATATAGCCCCAGAAAGGGGCTCATGGCAATTGTAGTCCATACGGGCTCATAGTCACGTACGGGCTCTAAAATGCTTGGGGTGCATGAGCTTGCAGTTTCCTCTCAAGCATTGGCCACATTTGCCATTTAGCTTGTAAACACGAAGGCATCTGTAACTTCTAAATAAAATAAATGTGACAAATATTGCCATTTTATACACTAAGTAAGTTATAAATGATGGATTTTGGTTAAAGCGGGGAAAATTAGTTTAGTTTTGATAGGGCAGTAAGTATTGCATATATTTCAGGTTTTTAAAAAATGTTTACAACCCCTGCCTCCAGATTTCCCTCCCTCGTGGCTGAAGATGTGAAGGCCCGTGGGAGAAAAAGAAACAATTTTACCCAGGCATTTTACAGCCACACTTAAGAGTGCCAGTTAGTACCTGGGAGACCTGGGTTCAAATCCATACTCTGCCATGGAAGCTTGCTGGGTGACCTTGGTCCAGTTATACTCTCTCAGCTTCACCTACCTTGCAGGGTTGTAGGGAGGACCAAATAGAGGAGAAATGATTGACCATTGCCTTCCTCTGCAGATGCTTCCTTGGTGGTCTCCCTTCCAAGTACCAACCCTACTCATCTTCCAACATATGACCACCCAAGCAAAGGGCTTTCAGGGCCAATGAGAAGCAGGGATGGTTGGTCATTGCCTTCCTCTACGGAGCCTTCCCTGGTGGTCTCCCATCCAAATACTCACCCTGGGATCAGATGAGACTGGGCTAGCTGAGTTTGGTTTGTATAAATCCAGTGCAGTCAGTGGAGTAAGAAAGGCCCTGATCCGAATAGTCCAGGTCAGCCTGATCTTGGGTAACTCTGTATCCCATCCTAGTCTGACGCTTCCCTTTTTGGTCTTCCAGCCGATCCCTCCTGTCTACTTTGTTGACAGATTGAACTTTCTAGAGCAGGGGTAGTCAAACTGCGGCCCTCCAGATGTCCATGGACTACGATTCCCAGAAGCCCCTGCCAGCGAATGCTGGCAGGGGCTCCTGGGAATTGTAGTCCATGGACATCTGGAGGGCCGCAGTTTGACTACCCCTGTTCTAGAGGGATGGCATTAAAAGTCCCATAAAGTTCTTACTGAGGCACAAAAAGTGCAATCTCTCAGGCTCTTTGATGGACAGGTCTGGCGGCCGGGCTGCAACATTCCTGTCAGTGAAAATGAGTCCACGAGCCCAGAGATGCTCTTTGCGCATAAAGGTGAGGTATGTGCCAAGTGACATTTGAGCCCAAGGTGTGACTGCGGAATGATAATTAGAATGTCTGCTTTGTTTCAAATAAGGGGGGCATCGGAGTGACATTTCGAATTACAGGCAGTTTTCTGTGCGGCAACAGAAGACTCCAGAGCTGGGAGACCTAAGCTGGAATCAAGATTTGTCAGGGAGACAAATTTACCTTTGGGGTGTCAAGGTTTGCCAGCAGGAGGTGGCATAACTGTCTCCACCTGACCTCAAATTTATTTAAAATACGCAGGTTCTGCATTTTTCAAGTTGACAGCCAAAACAATTCATATTGGCAGGTCCCAGGTTCAATCGCCGGCATCTCCAGTTAAAAGACACAAGTGATATCTCTCTCCATGGCTCTCCAGGGTCTCAGGCCGAGGTCTTTCCCATCACCTGCTTCCTGGTCCTTTTAACTGGAGATGCCGGGTATTGAACTTGGGACCTTCTGCAGGCCAGGCGGATACTCTACCACTGAACCACAGCCTTTCTCCATGGCTCTCCAGGGTCTCAGGCCGAGGTCTTTCCCATCACCTGCTGCCTGGTCCTTTTCACTGGAGATGTTGGGGTTTAAGCATGGGACTTTCTGCCTGCCAAGCAGATGCCAAGAAGGCAAGGATCCCGGAGAGGCCCTGCTGGCAAGAGTAGACGATCCTGAACCTGGACAGACCAAGAGGCTGATTCAGTAGAAAGCATCTCCATGTACTTTGATGTGCATGGTGAGGTCTTTCACCCATAAGCAGCAGGAGAGGGAGGGAGCAGAGAATGGCGGTGATGTCATGGCGACAGTGCAGTGCCATGATGAACACATGAAAGGCGCTCATACTGAATCAGGCCCATCGAAGTCAGTACTGTCTACTCAAACAAGCAGCATCTCTCCAACACTGAGGTCTTTCCCATCCCCTCCTGCCTGGGCCTTTTAACTAGAGATGCCGGGGATTGAACCGGGGACCGTCTGCATGCCAAACGGAGGCTCAGCCCATTTCTATGGCTCATCAGAATCTCAGGCTGAGGTCTTTCCCATCACCTCGAGCCTGGTGAGGACAGGAACCTAAGTGGGGTCCAATGTGGTACAGTCCACCCACCAAAGCACCAATTTTTCTCCAGTGATCTCTGTAGTCTAGAGGTGAGCAGTCATTCCAGGGGGTCCCCAGGCCCCACCTGGAGGCTGGCATCCCTAACTGATGATGGCCCATCGATTACATTTGTAGTCCAGGTTCATCTTGATTCAACTTGATTCAACGCTGTTGAATTCTTCATGGGAAAACACCCCAATTCATAATCTTCAATTAAGATTTTTTATTTATTTTTTTTAAAAAAAACATGTTTTGCTGAACAACCATCTGCAGTGACGACCTTTGGCATCTGTAGTTAAAAGTAGCCACCTGTTACTGCCGGCTGATCTTCCCGATGCATCTCTCTAAGGATTCAAGACATTCAAGCAGCTTTGCTTTGTGATTGTTTTTCCTTCCAGGGCTTTGGAAGTCAGGGACAGATTAAGCAGTACCTTGAAGAGGAGTTTGAAGATCTTGAAAAGAGCATATGCTTTGCGCGCGCATGGTCTCACTTTCTGGCCGTTTGCTACAACTCTCTGCATTATTTAGAAGCAAGCTTGGCCGCAAAATCTGGGCAAAAGGTTTTCTTTACATGGACTTGCAGAACGCATCTTGGGTTAATAAGCATTTGGAGGAGGAGGAGGAGGAGCAGAAGAAAAAGGAGGAGAGAAAAAGGAAGAGGAGGAGGAGGAGGGGGAGGTGGAGATGAAAAAAGCAGCTCATTCTACCATAGAGTTTTGCCCAAAAACCAGAGCATCACACTCAGTGTCACTGATGTCTCTATGTCACTTCCAAATGACATAGACCCATCACCAAGGAAGGACCAGCAGAAGAAGGAAACAGCAATCCTTCCTGGTTTCTTATTTGCTTTGAAAGCCCCCTTGTTGGGGTCATGATAAGTTAACTGCAACCTGATGGCCCTTACGTGCGCACATTGCAGAGATGTCCTGAGCAATGCCAACAGGGTTGCCAGGCTTCTTTGGGCTGGGAAATGACTGGAAACTTGGGGGTGGAGAGGAGTGGGTGAGATTTGGGGTGGGGAGGTATCTCAAAGGAATATAGTGCTATAGAGTCCACCCCCCAAAGCAGCCATTTTCTCCAAGGGAACAGATCTCTTCAATCTGGAGATGACCTATAATTCTAGGAGATCCCCAGGTCCCACCTTGGGACAGGCGTCCCTAACAATGAACTTTGACATAAGGGTCCAGTATGGATCGCCACCTTATTGCAGCCCTAACAGAGGGCAATAACAACCTAGACTGGGAATCTTCTGGAAAGATTTTGGAAGGCATATCCCATCTCAGGGCACACTTTGTAATCTGAGTAATGGATCGCAGAAGCAGCCCTTTGACTCTCAGAATTAGGATTTAGGATGCTTTAGGATGCTTAGGGCTGATCCTGCGTTGAGCAGGGGGTTGGACTAGATGACCTGTATGGCCCCTTCCAACTCTATGATTCTATGATTCCATGAGAATGTTTCTGCATTAGGAGACATCCCTTGTTATAACGTGGGTTATAACATTATTCCGTTATAATGCTGTAGTGTAAGACTGCAAGATTGTTTTTTTTAAAAACACCTTAGGAACCGTAACACGATCACACCTTTTTAAAAAAAGGCATGTTTTTTTGGGAGGGAGGATGGTGACAAATGGCTCAAAATAGCTAGGGTTTGGCACTTCAGCCTCCGAAGCAGCTGTTCACACCTGAAGCAGCGTGCGGGGGGGGGGGAGGGAAAGTGGCGGCATGATGGCCAGCACACAGATGCGCAGGAGCCTTCCCTCCCCCCGTATGCCGCAGCACTGGCTGCTTTGGGTGTGAATGGCCACTTCGGACGTCGAAGAACCCAACCCTAAACCTGATTCCATGCATTTCCACGTTCTGCAGCCCCAAATTACACCCTGCTTGAAAAGATAAAATCTGGTTTTCTGGGGATTCCTTTGCTGCAGGACAAACGAGGGGGCAATTTGGGCCTGCGCCTCAAGAAGCAAATTTTAGTGCGGAAACGGACTAAATAGTCGACCCTTTAAAAATGCAAATCCGAATGATATCGCCAGTGCGGGAACAGTCTCACCTGGGAGTGGGAAGGGAACGTGTGGCAAAACGAATCGGCAGGATGCACGTCCCGAATAGGGAGAGCTGATGAGGGGGCAGTCCTCTTGGGTGCCTTCTGGTTAAGCCGCGGGTATATTGACAGAAGAGGAAGATCATTTATGCTTTATGATGCTGCAGGAGATAAAAATCACGCTCCCCAGGCTGCCGTTCGTTTCCCATTTACTGGAAAAATAAAGATCAGCAATGTGCCAAAAAATGGATCTTTAGGGGTTGGTCTCCCGTCCCCTTTTAAATCTCACGGATTAAACGAGTGAATCGTTATTTGCAAACCAGGTCTCCTTCCTTCATGCAAGTGGCATCTCGTCGGTCTTAATTCAGCCTCTTAATTAACTTCAAAGCAAAATACGCCCCTAAGACGTTGTATTTCAGCCATAAAATATAGGAACAGAATCCTGGACGGTGTTTCTTCTTTAATTACTTCTTTGGCAGCTGGCTCCGAAGTTCTTGTTATCTGTTTTAATAGTGATGTGTGTAATGGTTGCTCATAAGATCGCTTGGCCTGACCTGGGCTGATGGACCTTCCTACTCCAATCAGATCTCAGAAGTTAAGAAAGGTCAGCTCTGGTTAGAATTTGGATAGGAGACCACTGAGGAAGTTCAGGGGCTCTACCAAAGGCAAACCAGCTCTGAAGGACAGGGGTAGTCAACCTGTGGTCCTCCAGATGTTCATGGACTACAATTCCCACGAGCCCCTGCCAGCATTTCCTGGCAGGGGCTCATGGGAACTGTAGTCCATGAACATCTGGAGGACCACAGGTTGACTACCCCTGCTGAAGGACACTTACCTTGAAGTCAGGTGGGCCTTGATGGTTCATCTCATCCTCAAGATCATCATACCAGAGTCTTCCAAAATGCTAACTTTTTTTTTTACTGCTTCTCTGTACATTTTAATCCTCCCGCACCAAACCATGATTTTCCCCTTCTGAAAAGAAGGCACACAAACAAGGAATGTAAGAGTGTGAATATCTTAATGCAATGCAATGACATTAATCACTAGGGCTGTCAACTGACTGGCTACAGAGTGCTGTGCCTTATCGAAGCACAGAACCATAGAGGTGGAAGGTCCAATAGAGGCCATCTAGTCCAACCCTCTACTCAATGCAGGATCAGCCTCAGGCATCCAGGAGAAGGATCTGACCAGACATTGCTTGAGGACTGTCAGTGTCCTCACCCTCTTAGGCAGCCCATTCCACGGCTGAACTAGATTCATAGAATCCTAGAGTGGGAAGGGGCCATTGAGGTCATCTAGTCCCACCCCCTGCTCAATGCAGGATCAGCCTCAAGCATCCAGGAGAAGGATCTGTCCAGCTGCTGCTTGAAGACCGCCAGTGAGGGGGAGCTCCCCACCTCCTGAGGCAGCCCCTCCCACTGCTGAACTAGACTCCTGGAATCCTAGAGTGGGAAGGGGGCATCCTCCATAGTCAAAAAGTTGAAAAAAGCTACTCTAACCACTATACCACCCTGACTCTAACAGCATGACAATGACCATGTGGGATCTGTTTGGTTGTTTTGAACACTGAACAGAGTTCCTTGAACTCAGAGAGGTTGTGAACCAGTAATTTACCAGTAGTTATAAGAGGGGAAATCTGCTGACGACAAGTTTACAAATGAATATTTGCCTAAGGATTCCGTGGATGATTAAGCTCTGTAAGGGTAGTTGGCAGGATTAAAACAGTTTATAAAGTTAAAACAGTTTAAAAAGTTATACAGATGGCAATCAACTTTGACTTCTCAGGACAGGACGGATTAGCATTGCTAATATGTTAACTCATTTCAAAATAATTATGCTGCTCTCTTCTGCCCGAGCCTTTGGGTACACTATGAATCGCAACAAATAAAACCAATTGCAAATATTTGACATAGTTGCTCGAATCAAAATTATTCCGTTGCTGCGTTAGGACAGAAGTAAGATAGCTGCAATGACACCCTTTGCTGGGGTTGGGGGTAAGCACTTCTTGAATGCTATGATGTTTTTTTTTAAGGAATCCAAAATATATAATAGATGCAGCACCAGGGACTAGAACCTTGGGGCCCTTGAATCATTTGTGAAATTCTGCAAGGAGAGAGCAAGGTGATGTGGAATCCGAGCGAGGTCAGAGACAAAGGAAATAGTGCCTTGATGATATAGTTAGCTAATGAGAAAGACAAGAAGAAGAAGAAGAAGAAGAAGAAGAAGAAGAAGAAGAAGAAGAAGAAGAAGAAGAAGAAGAAGAAGAAGAAGGAGGAGGAGGAGGAGGAGGAGGAGGAGGAGGAGGAGGAGGAGGAGGAGGAGGAGGAGGAGGAGGAGGAAGAAGAAGAAGAAGAAGAAGAAGAAGAAGAAGAAGAAGAAGAAGAAGAAGAGTTGGTTCTTGAATGAGAGGGACAATATAAGGGGGGGGGCTTCTTTTTAGGAAAGTGTTTTGTTACTGGAGATTATCAGGAAGAGGTTGGGAAACAAAACAGCCAGTCTCATAATATCCCTGCCTAAATCTATGGTGCAGCCCTCGAAAAGATATTAGAGTATGGAAAAGGTACAGAAAAGGGTAACAAAATTGTTCAAGGGGATGGACACTTTGCCTACGGATGAAGGTTAAAGAGGTTGGCGCTCTTTTGCTTGGAAAAAATGATGCCTGGGGAGTGTCTTGAGAGAGGTTAACCAAATTATGCATGGGATAGATTCAAATGGGTCGCCGTTTTGGTCTGAAGTATCACAACAAAATCAGAGTCCAGGGACACCTTTAAGATTTATTCAAGGCATGAGCTTTTGAGCACAAGCACTCTTCCTCAGACAGCATGGGATAGAGAAGGTAGAGGAAGAACCAGGTACAGATGGAATACTCTGTCTGGGGCAGTGATGCTCTGTCTTCTTGGTGCTCAGGGGCCAAGAGCAGGAGGGCTTCTGGAGTTCTGGCCCCACTGGTGGACCTCCTGATGGCACCTGGGTGGCATAGAGTTTTGGACTGGATGGGCCATTCATCTGATCCAATATGACTTCTCTTATGTTCTTATGTACTGAAGGGTGTTTGGCAAACAATATACAGGAGGGCATAATTATTAGGGTCGCCAGGCTGCAGTCAGGAGTCTCTTGGGAGACTCCTGAGGGTGGGGCCTGGCATGCCACCATTGTGCCAGCATGCTGATGTCACTTCCTGCTTCAACTGGAAGTAACACAGGGGGGACGCTCTAGCATTTTGCACAAGAAAACCTCTATGGTTTTAAGACGGAGTTTCCCATGTCCTTTCCAGTTCAAATTGGTGGCGACATAGGTGGATATAGCCTACTGGTTATACCATCACGCCAAGGGAGAGGCTGAAAATAATGGGATGTTTTTGGGTTTCTTTTTTAATTTTTGGATTTGCCCTTTTTATTCAAGAAGTCACTTCGTATGTCAGCTTGGGATTTTGAAACTATTCATGTGGCAAACTCTTCTCATAATATTAGCATATAATGTGTGGATTTAGCTGTTAACACATATCAGGGAGAGATGTAATTAATTAGAGTAGAGTCAGAGTAGAGTGGCAGGTTTACACAGCTGCCACTAACAGATGCTACAGTGCTCTGACATTGATCCCAAATCTACCGGAAATCCAGGTTGGCTGGAATCAGAGTGACAAACGGATCAAGTCCTGCTTGAGAACCAGGTTGGTGCTAATGAGCAGCAGCTTCTAATTTGGTGAGCCAGGTTTGATTCCCCAGTTCCCCACACACTGGGTGACTTTGTGCTAGTCACAGTCTTGAAAGAAAGTGATCGCAGAGCACTTCTCTGAGGGCTTTCTCAGCCTCACCCACTTCACAGGCTGTCAGTTGTGGGGAGAGGAAGGTAAGGTGATTGTAAGCTGCTTTGAGACTCGTTCAAGTAGAGAAAAGCGGCATATAAGAACCAACTAGAGCCTCTTGTGGCGCAGAGTGGTAAGGCAGCAGTCATGCAGTCTGAAAGCTTTGCCCATGAGGCTGGGAGTTCGATCCCAGCAGCAGGCTCAGGGTTGACTCAGCCTTCCATCCTTCTGAGGTCGGTAAAATGAGTACCTAGCTTGCTGGGGGGTAAACGGTAATGCCTGGGGAAGGCACTGGCAAACCACCCCGTATTGAGTCTGCCATGAAAACGCTAGAGGGTCAGACGTGACTCGGTGCTTGCACAGGGGATACCTTTACCTTTAAGAACCAACTCTTTATTCTTCCTCAGTAATCTCAGGGCTCTCTCAGCCTCACCTCCCTCAAAGGGTGTCTGTTGTGGGGAGAGGAAGGGAAGACGATTGGAAGCCGCTTGAAGATTCCTTTGGGTAGAAAAAGCAGCATAGAAGAACCAGCTCTTCTTCTTCAGTAATACCAGGGCTCTCTCAGCCTCACCTCCCTCACAGGGTGTGTGATTGTAAGCTGCTCACTACTCCTTCGGGTAGTGAGAAGTGTGGTATAAAATCCAACTTTTCTTCTTTGTCTTTTCTACTGCTACAGACTGACTAACAGAAAAGTGAGCAGCGATTTCACCATAGCTCCTCCCCTGCCACCATTTTTGTTAGTCATGAAGGTCCTACAGGCAGACTAACATTGCTACCCTTCTTGATCTGACATGTGAATGACGTGACTTGGATGGATGAGGCTAGGCCAGTCTTCTTCTTCAGTAATACCAGGGCTCTCTCAGCCTCACCTCCCTCACAGGGTGTGTGATTGTAAGCTGCTCACTACTCCTTCGGGTAGTGAGAAGTGTGGTATAAAATCCAACTTTTCTTCTTTGTCTTTTCTACTGCTACAGACTGACTAACAGAAAAGTGAGCAGCGATTTCACCATAGCTCCTCCCCTGCCACCATTTTTGTTAGTCATGAAGGTCCTACAGGCAGACTAACATTGCTACCCTTCTTGATCTGACATGTGAATGACGTGACTTGGATGGATGAGGCTAGGCCAGTCTTCTCAGATCTCACAAAGTAAGCAGGATCAGACCTGTTGAGCCTTTGGATAAGAGCCCACTAAGAAAGGCCAAAGTTGTCCCACAGAGGTAGGCAATGGCAAACCACCTCTGATGGCCTTCTGCTTTGGTTTGGATGGCCCAAGTTAGCCTGATCTCATCAGATCATGGAAGCTAAACAAGGTTGGCCATGGGTAGCACCAGATGAGAGACCCTTCAAGGAATGCAAAGGGAAGGCAACGGCAAACCACTTCTGTGAATCTCTTGCCTTGGAAAGCCGGCAGGGTTTGCTATAAGTCAGCTGCAACTCAATGGCACCACCATTGTCAACCCCAAGGGAATGGTAAGCCCTTTCCTCTATCACATCCCATTTTGCTAAACCCAAGGATTCAATAAATGTCCACAAGCCAAATGCAATGTCATGGTAGGATGATTTCAGAGTCCCAGAAGACCTTAAAACCATTTCAAAGCCAGAAACTCTCCTATTAAACTGATCCCCCAATATGGTAAAAGCACAGCTGTGCAATCCTCAACAAAGGAGGGGAAGGTTGGGTGGGTTTATATCCCGCCTCTCCCGGCATTGCCGTCTCAGGGCAGCTTACGACATGATCAAAAAACAAAAGACTGATAAAATTTAAAATAAACTGAAAACAGTCAAACAGCTGCGCGGGCAGACTAAAATCAGAGCATCTTGCTTTCAACCCAAAGAGAGACATCTCCCATTTCTGCACTGGAGGCTCCATGCTGGGCTGCAGGCTGGAGATTGAGCTGGGGCAGGTTGCCCCGCCTCTTCCTGCTCCCGCACAGGGGAGCATTTGGCCCAGTGCCCCTCATCTACCCTGGGTTTGTGCTCATGCACGGGAGCTAGGGCAGTAAAGTTCCCAGTGTGGAAACGGTCATTCAGTGGAACTGTCAGTACCTTTCATCTAGCAGAGCTGCTTATCTGGCAACCAGGAAGCCTCAAAACACAGGGCCACAAGGAAACTAATGAAGGAAACCCTTCTGTTTGCTCAACTAATCCCCCCCCCCACGAGCAAGCCCAGGGCCCCCGTGCAGCTGAAAGCAAAGCCAACCGTAGCGTTGAAACAAGCTTAATATGCAAATGACAACGGCGATGTTTACAACATATGTTGTTATGGAATTGACGGGTAATTAAATTAGAGCTTTGAAATCTTTAAATTTCGCTTTAATCTTCCGCTTTCATTAAATCAACGCGAAGGTGCAAAATTAAGGTTTATTAGCTGATTTGTTATTTCCTCCAAATTAGAACACCTGTGGCTATTTGCTCATTTATGATCAACATAGCCCCCCCCCACCAATTTAAAAATATTGGTTAATGGCATGTGCAGTGGGGAAAAAACAAAGCAAAGGGTAGTACTGAATTTGTTAGGGGAGCCGCTTTGAAATAAATAAATAATAGTACAGCTTGGTGTAGAGCCAGCTTGGTGTAGTGGTTAGGAGCGTAGACTTCGAATCTGGTGAGCCGGGTTTGATTCCTCACTCCCCCACATGCAACAAGCTGGGTGACATTGGGCTAGTCACAGCACTGATACAGCTGTTCTCACATAGCAGTAATCAGGGCTCTAGAAGAAGAGGAGGAAGAAAAAGAGTTGGTTCTTATATGCCACTTTTCTCTCCCCAATGGAGTTTCAAAGCGGCTTACAGTTGCCTTCCTTTCCTCTCCCAACAACAGAAACCCTGTGAACGAGGGGAGGCTGAGAGAGCCCTGAGATTCCTGCTTGGTCAAAACAGATTTATCAGGACTGTGGCAAGCCCAAGGACACCCAGCTGGCTGCATGTGGGGGAGCGAGGAATCAAATCTGGCTCACCAGATTAGAAATCATCACTCCTTTACGTGGGTTTAAGGGTTTTTATCATTAACCACCACAAGCCGGCTGGGCCCGGGAGTGAGGGCCAACAAATGCGAATATAAATAAATAAATAAACAGCTTAAGGCAGCTTCATGTGCTAAGGATGGAGGTTCCTCTCAACCAGATAGCTCATTATTATACTGCCGTGAGCATTTCTGCCGGGAACTTGGCAGGTGCCACTAATTTGATGATATAACCCAACTGAGCATCTTTATGTTGAATCTGCAAATTTTTTTTTCACTTAAGCCTGGTAAAGATGAGCCAAAGTATTCAAAAGATTTCCAAGAGAAAGATGTGTCTGGTTTTGTATTTGTGTGTGTGTGTGTGTGTGTGTGTGTGTGTGTAACCCCCCCCAGTCAATGGATCTGCTAACTCACGCCAAATTATTTTTAAAACCGAGGTTGAGGATATTAATTTGGAGTTTTGGGGGTCCTGCAGCAATAGGCCCTGTTGCATTTCTGCAAACGTGAGATATCCTATGAGGTTAAGTCCCGGAATGGGGTGGCTACAGAATAACCCCATTACAGAGCACAAAGAGAGAGAGAGAGAGGAACAAGCCTTCCATTCCTGCGGTCTAAATCTTGCTCTCTGTGTTCTTCACTTCACAGTCCTACATTTCAGATGTGAATAATTTAGAGGAGGAAAACGTGAGATAACACCAGGCCCTATGTGGGAAGAGAGATAATTTTAGGTCTATAATGAGGGACAGCATAGTGAGGTGCCAAATGAATACCGATTGTTAAAAACGCATTCTCCGCCACTGAAAGCCAACGTATCTGGCGGGATGTTCGGGGGCCTGCATCATTCTGCGCCCTCTGTCATGACTTCGGTGCCTTTCTTTAAAAAAGAAAAGAAATGCACCGAAAGTTCCTTTTCCGAGCAAAAGACGTATTCAGCAAATTGCATGCACAAGTTCCTCAGTGATTTCTCAAGCCTGAATTTCTACAGGCCGTAATTCAGATAAAAGGAAACCTGGTTTCTTGGCTCGGACTTGAGTCGTCTCCCCAGGGATGAATGGGACTTTCTAGACGAGAAAAAGACAATGAATGAGAAGAAGGGAGCATGAAAGAGTTTTAGGGTGCATGGTTACATGAGCGTCGTGTTGCCAGGTGCATTGGTGCTGCCATGGGGGGGGGGGGGGTGGAAGTGCTTGCGGTGGGATAGATACTGTCTCCGCATACGCTGGTGGAGAATCTCACTTGTAGCCCCTTGAATCGCTCATTTCCCCCAATGTAAATTCAGGAGGACAGGCCTATTTTAGGGGGCATCCTGACCAACATACGTGGCAACCCTACCTCCCAGTGGGCATGGAGATCCCCTGGAATTACAATTGATCTCCAGAGAACTGAAATAATTTCCCAGGAGAAATGGCTGCTTTTGTACCCTGCTTTAGTAAGGAGATGAGCCTCTTGTGGCGCAGAGTGGTAAGGCAGACGTCTGAAAGCTTTGCCCATGAAGCTGGGAGTTCAATCCCAGCAGCCAGCTCAAGGTTGACTCAGCCTTCCATCCTTCCGAGGTCGGTAAAATGAGTACCCAGCTTGCTGGGGGGGGGGGGGTAAACGGTGATGACTGGGGAAGGCACTGGCAAACCACCCCGTATTGAGTCTGCCATGAAAATGCTAGAGGGCGTCACCCCAAGGGTCAGATATGACTCGGTGCTTGCACAGGGGATACCTTTTTAGTAAGGAGAATGAAGCGGATGAATATGATATATATTCATGCATAATTTCCCCAGTAAAGATTACTCCTTTTAAAGCTCTAAGCATTGTGAGTCTGGACTCTAAGGCAGGGGTGGTCCAACTGTAGCTCCTTCCCAGGATCCATCCTCAAATGTCCAGATGTTTCCCAGCCTGGATTTAGCAATCCAACTCCCCCATCCCCTGCAGCTGGCCAGAGGGGCTCCAACAACCCATGTAGTATGAGTGTGGAGGCAGAATGGCAAGCCACAGAGGAGCAGGGATACGTCCCCCCCCCAAAAAAGCCCACTGAATCTTTCCCTGTTTGAAATGATCTTTGATTTTCTGGAGAGCTAACTGTCAGTCAGACTACAAATCAGTGAGCCGGATAAACTCCGTGCCACGGTGTGTTTGGCAGATCCATTCAATGTCCTGATGATACTAAGCAGCAAAGGGGAAACTAGTTTCCTTGTTTATATAGTTCTGAGACAGAGAACTGGTCTCAGAACTCATCCGTCTCTCTATTTATAGTGAAGGCACAGGGCATTCACTTTGCATCTGGTCCTACATTTATTATGAGTCCTATTCCCGTTTTCTCCTTGAACAGATGGCTCTTTTCCTTTAAGCTGAACGATTATAATTTATGGAGGGTTTTTCTCCCTTCCTCTCTCAGCTGAACTTGTCAGATGTTTGGTATTCCAAATCCTTTTGTCCTTTCTTCAGAGCTTTGGAGACACTTCGGTTTAATTAGCCGGGGTTTAATAACGGGAGAGTTTACGGTTCAGCGGCCATGTTGATCTTTGCATTGTTGCTCAGCTGAAGAACTTCCACTGGGCTTGTTCATATTTTTCCCCCTTCCCCAATGAGTTTTGACATCATTCCAATGGCTGCTTGTAGACAAAGGAGAGCGCCAATGAATTAGGTTCACCAACCCCGGGCGGGAAATTCCCGGGAAATTGGGGGTCCGCATCAACATGGTGGGGTTGAACAATTCAAGTGCAACGGTTATGCTGATGTTCTTGTACCACACACCTTTGCATGAAAGTTGATCAATGCAGGAGTACATAGGATCCCTCACTGTGATCCAGGAATGGGATCCAAAGGTGAAGCCACTCTCGGCAGAAACTACCTATGTGACCCAATCTGGTGTACAGCCTAAAAGTGTTGAAGCAGAATTGGGGAGACCCAGTTCAAAGCACTCCTCAAACTATGGACTCTGGCTGGCTAGTCATATTTTTTCACGCTAGCTCACCTTGCACAGAGGAGAGAATTGTCTGAGCACTTTGGGCCCCCATTGGGGAGAAAGACAGGGTCCAAATTACATTCCCCCCCTCCCCCCCCAAAAAAAGAGCATTATGGTCAGCTGGCAAAAACGTACTCAGGGAACCTGGCCCCATTTAAATGAGATGAATCAGAGAAGCACAAAAAGAAGAAGAAGAAGAAGAAGAAGAAGGAGAAGGAGAAGGAGAAGGAGAAGGAGAAGGAGAAGGAGAAGGAGAAGGAGAAGGAGAAGGAGAAGGAGAAGGAGAAGAATCAAAGAGTTGGAAGGGGCCATACAGGCCATCTAGTCCAACCCCCTGCTCAACGCAGGATCAGCCCTAAGCATTCTAAAGCATCCAAGAAAAGTGTGTATCCAACCTTTGCTTGAAGACTGCCAGTGAAGAAGGAGAAGGAGAAGGAGAAGGAGAAGGAGAAGGAGAAGGAGAAGGAGAAGGAGAATTGGTTGTGGCTGAATTGGTTCAGCTATACTCACATCACCCAAAACTTTATAGCCATAATGGTTTCGTGATTTGGGCATACCCGAATCAATTGGGTCCAAATCAAAATGGTATCCATTTTTTCTTGGTGCACCTTCTAGTTGGCACCACTTTAGAGACGGCAAGGATGCTGGGATCGGGACCAATCGATTTATGTAATTCCAAATTGCTCCGTCAGTATTGCTCCGCCTCAAAGACCTGGGAAGTTCAACCTGTCGTTAGTTTGCATTTTGTGCCTAAATTACAGTCCCTTCAGATTTGAAATATGTGCAGGATTCGAAATGAAGAAAATATTGCTTTCGGGAGATTTATGGTTCTGATTTATGACTTTTGAATATAACCCTGGAATGTTATGAAGTCTTCATGATCACAGGGCAGATTATTTGGGGGCAAAATGGTCAATTAACTGTGAGATAGCTGGATGTCATATGAAATTTTCTGCCTGAATTGAATGAAATAAATAGCGATGGTTTTTTTTCCTGCCCACTAGAATTTTGCACAATTGAGTCCCCTTCATTTTTTGTGGGAAAACCAAGCAATTGCCTTAATTTTGGATGGTTCCTTCCCCAAGTTTCATAAATACTTACAAGGAACAATGGTGGAGCAGTTAAGAGCAGCGGCTTCTAATCTGGGGAGCCAGGTTTGATTACCCACTCCTCCTCCATAATTAGCCAGCTGGGTAACCTTGGGCCAGTCACAGTCCTGTTATGGATGTTCTAACTGAGCAGTCCTGTCAGAGCTCTCTCAGCCCCACCCACCTCAGTGGGTGCCAGCTGTGTGGAAAGGAAGGGAAGGCGATTTACTTCACGGAGAGAAAACTGGGGTATAAAACCAACTCTTCTTCTTAAGTATTAATTACTAAATCTATTCCTCCGTGTTTCAAGGTTGGTAGATGTGTTAATCTGTATGGAATAGCCATCTAATGGAGAGGCTGATTTTGTGAAGGTTCAAGGGGGTGGCAGGTGACAGTGGATGAGCGATTGGGTGGTGAGTGTCCTGCACAGTGCGAGGGGTTGGACTAGATGACCCAGGAGGGCCCTTCCATCTCTATCATCCTATGATTCTGGAAAGACCAAGATTCTAATCCAGTAGCATTTTAAAGATCAACACAATTTCCCAAGGTATAAAAGTTCATTAGTCAAAGTGCACTCTCTTGGATACAAAGCAAGCTTTGACTTTACCTTGGCAAATTTTGAGGGTCTTTAAAATGCTCCTGGATTCAAATTTTGCTTGTGACAATGTTACCTGTAGCTTCTACGTCCCAGAGGGGCTGAAAAAAAATATGAGCCATTAAAACACAAATGGAAGTCATGTTGATTATTAATTTGTCTTGAGGCCATACAGGTAGGGGTTCCAACTCCAGGCTGAGATACTTGGAGATTTGGGGTTTGGAACATGAGGAGGTCAGGATCTGGGGGACAACAGGACTTTAGTGAGATATAATAGCGTCCACCTTCCAAACTGGCCATTTTCTCCAGGGGAATTGATCTCAGTCACTTGAAGATCAGTTGTCATCCCAGGAGACCTCCAGCTGCCACCAAGAGGTAGGTGACCTTACATAGAGGGAAGGAAAAGGGGGAGGGAGTTTAGCCCTGAAATCACCTGTTTTGTCATCAGTATTTTAAAGATGGGAAAGTGGTCTATTTAAAGGGCAAATGTTCTCTTTCAAAATGGTAGTCTTCAAGCAAAGGTTCACTAGCAGTGACTTCACTGGCAGTTTTCAAGCAAAGGTTGGATACACACTTTTCTTGGATGCTTAGGGCTGATCCTGCGTTGAGCAGGGGGTTGGACTAGATGGCCTGTATGGCCCCTTTCAACTCTATGATTCTGTAATTCTGTGATTCTGTAAAGGAGGAGCTGGGGAGATGGTTTCGAACTGAGAGACTAAGTGACTTTTGAAGGGTTAGCTCCTCTCTCCTGTCCCTGCACAGCCTGTGTTCTGCATTTTATAGATTAGGGGTGGGCAAACTGTGGACCCCCAGATGTCCATGGACGACAATTTGCTGGCAGGGGCTGCCAGGGGCTCATGGGAATTGTAGTCCATGGACATCTGGAGGGCTACAGTTTGCCCACCCCTGTTACAGATGGACAGAGATTCATGGTCATTGTCACCCCTGTTTGTGTCCTGATTCTATAACTGGCAGCATCAAGGAAATGAATTAGGAATGAATGAATAAAGGGGAATCATGGCTCAGTGGAAGAGCTCAGCTTTGCTTTTTGGAGCTCTAAGAGAACTGTGACTGGCCCAAGTTCACCCAGCATGTGGAGGAAGACTCAAACCCAGTTCTCCAGATTAGAGGCCACTGCTCTGAACCATGACACCATACTGGCTCTCTAGTCAAAATTTTACCCACTGAGGCCCCAAATAAAGCGCACTTTCCCAATCTATGTCATAAGAAGGGCACATTGGTTTTATAACTCACAGCTTAGCTGAGAAATCAAACATTTAACTTTTTCCCCCCTTCGCACACCTGCCGCTTTCCAAAATTATTATGAGAAATCTGCGATAATTGTTATTAATCAGTCCATTAAAGGTAATGGTGTGTGGTACTCATAACTTTAATAATGTTCCTGAGCCCGTCTATGCGGACTCTTTTAATGCGTTGGAAGCCACGCAGCCTGGGAGCGAATTCCTTTGCCAGAAATTGAGCTCAGGGTGAGATACGACTACATTAATCCCTGATTTATTTGAATAAATACAAGGAGCAATTGCTCAGAATTAACTGCTTCTCGTTGCTCTACAAGAAGAATTAAATTACCAAGAGGAGCTAGTCTTTATGAGAAATGCCAGTTCACTTTTTAATTTTTTTTTTTTCAAATTCATTTATTTTAGAAGTGTGGTCCCAAATGGTCAAAGTTCTGAGCAGCTGTCACACCTGAGAAGTTAGGCATTTTTAAATTCTTGGAAGTTTGTGACATTATACTCTTCGGGAAACTTCAGTTCAGGAACCATGAACAGGTAAACATTTGTGGTGTATTTTGCTTCGTGGTTCTGTTTGTGCTCATCTCCAGTGGTTATATTATTGCTTCAAACTGGGTATGGGTGTTTCATTTTTTGCTATGCGACATCATGGTTTTGGAATCACAATGTGACATAAGCAGGCAGATCTCAGGTTTGGTTTAGTTTATGGTCTAACTCCATGATGAAGAAAATGAAGAAGAGTCAGTTTTTATGCTCCACGTTTCTCTACCTTAAGGAGTCTCAAAGCGGCTTACAATCGCCTTCCCTTTCCTCTCCCCACAACAGACACCCTGTGAGGGAGGTGGGGCTGAGAGAGCCCTGATATTACTGAAGAAGAAAAAGAGTTGGTTCTTATATACCGCTTTTCTCTACCCGAAGGGGTCTCAAAGTGGCTTATGATTGCCTTCCCTTCTTCTCCCTACAACAGACACCCTGTGAGGGAGGGGAGGCTGAGGGCGCTCTGAGAGAAATGGCACTGTGAGTACAGCTCCAACAGGACTGCGACTAGCCCAAGATCACCCAGCTGGCTTCATGTCGAAGAGGAGTAGGGAATCAAACACTGCTCTCCAGATTAGAAGCCGGCACTTCTAACCACTACACTAAATTGACTCTCTACTTGTCCCGTGTGATGATTGACAGCTGTGAGTTGCGAAATTCTGGGAGGTTTGGGGGTGGAGCTTGGGGAGGGGCAACTCTCAGGAAATTAGAGGTAACTGCAGGAGATATCCAGGTGTTACTTTGAGGTTGGTAATCCTGCAATATGATCAGACAACTTAATCCCTGGGCATGATTGGGTACAATTTCGGTTGGGACCGTAGTGGGTGGAGAAAGGGACTTGAATTTCCCCGAGGGAGTGAATCCTAACTGTCAAAAGGATACTGCAAAGCTGGAAAAAGTTACAGAACAGATCGGCCAAGAGGATTTCTTATTGGCTCACCCCTATATGAAGAGTAAGTTTCCCTGGGGGTAGAGAATGTCTTCTGGGCTGAATTTGTAAGGCATCTAAAGTTAAACAAATCAGTTTGAATAAATCCCGGCGACATTCTTTAGACTGCGTTGATCGAGTTCCTCCGTCTCTCCCAAAAAGGGATATGAAATTGCAAGTCTGCCCTTCCCAGAAGGACTTGCAGTTCTAGAAGTTTCAGGGAAAGAAACCTTTGTGTGCTCAAAGTATTGACAGGCTGAGGAATGCACGAACTCGCAAACCCCACGAATCGTTGGCAATTTATGATAAATGATAAAAAAGCGAGGTTCTTTTGCTAAATTATTTCTTGTAGTGTTGTGGGAGTAATTGGGCAGGTGCTTGATCATCTGCGTGGGAAGCAGAACCTCTCCCGTGTGACTGTTGACAAGCACTTACTTCTGATAACCATCCATGTTGATGCGTAAAGGAGGGGAAGGGGTTCAGGCATGGACTGCGAAAAAATTAAATTTGGTGAAAAATCCACATCTTGTTCTGTCACCTGATAATCACTGCACCGATGTATATATTTAAAGAAGGCTTAATATCCAATTTCTGAACTTCCAAATGATCACGGAGGATCAGAGAGAGGGGTCCAGTCTCCTGGGTGGAGCAGGGTGGACCAGTGGTAGGAGGGTGCAGCCCTGGTAGCCTCAGTAACAGAAGAAGGAGAAGGAGAAGGAGAAGGAGAAGAGTTGGATCTTATATGCCGCTTTTCTCTTCCTGAAGGATTCTCAAAGCAGCTTACATTCACCTTCCCTTCCTCTCCCCACAACAGACACCCTATGGGGTGGGTGAGGCTGAGAGAGCCCTGATATCAGTGCTTGGTCAGAACAGTTTTATCAGTGCCGTGGCATGCCCAAGGTCACCCAGCTGGCTGCATGTGGGGGAATCGAACCCGGCATGCCAGATTAGAAGTCCTCACTCCTAACCTCTACACCAAACAGGGTGTTAGGTGTGCCCTGCTTCTGCCATAAATATGAACAACGTTAGAAGCATAGAAGTAGGAGTCTCTGCCCATGTTAATTGCTCATCCTGTGTTGTTTTGCTTTCATACCTTCTCCTCATCCGTCTCCGGAATGTGAAGCATCAACCCCCCATGACTGGCTAGACTCTTTTGGCCTTTTGAACATTTCTTGCGTTTCGCAGGTTCTCACAGGCGGGGAAGGTGGCTGAGTGCTGTGCCTCAGTTCCAACAAGGTACTTTTGGGGATTAACTTTCAATCAAAGCAGTCTGCAGCGCACAACCCTAGATGTGATGGCTTTTGGGTATGACTTGGCAACGGGGCGATGCTTTCAGTGGGCATCATGAACCCCTGATTTTTTTTTTTTTTTAATAATCCTGGTATTTGTCCCTCCAGTGATTTACGCCGTGGCCGTAGCCAGATGGATCTTGCGAAGGGCTGCTCTGGCAGCTTTCCCCTCTGACTCTATTGGCCAGGCTGCAAAGCAATGGATGTGCATTGGGTGAAAAGCAGCCAGTTTTAAAGCCAATTCACCTTCTTAAGCATCTCTTTCAACAAATAGGCTGAGAACAGGTGAACCGCATCTCTCTCCTCTCCACAATTCAGCTCTTGCTGGGGAGGATATAATTTCAGATAGCAAGTGGGAGATTGAAGGATTGAATCCACATTTAAAAAATCCTTTTCTATAGGCTACTGGCATGCTGGGGATCCAGTAGAACCGAACCTCGGGCTGAGCATGGCCATTTTTGCTAGTGCTGGGAAGAGTTTATCAACGAGGAATTCGAGAGACCGACATCCACTTGGAGCCCCAAGCTCTGGCAATGTAACTTTTCTTGCCGTCTTTAAATCCTTCTTCATAAGCTCCCATTTCTGTGAAATTTTTGGTTTGGGGTTGCTAGGCAGTGCCTGCCAACCACTGGGAGGGTCGGGGAAGGGGGAAACACAGGTGTGATGTATGTGGACAAAGCAGGGTTATGAGAGGCCTTAGCAAACCAGGGCTTGAGGAAACCTGCCAATTGATGCTGAGAAGAGAAGAACTTTATGGACCAATCTGAGGCTCCATTAAGGGCCAATCAGGGCTCTTGGAGGGCCATTGGAAATTGTAGGTGGGTTGGGATTTGTCCCCTTTTTTCTTGTTCGATATTTTTGGAGTTGAAACAGTTGATTTGTACGGTGTGCTTTCTACCATACAGCAGCAATAAGGTCAACAGCAATGAAATAATGCATTATGTTGGTCTCCTTACTTCTTAAAATGTTATGTGCCATTATTCCCCATCCCCAAAACCATCTTTCTGCATAAACAGTAGACATTTCTGGGTGCTGCTAGCATGACGGGGGCAGTAGGTATGTTTGCATGCAATTGTGTGGGAGTTAATGCCTGAATATCCAGCTCCACCACCAAGATCTCCAGGTATTTCCCAACCCCAAGCTGGCAACCCTAATTAAATGGCACAAACTTACGGTCATGAACCTGCAGGCCAAGCGTTTCCTCTGGTTCGGTCCATTTGCAAATAAACAGATGATCCCTGCGCCATTAGTCCAAGAACCCAAGCTGGCATGGCCTCTGCATTCTTAGACCAGTTATAGTCTTTGGCCCACCTGGGTCAGGTGATGACGATGTACCAATCAAAATGTGTTTCTGGCTAGAACCTTCTAGAAGATTACCTCACCACTCTTGACTCTCCCCCTCTCATCCTGTGAGTCACAAGTTCTCACCTGGATCCAATGAGCCAATTCCACCTTTTGGCCTTGGAGATAATAAGAAGCCTGTAGGCTGCAAGGCCCAATTAGTAACACCAGCAAGTTGGGGACCAGTTAGTTACTTACTACAAACATTAACCCTTGAGGGGAGGCACCAAGGGGGAGCTCAGCCTCACAAGTTCTCTAATCTCCTGCAAGCAATCTAAAGTGGTAATTGTTGTACCACACGGTTCAGTTTGTGCAGGATGCCCGGGGTTATAACGCTTTTTCAGTGTGAATGTTTTTTGCGCGCCTTTTAATTTCTTCCTTTTCCCTGCAAAAGTTCCCAATTTGTTTTTCCCCTTTAAAACCTCTGTTTTTACAGCACGAGTACAATCGAAGCGATTTATACACCATTTATATGCAAATACCGCCAAAAATAAAATTAACTTTGCATACACGGAAACGTAGGGACGCGCAGAACAGATGAGAACTAAACAAAGATGATGCAGACCTGGAAACTTATGGGGTTAAGACTTCTATTGGAGAAGGAAATGGGAAGGGGGGGGGGGAGCAGGGAAGATATGGGGTCAAAAAAGGAAGGTCAAAGGGGGCTTAGCTTTGGAGATCCGATGAGATGAGGCTGAACTGAGAATCACCTGAGATAATCCTACATAACAAGAACAAGCAAGGCAGCAATATATATATATATAGGAGACCTGTGCAAGATGCCCCAATGCCCAGTGGTGCAAATCAGTGTCCTAGGTGGGGAGGTGAACTCTGGTCACCCTTTCCCAGTCCACCCTGCCTCCCCACTCCCCCTGCCTCTATGGCCTTGCACTCAACTGAGGTCCCTGTCCTCCCCAGGCCTTGCCCCCAAATCTCCAGGAGTTCCCCAGTCTGGATCTGGCAACCCTACCTCCCCATCCCTCACCAATGGCTGGGGAGAAGCCAACCAACCCCTCCCCCATTATGGCCAGGGTGGCAATTGGAACTATGGCAGGGGGAGTGGAGGGCAACGCTCTTACACCGTCCCTTACTCTCCTTTAGCTCCATTGATGCTGCTGGGTCTAAAATGAGAACAAAAGTTCTTAGGAGTCAGTTGGGTTGGAGCAGATGGGCTTCTACAATACACTTTCTCTTATACTTCTCATTAGTACTTGGAATGAGAGACCACCAAGGAAGTCCGGGCATCAGCAAACCACCTTTGTTTGCCTCTTGTCCTGGAAACCCTACTAAGTCACCGTAAGTAAATTGTGACTTCATGGTCCAAAATTACTGTTGTGACCTGGATGGCCCAGGTTGGTTCAATCCTGGTTGATCTTGGAAGCTAAGTAGGGCTGGCCCTGGTGAGGGCTTCGATGGGAGACCATCTAAGAAGTCCAAGCTTGCTACCTGGAGGCAAGCAATGGCAAACCAGCTCTGTGGGGTTTCTTGCCTTGAAAACCTGAGACATGACAAAACTTTCCATCCACCTTCAGTTTCATTCTCCACACTTATCCATGATGCCAAATTTTTAAACATCAGAAGCTGCCAGCTTTAACTACTGGTCTATCTAGCTTGAGTTCCTGAAATCTGACAAGTGGTCCTGGGTCTCCAAAGAACTCTGTGACATCCTTGCTAGGTGCGACCAACTGACTGAAGATACCAGGCCTGATTCTGCACTTATTTTGTCTATTCCATTGTGGATACTGCTGAATTCAGATTGATTTGAACTCAGGTCTTCCTCTATCCTCCCCCATTGAAACAAAAAGTGTTCTGCATGTGATTAGGGAAGCTCAGAAGGGGAGGGGGAGCCAAGCACAGCAGGAACCTCTTTCTTTTATTGAATGGGGGAGGGGGAAGGATTGGAGACAGCAGAGGAGGGGGAATCAATCCAAGAGGCAAATCTCTACTGAGAGAAGTTAGGACTTCCCCTTTAAGGGAAACCTTGCAGCCAGGGAACAAGGAAGCCTTTGAACTGATGCCCTGGCCAATCAGGGCTTTTCTACAGTGTTGGAGGCTTGAGGCAGCAAGTTAGTTTGGGACAAGCAGCCAGCTGCATGCTTACTCATGCTGATTTTTCAAATATTGAGGGTTATATCCACTCCAGGATATTGTGGGGGGGGGGAAGGTAGGGTCACTCTGGATCAATCATGTTTGTTGCAGATGAAAAATTTAAATTGCCCCAAATCAAAATGAAAATCGCTTTCAGTGTAGATGGCAGGGATTGAATCAACCTAGGATTGGAATAAAAGCTCCATGCAGATTCAGCCCAGGACAGAATCCAAGACCTTCTTCCTGAAAATACGTGTTTCAGTATGACTTCCAAAGTTTGTTTCTTCCTCTTGAATCACTTCTTTTATTTTGAGGATGAGCTGCTGCAGATGCTGGAAAACCAGGGGAGAACCACCGTTCAGACAGCGATTGTGCGGAATCTATCGAGTGCGTATTGATTAACTCACGCTTTAAAAAAAATTCTTTTGTTAAGACATAAAATATATATCCCGCATACATCAGACATTCCTCTGTAGATCGTTTCCCCCTTTGAGTTGCTTTAAAACAAAGGTCGCCTGGGGTTCTTTTCTCATTCTGCTTCTTGGAAAGTGAGCACTTCAGATAGGAAAAAATAATTGTCAGCGATGTCTTTATGCGTGTGCATCTTTTAATTTTTTTTTTAAGAGCCCTGCAGGAAATCTATGCCAGCAAGAACAAAAACCGGCACTGCCAACTGGGAGGAATGGAAGAATTAAACAATGCCTCTTTACAGAACTTCAGTTTAGTCAGTCCTTTTCTAGATTTCCTCACTGACTTTATACCATATCAGATCATCGGTCCCTGAAAGTTAGTATTATCTACTTAGATTAGCATCAGCAGTCCCAGGCCCTGGGAGAAGGTCTTTCTTATTTCTGCTCCTCGATCACTGCACCAACAGAAGTATCACGAAAAAAATTCATGAAAAATACTTGCGACAATAAAACGCCATTTTAATTTTTTGTTTCAATAAAATTTCGGATTTTTAGGTCAAATTAAAGATCCCAACAAGACAAAATTGTTGGTTTTTAAAGTTTTGAAATCATGCATATAATTACAGATATATTGTGATGCTTGCCAGAGGTGGGCAAACGGTGGCCCTCCAGATGCCCATGGCAGGGGCTCATGGGAATTGTAGTCCATGGACATCTAGAAGGCCACAGTTTGCCCACCCCTGACATGGCTCACCAGTGAAGTGAGCACCTCATGTCCAATTTCCTGAAGGTTTACGGTTCTTGTCTCCATGTCCTTGAAATTTTTCTGGCCACCGATTCCTTCCATAATGGATTTCCATCACATTTTCCGTTGCATATCTGAAAACGATTTTTCTCAAAGGCTGCCTCATAAGATGTTATCACATCAAAAAGTTTTGAGTCCGGAGCCCAAGTCAATAAAGTTTTATTAATGGTGTAAGGCAAGGGTAGTCAAACTGCGGCCCTCCAGATGTCCATGGACTCCAATTCCCTGGAGCCCCTGCCAGCATTCGCAGCATTTGACTACCCCTGGTGTAAGGTTTTGTGCACATGAACGCTTCTTCAGATACTAAGAAGTGTGCATTCACATGAAAGCTTATACAAGTTTGTTGGTCTTCCAGGTGTCCCTGGACTCAAACTTTGTTCTGGTTCTTCAGACCAGCACGGCTAGCCACCTGAATCTGTTCAGATCAGGGAAAGTCACGGTGTCCATCTTCTCTAGTGAGAACTCGCATGGAGTACCGTGTTCCGTCTGTCGCACTGCAGCTCAAGAAGGATGTAGACAACTTGGAACATGTCCGGAGGAGGGGAACAAAGATGGTGAGCGGTCTGGAAACCGAGTGCTAGGTAGACAGGATGAAGGAACCAGTTGTGGTAACTGAGAAGTGATAAAACAACCATCTTCAAGTATTCGAAGGACTGTCATACAGAGTAAAGGTGTTTCCTCTTTCTCCATGTTTGCACCACATCTGGGGTTGTTTGAAGCCCGAAGAATGTTTCAGGGGGGTTCTCAACAGAAAAAGAATTGAGAAAATCTCATTTAAACACTGATTTTGCCAGAAGTACCAATAAATATGTTTGATTGTATTCATAATTGACATGTTTATTCCTGTGAGTGGTTGTTCTGCTAGGGCCCAAGTCCACTGCTTTTTCCGGGGAGGCTATAACGCCGCTCAGACAGCCCTGCTGAGGTTTGAACCCGTGACCTTCTGCATGCCAAGCAGACGCTCCGCCACTGAGCCACGGCACCTAATAGGTATGGGAGGGAGGAGTGCAGATTTAAACGTTTCATCGAAAGTCCCTTGGAGGGAGCAAAGCGCGTCTCTCCCTTTGTCACATGGCAAGGCAGGTATCTGATGAATAGGGCAGCCAGGATTCCAGGGACAGAGCCGGCCTGCTCAGGGGTTGATTGAGAATCCCATTGGAATGATGGATAGATGGATCCCTCCTCATTAGCATTCATGGACTTCTCCGCTTGGCACATGCAATCAGATTGAGTAATAACTTTGACAAAGGGCCCCGCATAGTCTTTGAATAGCCAAACGGAGACCCCAGCCTGTTCTTCCTGCCGGGTCTTCCGTGGGCATCTGGGTTCCTTTCTTTCTGCAGACATTTACAGTTAATGAACGAATGGCTCTGAGAATAACAGCGTTACAAGGAAACACACATTTCATACTTTACGGCCTCGTCCCTCTGGCTGGCAGAGCAATAAATGAAAAGCCGTAAGGACGCGGAAGGGACGTTGCTTAAGCAAGGAGGGAAGTGGCCCAGACTGTTCCCATCAAGAGCTTGTGCCACCCAGTCAGAGGAGGTTCTGCCCAGTGAGTCAACCCAACTTTCCCAACCTCTCCTCATAAGGCTTGGATCCGAACCCCTCAGCCATCTTCGTCGCCCTTCTCTGAACACCCTCCAATTTTGGAGATTTTTAAGCAGAGGCTGGAGAGCCATCTGACGGACAGGCTGATTCTGTGAAGGTTCAAGGGGGTGGCAGGTGACAGTGGAGGAGCGAGAGGGTTGTGGGTGTCCTGCAGAGTGCAGGGGGTTGGACTGCATGACCCAGGAAGTCCCTTACGATTCTATGATTCCATAATTCTAGGGGATTGGACTAGATGACCCAGGAGGTCCCTTACAATTCCATGATTCCATAATTCTAGGGGGTTGGACTAAATGACCCAGGAAGTCCCTTACAATTCTATGATTCCATAATTCTAGGGGGTTGGACTAGATGACCCAGGAAGTCCCTTACAATTCTATGATTCCATAATTCTAGGGGGTTGGACTAGATGACCCAGGAAGTCCCTTACAATTCTATGATTCCATAATTCTAGGGGGTTGGACTAGGCGACCCAGTAGGTCCCTTCAACTCTATTATTCTAGGATTCCATGTCGAGATCCTTCAGGAAGGTGGACTCTGTGGCATTATACTCCGCTGAGCTCTCTCCCTGCCCCATACCCTGCCCTCTGTAGGTTCTGTCCCCGTATCTCCGGGAGCAGGCAACACTAATATACTCTCAAAATCCCTTAGAATTAAAAGGTAGGTGTTGAAATGCTGCCATTTTGTTCTGCCCCAAGGGATACAAGCCTTCGGGATATTTGCAGAGTAATCGAGTGAAGGGAAGAGCTACGAAGTCTAGTGGAAAAAAAACCCATCCGACTGCTGTTTCATTTACTAGGCTAAGCTAATAAACACCCCATTTAGTCCATTCATGATGTATTGCTGACTTCCCTAATTAACCATCATTTATATGGTTTATTTATGCTTCCCTCCAGGATGCACTTTTTAAAACACACACACACAAACTCCCATTGCTATTGTTGGCCTCTCAATTTACAACATTCAAAAAGTTCTGCAGACACAAGTAATATAGTCTCTAGCAGCAAAGTCAGCGTGGCTTCCACGTTGGCCCATCAGGATTGTCTACCTGGACTGGCAGCTGGTTTCCAGAGTCTTTCACTTCAGTTACTGCCTGGTCCTTTAAACTGGAGTTAGCAGGGGATCGCACCTGGGACCTTCTGCAGGCCACACTGATCCCTTGCCACTGAGTCACGGAATGAAGGTCACACTGATGTCTGTTGCCTGGAGATGTGCTTTAATTCCAGGGGACCCCCGTGTCCAACCTGGAGGCTGGTATCCATACATATGCCACACTGTTTCCCTCTCTTACTATGACCCCTAAAATTCCTGGCCTCAGGGTCTCAGGCTGAGCTCTTTCATATCACCTACTGCCTGATCCTTTTAACAGGAGATGCTGGGGATTGAACCTGGGACCTTCTGCATGCCAAGCAGAAGCTCTACCATTGAGCCACAGCCCCTTTCCATGGCACTCCAAGGTCTCAAGCCAAGGTCTTTCCCATCACCTACAGCCTGGTCCTTTACACTGGAGATGCCGGGGATTGAACCTGGAACCTTCTGCATGCCAAGCAGAGGCTCTGCCATGGAGCCCCAGTATGGACTGCACACAGTGAGCTGAGTAGGAGAGATGAGATTGTGACACATGGAACCTCAAGTGAGTTTCTACAGGCCACCAACAAATACTGGGGCCATGACGTGGAGATGACGGTGAAAGTTGGCTGGGCTAGGCTGTCCCGAAGGGTGGTGGAGTCTCCTTCGTTGAAAGTTCTTGGGAGGAGATTGGATGAACACCGATCAGGAGTGTGTGTGTTTTAAAGTCCCTGAGAAGGTGGGCTGCTGGACTGGATGATTCTTGGTGGTCCATTCCAGCTCAGTGTGATCCTGATTCCGGTATTGGCCAACCACCTCTCAATGTGTTTTGCCTCAAAAACTTTATGGGGTCACCGTACAGCAGCTGCGACTTGGTGGTAAAATACAGTGACCGTTCCTGGACCGCTGAACAGGACTGGAAGAGGCTGCATTTCCAAAGGGGCAACGGTTCTCAGGACGGAGCCAGGGCTGAGCCAAGCTTTAGCTGTTGAAGTTCCGTGCGCCAGACAGCTGCTGAAAACCAGAGGGAAGATTCCCAGGGACGGTTTCAAAGGCTGGATCGCGCCACGGCGCCGAAGACAAACCATCTCTGTTTGACGCAGATCACAGAGTGTTCAATAATGTATAGCGTCTGCATTCATAATTTATCAGAAGCGATCTTTCGGTACCAGGGCAAACTGAGTTCAGCTGGGTTATTATTATTATTATTATTATTGAAAATAAATAGCAGTGAAAGTACCTTGTCAACAACAACAACAAAAACAGATGATGAGCTGAAGCAGTCTCTTAGGTGCCTTATGCTGTTAGATGGCTCAGTAACATGAGGGGAGTCCTGAGCAACCACAAAAATTAGGAGGAGAAGGAAGAAGAAGAGGAGGAAGAGGAGGAGGAGGAAGAAGGTGAGGAGAAGCAGGAGGAGGAAGAAGAACAGTCAGGGGGTTTGTAGCCCTCTTTGTACTACCCAAAGGAGTTCCAAAGTGGCTTACAATCATCTTCCCTTCCTCTTCAGGAACCCTGCAAAGTCGGTGAGGTGAAGAGAGCTCTGAGAGAACTGTGCGTAGCACAAGGTCACCCTGCAGGCCGCACGTGGAGGAGGAGTGGGGAATCAAACCCAGTTCTCCAGATTAGAGGACGTCACTCTTAACCACGATGCCACGCTGGCTCTCAGAAGTGAGGAGAATTCACAAAACTCTCCCTGGGAGAATATTATGAGTGACACTCAGTGAAAGAGGGGTGGGGATCCATGATTTGTACTTCTCTAAGCAAAGCCCATTTCTTTGTCTCTCTTATCTTGCATCCCTGTCCTCCACACCACTTGCCCTCAATAGGATATGGGGAATACCCTGCAGGGGGCATAGTGGACGTGCATGGTTAGCATAGTCGGTACTCAGAGTCGGTCCTCCTGATATTTGGATGGAAGACCTTCAAGGAACACCCAGATTATGATGTGAAGGCAGGCCTTGGCAAACCACCTCTGAACATTTCTTGCCTTGAAAACCCTACAGCAGGGGTGGCCAAACTGTGGCTCTCCAGAGGTCCATGGACTACATTTCCCATGAGCCCCTGCGAGCAGGGGCTCATGGGAAATGTAGTCCATGGACCTCTGGAGAGCCACAGTTTGGCTACCCCGGCTTACAGGGTCGCCATTTGTCAGCTGTGACTTGACGGCACTTGGCACCAGTTGGATTCGAGGGAAGATGAGGTCTCTCTTTGCCATGATGGCTAAATTATGTTCTGACCTTGCATTATCCCTCAATTTAAGGACACAGCAGAAGGCTGCAGTGTTCTTGCCCATCCTATGACTTTCTTGGAAGCACCTGGCTGGCCAATAAAACCAGTCAATATTTCCAGAAAGCAGACTTTGGTGGAGAAAAATCTAATTTTTAGACTTGACCTTGGGCTAGTCACAGTTCTGTTAGAGCTGTCCTTGTAGAGCAGTTCTCTCAGAGCTCTCTCGGCCCCACCTATCTCCCAGGGTGTCTGTTGTAGGGCTAGGAAAGGAAAGGAGTTTGTAAGCTTTTGTTTCGGACTCTTTCGGAGAGTGAACACCAGAATATAAACACCAACTCTTCTTCTTCTTCATGATCATTTCCGTGACGGAGATGACAGGCTGCGGATCGGGAGCCAAGCTGCGTTATCTCAAAACAGTGGGCTCCACGTCATCCGTCTCTGTCTTCCTCCTCGGAAAACCCCCCCCCCAACCTCTCTCCAGCGAAACCTCTTGCAGAGAGGTGATTAAAGGACCGTGAGAAGAACAGCAGGTTTGTTGAATTCTGCCTTTTTCATGCTGCTGCCCAAACAATGTGAAAACAGCCATCAACAAAATCTGTTTGGTGGAAAGAAATGATTAGCATAAAACCGGCTGGGGGAAGCAAAACAAAAAAACAAAAGTGAAAAAGGGCTCCCGATTCATCAAGGAGGTCGATTTAGATGAATTTCTATGACGCTGCGGGGAGCTTTCGTCGCTAAAATTGAAAAATGAGATGATCAAGAAAGGGGGTCTTGATGGAGATTAGGCGTCTCTGCCTTTGCCTGGGCGACAACAGGTTTCTTGGGGGAAATCTGGAAGCCGGGCGGATTGCGACAAGGTGTGTGTTTGTTTCTTAAAAAATGAAGGTTACTTAGAATCATCACAATTTGTGCCAGCCTTCCCCTTTTCAGCAAAAGAGTTTTCAGAGCTTAAGGTCAAATTTCCAAGTTGGCACAACTCCTGGGCACCCATCCGTAACTCAGAGTCTCTTCAAAAAGAAGATGGCGTGTTTTTTTTTCTAGTCATTTAAATCTATCTTTTGAAACGATCCCCCTGTTGACTCATTATTGGCACCAACATAAAATGCAATCAAATATTTGTTGCATATAATCTAACACATGTTACAACTGTCTTTCTAGTGTTTTGACAGTTTTCTCGATTATCTATCAATACATCTAGTTGCGTACGTATCCATCCATCCATCCATCCATCCATCCATCTAAATACCTACATATCTACCTATCTAAGAGCCTCTTGTGGTGCAGAGTGGTAAGGCAGCTGTCTGAAAGCTTTGCCCATGAGGCTGGAAGTTTGATCCCAGCAGCCAGCTCAAGGTTGACTCAGCCTTCCATCCTTCCGAGGTCGGTAAAATGAGTACCCAGCTTGCTGGGGGGTAAACGGTAATGACTGGGGAAGGCACTGGCAAACCACCCCGTATTGAGTCTGCCATGAAAACGTTAGAGGGCGTCATCCCAAGGGTCAGACATGACTCGGTGCTTGCACAGGGGATACCTTTACCTTTACCTTATCTACCTATCTAGATGTCTGTCTGTCTATCATCTACCTACCTACCTATCTATCATCTGTCTGTCCATCCATTGCCCATCTATCTACCTACCTATCCATCTAAATGCCTCCTTACCTACCTATCTAGACACCTACCTGTCTGTCTTTCCATCTGTTCTGTCCATCCATCCAGGTGTAGTGCTTAGGGCAGGTGGCTTCCAGACTAGAGAGCCAGGTTTGATTCCCCACTCCACTACATGCAGCCAGCTGGGTGACCTTGGACCAGTCCCAATTCTCTCAGGACTTTTCTTACAGAGCCTCTCTCTCAGCACTCTCTCAGGCCCAGCTACCTCACAGGGTGTCTGTTGTGGGGAATGGGAGGGGGAAGTGTTCGTAAACTGCTTTGGGATTCCTTTGGGTAGTGAAACGTGGGGTCTAAAAACCAGCTCCTTCTGACTGTCTGTCCGTCTGTCCACACACATGTCTGTTAATGTATGTACAGAAGCCCCTCCTGGCACCTGATCATCTTGGTGTTTCAAGATGACACATCATCTTCAGATATTTTCATTGTTTCCTCTGGATCAGGGGTAGTCAAACTGCGGCCCTCCAGATGTCCATGGACTACAATTCCCAGAAGCCCCTGCCAGCATTCGCTGGCAGGGGCTTCTGGGAATTGTAGTCCATGGACATCTGGAGGGCCGCAGTTTGACTACCCCTGCTCTGGATATATTGAGAGACTTCTGAATCGCTGCATATTAACAGCACACATTAAAAAGCATGAAGACACTGGTAAAAATTGTGCAGAGACAAGGGCAGAACATATTTCATCGAAAGAAACTCAAACCAGCACAGCTATTGCTGCAATCTGAAAGCAAATCCATGCCTTGAGCAGTGCTTGGAACTTCAAACTTCCTGGGGTTACATAATAATTTCCAGCCAAACAAACCTGCCATGTGATCCTAAACAAAGTTAGGTCCTTTTAAATCCATTGAAGGTGGCAGGCTTAGAAGGATGGAGCCCTGCTTGGGATTCTGCTGCCTAAGGAATACAGTTTGTCTGGTACTCTTCAGTTCATTATCAACAGCTCCAAAATCATGTTTCTAAAAGTTCTTGGAAAGAAACCAGATTCCTTTTGCATCCAGTCACCAAAAGAAGGAACCATTGCATATACTTGTGGCCAGGATGGTAAGCATCTGGCCAGGGGGTGGTGCAGAATTTTGCACGTTCTTCTGTTACATTTAAAAACAAAAAATTCCTGTGAAATGTATGTTCTGCAATATCACTAGTGCAATAATGCAGCCAGATTCAAGTCCAGTAGAACCTTTGAGACCGACAAGATTTTCAGGTTTTCGAGAGTCAAAGCTCAGACCACCCACCCACCCACCCACCCATTTTTTGAGAACCGCACTCAAAGAGTTGTTGTCAATGATGTTTCATCAG
The DNA here is from genome assembly GCF_049243985.1 of Paroedura picta. NCBI lineage: Eukaryota > Metazoa > Chordata > Lepidosauria > Squamata > Gekkonidae > Paroedura > Paroedura picta. The sequence continues at coordinate 83,439,859 of NC_135378.1, read as the reverse complement.
ACTGGAGAGAGGTGAGTAGCGGGGTACCTCAGGGCTCGGTGCTCGGCCCGGTACTTTTTAACATATTTATTAATGATCTAGTTGAGGGAGTGGAGGGACTACTCATCAAGTTTGCAAATGACACCAAATTGGGAGGACTGGCAAATACTCCGGAAGATAGAGACAGAGTTCAACGAGATCTGAACACAATGGAAAAATGGACAAATGAGAACAAGATGCAATTTAATAAAGATAAGTGTAAAGTTCTGCGTCTGGGTCAGAAAAATGAAAAGCATGCCTACTGGATGGGGGATATGCTTCTAGGTAGCACTGTGTGTGAACGAGACCTTGGGGTACTTGTGGATTGTAAACTAAACATGAGCAGGCAGTGTGATGCAGCGGTAAAAAAGGCAAATGCCATTTTGGGCTGTATCAATAGAGGCATCACATCAAAATCACAAGATGTCAGAGTCCCATTGTATACGGCACTGGTCAGACCACACCTGGAGTACTGTGTGCAGTTCTGGAGGCCTCACTTCAAGAAGGACGTCGATAAAATTGAAAGGGTACAGAGGAGAGCGGCGAAGATGATCTGGGGCCAAGGGACCAAGCCCTATGGAGATAGGTTGAGGGACTTGGGAATGTTCAGCCTGGAGAAAAACACATCACCCCACACAAGGCCATCCATATCATGTTTTTTGGCCCTAAGTAACTGAAGGATGGCAGCCATGGCAGTTGACGTGACTAGAAAATCAGTCAAGGCCGAGAAAAGGCCCCCCCTGATCACAGCTACGATGTGACGTTCCAGAAACAGGGCTGAATCCAAGGGAACGCACATTAGCAAACCAGCATTTGTCACCGCCTGCCACGAAAGAGGCCATTTTCTTGAGTCCTCGCCTACGAATCAGTCTGTTCCGAGACGCCGCATTTTACTTGCATAATTCTCCGATGTGACGGCGTGCAATTTGCTCATCAAATGGGGAAGTTGATTGGATGTGGGCTTTCGTTCCTTCCCCCCCTTTTTCCCAAGGATTCTTCCAATTCCTATTGCTCTTCCGTCTTCCAAAACATGTTAAATTTCTTGATTTCTCTTCTGCGGTCCCTGATTGAGCACTTATGTACTTGTTTGCATGCAGAGAGCAGCACTGATTTCCGCCTCCCCGTTTTTTTTCGGGAGGGGGGGGTCGGCTAAGCTTTCTTTCCTCTTCCACTGTTCGTTCGGAATGAGATGCTGACATCTCCCTGGCTTTCAAGTCTTTCCGCATTTTCCCAGCCGTGATTCTTTTTTTTTCTTTTTAAATTTTCTTTTCCCCGTTTCATTTCGAAACTCTTCTCAGCTGTGAAATCTTTCTGCAGGCATGGAAGGCTCAGTTTTGGACACGGATCATTCACTGGTTGGGGGAGATCATTATAATGGAAGCGCTATTTATACTGTGAAACTCAAATACTTTGGCCACCTCATGAGAAGGAAGGACTTCCTGGAGAAGAGCCTAATGCTGGGAGCGATCGAGGGCAAAAGAAGAAGGGGACGACAGAGAATGAGGTGGCTGGATGGAGTCTCTGAAGCAGTCGGTGCAAACTTAAATGGACTCTGGGGAATGGTAGAGGACAGGAAGGCCTGGAGGATCATTGTCCATGGGGTCGCGATGGGTCGGGCATGACTTCACAACTAAAAAATTTATTCTGATGAATGCTCAAGATGTCCCAACTCTTCCCCACTGACACATGTGGGCGACCCAATTTCTTAGCGATAATTTTTCAACTAAAAGAAAAAATCCAGTTTCTGAGATAGGTTTCCAGAGTGCAATTTTCTTTTTCCCCTGATCATCCTAACAAAATGAAATATGCATGGGTCACAATTCCTTCCATTAGAAATTTGAGTTCAGGGGCACCAGTTTGGTGTAGTGGTTAGGAGTGCGGACTTCTAATCTGGCATGCTGGGTTCGATTCTGCACTCCCCCACATGCAGCCAGCTGGGTGACCTTGGGCTTGCCACGGCACTGATAAAACTGTTCTGACTGAGCAGGAATATCAGGGCTCTCTCAGCTTCACCCACCCCACAGGGTGTCTGTTGTGGGGAGAGGAAAGGGAAGGCGACCCGAAGCCGCTTTGAGCCTCCTTCGGGTAGGGAAAAGCGGCATATAAGAACCAACTCTTCTTCTTCTTCAGTAATATCAGGGCTCTCTCAGCCTCACCCACCTCACAGGGGGTCTGTTGTGGGGAGAGGAATGGGAAGGCGACTGTAAGCCGCTTTGAGCCTCCTTCGGGTAGGGAAAAGTGGCATATAAGAACCAACTATTATTATTATTATTATTATTATTATTATTATTATTATTATTATTATTATTATTATTATTATTATTATTATTGCCATCTCCGAGAAGCTTCCATGCAGGGTCAGACTCTCTGGAAGTCAAACAAACAGCCTGGGTGGAGCTGGGTGGATCTATCTGTCCATTCCTCTTGGTTCCGGGTTTCCACTGCTTGTTAAGAGCAAAACTGTTCTCATGCCCAAGTTCTCAAGAGTTACATAGAACACAAGCTGGGTTGTGAAATACCTGGGGACTGGAGCCAGGAGTGGATGGGGTTTGGGCTGGGGAGGGACCTCAGTGGACTATAAAGCTATGGAGTCCCCCCTCCAAAGCAGCCATTTTTCTCCAGGGGAACTGATCTCTGTCACCTTGGAGATGAGCTACAATTCCAGGGGGTCCCCAGGTCCCACCTGGGGACTGGCTTCCCAAATTTAGGAGGATCTTGACGGCATCAGGCTGGGTTTCAGAGGAGCTGTGGCATCCAAAGGGAGAAGAAGAAAGTCCAAGGCTTGGGTTCAAGGCTTCCAGGGAGTCCGTTCCCTGTCTCCGTTCTGCGGGTGCCTCCTCAAAAGCAACAAGTTGGGGCAAAGAAAGGAATGTCTACCAGAAGCCTATTTAAAGCCAAAGACGAGGGCTGTTCATAAAGCAAAAAAATTATAGCGGGAAGGAATTGGGATTGATTAAGGGTGGTTGTTTCTTTCCAAATGGAAAGGCACACAGAAAGGGAACTTCAGTTGCGAAATGCACCCAATCGTCCTCAGAATTGATGCCAAACGATCCTTCACGTCTACCTTATCTTGCACTACACTTTTTGTTCTTACGAAGAGTTTTATTAATGCAGCCCAGGATGGGGGAATCACAGTGATAAGGCCCCCGTCTCCCTGGGCTGGCTCCTTGAGAGGAGCTGATTGGAAATGCAGCCCGCATGTCCGGAAATCTGCCCTGCCCAGAGTGATAACCTTGTTTTGAGGATTCTTCTCGGTCCCCTTCCGCCCGCCCACCCCCCCATTTCTCACTTGATCTATGCTTTCCTCCATGCGTGCTTGTGATTTACAGATGGCAAATAAGAAATCACGGGGTGGGGGGGGGAGAATGGAGGATGTATCCGTTGGATGGCATCCACAAGGACTCTTTTTGTTCAGTGTGAGGGGTTTTTATAGATTCGTTGTGCTATAAAAGAAGAATGATTCCTATTGTGGATGGGTTTTTTTCATGGCAGAAGCCTCCTATGAAAATTCATCATACAAAAAAAGAATGGCAAGATAATTTTAATTTGAGATATGTTTGTGTGTGTGTGTGTGTGTGTGGGGGGGGAATTCATAGACTCCTAGAGTGGGAAGGGGCCATGCAGGGCATCTAGTCCCACCCCCTACCCAATGCAGGATCAGCCTCAAGCATCCAGGAGAAGGATCTGTCCAGCCGCTGCTTGAAGATGGCCAGTGAGGGGGAGCTCCCCACCTCCTCAGGCAGCCCCTCCCACTGCTGAACTAAACTCCTGGAATCGTAGAGTGGGAAGGGGCCATAGAGGCCATCTAGTCCCACCCTCTGCTCAGTGCAGGATAAGCATTCAGGAAAAGGATCTGTCCAGCTGCTGCTTGAAGATGGCCAGTGAGGGGGAGCTCCCCACCTCCTTAGGCAGCCCATCCCACTGCTGAACTAGACTCCTAGAATCCTAGAGTGGGAAGGGGCCATGCAGGCCATCTAGTCCAGCCCCTGCTTAATTCAGGATCAGCCTCAAGCATCCAGGAGAAGGATCTGTCCAGCCACTGTTTGAAGACTACCAGTGAGGGGGAACTCCCCACCTCCTTAGGCAGCCCCTTCCACTTCTGAATGACTCAGAACAATTATTTCCTGATATCTAGCTGGTATTGTTCTACACATAGTTTAAACCCATTACTGCAGTTCCTATTCTCTGCTGCCAACAGGAACCGCTTGATTGTGAGTCTTCCTGCAAAGTCACTCTAACCATCTCAGTTCCCGTTTCTTTCCTTGCAGCTCCAGTATACCAAAGGGCCAAGTTGCAAAGGGAGCAGAGAGGGCATTTGTGGCAGTCATCAACTGGATCATCCAGCATATCTCTGGGGGGCATCAGGCCCTGCAGAGCATTCAGGAATCCTATTGGATCCAGAAGTCTCCTCGGACAAATGTGCATAAGCCCTCCACCTACACAGGGAGGAGGTCTGGCCTCCCGTGTAAAGTCGTCTGATCTTGGTACAGCATTAACTGCTCTCATATCCGCATCCAACCTTTGCCGAAGACCAAGTCTAGGGTGTGTTCCGCTTTACGGGCAGGGCCAACACCAAACTGCGAGTTTCCTGGATGTTCTCACCATGGATGGCACCAGGACCAGGTTCTGACTAGAGGCAGGCTGGTCAGCCCGGACCTTGAAGTCTTCTGCTCTTCGCCACCTTGCTTGAGTTGGGGAGAAAGTTGACTGGGGAAGGTGGTTCTGATCTGAATTGCGATTCGTGGCTGTTGCCGAAAGTAGTTTGACATTTGGAAGCAGCTCTAAAACACCCTGTTCTGCTACCCAAGCTGCACCATGAATGGCCCCTGGCCTGAAACATCTCTTTTAGGGAAAACCTTTGTGTGTGTGTGTGTGTGTGTGTGTGTGTAGCAGGTGCCTTCAAACTGCTTGGCTGACATCAGGAGGATTCGAGACGTTGGCACCGGTTTCTCTTTACTTCTGCCAATTTTTTAAATGGAGAAACATAGATAAGTGTTCTTTAGATTAGGAATTGTCTGTCAGCAGCATCCCAAAGATAATTTGCAAAGCTCACTGGAAGCCAGGAAAGAAAGGGCAGGGGAGGGAACGGGGACTTGGGTTGAACTGATAATAATGAAAATGCTGACACAGCATTAAGATTTGCATGGGGGGAGGGCGGGTTGGTGGATCTAGGCCCGGTCTGCACTGTGTGCAATCTCTCCCAGGTGTTTTTGCACTCTTAGGAGATTAAGTGCTGCTCCCTGGTCCCCAAAGGAAAGCTGGGGTTCAAAATTCAAAGCAGCTGGTTGTGAACTGCTCGTCTGCTCACTTGTAACTCTTCTATCTCCTTATGGGAGCCAGCTTGGCGTAGTGGTTAGGAGGGGTGGCTTCTACTCTGGCAAACTAGGTTTGATTCTGCACTCTTCTACATGCAGCCAACTGGGTGGCCTTGGGCTCACCCAGCACTGATAGAGCTGTTCCGACTGAGCAGTAATATCAAGGCTCTCTCAGCCTCCCCTCCCTCAGAGAGTGTCTGGTGTGGGGAGAGGAAAGGGAAGGAAATTGTTAGCAGTTTGAGACTCCTTCTGGTGGAGAAAAGAGGCATATAGGAACCAACTCTTCTTCTTCTTCATGGAGGGTTACCCAATTGACTGGGTGGTAAGATGGAGAGAAGCTTGATCCATAAACCTACTGGGTCTTGAACCTCCAAGCCCCAAGGAGTTGCTGGACCTTTTTCTCCCTTGCCTGCACAGGTAGTAGTATGCAGAGGGGAGCTGAGATGTCACCACTAGTGTTTTCAGCTCTGGGTTTGGGAAATTGAGATTTTTGTTTTTTGGGGGGTAAAGGCTGAAGAGGTCAGGGCTTGGGGAGAGGATGGTCTCCAGGGGAAGGTCTAATGCCATAGGCTCCGCCTTCCAGAACAGCCCCCTCTTCGACATGTCTACCTTTTATGTAGTTCAGCACAGGTATCCTGTCAACCCCTTGCCCTTTTCCAAGCCACAGAAACCCAACTTTCTCAACCTGCATGGATGCCAACCCCTCAAGCAGCCTCGTTGCTTTTGAACACATTCCAGCTTCTCAATATCTTTTTTGAACTGCGGTGCCCAGTTGGTTTCCCTTGTTCTGGCTGGCCATTGCATGAGAAAGGAGGCTGGACGAGGCGGACTATGGGTCTGATCTGTCAGGAGTCTTCTTGTGTCCTTAAGACTAAACAGGAGTTTCTACCACCATATATTATGTTCATGCACTGTCCTCTAAACATGCAAGGAGTGTACAATGCCACAACATCAAACTAATGTCCAGTGAAAATCGGCAGAACGGCAACAAAATGCTGAAGCCACAGCAAGAATGCAAAATACAGAGCTTTGCCATACAAAGACACAAAACACTCCAGGAAAAAAAAAAAACAATGAAACCGATCAATAGAACATCCTGCCCAAAGAAAACAATGAATTCATAGCTAGAGTCCCATTCATTTTGATTCCTACAGGTTGTAGCCTAGCTCTAGGATTTCATAAAACCAGAAGGTGTTGGACATCCTTTCCTGGGGAAGCCGCCTCATTCCCCCCCCCTCCCTTTATCATAAAGCACTACTGAACATCTTTGTGCTGTACAGTTTGGGAGTTACATGTCCAAACACTTGAGCGCACTTGAGAATCCTGTCCAATGATTGCGGTCGTTTAGAAACGAGGTATTATTTCCAGCATCTAAATGGAAATTTCCATCTGAGCAAACGGCGTGCTTGTCTCCTGCTGTGATGGAGTTCTTATTTGGGGAGGGGGCACGGCTCAGTGGGAGAGTCTCTGCTTTGCCTGCAGAAGTCCCCATGCAGAGAGAGGAAGAGGACAACTAAAGTGGACAGCACCAGAGGGCAGCTCCCAGGTTAAGACAAAGAGAGGTATCTCATGCAAGGAGATAACACCTATACATACTTTTGAGTGATATAGTACTCCTTAATGTCCAGGCATGCAGCGTTGCTGTCTCCCACGGTATCATCCAGTTGAAAGTGTAGATGCCCATCATGGGCAGATATTCAGTTTGATGGAGGTGACGGGATAAACATGAAAAATTGAGGAAGAGTGCTTGCACTCGAAAGCTCATGCCTTGAATAAATCTTTGTTGGTCTTAAAGGTGCTACTGTAAGAGCCTCTTGTGGTGCAGGGTGGTAAGGCAGCAGAAATGCTGTCTGAAGCTGTCTGCCCATGAGGCTGGGAGTTCAATCCCAGCAGCCGGCTCAAGGTCGACTCAGCCTTCCATCCTTCCGAGGTCAGTAAAATGAGTACCCAGCTTGCTGGGGGGTTGTCGTGGTTCGGTCCTTGGTGGCTTGGGAACCGGACCGAACCCCGCCATCAGAGGCGCCCGCGATCACGGAGGTAGGGCATGGTGATCATAGGCAAGCCGGCAGCTGGGCGCCCCACCCGATCGTTGAGGTGGCAATGGCCGCTAAAGAACCTCAATGTCCCCCTCCACCTTTTGACAAGGGCCCGGAGATGGCCCTTTGTTCCAGGAAAATGGGCCATCAGGAACCCCGGAAAACCTCGCATATGTGCATGAGTCATGATTGTATCAGCATGTTCCCTCCGCAAGTACTGGGTGGGGCAATACAGCCTAAGGAGGTGGGTTTTGTATAAAAGGGAGCTTCCACCTGGAGTTCAGTGGAAGCTCTTACTCCATACCAGCGGACTCCACGTTGCTGAAATAAAGCTTGTTCCTGTTGTATCGTTCACCAGGCCTGGCGTGACGTTTTCTTCAAAGGGGCACCCTGTTTTTTCAGTTAGCAAGCGGGTCCCCGACATCGTAAGAGCTTCCCACCGAACTCCAGGGTCGGCATCGCATCCGAGCGCTTATCGGGACGGATCCAGAGATGGCGTTTTCAAGCAACGGGGCGGTCTCGACCCCCACGAACCCCGGGAACATGAGTTTAATGTCCCCGGGAGATTTCCTCCGAAAATCGGGGGGCCAGGAGCAGCTGTCCGGGACCCCGAGACCCTCGGCAGCGGCGGCCAAGGGAAGGCGCCGGGCCATGGGGTTCCCAAGCACGGCGGGGAGCGCGCCGAGGTCTGGGGGGTTGGCCCCAACCTGGGACACCCAGCTGAGGCAGGCGCTTCGCCCGGTAGGACCTGAGGAATCCCTAGAGGACCTGCGGCGGGCCATGGCGGACTTGGCCAGGCGCTTGCAGGCAGCTGAAGCCCGTGAGCGAGCTCGGGCCGGGCCCGGAGGGACTGGTAATACAACGGCGGAGGGGATCGCGTCGAGTGAGGACGTCTCCAGCGACGAGGACGAGCCCGGCACTGGTGAGCGGGCCCCGGACCCCGACCCGGAGCAGTTTTCAGTCCCGAGTAGGCGAGACGGCCAGCGGAGAGGCGAGACAGCAGAGGATCTCGGGGGAGCGGGTGAGCCGACGGGGCGGCGAGAGCCGGACCAACGCAGGAGCGACGTGCAAGGCAGGGAGCGGCACGGCGTCGTTGGGCAAGTTGGTAGCCGGTGGAGTGGAGCAGGACGAGACGGCGGACGCCGAGAATCCCGGATCCGGAGGGGGTCGGACTACTCTCCAAAACGTTCCCCCCCAGAGCTTAAGGCGCGTTTCGACGGGACGCCGGACGACCTCCCGCAGTTCCTCCTCCACGCGCTGACGCATGCCCGGAGGTATGGAGACCGGTATGAGGACTCCGAGGACTTGGTCTGGGGGGTGGCCTCGTGTCTCCAGGGCAAGGCGGGTCAGTGGTACCTAGGGTTGGCCGAGCGCGGCGACCCGGCAACTCGGGACCTGCAGGACTTCGTGGTCGCGCTCCGCCGACGATTCCAGGACCCCCAGGCTGAGGACAAGGCAAAGAGTCGGATCAAGGGACTTCGACAGGGTACTAGGGGGGTTATGGACTATATAGACATTTTCCGGAGGGAAGCAGGCAAGGTGTTCTCCTGGAACGAGGAGACCCAAATCGAGTACTTCCGGGAGGGCCTTAACCCGAAGCTCAGGGAATGGGCCGTGATCAAGGGGACGGAAGAAGATCTGTCTACACTGGAGGGGTGGTGTTTTGTGGTCGCCAAGCTGGAAGCCAGCCTGGGTTGGGCCGCCGCACCCCCCCGGGAGGCCAAAGGCGGGTCAGCCGAGGCGCCGAGACCGGGCCCCGACAACTCTCGCCCCAAACGACCCCCGAACCCCGAGCGGGAAAGGAGACGCCGGGAAGGTCTGTGCCTGAAATGCGGGGGGTCAGGACATTTCGCAGCAGCGTGCCAACGGCAAGGGGGGGAGGACCGCGGGCTCTCCCAGGGGGGAGGTGCGACACGCCCCCAGCAGGCACGCCGGGCGGAGGACCTCCGCAACGAACCGGGAAGCGCCCAGGCGACGGGAAACGGCCAGGACCTGCTGTAGACGGCGCCGGGCAGCAGGTCCCGCGGTGCGAGGGAAAACCCCTACAGCATGAGGCGCGACCTCCGAACGTGGTAATTTTAGAGCTCCGGAACCCGGAGAACGGACTAAGTTGGGTGGGGGAGGCTCTTTTGGACTCTGGATGCGACCACAGCATGGTCCACCCCCAGATAGCCCGGGCTTTGGGGCTACCGAAGCGCATTCGGAAGGTTCCCCTGGTTTTCGTCCAGATGGACGGCAGCCCGATTCAGGGGGGACCTTTCGGGGAGGAGGTGGGTCCTATCGCCATCCACATAGGGGACCACCAAGAGCTGCGGTGGCTGATCCAGGTCCCCGTAGCGGGATATCGGGCGGTGTTGGGCCTGGATTGGCTGAAGGAACACAACCCCGTGGTGGACTGGCGGGCGGGGACCCTGAAGTTCGACTTGACGGTGGGTGCACGGCATCGGGTCCCCCACGAGAATTCCAGCCACAAGAGGACGGCGGCGCGTCCCAGGGGAGCGGCGGCGGCGCAGCAGGAGATACCAGAGCCCGAGGTCCCGCCAGAGTACCGAGACCTCGCAGCCGTTTTCAGCGAGCGGGAAGCGGACGAGCTACCCCCACACCGCCGCACGGACTGCGCTATCAACATCCCAGAGGGGGCGGTACTACCCAAAGGGCGCATCTACAAGATGAGTGAGGGTGAGCTCAAGGACCTCCGGGAGTTTTTGGGTAAAAATCTGGCCCGAGGTTTCATCCGGCCCGCTTCCAGTCCCATGGGAGCTCCAGTCTTGTTCGTCCGGAAAAAGGATGGGTCCCGACGGCTGTGCCAGGACTACCGGGGCCTCAACGCCATCGCAGCGGGGAACGCTTACCCCCTCCCGCTGATCCCGGATTTGCTGGCCCGGCTGGGCAAAGGGACTCTGTTCACTAAGCTGGACCTAAGGGAGGCGTACTACCGGGTACGCATCCGGGAGGGGGATGAGTGGAAAACAGCGTTTAACTGTCAATTGGGACAATTCGAATTTAAAGTGATGCCGTTCGGTTTAAGCGGGGCACCTGGGGTTTTCATGAGTCTAATTAATGAGGTGTTGCAGGACCTTCTGTTTCAGGGGGTGGTTGTTTATTTGGATGACGTCCTGATCTACAGCCAAGATCCCCAAGAGCACGTGACCCTGGTGAGGGAGGTGTTAAAGCGCCTGCTGGCAAACCACCTATACGTGAAGCTGGCTAAGTGCGAATTCCACCGTCCCTCCCTGGACTATTTGGGCTACCGCATCTCAGCCCAGGGCATAGCTATGGACCCCGAGAAGGAGCAGGCGGTGCTGGCCTGGGAAAGGCCCCGCACCCGGAAACAGCTACAAAGCTTCCTGGGGTTTGCTAACTTTTTTAGAGGCTTCATCCCCAGATACTCCTCCGTAGTGGCTCCCCTCACGGACTTGCTAGGTACCAAGGGGAGAGGTCCTCGCGCCACGCGGCCCAGCGCAGCGCTCGGCTGGAATGAGAAATCGGAGGCAGCGTTCCTGGCCCTCAAGCAAGCTTTCGCGTCTGAACCCACGCTACTGCACGTCGACCCAACCCAGCCGATGGTGGTACAAGTCGACGCCAGCGACGCAGCAGCCGGGGCGGTTCTCCTGCAGCGAGACAAGGCGGGACAGCTGAGGCCGGCGGCCTACCTCTCACGAAAATTCGCCGAAACGGAGCGGAACTGGTCTACCTGGGAGAAGGAGGCGTTTGCGATTAAGTTCGCCCTCACCGAATGGCGGCATTGGCTGGAGGAAACAGAGGAGCCGTTCGAGGTCTGGACAGATCACAAGAATCTGGAGGCGCTCCGGCAACCGCGATCCCTGAACGCCAAGCAGATGAGGTGGGCGGAGTTCTTTTCGCGGTACAATTTCAAGCTTGGTCACATCCCCGGCAAAGAGAATTTCCTCGCGGACGCCCTCTCCCGTCTGCCGCATTATGGGGAGGGGTACGCTCCCTGCACCAGGTCCGTGTTTGGTGAGGAGCAGCTGGGACGGGGGGTCGTCACTAGGCGTCGGGCCAGGGAGGAATGGGAGCCCGACCCGGCGACCGCCCCGCTCCGAGACCGCCTAGTGGCAGCCTACGGGACAGACGAGGAGCTGGCTGAGCTCCGGGACTCTTTGATTTTGGACTCCGGTCTCTGGCGGAGGGGGGAGGCTGTCTACGTCCCGGAAGGGCTACGACGGGAAGCCCTCAGCCTCTGCCACGATGCTAAGACCGCCGGGCACTTCGGTTTCGTAAAATCCTGGAAGTTGGCCCGGCGGCGGTTTTGGTGGCCCAGTCTGCGGCGGGACACAAAAGCTTACGTCAGTGGTTGTCCTGTCTGCCTGACCTGCAAGCCGGGGGTTGGCAAGCCGAAAGGTCTGCTGCACCCGCTCGAGGTCCCGACCCGGCCGTGGTCAGTGATCTCCATGGACTTTATAACAGACTTGCCTCCCAGCAAGGGGAAAACGGTGATCTGGGTGGTGGTAGATCTATTTTCCAAACAGGCCCATTTCATTCCTTGCGCCAGTGTCCCCAGTGCTTCACAATTGGCTCGGATGTTCCTGGATCACGTGTTCCGACTGCACGGGCTGCCGGACAAGGTGATTTCCGATCGGGGCTCACAATTCGTGTCCCGGTTTTGGCAAGCTTTCCTGCGCCTGTTAGACATCGAGCAAGGGCTGAGCTCCGCTTACCACCCCCAGACGGACGGGCAGACCGAGCGGGTTAATCAAGTACTGGAGCAGTACTTGCGGTGTTTCGGTTCCTATCATCAAGACACCTGGGTGCCCCTGCTCCCCCTGGCCGAGTTCGCGTACAACAACGCAGACCACAGCAGCACGGAGATGTCGCCTTTTGCCGTCGTCTACGGGACAGACCTGAGACACTTCCCGGAGCTTGGAGAGGTCCCCGCCCGGGAATCGGCCGACCTTCGCGAGTGGGGGAAGCGTGCCGGGAGCTGCTGGAAGTCGCTGCAGGAGCAGCTCCACAAAGTCAAGGCAGCGCAGAAAGAGGACGCCGACCGGAAGAGACGACCAGCTGAAGAGATCCGACCGGGGGATCGAGTTTACCTTTCCACCCGGAACCTACGGTTGAATTTGCCCAGCAAGAAGCTAGGCCCTCGGTTTTTGGGGCCTTTCGAGGTCTTGGCCCCGATCAACGAAGTTTCGGTCAAGCTCAAGCTCCCCAAGAACCTCCGGCACATCCATCCCGTCTTTCACGTGAGCCTTCTAAAAAAAACTCCGGACGGTGACGTTTGGCACCCCGTGGTTTCCCCGCCAGCGCCCGAGGTCCTGCCGGGGGGGGAGCACCACGAGGTGGCGGATATCCTGGACTCTAGACTCCACAGGGGGAAGTTGCAGTACCTCGTGGAATGGAAGGACTTCGCTTTGGGGGACCGGGAATGGGTCTGGGCAGCGGACGTCCTTGCGCCCCGACTCACTGAACGTTTCCACAAGCGGTATCCTGGCCGTCCCGGGGGGTTGGAGAATGGACCTTTGGGGGGGCAGAATGTCGTGGTTCGGTCCTTGGTGGCTTGGGAACCGGACCGAACCCCGCCATCAGAGGCGCCCGCGATCACGGAGGTAGGGCATGGTGATCATAGGCAAGCCGGCAGCTGGGCGCCCCACCCGATCGTTGAGGTGGCAATGGCCGCTAAAGAACCTCAATGTCCCCCTCCACCTTTTGACAAGGGCCCGGAGATGGCCCTTTGTTCCAGGAAAATGGGCCATCAGGAACCCCGGAAAACCTCGCATATGTGCATGAGTCATGATTGTATCAGCATGTTCCCTCCGCAAGTACTGGGTGGGGCAATACAGCCTAAGGAGGTGGGTTTTGTATAAAAGGGAGCTTCCACCTGGAGTTCGGTGGAAGCTCTTACTCCATACCAGCGGACTCCACGTTGCTGAAATAAAGCTTGTTCCTGTTGTATCGTTCACCAGGCCTGGCGTGACGTTTTCTTCAAAGGGGCACCCTGTTTTTTCAGTTAGCAAGCGGGTCCCCGACAGGGGTAAACGGTAATGACTGGGGAAGGCACTGGCAAACCACCCCGTATTGAGTCTGCCATGAAAACGCTAGAGGGCGTCACCCCAAGGGTCAGACATGACTCAGTGCTTGCACAGGGGTTACCTTTACCTTTAAAGGTGCTACTGGACTCTGATTTTAATAAGAAATTTCAGCTATTTGGAGCAGGTTGCTACTCCTAGTCCTTCTGGTTCATGAATATGGCACCCAAATACCTTTCCATAGTGTACGAAACAAAGGCTATTTTTAATTCTTGAATTCTCCCCCAAAGACAAATTTTTAGGAACATAACATTAATTTACATTTATAAAACTGTCTTAAGAAGCAGAGCAGATGGGGATTTCTTTTAAAAGACCACCGAACCACAATAGAATAGGAAATATAGATATATTGAAAACTTCCTTTGAGTAAGGCTCTGAAGCCGCCTGCTTCAAAGAAACAAGAAAAGGAATTTTCTATGTGATTTAAATATTGAACAATTAAAAGGCAAGCCGGCTTCTCTTGACACTAGAAACGGGTCAATTGCTTCATGTCTGTGTTTTGCATATGCAATATGTTTTCTTTCTTACACACACAAAATAGTTTTTGCAACACAATTTTTGTCAAGCAGTTGCCCAGGGCCCCTTCCAAACCCACTGGATACTGAAGTAGATTTCCCTGTTTTGTCCAGGAAATGCCAGCTGCAAAAGCACATTGAAAGTGAATTATCCAGTGTTTGTGGAATGGGCTATAGTTTCACATGGCTTCCTTCAATCACCATGGCTAGTAGCCGCTATATTTGTTTATTGCATTGATATATCACCCTCCTCTAAGGCTCAGGGCAGTTCCCATAGAAGTAGACAGAACAATACATTGGACTTAAGGTTCTGGTTATTACCTTTAAGGCCATTCGCGGTCTGGGCCCAATGTACCTGAGGAATTGCCTCTCTGCTTACACCCCACAAAGAGCCTTACGCTCCAGCACATCCAACTTTCTGGTGGTCTCTGGCCCCAGGGAAGCTCGCTTGACCTCAACCAGGGCCAGGGCTTTCTCCATTCTGGCCCCCACCTGGTGGAACGAGCTCCCAGAGGAGATCAGGGCCTTGACGGAGCTTGAACAGTTCCACAGGGTCTACAAAAGGGAGCTCTTCCACCAGGCATTTGGTTGAGGTCATCCTGAACCACCACTTCCCAAGGTCTCTCCCCCTGTGCCTCCCTCCTAGGGCGCCCACTACAATTCCGTCCAACCCACTGGGCTCCCAGTATGTATTTAATGTTCTCTATATTCTTCTGCTGTTCTATGTTGCTTGTTGTAATCACTTTAGTATTGTTAAACTATCAGTATTGTTTCTGTTGTGTGTGAACCGTCCTGAGCCTCCAGGAAGGGCAGTATATAAATACAATAAATGCAATAAATAAATACATTATAGTGAATAAAAGATAACAGGAATAACAATAATAAGCAGAGAAATAACATTCTAACGTAGCGAAGAATCTAACAGGCTCATGGTTCGTCAGATCTGCCGCATGGGTTCAAGGGAGGGAAGTTCAGGGGCCCAGTCAATGTTTAGTTTTGTTTGGCCTCCCATCAGCACCCCTTGTTACCTGCCACTGTTCCTGTGAAGTTTTACCATAGAGTTTTCAGCAATTCCTAGAATGACCTGACCCAACTTCCTGGTTTCCCCGGAAGTTGAGTTATAGCGCTCAGGACACTGCAAACCCTTCAGCTCACACAGCCTATGTCAGGGAGATCTCCGTTTTGGGCAGCCCAATTTTTCAATGATCAGCAAGGCAGAAGAACCAACCACTCCCAGAGGTTCTACGATCCCTCCCACAGCTGTCAAAGGACTTGTTGGAGTTTGTGGAGCGTAGCAGTTTGCAAGCCATATTTTCAAACTCTTCTTGTGAAAGAAAACACAAGTCTTACAACAGGGAGGGAAACATTACAAACAGGCAAAATCAAGATGGGTTTTAAAGACCAAAGGACATATGTACCAGGGATTTCAACCATATGGCGAAACCATAGCAGGAACGGTAACAAAAACACTTAGGGGGGGGGGGAAACACACACATCACAATTCCAAATCTGTCCCAAGCAATCTGGGAAACATATTTCTCTTCTTTTCCATGAATCTCAATGCTCACTTATAAAACAAACAAAAAAATCAGACTCCAGTAGCACCTTTAATACCAACAAAGATTTATTCAGGGTGTGAGCTTTCAAGGGTGTGAGCTTTTGCACTGGAAAGCTCACATCCTGAATAAATCTTTGTTGATCTTAAAGGTGCTCCTGGACTCTGATATTTAGACAAGATTTATGGCAATATTGCGGGGACAGGAGACTGGCAGCTGTGGCTGTAAAATGCCCATAATATAGTCTAGAGCAAAACGCTTCTGACACCCTCCCTTGCACAGCTAGGCTTGCCAATCTCCAGCTGGGACCTGGAGGTCTCCTGGAATCATTCACCACTGATTTCCTGATTGCGGAGACCAATTTCTCTGAATCACATGGCAGCTTCAGAAGGGAGAATCTATTGCATGAATTCCCCATTGGGCTCCTCCTCTCACAAACCCCTCCCTCTACAGAACCCCCCTGTACATCTCCAGGAATCAGAAATTGTTTTGAACATTGGAGTAAATCATTTCACCATTGCCAGCTTGAGACCTTTTCCTTCTTGCTTTAGGATGCTTAGGGCTGATCCTGCGTTGAGCAGGGGGTTGGACTAGATGGCCTGTATGGCCCCTTCCAACTCTATGATTCTATGATTCTATGAACATTGAGTAGGGGGTTGGACTAGATGGCCTGTATGGCCCCTTCCAACTGTATGATTCTGTGATTCTATGAACATTGAGCAGGGGGTTGGACTAGATGGCCTGTATGGCCACTTCCAACTCTATGATTCTGTGATTCTATGATTCTGTGATTCTATGATTCTATGATTCTGCCCAAGAGGGGGCCGGCAGATGCCACGGTGCCCATGATCACCCTGTTGGGGACCCCCTGCTATAGAATGATGTCCAAGTATTCTCACTGTCGCTGGTCTATGGAAACGGCTGATGTCGACTGTGATCTGCACAAGAGATGCCTATTGCCAACC
Source organism: Paroedura picta (assembly GCF_049243985.1). NCBI lineage: Eukaryota > Metazoa > Chordata > Lepidosauria > Squamata > Gekkonidae > Paroedura > Paroedura picta. The sequence goes on along the minus strand of NC_135378.1, from coordinate 83,423,407 downwards.
ACTTTAAAAGGCAGAGGCAGGATGCCGACTGTCAGTGACTATAAGAGAGAGCATATTGCACATTGACAGTTGGAAGAACATCAGTTCCTAAAATGAGATTCAGTTTTGAAGATATTTAGACTTTGCCAAAGAACCACATTGAATCCACAGATGGTCGCCGCGCATCTGGTCAAATCAGATGAATTGCATTGCTAGTTCTCGGAGTGCGTCGGTCTTGCAGGTCAAGCCGACATGTTGGGGTTATTTCAAAGTATTATGCAATAATGATCACGTTTGAGAGCGAAAGAGAGGGAGGGAAGACCTTCCGTGTCTTCCCGCAAGCCAACCACAAAACACATGAAACCTCCAGCAAAAACAGGCCAGCCACAGAAACAATTGAGCATTGTACATACTTAGCTGTTCTGATGAGGACTAAGCAAGCTCCAGGAAGGCATGGGGTGTTGAGGGCAGCCAAGAGCCATTAAAGGGAAAGAGGAAGAAAGGGGAAACGAGCTTGCTCAAGCTCCCAGATGGTTGCAGGATCCTTCGAAGCAGGATATTGTATATTGCTGCCCCTATGGTTTCTCTTGGGCTCCCAGATAAAAGCAAAATTGATTTTTGTGTTTGTGTGTATTCTATAGCCAGTGAAATCACATAGCCAAAATCAGGGGTCATCTTGAGGAACTCCATTTCCTGAAAATCAAACCTCCATCTATCTGCACTGACCCATTTTTTTGGTCTTGGCCTCACTAAAATGTGAGAGAGTATTAAGAGAGAAGGATGAAATTGTTCCCCAAAGAGGCAGTCTCCTATTTAATTAGCTTACAGAGACAGAGTGAGAGGCAGGTAACTGGATCTCCAGCAACGTATACCAGGTTTTTTGCCCTTTAAGACAGGGGTAGTCAACCTATGGTCCGCCAGATGTCCATGGACTACAAGTCCCATGAGCCCCTGCCAGCATTTGCTGGCAGGGGCTCATGGGACTTGTAGTCCATTGACATCTGGAGGACCACAGGTTGACTACCCCTGCTTGAAGAGAATTCTTCAAAATAAACCAGGCAGATTTGCAACTGGATGGGTTCACATCAACAGAGAATACTGAAAACACAAACAAGGCTAGCTAAGAGGAGACCAGGGAGGAAAACAGAAGAAGCAATTTCTGGGAAGGCTAAAATGACCAAACTTGAAGAAAGAGGTCCATGAAGCAGCAAAACATGGTAAGGAGGAGAGGAAGAAGGGCCTAATGGTTTGGGGGTGTGATGTTTTGGATCTGAGAACACATCCGCATTGCTATGGAGCAGGATGCCACAATTCATAGGGCAAAATGCTCCTTGGTGCAAGCTGTCATATTCTCCCCCACAAACACTGTTTTTTTTAGGGGTGAACAAAGATCTGGGAGAAACCTGATGGGTTTTCCTGAGTTGGACTGTACATGCAAATGACTCTTGTTGATCCTGTACGTATGCATAGGAAAAGCTACCAGGTTTGATAAATAGTATTTCATGTTGCTTGACTTAGGGTAAATGGGTAAATGAGTTCTGACCCCACTGGGAACCTCCTAAATGGACAGAGGGCCTTGGAGTTGATGGTCCATTGGCCTCATCCAATATGACATCTTGTATGTCACATTGGACTGAGATGCCGCCGTTCCTAGAACAGCCAGCCCATGGTGAATCATGACATTATGTCCATAAAATCATAGAACCATCAATGTTAAAAACTGTTTCCAGAAGGTAGTATTTGGGGATGGGGGAAGGGGGAGCAGGGGGTTGGACTAGATGGCCTGTGTGGCCCCTTCCCATTCTATGATTCTATGATTCTATGATTCTATGACTGAGCAGGGGGTTGGACTAGATGGCCTGTGTGGCCCCTTCCCACTCTAGGATTCTAGGAGTCTATGATTCTACCCAACTGTCCTCCTAATGATGATGATAATTTCCCACCACTTCCGAAGCTGGCTCATGGCAGGTTACAATGTCTGATAAAACCCATTAAACCTGCCAATAAAAGAAATCAAAACACAGAACATGGCGGATCCCCCCCACGCACACCCATCCCCTCTACTGGAGGGATGAACCCAGCCTCAACTATAGACCTGGCGGAAGAGCTCCATTTTGATTCCATTAATGTGACCTCAAAATAAGTCTGATCCCAGTACATGCTCCCCACCCCCACCCCAATTCCTTCTTTAATACAATCCTCCTCCTCGGAATATAAAATTGTTCCAGCTCATAATCCCTTCCTCACTCATCCCCTCCAAAATAGTCTGTGAGGTTTAATCAGCTAATGCTATTTCGGCCAAAGCATCCAGAAGATAAAGTCTCTCTTAATCTCCCATTCCCTAGATCTAATCAAGTCAATTCAAATCAATTCATTCCGGTGACCTGCTTTGAAATGCCGAGCTCAGCCCATCTTATGTCTGCAATTGAGATCGCCAAGGTAGACTTCGATAAGGCACCTCATGCGTTAGCTGGAAACTGGAAACATCTCACATATATAAAGGATTAGGAAGAGGAAGAAGAGGAGAAGGTAGAGGAAGAAGGAGAAGGAGAAGGAGAAGGAGAAGGAGAAGGAGAAGGAGAAGCAGAAGCAGAAGCAGAAGGAGAAGGAGAAGGAGAAGGAGAAGGAGAAGGAGGAGTATCTGAAGAAGTCTCAAAGGAGATCCTACCTGAAGGAGTCTCAGAATGGTTTACAATTGCCTACCCTCCACAACAGGCACCTTGGTGTGAAGAGAGATAGTCTGGCATTGTCTACCTCTGCAGAGCGATTCTGGACTTTCTTGATGGTCTCCCATCCAAGAACTCACCAGAGCAAACCCTGCTTGGCTTCTAGATCTGATGAGATCAGGCTAACCTGGGTTCTTCAGCTCAGGGATGAATCATGTCAACTAAACTTAAAATGTCTTCTTCTGTCATGGTCCCACAGGAATGTGAAGTTTGTCCTTCCACATTCAAGAGTAGAAGGTTGCGTTCTGCCCATCCATTCTACTGACAGTGGCTCTTTCTTTGAACACTGAGCACTTTCCAAAAATAGTGGCTCTTCTATTGGTGGAGAGATCTCTTCTGTCATTGGGAGGCCATGTGCACCTGATGGGGAAGGTTCTCATGTTCATGGGACAAATATGGAAGATCCAAGGCACATTCTTGCTTGTCACACCTCACCTGTTTATATGCACTTTTCTGTTCTTCTTTTCATTGGGCTGTCTTCTAAAATTGGTTCAATGACTTTAATGTGTCAGGAAATTATTGCAAATCTTTTTTTTTTTCCAGATGTCCAACAAGCAGCTCAGATGGTTGATAGTAAATGGCTTCCTTGTATCGATCCAGCTGCACAGTGGTATCATATCTGTCATCTGTTTCTCCTGTGGCTCTTTACTTATCTGCTAGCACTTCCATTTAGATCTCCCTTTTGCTGGCACATGGATGGGAGATCAGTGACAGCCCCTCTTGACCTTCAGTCTCCTGCCACATGGCCACGGTCTGACTTTAATGACGAGTTGCCAAGAATGATACAGGGAATTGATAGGTAACCTTGGTAACAGAGTAGGATCTAGTTCCATTTGGACCTCCATGACATTTTGGAATAAATGTAGAGGACTCTTGAGTTAGAACTGCCAATTCCTTTACATAATGTGGACTGGAATTTTCAACAATTGAGTGGCAACAACTGAAGGAGCCACATGGAAATAGGGCAGTCAAGCCAGATAATTTCAGCGAGGAAACAATAACTCCTATAAGCCTGCAGTCGAGTTTTATGAATTGTAAGATCTACTCAGGTTGGGTGTAATTTCTAGAAGAAGAAGAAGAGTTGGTTCTTATATGCCACTTTTCTCTACCCAAAGGAGTTGCAAAGTGGCTTACAATCTCCTTCCCTTTTCTCTCCTCACAACAGGCACCCTGTGAGGTGGGTGAGGCTGAGAGAGCCCTGAGATTCCTGCTCGGTCAGAACAGCTTTATCAGTGCCATGGAGAGCTCAAGGTCATCCAGCTGGCTGCACGTGGGGAGTGCAGAACTGAACCCGGCTCATCAGATTAGAAGTCCGCTCTCCTAACCACTACACCAAACGGGCTGTGGGCTACTAGAGATGTGTGACCTCTACTGGCCTACTGCCAAACATTATTAGAGACCTAGCCTGTTAACTTCAAGAATACTAACTGTGCACTTCTCAGAAAGGAGACAGTTTTTTAAAAAATTAAAAAATTACAAGATAGACGTATACATATAAATTCTGTCTGTCCATCTGTCTATCTGTCTGCCTGGCCACCTGTCCGTCTTTCCATCCGTCCATCCATTGCTTTTGTGGTTGTTGTTGTTGTTTGCTGGTGGTATCTCATGTGTCTATCCGTTACTAAATGAATTGTGATAACACCGTCCCTTGGAATTTACTCTCTCCTGATATATGCAGTCTGGTGGATTCCATTTCATTGTATCTGATGAAGTGTACCTAGACGTGAAACCCCGCCCCTGGATCAAAAACTTGGTTGGTCTTAAAGATGCCATTGGACTCCAATTTTGATGTGTAAGCCAGGTATACTATTTCTTGCATTGCTGATTCTCCTGTTCGCCAGCAAGGACAGTTGGGTAGAATCATAGAATCATAGAGTTGGAAGGGGCCACACAGGCCATCTAGTCCAACCCCCTGCTCAACGCAGGATCAGCCCTAAGCATCCTAAAGTAAACACACCTTTACTTCCCCCTTCCCCCATCCCCAAATACTACCTTCTGGAAACAGTTTTTAACATTGATGGTTCTATAATTTTATGGACATAATGTCATGAGCCACCATGGGCTGGCTGTCCTGGGAGCGGTGGCATCTCATACAAGCCTGGCTATCCTACACAGACATTCTCCTCTTTTAGAAAGGAAGGGTTTTTTTTTGGGGGGGGGAGGGGGGATGTAGAGTGAAGTCAAGATTAATGGAGTCTTATTCCTACCTTTCCCCCTCCAGGCTCCCCTGAACAGAGTCTCATTCATTTTGATTTTATTTACATACGGAAGCAATTAGATGCTCTCTCATCAGCTAACGTCACGATTTGCCTTCTTGGAAGAAGAGAGAGATTTCAGGGCTTTTGTCCGAAAGAGGATGCCAAGCGAGTGGCAGGGGCGGCCGTCACTTTGGCTCTGTGAGCGAAATCCCTGGGCCGAAGGCGTTGCAAATTGACACGATTTAATTCTCGTCCCAGTGCTCCTCCGTGCCACTGTCAAAGTCCATCAAGAAACCTTTGGCCGCGGATGAGCTTTTCGGCACCGAGGGTCTGACCACGCACGGCAATCCGGGGGACGTGGCTTTGTCCGCAAAGTCCCAGCCGTTCTTTTGACCTCGCTCTTCTCCCTCCGGCTCCAGAATGGAGCCGTCACACATCGAGGGGAGCGGGAGATAAGCAGTCATGACGAACCGTCCCAACATCGGGGAGAATATTTATGACACTTGGAGGGCAAAAGGGAAATCAGAAATTAAATGCATCTAATCTGACCAGAGGCTAGCGAGGGCGACAGAACAGGGTGGAGGGCATGGCTACCCATTCAAGAAGGACACAACCTGAAGTGGATGATTTATCTGAAAATGTGTTTGACCCACTTTGGACATCGCTCCCTTTGTGGCGATGCCAACCTCCAGCAGGGGCCCAGAATTATAACTAATCTCTAGATCAGGGGTAGTCAACTTGTGGTCCTCCAGATGTTCATGGACTACAATTCCCATGACCCCCTGCCAGCAAATTGTAGTCCATGAACATCTGGAGGACCACAGGTTGACTACCGTTGCTGTAGATGACAGATCAGCTGCTTTGGAGGGGTAACTTTATGGCATTGTGATCTACTTTGCCCACACCAAACCTCATGCTTTCCAGACTCTGCCGCCCAAACCTTCAGGAATTTCCTGATCCAGATTTGCCAGTCACATTTTGGTGGGGTTATTTGTGGGCAAAGTTAAGGTTGCCAGCCTCCAGGCCAGACCCCACTTGGAGTCCTGGGGGCAGGGGTCCTGGAGGCCTCACTTCAAAAAGGATGTGGGCAAAGTCGAGAGGGTGCAAAGGAGAGCGATGAGGATGATTCGGGGTCTGGGGACCAAGCCCTGTGAGGAAAAGCTGAGGGACTTGGAAATGTTCAGCTTAGAGAATAAGAGGTTGAGAGGGGATAGTATTGCTATCTTTAAATAACTGAAAGATTGCCACTTGGAGGTGGGCAGGGAGTGGTTCCTGTTAGCAGCAGAGGCGAGGACCCACAGTAATGGGTTTAAACTACATGTAGAACTGCACTGGCTAGATATGGTGGGGAATTTCACAGTCAGAGTAGTTCAGCAGTGGAAGGGGCTGCCTGAGGAAGCGGGGGACTCCCCATCACTAGTGGTCTTCAAGCAGCAGCTGGACAGATCCTTCTCCTGGATGCTGGAGGCTGATCCTGCATTGAACAGGAGGTGGGACTAGAGGCTCATGGGAATTGTAGTCTGTGGACATCTGAAGGGCCACAGTTTGGCCACCTCTGCCCTAGAAGGCCAGGTCCCCCCCAGAATTCCTTCTCTAAGTGGCCTTGACTGAAGGGCAATCCAGACCTCAGGCAAAGCTCAGCCCACTCCGTTGAATATGACTCTGGTTTCCTGTCCAGCCCAGACATCATCATGACCACAGGTGGCTCAGATAAAGCCCAAGCTGAAAGGATACCTTGTATTGATACTATTCACAACTGGGCTGACGGGGGGGGTGCGGGGGGGGCGAAACTATGACAGTTGCAAATGCCTGCGAATGATAGGCATCAACAAATATTGTGAGCAAACATGAGAAGTTCAGACGCTTAAGCCCTCTTGAGGGTATGAAAATCTCTGTAAAAATTCACCGGGGTTTTCTGCGAATCTATCATTCACCCAGAAAGATGTCTGATTGTTTTCCCAGACAGCAACAATGAACAGCTTAGCACCGGCTGAAACCAAACCGACAGCTTGGGGTTTGGTTTTCTGTTTCCGTGCCATTCGAGAGGGGTCTCTGCAACGCTGCAGGTAGGGAGGGGGGCTTGCACTGGGCGCCTTTTGCGACTATGCCCGCATGCTCCTCAGTGTATCGAAACGGGTGCCAGAATGCAGCGGCCAGAGCTCGTGTGAGAACTCCCTGAAGAGCACGCATTGGACCAGGGCTGCAACAGCGGTGCTGTCTCCCAGTTGAAGTTGTTGTTAGGTGCGAAGTCGTGTCCGACCCATCACGACCCCATGGACAATGATCCTCCAGGCCTTCCTGTCCTCTACCATTCCCCGGAGTCCATTTAAGTTTGCACCGACTCCTTCAGTGACTCCATCCATCCACCTCATTCTCTGTCGCCCCCTTCTTCTTTTGCCCTCAATCGCTCCCAGCATTAGGCTCTTCTCCAGGGAGTCCTTCCTTCTCATGAGGTGGCCAAAGCATTTGAGTTTCATCTTCAGGATCTGGCCTTCTAAGGGGCAGTCAGGGCTGATCTCCTCTAGGACTGACCGGTTTGTTCACCTTGCAGTCCAAGGGACTCGCAAGAGTCTTCTCCAGCACCAGAGTTCAAAAGCCTCAGTTCTCTGACGCTCGGCCTTCCTTATGGTCCAACTTTCACAGCCATACATTGCAACTGGGAAGACCATAGCCTTGACTAAACGCACTTTTGTTGGCAGGGTGATGTCTCTGCTTTTTACGATGCTGTCTAGATTTCCCATAGCTTTCCTCCCCAGGAGCAAGCGTCTTTTAATTTCTTTGCTGCAGTCCCCATCTGCCGTGATCTTGGAGCCCAGGAAAATAAAATCTGTCACTATCTCCATTTCTTCCCCATCTATTTGCCAGGACCCAGTTGAAGACCACCCCGGAAAGGTGGGGTTACTACGCAGAGTCAGCCAATATCAAATCATGTCTGTTAGTCTCTTGCCTTGAAGACCCTATGGCTGGGTGACCAACCTGTGACTCTCCGGATGTCCATGGACTACAATTCCCACGAGCCCCTGCCAGCATCATGCACTTGGAGGAGGGGCTCATGGGAATTGTAGTACATGAACATCTGGAGAGACACCATTTGGCTATCCCTGCCCTATGGGGTGACCATAAGGTGTCTGGGATGTGATGACAAATGCCACAGCTACCATAATAGAGTTTTAACTTGTGGGAAAGAACTTTGTTACCTTTAGCTGCTCTCCACTGGAACAAGCAATTAACAGTGGCGGCATCTAATTCTGCAGAGCTGGGTTTGATTCCCTGCTCTTCTACATGCAGCCAGCTAGCTGACCTTGGGCCACTTGCTGTTCTGTCAGAGCTCTCTCGGCCCCACCTCCCTTACAGGGTGTCTGTTGTGGGGAGAGGAAAGGAAAAGTGATTGTAAGCCGCTCTGAGACTCCTTCAGGTAGTGCAAAGCAGGGTATAACACACCAACTCTTCTTCTTCTTCTTTCGACGAGAAGTTTACAAACGTTTAAAATAAAATCGAGGAGGATAAAGAAGCTTCCCAATTCCTCTCAGTGTTCGACACGCATTCCAAACCTGTCCTATTTTCTGAGGACTTATGCTGAAAGGAAACACTTCCCTCCATCGCAAACGTCTGGTGTCAAAACACCTTTTTTTCTCCCCGGAAAGAAGTTCCATTTGTGTCAAAACAGGAGAATGTGGGGAAAAAGCTCTCTCCGTGTCAAAACACCTTTATCCCCCCCTCCCAAATAATCTGACATCAACCATTGCCCGCTGTTAATTAGCCAAGAAACACAAGATGCTCTAAATTTAAATCTGCAGGTGTAGGCAACCTCAGTGATTCTTTCAGTGGGCCAAGAGTATTTCAAGCGTTGTACGATCTCATTTTGATGGCGTCTTCCCCGCAGTGGACCTTTGAAAGAATGCGCATTTGTCTTTAGCAAGATTCGACCATGGTTGGGAATGAGGGGAACAGAAGATCCTCTAGCTGGATCCGAACTATAAAGGGCAGATTTAAGGAACTCAAACTCAGTTATGACCTCTTACTGCGGATTGCTAGGAGGGACCGGACGACCCTAAGCTAACCGCGTACGTCCTGAACAGACTGTGCCACGGAATAATGACACATCTCAAAATAACCTGAAATGTCCTGATTGTTTTGTTTTTAAACGACACACATCATTATAAAGCCATTACGGTGCAGTGGGTATATCCGTCAGGATCTCCCGTTTCATTTTAATCGTGAGAACCAAGGACAGCAATTAGAGCCACCATCTGTTGGCTTTCTGTCCCTCCCCCAACAACAACACAAGTTCCTTTTAAAGATGATTTTTTTTACTGTTGCCAAATACTTCTACTTCCCACCCACCCTAAAACAAATTCTTTCAGGGTATACTAAGAGTGCCGTCCCAAATTGAGTTACACCTTCCCATGCCCATTGATTTCAGTGGAGGGAGAGGGGCATACCTTTGCATGGAATGACACTCAAGGAGCCCAAACAGATGAGGGGGTCTGTCTAAAGGAATCAGGGATTTGGTCTGCACAGATTCAGGTGGGTTGCCGTGTTGCTCTGAAGCAGCAGAACTACGTTCAAGCCCAGTGGCACCTTTAAAACCAACAGAGTTGTATTCAACATATAAGCTTTTGTGTACTTGCAATGCAAGGAGAGAGCCTCTTGTGGCGCAGAGTGGTAAGGTAGCAGACATGCAGTCTGAAAGCTCTGCCCATGAGGCCGGGAGTTTGATCCCAGCAGCCGGATCAAGGTTGACTCAGCCTTCCATCCTTCCGAGGTCGGTAAAATGAGTACCCAGCTTGCTTGCTGGGGGGTAAATGGTAATGACTGGGGAAGGCACTGGCAAACCACCCCGTATTGAGTCTGCCATGAAAACGCTGGAGGGCGTCACCCCAAGGGCCAGACATGACCTGGTGCTTGCACAGGGGAGACCTTTACCTTTAATGCAAGGAATATTACCAGTCCACACATAGAGAAGAAGAAGAAGAGGGTTTTTTTGTTTGCTTGACCAAGGTCACCCAGCTGACTGCATATGGAGGAGTGGGGAATCAAACCTGGCTTTCCAGATTAGAAGTCGCCGCTCTTAGCCAGTACACCATGCTGGCCCTGTAGGTAGAGTGTGAGCAGTAACTCTGCATACCAAGCATAATCAAGATGTTTAACAGATTCAAGACTAAACAGGAATAATAAGCTTAGTCTGTATTGCTTATATAGAGAGCTGGGTTTGATTCCCCACTCCTCCACACACACCCAGCTGGGTGAATTTGGACCAGTCTCAGTTCTCTCAGGGCTCTCTCAGCATCATCTATCTCACAGTGTGTTGTGAGGAGAGGAAACATAGGTGATTATAAAGCGCCTTGAGACACATGAGGCCTGCTGCGTGACTTTGGGCCAGTTCCAGTTCTCTCAGAGCTCTGTCAGCCCCACCTACCCCACAGCATGTCCGTTGTAGGGAGAGGAAGGATAGGTGATTGGAAGAGGGGGTTGTAGGGAGAGGAAGAGTAAGTGATCTTGTGACACATGAGGCCTGTGGGCCTGCCTCAGTTCTCTCAGAGCTCTCTCATCTCCACCTCCCTTACAAGGGGAGAGATCGGGTAGATGATCATAAGCCGCTTTGAAACTCCTTCAGGTAAAAATGGAGTACAAAAGAAATATAGATTCAAATAGGTAGCCATGTTGGTTTGAAGTAGCACAAATAAAATCAGAGTCCAGTAGCACCTTTAAGACCAACAAAGATTTATTCAAGGTGTGAGCTTTCGAGTGCAAGCACTCTTCCTCAGAAAAATAGCTCTTCTTATATGGTGGCCATTTGCTTAGGTTTAAATAGTGGGGGGAAATTTGAAAGGTTGTCACTTGGAGGAGGGCAGAATGCTGTTTTTGTTGGCTGCAGAGGGGAGGACACGCAGTAATGGGTTTAAACTTCAAGTACAACAATATAGGCTAGATATCAGGCAAAAATTTTCACAGTCAGAGTAGTTCAGCAGTGGAATAGGCTGCCTAAGGAGGTGGTGAGCTCCCCCTCACTGGCAGTCTTCAAGCAAAGGTTGGATACACACTTTTCTTGGATGCTTTAGGATGCTTAGGGCTGATCCTGTGTTGAGCAGGGGGTTGGACTAGATGGCCTATATGGCCCCTTCCAACTCTATGATTCTGTGATTCTATGAAACATAGTGAAGGAAATGAATATGTCAGAATTGGAACTAGATGGGCAGATGTATCCTTAACATGTCAATGGATGGAGCATAATGGCGGGGTCTCAGTTAATTACTCCCAGCATCCCTGCAGTTATGGATGCTTCTGCCCATCATTCTCCAGTTTTGACATATTTATTTCCTATAGCACATTCTCATGTAAGGCAGGCTGGTGGATCCTGAGCCTCTACAGTGAAGCACCAGAGACCGTCATAAATTCCATGCAAACCAGGCAGTCAGAGTATGTGGAGTTCCACCCTGCCATGCACTCAAAACAAAGAATCCGGGACCAGCTGTGGCTCAATTAAACTCAAAAGTTCACAGGTGTTCAGAGGAGCGATTACAACTGAAAAGAACACTTTTCTTTACTGCCTTTCAGCAATCCACCCCCCCCATCCCTTGACAGTCTGCTTCAAATTTGGCATATTAAAAAAGAATCTTTCAGCAAGCAAACAAACCGAGGAGAGAGAGAGCAGAAGACTGATTAACTCTGGAATGCAGTGAAGCAAGAGAAAAAAAAAAGGGGGGGGGTAAGAATCAAAGGGTAAAGTGAATGCCGTCAACAGTGGTAGCTCTCAAAATTGCGCAGACGAATAGCTTGGTGGTCAGATGCCTGGCTGGCACTCTGAAGATCTCAGGTTCGGTCCTCTGTGTCCACATGGATACTGGAAGACCCTGGAGAGTAACTGCCAGTCTAAGCTGACAATGTGGAGCAAGATCACCCTGTACGACAGGTTTGTATGTCACAGATGTTGTTGGCAGAGTGTGGCACAGCCATCTTGGTGCAGTGGTTAAGAGCGGCAGCTTCTAATCTGGAGAGCCAGGTTTGATTCCTCACTCCTCCTCCACATGCAGCCAGATGTGTGACTTTGGGCTAGTCACGGTTCTGACAGAGCTGTTTTCACAGAGCAGTTCCGGCAGAGCTCTCTCAGCCCCACCTACATCCCAGGGAGAGGAAGGGAAGGTGATCGTAAGGCGCTTTGAGGCTCCTTCAGGTCATGAAAAAGCAGGGTATAAAAACCAACTCTTCTTTTTCTTCTTAAGTGAGCAACGGAGAGGAGAAGCAACAGGTGCTTAGAGAATTGAGAGGGACTAGTTGGAGATCCTGGGGATTGAACCTGGGACCTTCTGTGTGTCAAGCAGAGGTTTCTCCACTTAACCAAACCTTCCCTCTACCCCAAGTGGGTGCCGAGCTACATAAAGGAGTTGCCATCTTACAACGAGGAGGTCTCTGTCTGCCATGAAACAATCATCCTTGAAAGAGGAGAAAAAGCAGCAATGATGTTCCTTCTTGCCCTTTAATTTGATCCTGCCTGTGCTGTCCCAAAATGTTAAACAGACACGTGTGGGAATCCCACCTTGAGTGCAGCCCCACAATCTAGGGCAGGGGTAGTCAAACTGCGGCCCTCCAGATGTCCATGGACTACAATTCCCAGGAGCCACTGCCAGCGAATGCTGGCAGGGGCTCCTGGGAATTGTAGTCCATGGACATCTGGAGGGCTGCCGCAGTTTGACTACCCCTGATCTAGGGAAAGCTTTAGGTCTGGATGTCTATTGGATTGGCCAGGCATGAGCCTTCCCCAAAGGAACTGGAGAAAAAGATCACTTCTAATGAGCAGCAGGAATCGCTATTGACTAAAACTTGGCTAGATCAAAGAAGGCAAGGCATCAATTAATCAGGGGCCGTCCATAAATGCAGCTCAAACCAAGCGTGATCATTCCATTACTTTTAAGTTCTGTCCCTCCCCCTTTTTAGTCGGTCGATTTTTTTTTATTTTTGGAGAGGGGAGTGCAAATTCCCAGGAGCAGCCAAGAGAAAGGAGCTGTGCAGAATTGGGGGAGAAAGACAGACAAACAACTAGGCAGCCGTTGAGGAGGGGTAGAAATAGAATTGACAAGGGCTGAATACAGTCTGATAGCCCCTTGTCCACTGAGTGATGGGGGAGAAGAGGGACACAATCAGGCTGGGAAACTCCTGAGGATTTGAGGTGAGTGCAGGGCCTAACAATGCTACGGAGTCCAACCTCCAATGCGTCCCTTTTCTCCAGTGGAACTGACCTCCGTAGGCTGGATATGAGATTTCCAGGTCCCACCTGGAGGCTGACATCTCTAGGTTCAATCCAGGGTGCCATGATTCAGGATAAGGACGTGGGAATTGTAGTCCATGGATATCTGGTGGGCCGCAGTTTGACTACCCCTGGTTTAGAGCGAGAGCAGCACTGAATACGCACAGATTGATCCATCCTGTGTCAGTGCCTTCCTGGGACGTAGAACTTGAAAGATGTGCCGGGAAAGTTCACAGTGTCAACATTTTGAACTTCCTTAGAATCGCTGCTTCCCTTGATCATGGTCAATCAATAAAGAAAAGTGTTTCTGTTCCAGTTGTTAGTAGTGATTTTGTTTCTTGACCTCTTCTTTAAACTGGTGGTCTTCAAGCAGAGGCTGGACAGATCCTTCTCCTGGATGCTTGAGGCTGATCCTGCACTGAGCAGGGGGTGGGACTAGATGACCTCTATGGTACCTTCCCACTCTAGGATTCTGTGAGTCTAGTTCAGCAGTGGGATGGGCTGCCTTAGGAGGTGGGGAGCTCCCCCTCACTGGGGGTCTTCAAGCAGCGGCTAGACAGAGGATTATCCTGGATGCTTTAGGCTTATCCTGCATTGTGCAGGGGGTGAGACTAGATGGCCTTTGTAGCCCCTTCCCACTCTAGGATTCTATGAGTCTAGTTCAGCAGTGGAATGGGCTGCCTAAGGAGGTGGGGAGCTCCCCCTCACTGGCAGTCTTCAAGCAGCGGCTGGACAGATCCTTATTCTGGATCCTTCAGGCTGATCCTGCACTGATCAGGGGGAGGGACTAGATAGATACACACACACACACACACAAACACAAACACACAAATTAGTTAACTCCCACCCATTTGGAAAATCCTTCCAGGGCTACCAAGAAAGACTGCTTTAAGCAGTTAGTGAAATGTTCCTCCTTTGCATATCTAACTCTGGTCTTTCATATCACTTTTTAACTGGAGGTGTTGGGAATTGAACCTGGGACCTTCTACATGCCAAGCAGATGCATTACCACCTAGCCACAACCCCTCCCATGAATGCTTCAACTGACCCAAGCTAATTAAGCTGAGGAAGGATCAGCTTGGCTTCGGTGTGGTGGTTAGAGGACTGGAGAGAGCCAGGTTCATATACCTACTCGGCAGCGAGAGCTAAATTGGAGATTTTGTGCCAGTTTTCACACTCCGTGCCTGGCCTACCTTGCAGGGTTCTTGTGAAATATAAAACAGTTTTGAGCTACAGTACAAAGCATAGGCAGCAAAGATAAAACAGCACTGACATAAGTAAAAGAAACAGCAATTCCTGTCTTAGCAAGTAGACGGAGAGAAACTTTAGCTAGCTCCAGAAATCTCACCTGACCATCCATGGGTGAGCTGTTCTACTGACCAGAGACCTCACAGGTGAACATTGAGGCACCCAAAGGCAATGTTCTGGCATTGTTACAGTCCTTTGTGGGCAATTAAACTCAGGGCAATTAAACTGACCAAAGGATACTGATGAAGTCCATCTGAACCAGATGACTCAGGTGTGAATATTTTAGGGCTGTATCTGTCAGGAAGTCATTCCCAACCAATTCTCTCTTAAAGATCCAAAACAGAGAGAGCTCCATTTGTTCTTGGGTATTGACAGGGCTACTGCAGGTTTGTAATGGTTGCTGGGATTTTACTGTGACTTTATTGTGATTTTACAATCAGGCGGGCAAATATGGAATCCAGGGACACCTTAAAGACCAACAGAGCTTCCTACAAGGCGCAAGCATTCCTGTGCATGCACACTTCTTCCGAAATCACCACACTACATATGCAAGGAGAGAATAAATTAGCAGGGAATTACTAAATCACGTCATGAAAATAGCCGAAGATATGCCTTATAATGAAGAAGAGGTGCCTTGCTGGAATAACAAGCTGAGTTTATAAGGTTATCAGGTTATCAGCCCTGTGGGTTCCATTCCAGTTAAAAAAAAACGCAACAGGGGGCATAAGAATGTCAAGATTAGTGATTAATGGCCGGTGCATTCCTAGTTGTGGAACAGAGTAATTAAAAGAGACCTATTATTAGCCTCATCCGTCTCCACTCAAGCATGGAGGCGTCTCCACAAGAAACAGACTGTGCTGAGTTGGACGCAAACTTTGTTCTTTTTTTTGGTGAAGTCAGAGCTGTGGCAGCTTTAGATGAGTTATCCCTAAATGATAGCAAGGAGGCACGTTTGATTTCTTACCGCCTTCCTGGTTCATTAACATTTCTGGAGCGTGCGTGTTCTTTCCTAGCTATTCCACCCACTAAATCACCTTCCTTTCCCTTCTCCCAGCCAGATGTTTGCCTGGGCTACATTCCTTTTTCTCTTCCTTCGCAGCCTCCCTGAGTTATAAGCGGCTTCCTTGTTTTGCTCAGTAGCTGAAGGTGAGACCAGAAGGCATCCCTATGCTTAGCTTGACAGAAGCTGAGCCGTTTTCATGGCTTTCTGTTTTAATTTCCATATCTTTGGGAAGCAGTGAGTTCGGGTTCGCAGGAAGCTAAGCCGCAAGGACTTTGTTTATGACTGCACATTTTTAGTGGTCATTGAGGTAAAGGTAAAGGTAAAGGTATCCCCTGTGCAAGCACTGAGTCATGTCTGACCCTTGGGGTGACGCCCTCCAGTGTTTTCATGGCAGACTCAATACAGGGTGGTTTGCCAGTGCCTTCCCCAGTCATTACCGTTTACCCCCCAGCAAGCAAGCTGGGTACTCATTTTACCGACCTCGGAAGGATGGAAGGCTGAGTCAACCTTGAGCCGGCTGCTGGGATTGAACTCCCAGCCTCATGGGCAAAGCTTTCAGACGGCTGCCTTACCACTCTGCGCCACAAGAGGCTCTTATTGAGAGAATAAATTAAGAGAGAAGAAATTAAAAGAAGCGATCAGTGATCGAAGTGTTAACATGAGCCTCCTGTCTGGTTTCCACTGAATCATGGGTTCTAGGGTCCTGCTCCCCACAGCGGCTTGGTCCGACGGCAGTGCCAAAGCCTCCCCCTGGCATCCCCTCCCCAGGAGTGCCTGGCTTTGGCACGGCCCTTAGAGCGGGCCTGTTAGAGTGGGGCTGCTCCGAGGGCCATGGCGAAGGCTTCCCTAGCCGTCCCCCTCCCCGGCATTTCCCTGGCTTCCATGCGGGCCTCGGAGCGGCGAGACCCCCACAGAAGGTTCAGCTGCCCGATGGTCTACCTGGCATGTCCCTGGCAGTTGAGGGAAGCCGGGGAACGTTGCGGGGTGGGGGTGTGTGGGGTGTGTGGATGGGTCAGGAGGTGCTGCACGCCTCCTGACTGGTCAGTCTGGGGCTTAGGGGCCAATCGGGAGGCGTGCTGCGTGCGCCTCCCAATTGGCCCCTTGGCCCCAAACTGACAAGCGGAGGGGCCAATCGGATTGGCCCCTTCTGATTGGCCCCTCCACTTGTCAGTCCGGGGCGGGGGGCCAATCGTTATCCCACCCCATCCCGGACTGCACCCACCCCCACACCCCTAAGTCTTTTATTTATACCGCGGAACACGGTTTACAGATGCTTCAACAAAGATATGAAGTTGATTTATCCACATTAAAGTTTAATACAGTGTGTTCCCACCAGGGTTATGCATAACCCCAGGGTTAGGCCAGAGCTCCGGAGGGGTTATGCTGCTTGGGAGGAAACTATACTTTTTAACACACACACACACCTTATTTGGGAAGGTTGACCCATCTCCCCTCCAAAAATAGCCAATGAGGGGGTAGGAAGGAGAGGGTTCAGAGCCAACTTTGTTGGCCAAGGCTCTTCTTATATGGTCAACCTATTGGTGGCAGCTGGAATCCAGCGAGGTGATTCCTCTTGGAGTTGATGGGATATTTTATTGTTTCTAATTCTAGGGAGAGAGGGGAGGTCTGGAGTACCTGATGTCTGGAGTACCTGATGTCACTTCTGGTGAGATGTCCATTCCAGGGGCATGGCAGGGAGACATGGCCAGCTGACATCACTCCAGGCTTACCTCAAAGCCGGCAAAAATGTTCAGGAGTTATTCCAGAGTCGAAAAATTGAAAAAGGCTGGTATAGTAGGTTGAGTTCTGCATTCACTCCACCAGCAGCGGCTCTTTCCTCATAAGCCAAGAAACTTCCACCAAATAGAGGCTCTGCTGTTAGGTCAGCAAAAGCCTTAGGTCAGCAAAAGGGCTGCATCTATTAGAGGGGGAAAGTTCCTCCGTTCACAGAACTCATCTGCAAGATCGAACACATCATTCAAGTCCAGAGCGCTCCTGCTTGTCATGTCTCATTTGTTTACCCAGATCTTCCTGTTCTTCTCTCCTTTGTGTTGTCCTCTGGCATTGGTCTGAGGATCTTCTTGTGTCAGGAAATCAATGCAAATCTCAATATGCCTTATTTCTTAGACATCCCATGAACAGGCTGGTTGTGTGATAGCAAATTACTCTCGCAGATTGATATTGATCTGACTGTATGGTTATATGATAACCATCTCCCTTTTCTTCCAGACCTCTTTACTAATTGGCTCCCAGTTTCAATTAGATCACCGTCAAAGAGCTATCAAAGTTCTGCAGGGCCTGCAAAATGGCACCCTTCCGCCAGGCCTAAGGGTGAGACCATGGCGGCCTATAACCCAGGCAGCCTCCTTTCCCTTTTTCTCTCTCTCCTCCCACTCTGGCTTCCATACTGTGCTTTCTTCCCTTTCTCCAGTAGATGAAGAACCAGACAATGGGTAGAAATGAATAAAGGTAAAGGTAAAGGTATCCCCTGTGCAAGCACCAGGTCATGTCTGACCCTTGGGGTGACACCCTCTGGCGTTTTCATGGCAGACTCAATACGGGGTGGTTTGCCAGTGCCTTCCCCAGTCATTACCGTTTACCCCCCAGCAAGCTGGGTGCTCATTTTACCGACCTCGGAAGGATGGAAGGCTGAGTCAACCATGAGCCGGCTGCTGGGTTTGAACTCCCAGCCTCATGGGCAAAGCTTTCAGACGGCTGCCTTTCCACTCTGCGCCACAAGAGGCTCTTAGAAATGAATAGGGAGGTGTTTATGATTTTATGGAGGTTTTACTGATTTTGTTTGATGTTTGTTTTATGCTGTGAACTGCTGAGAGCCCGCTTGTAGGTGGGAGGGGGGTAGACAAACTATTAACAACAACAACAACAACAAAAGCTATGAGTCCAGACCTGTACATTGTTGGTTCCCAGAGCAAGTATATATTTATACAATATATTCAATGAGAATAAATTTTAGAATACTAATTTATCATTAAGCAACACAGTTCTCTAAAACCAAGCAGCTCAGGAAACAAGAAATACTAGCTTAACTATCTAACACAATGAAAAAGAGGTGGTTTTGATATCCCACTTTTCATTGCCCAGAGGAGTCTCGGGGTGCCTTACAATATGTTTTCCTTCTTTTCCCCACAACAGACACCCTGCAAGGTAGGTAGGGCTGAGACAGCTCTAAGAAAAGCTATTCTGGGAGAACAACTTTGAGAGAACTGTGACTGGCCCAAGGGCACCCAGCTGGCTGCACGTTGAGGAGGAGGAGGGAAACAGCCACCTTGGGTTACACCACCATGTTGCTCTTAATCACTACATCACACTGGCTCTCTTGCATTAGATCCGGGGTAGTCAACCTGTGGTCCTCCAGATGTTCATGGACTACAATTCCCATGAGCCCCTACTAGCGAGGACCTGTGGTCCTCCAGATGTTCATGGACTACAATTCCCATGAGCCCCTGCCAGCGAATGCTGGCAGGGGCTCATGGGAATTGTAGTCCATGAACATCTGGAGGACCATAGGTTGACTACTCCTGCATTAGATGGCACAGTCTTACTATCATGGAATTGTAGGCCTCAATTCAAGTGTTATTCCACATTGCTGTCAGCAGTCCATAGGTGTAGGCCTTCAGAAATCAAAGCTACCCTCCTGTCTCCAAATTCTTAGTCTTAGGCCTGTCTAGGTTAGGTAATGAAGGTGAGTCAATCAAACCACGTTCCAGCTAGAACCCTCTGGAAGATTACCTTACCAACCCTGATTCTGCCCTTCCGTCCTTCCATCTCAGGATGTGTGGCCAGCAAACTTAATTGTCAATACTCACACACACAGGTAACCCTCCCTCAAATTGTACGCATGCTTAATTTTTTCCCCCAAATCCGATGAGTACGGCTTCATATCCAGGTACCGTTTTAAAATTGCACTTTCAGAAGCAAATCTAGCCTCTAATTTGTTTTATTTGTCCGGTTCTTTTCGTTTTGAGTTTCAACACTTTTTTCAAGGTGTTCTGTTCAATAGGATGCAAGAGAAGAGCAATTTTAGCTCCCGGGAAAGGAGTCACAATTATCAAGAGAGGATTTCTCCCCCTCCCTTTTTTTTTCCCTTATCAAAAGGTGCCCCAACAGATTCCGGCTATAAAAAGCGATGCGGAGAAGCCTCGTTAACAGCTTCCAGCTTTCGTAGCTGCAACCATGGTGTGATGGGAAAGGGGTTTAGAAGTCAACTCACTCCTCCTTCATCAAGCCTTAATGGCAGGTGCCTAATCCCTTGATCGGAGCGCTTGGGAGTTTAAAAATGGAAAATGTTAAATTATTACACGATTTCAAGGGGGATAAAGGAGGAACAGGCTGTAAAACGAGGGGTATAATCGTCTTAGGAGAATAAAAGACACAATACTGGGTGCTTTAACAACAACAACAACAGAAAGGCTTTCCAGCAGTTTTCTGAATCACTTCAGTTTGCACGTTCTAATACAGCCTTTCTCAACTTTTTAGCCTTTGAGAAACCCCTGAAGCATTCTGCAAGCTTCTAGAAACCCCAGAAGTGGCACGATCGTGCAGAATAGGGTTGGGAAGCAGAGCTCTGGACACGCCCACCTGGGGCCTCTCCCCTGCCTCCCCTGCCCAGGAATGGGTTTAAACTACAAGTACAACGATATAGGCTAGATATCAGGGGGGGGGGGAAATTCACAGTCAGAGTAGTTCAGCAGTGGAATAGGCTGCCTAAGGAGGTGGTGAGCTCCCCCTCACTGGCAGTCTTCAAGCAAAGGTTGGAGACACACTTTTCTTGGATGCTTTAGGATGCTTAGGGCTGATCCTGCGTTGAGCAGGGGGTTGGACTACATGGCCTGTATGGCCCCTTCCAACTCTATGATTCTAGGATTCTATGAAACCCTTCCAGGGCCATCAGGAAACCCCAGGGTCTAATCTAACATTTCAGCAGCATCTTAGGTATGGACTGTTGCAAGAACAGCAGAAGTAGTTATCACAGACACCACTGAAGAAGAAGAAGAAGAAGAAGAGTTGGTTGTTATACCCTGCTTTTCACCAACCACAGGAGTCTCCAAGTAGCTTACAATCACCTTCCTTTCCTCTCCCCGCAATAGACTCCCTTTGAAGGAAGTGGGGTTGAGGGAGCTCTGACAGAACAGCTCTGTGAAAACAGTTCTATCAGGATTGTGATGAGCCCAAGGTCACCCAGCTGGCTGCATGTGGAAGAGCAAGCTGGCTCACCAGATTAGATGCCACTGCACTTAACTCCTACACCAAGCTGGAGACCAATTCAAGCGGGTTGCCATATTGGTGTGAAGCAGCTGGACAAGTTTTGAGTCCAGTTGCTCCTTTAAGACCAACAAAGTCATACTTTGAATAAGACTTTGTTGGTCTTGACAGGTCCGCTGGACTCAAAGTTTGTTCCATTGGAGACCAATAGATTTGTAGACGTCCTACCATCAACTGGATGTCCCTAGAGCACAGGGGGCCAAATAGGCTCTTAAGATGTCCATGGACTACATCTGCCATGAGCCCTTTCCAGCCAGTGAGCCAGCTTGGTGTAGTGGTTAGGAGCATGGACTTCTAGTCTGGTGAGCTGGATTTGATTCCGCGCTCCCCCACATGCAGCCAGCTGGGTGACCTTGGGCTCCCCACAGCACTGAGAAAGCTGCTCTGACCAAGCTGGAATATCAGGGCTCTCTCAGCCTCACCCACCTCACAGGGCGTCTGTTGTGGGGAGAGGAAAGGGAAGGCGACTGTAAGCTGCTTTCAGGTAGAGAAAAGCGGCATATAAGAAACCAACTCTTCTTTTTCTTCTGAAGATGCCAGCTGTCTGTAGTTTTGCTAGGGACCGAGCTTGAGTTTTGAAGCAGAATCATAAGCCTACAATGTAACTGACCAATGTGTGGCTGGTGGGTTTAAGGTGAAACTGACCAATAACACACACTGGTAGGAAGATCCATTGTGCCACTTGTGTATATAAATTGGGGTTGGTTTTGTTGTTGTCTGTTTTTGCTTTATTTTAGTTTTTCTTGTAACATGCTCAAATCACTATGGGTTTCCTTGTTCACCCTGAACCCACGGATTTAATACCAGCCGCAGTTACTGGTGAAATGTCAGGGACTATTTATTTATGTTACTTTTTTATTATTTGAATTTGTATACCGCTGTTCCCAATTGGACTCACGGCGGTTTACACAGTAAAAAATAAAAGCACAATAAAACCCCCATAAAGGTAAAGGTATGCCATGTGCAAGCACAGGGTCATGTCTGGCCCTTGGGGTGACGCCCTCTAGCATTTTCATGGCAGACTCAATACGGGGTGGTTTGCCAGTGCCTTCCCCAGTCATTACCGTTTACCCCCCAGCAAGCTGGGGACTCATTTTACCGACCTCGGAAGGATGGAAGGCTGAGTCAACCTTGAGCCAGCTGCTGGGATCGAACTCCCAGCCTCATGGGCAAACAGCTTCAGATAGCATGTCGCTGCCTTACCACTCTGCACCACAAGAGGCTCTAAAAACCCCATAAATACCCTTAATTACATTACATAACTAAAAACTAATAAGACGGCAGGCAAAAAACCCTACTAACTAGCACCCCACCCCCCCAGGGCCAACATTCTTGCTGACCTATTGGTCAGAGTGAGGATACAGATCAGCAGATGGACACGGTAGACATGGAGGATCCCAAGCTGAATAACGGGACCCCACCCTGGCCTCAGCCATATGCCTATAACTACCGGCCTACAGCCCCGCAGCCTGAAATACCCATGACCGCCAGCTGACCCGGGCTGTGAAAGTCTTTGACAATCCATTTAACATCAATCTATCTTTAAAAGCCTAGGAGAAGGATCTGTTTAAAGCTATCACAGTGGCATGGAGGGGAACTCTGTTACCATCTAGGAACAAATAATGTCTTAACTAACAAATGTATTACATCCTTTTAAAGGAGGAGAAATCATTGCAACAGGGAAGAGAGAGCCTTGGCAGCCCAACGTGTGAAGTGAAAATAAATTAAAAAACTGGCGCCAATGATGGAAACAAACAAACAGAAATGAAATACATTTCCCTCCAGTGAGATTATTTTTTTTCTCTCCTCTCTCTCTCTTTCTGCCTTCATTGTATTTCCTGTGATCTGAAAAATGTAAATACTCAAGAATAGCATTTGGCAAATAACATTCTCTTTGTAACAGTTTGGGGGGAAATAAATAGCTATAAAACCAAATTAATTCCTGAAACGAAATAAAGCTGTTAGGAGAATAAGATGCATAACTTGCCGTTTTGGCACTTTGAATGCAACTGTTAACGCACAGAGACGAAAAGCGGTTGGTTCCCCCCCCCCCTGCAACGCCTTTCACTGGGGAACTATAATCTAGCTGTGAATTTTGTTCAATAATTCAATTAAAGTTTGCTCCAAGTTGATGCATTTGTTTTAAGGACCGCCTCGTCAGGACCGAAGGTGAGCAATGGCTCCCTATTTAATGTCTTCTTCTTCTTTCTCTATTCAGTTTTCGTTTTTCTTGACCACTTCTCTAAACTTTCCCGCTGGTTTTGTAGATTCATTTGCATTTACGGGTATCGTTCATGATACAGTTGGACCCAACTGGTTTTGTTGAAGAAAAAGGGGTTTGCTGTTGACCATGGATGGCCAAAAGCCATGTGGCATACAGGCTGTGATTAGGGTTCCCTTACACATTGGCTTGTAACCCCAGGCTAGGAATGGATCACAGATTCTCGACTGGTGGGCTGTAACACTTTGGTGTGGGGTTGGTCTGGGCCCAGGGTACCCGAGAGACGGTCTCTCTGCCTATACCACCAAAAGTGCACTACACTCTGCCACCGTCAACTGGCTACTAATCCCTGGCCCCAAAGAAGCATATCAGATCTCAACAAGGACCAGAGCCTTTTCTGTCCTGGCCCCCACCTGGTGGAATGAGCTCCCTGGAGAAATCAGGGTCCTGATCAAACTCCCGGAATTTTGTGAGGCCTGCAAAAGGGAGCTCCTCCACTAAGGTTAACCCAACTTAAAAACATCCAGTGGTCCCCTCCATAATCTGAATGATTCCGACCTCCCAGGGGCTCTGTTAATGTTGTTCTATTGAAAATTGTTCAAATAATTAATTACAGTAATTTGTTAAACTTATAATTACTGTTAGAACTGTTACTGATATGCTATGTTGTAACTGTTCTCTGTTATATGATGTTCCATGTATACCATGAGGTTCCATGTCAATTGCCCTGGGCTGTATGGGGGGGGGGCGGTATAAAAATCTAAGATAAATAAATTAAATAAATAAGGGGCACTGCGGTGTGTTAGGATTTTTGAATTATTATTATTGTGTGTGTTTTGAATGTACTCCATTCCCCCCCCAAAAAAAAATCAATTTCCTGTAGTGTCAGCTAAGTTGTCACTTTTATTTTAAAAGAGATTCTTCCTGGGAAAAGGACCCCGCCAACATGGGTAGAAAAGACCCTGCAATTAGAAGAAGAAGAAGAAGAAGAGTTGGTTCTTATATGCCGCTTTTCCCTATCCGAAGGAGGCTCAAAGTGGCTTCCATTCACCTTCCCTTTCCTCTCCCCACAACAGACACCCTGTGGGGTGGGTGAGGATGAGAGAGCCCTGATATTCCTGCTCGGTCAGAACAGTTTTATCAGTGCCGTGGCGAGCCCAAGGTCACTCAGCTGGTTGCATGTGGGGGGAATGCAGAATCGAACCTGGCATGCCAGATTAGAAGTCGGCACTCCTAACCACCACACCAAACTGGCTCACCCAGCCTCTTGCTAAACTATTCAGATCCCCCATAATTCCCCTCGTGGGATCCTTTTCAAGTAATGCTCACGCTAGCTTGCAGCTTGGTCCTTCTTCCTTCCCTTTCAGACTTCCCTTTCGGCCATCCACTTACAGCAGCAGAAAACCCTCTGCATGTCATTGTTATAGGAAGCGCCTTGGGGCTGCCTCACAGAGGAGCGTACAGCTACCTGTCAAAATCCCTTCCCATCCCTCAGCCACTACTCAAAATGAGGAAATCTGGGTCAGTTGAGATTAATTAATGGCATCCTTCAAAGGATTTGTTTGTGTGTGTGTGTGTGTGTGTGTGTTTGTGTGTGCACACTCGCCTGTACACCCCACAGAATCTAAATGC
The DNA here is from genome assembly GCF_049243985.1 of Paroedura picta. Taxonomy (NCBI): domain Eukaryota; kingdom Metazoa; phylum Chordata; class Lepidosauria; order Squamata; family Gekkonidae; genus Paroedura; species Paroedura picta. The sequence goes on along the minus strand of NC_135378.1, from coordinate 83,398,872 downwards.
AGGCAATTTGCTTGACATTTTAGAAATCCAATTTTCAGCCCTTAGATAAAGACGCAATTGTCACTTAGCGGCACCTTGGAAATGGAGGGGACGTATATTCAACAAGACATCATTAATAGTTCTGAAGGGGACGTGAGCTTATGGTTCTAAAACAAACAAAAACACACCTTACAGCAGGGGTAGTCAAACTGCGGCCCTCCAGAGGTCCATGGACTACAATTCCCAGGAGCCCCTGCCAGCGAACGCTGGCAGGGGCTCCTGGGAATTGTAGTCCATGGACCTCTGGAGGGCCGCAGTTTGACTACCCCTGCAGCTTGGAATGTTTTGACTCCTGAAACCAATGAAGAATGACTCTCTGTTCAACAGGAAATTGGGATTGGTTCTGCCATCTGTTTAGCTCTTTTGTGTCTGGTGTTCCTGCTCACTGCGGCATCCTTCCCACATGGCTTATGTCCGTTCATGATTGCCGGAAAAAGCATTTAAGTGGACAAAAGGAATTCCTGGTCCTTCTTTCACCAGGCTAAAAAGGTAGTAGGATCCAGCGGGCAGAAATGAAATATGCAAAGGATGTATGAAGCACCTGCGGCTTAAAGAATAAATTACGTTTTTTGAGAAGAGAAACAACTATATACAGAAGAGAATAGAGAGAGAGAGAGAGAGTCCTAACAGTCTAACTGACTAATTGTTTTTCTGGAGGCAATCAGGGGAGAAAATGTGCTCCAAGGAGCCCGGGCATGATGTCCAGAAGCAGGGTGGTGGGGAGGGTATGGCACGGGATACCCTTTTGAGCCCTTGAAGGTAGGACCCTCTGGGAGTGAGGAAGGAATCAAAGGGCCAAGAGGCACAGTTCGGGGAGAAAGTGGAGTCGAGGGTGAGTGACTGCCTCAGTCACCCAGTGGAAGCTGACTCTGGGCCTCATTCTGAGTCCTCACAACTGAAAGTTGAACCTTTTCTCTTCCATGCCCACGTGGTGAAGCATGACACACACCCCTGGCAGTGAGCATGGGCTCAATAAAACTCCTAGAAGAGCTGGCTTGTAGCACCAGAAGGGCTGTTGGAAAAGAGACAAGAGGTCAGGCTTCCCTGGATTGATTGATTGATGAACTGTGGTGACTTGGACGAGGGCGTCAGAAGAGAAGTTCAGAGGGGACTGCATTGGGGCAGTAATAACGGTTGTCAATTGTCGCTAATAACAAATCTGCTGCCGGGTTCATCATTAAGGAGACATTGTGAGACGTGTGCCTGCCTTTGCTTCATCTCCTGTCGCCCCTCTAAGATAGAAACAAATTGCATGATTTAAGGTTGCGAGGACCAGAGGAACGGATCATTGAGAAGGGTACCGGCATTAAATAAAACCAGCACAGGTAATAAATTTCGGGTTTTTTAAAAAATAGGATAATAGAGTCCAGTAACCAAGTGTTTTCTTCTCTCTTTTTCCCGTGGATTGATTGTCCATTTAGACTCCAGAGATGGGAGTATGTCCCTGGAATCTCCCGTTTTTCCTGGGAATTTCATCCAGCATTATTAGGAAGACCCGAGAGAGCTTCTTGGAAGATGGAAGTTGATGCATTACAGCCCAAAACAACTTTGTAAGAGGGGGGGGAGAGAGAGAAACCTAACTGTTTTAACTGTTGTCCGCAGAAATTCTTCTGCTCAGCTGCTGTTCCGGGGGCAAAAAGGGAGGAATTGTGCTCAAAGGCCTCCTGTCGAGCCAATCAGGACACTGGAGAAGATAATCTGAAAATCCCCAGGAAGTTCATACTCTAACTATGCTATATACACATCTCTTCCGATGCCCCCTACAGGACACTCTTTATATTCTGCTCAGTTGTGCACATGTGTATCTTGCACATTCCAACAGATTTAAGGGGATTGCAAAACATGCTCTGATTGTCTCTGACCCTGAACAAGATATCCCCAACCATCGTGGTCCCCAATGAGGTGCTATAATTCGGGTCCCCATAGGGTTGCTATCTCTGGGCTGGGAAATACCTAGTGGCTTTGGTGATGGAGCCAGGAAGGGATGAGATTTGGCATGGAGAGGGACCTCAGTGGAGTGGAGTGCTATGGAGTCCACCCTCTAAAGTACCCATTTCCTCCAGGGGAACTGACCTCTTTAGCTAGCACCATTCTCCACAAAGTTTAAGCCCATTCCTGCAGGTCCTCTCCTCTGCTGCCAACAAGAACTTCTCCCTGCCCTCCTCCAAGGGACCACCTTTCAAAGACTTCAAGGCAGCCCTCCTGTCCCCTCTCCACCTCCTCTTCTCCAGGCTGAACATTCCCAAATCCCTCAGCCTTTCCTCACAGGGCTTGTTCTTCGCTCTCCTCTGCACCATCTCCATATTTTCCACGTCCCTTTTGAAGGGAGGCCTTCAGAACTGTGCAATCTTGCAATTTCGATGTGATGCTAGTGTTGATACAGCCCAAGACACCCTTCGCCTTTTCCCTTCGAAGGCCACATGAGTGATTCGACTCCGTGAAGGCCTGCTTCTTCGTGCTGACTTTGGCTAAGGCCTCCAGGAAGGCAAACATTGCGAATGAGCAGATTTGAGGGCAAGCTAGTTGTCCACGGCTGTCACAAGCTGTTCTGCCTGACCCCTTCTCTCCTTGCCCCCTGGAACGTCTCAGAAGGGGGCGTTTGCCCTACAACGAGACACCATGACATCCTGTCGTCTTTTGTCATAGGTGGCCAGCACAGAGTGTTGATGGAAGGGCATAGAACAGTCGCGACAGCGTGTTCAAGTGGGTGACCACGTTTGTGCCCCTGCAATTGCTGAAAGTAATGTGTCTCTGTCTTGCCGGGCTTGCTGTGTTACTTTTCTCTTGATTCGACACCCTTTAGGCTTGCTGGGATCCAAAACAGATCCACAGAAGAGGATGCTCAGGGGTGAGAAGCTGTCGATCTTACCGAACGTCATCATCAGGTGTACAGCAGTAAGATAAAACTGTAAAAAATAGAAAAAAAGACCCATACATCGAAACAATCCAACAATCCTGCAACTTCCCGGTATACTTTAAAACTCAGTAGTTCCCCTTCAACCCAGCACCTCAGAGGGTGAGCAAAAGAGAACAGGGACTCAATAGACCTCCCTTGGTCTGGCCACCACCAAACACCCGGTGGGAGAGCTCCGTCTTATAGGCCCTGTGGAACTGAGACCTCCCCAGCAGGGCCCTTAGCATTTCTGGGAGCTCATTCCACCTGGCCGGGGCCAAGACCGAAAAGGTCCTGCAGGGTGGCACATTCAGAAAGCTCTGAGATCCCCCTCAGCCTGATAGTGGGATGCGTCCAGATCTTCACAGCTGTTTTCACAATCCGTGATGGATTTCACCGCCCTGAGTGATCCAGTATCATCTGTAAACCTGGCGACCTTTGTCACTCCTGTACCCGTTCCTTTGTCACTCTCTTCTGTACCCGTTCCATGGCTGGGCTGTTAGTTCTTTGGAGGTAGGCCATTTCCCCCCTGCCTGGCATCGCAGAACCGAATGGGATATCCCTTAATGCTGCATCGAGCAATATGAGTAACATAACCGCCGCAGCAACAGTCAATTACAATCCTAGGAATTGGAAGCGATTAAAATATTTACAGCCGGGATCCACCTCATCACAAATTGCAGCTGAGTTTACCAGGCCTGGCAAAGTGGATAAAAGGTTGCTAGGGAGACCTGCTTATTTATGACATTATGTTAATGTGGTTTTTTTCCGACCGCCTGCCAGGATCCTTGTAAACCTGCCATGGTAATTCTGGCTCCGTCCGTCCGTCCGTAAACAAGATTATTAGATAGATGCAGCCTTTTAGCGGTTATATGGTCGGCATGATTAGCTGGCCGAGGATGTTACAAGGGTGTCTTTGGCAGAAGGCGTTTGCTTTCATAATCATCCCCGTGTAAATATTTAGTTATTTCCCTCTTTTACTCCACCCTATTGCCCCAGCAGGGACTCAAAGAGACATACACATTTTTTAAAAAAATACAATTTAAATGAACACATGGAAGGAAAGAACAATGAACAGAAGCAGTAGCTCTGGGGTGGGGAATATCTGGAGAATTTGGAGGTAGGGCCAGGGGTAGGCAGGGTTTGGATTGGGAAGAACCTCAGTGGAGAATAAAGCTATGGAGTCCAACCTGCAAAGAAGCCTTTTCCCCCAGCGGGACTGATCACTTTAGTCTGGGGAGGAGCTAAAATTCCAGGGGGTCCCCAGATCCCACCTGGGGACGAGCGTCCCTGTTGTAATATGCAAGATCTGCATTGTGTGTGATTCAAAAAGATATGAAGAATATCCTGCAGGGGGCATCAGAAGAGATGAATATTTAGCATAGTTAGATTAGGGACTTCCTGATTTTTTTAAATAGTCTCCTCGTGTGTCCTGATTGGCTCACTGGAAGACTTCCTGTTGTGTCTGTAGAGCTGCTGAGGACTGAGCTTGAGGTCTAAGGCAGGATCGTAATCCTGAGTATGCGACTGGCCAGCACATGGTTGGATCCCATCTGCTGGATCCAATCAGTTTAAAGCGAAACTGACCAATAGTGCACACTGGCAGGAAGATCCTTTTGTTCCCAGTTTATATATAAGTCGGGGTGTTTTGGGGAGGGGTTGCCTCTTGCACCATTGTGCTAGGTTCACAATAAAGAGCTGAAATGGATTCCTCCTGTCCCAGTCTCTGAACCCACAGATCCAACACTTCCTGCTCCTTTGCGCACACTTCCTCCCTGCTTGCCTCCCGAACAGAGAGAATGAACTATTTTATTCTTGTAAGCAGCTTGGTTCTTTGCATATTTAAACTCTGTGGGCTAAGAGTCAGAAGCCAAGTACCCTTCAGTCCCTGCCCTTCTGTTCTCCCCAAAGGCGAGAAAGGAGATATACCTGGCCCAGAAGAGGAACAGAATGGGAAGAGGTTGAACAAGAACATAGAAAACATTGGCAAGGAACAAAAATCCAGTGAGGTCACAATCTATTTCCCCCCAACCCTTTTGGCAAATATAGGGAAGTTGAACTTCAGACCTCTTTAATGCAAAGTTGGGATTATTGGAACAACCCATGACGAACAGCCATATTGAATAGGAGGCTTTAACAGAGACTAGAGCCTCTTGTGGCGCAGAGTGGTAAGCGGCAGCAATGCTGTCTGAAGTTGTCTGTCCATGAGGCTGGGAGTTCAATCCCAGCAGCCGGCTCAAGGTTGACTCAGCCTTCCATCCATCGGTAAAATGAGTATCCAGCTTGCTGGGGGGATAAACGGTAATGACTGGGGAAGGCACTGGCAAACCAGCCCGTATTGAGTCTGCCATGAAAACGCTAGAGGGCGTCACCCCAAGGGTCAGACATGACCCGGTGCTTGCACAGGGGATACCTTTACCTTTACCTTTTAGCTCATAATATCAACAACACCTTAAGTGTAATAGGGTTGCCACCTCTTTGTCGGAAAAGACCTGGAGACATTGGGGGTGGAGTCAGGAAAGGTTGGAAACTGAAGTGGAGAGGGACGTCAGTGGAACATAATGTTATGGAGTCCACCCTAGTTTGGAGATGCAATATAATTCCAGGGGACCCCCCCCCCTCCCCTGGTCCCACCTGGGTACTGACATCCCTCCTGAAGGGTGACCCTTCTGATGGATCATTTTGTGATGCTTTTGTGCCTATGATCCTAAACAGTCTCCCAATCCTTCCTTTGGTTAAAAGTTGTGACCTATCGGCAAGAATCTCCGTGATGCTCCATAACAGAACAAGACAAATGTTTTCAATAATTTTGACTTCCATTTTCTCTGGCTGGGCGAGAGATATTTCTTCTCCCATTTCTTATTTCCTTTGAAAAATATACATTCCTCACTTGCATCTGCTCGACGGCACCTTCCTCTGATGAAGGATCGCTCCGTGCAGGAGGCAAATGACTCCGTTAGGCCACAAAATAGCTTCAGAAACCGGTTAGACTAAGCGGCCCCTGTAATTTCCTTTGACTGGTGGTTACTTCTTGTAGCCGAAAGTCCATTAAGGGCTCCCTCCTTTGTCATGCGGGAGAGTTCAATATCAAAAAATGTCTGGCTCCCTAATGGAAGAGCAAAGCCCAAATCGAAAACATCAAAAAAATACATTTGTTAAAGACATAACTCTTGGCTCTTCCTTACCTTGTGCTGGAATGTAGTCAGGTCAATAATGGAGAAGAAAATATTGGGGGGGAGGGGGAGCAAGGCCGGTAGCCACAGCCACAGGGGAGGGGTCCCACTTGCGAAATCCGTAACACAAGGGCCACCTCTCCTTAAAGGTCCCCCAAGGATGAGGTGACCAGAAATCTGTGGTCACAAGGTGGGATGTGCCGCCACCACCATGACGGTGGTGGCAGGAAGGCCCCCCCTTCCCCCCACCCAACCCATAGAAGGGCAGTGGTGGTGGAAGGCTCTCCCTTCCCCCCTCCACAACACTTAGAAGGGTTGCAGCAGCGGTGGCAGGCGGGCCTCCCCCTCCCCCCTCCCTCTCCAACTTGCCTTAGGGCGGCGGCGGCCCGGGACGCAGCAAGGTCTGGAGGCAAGAAGGCTGCTCGAGCAGGCAGCAGCAGACCTGGCTGGGAAGCCCCCCCACGGAGGCTGGGTGCCTGCGCGGGGGCCTCTTGATCCCTGGCTCCTGCGCGGGGGCCTCCTGAGCCCATGCTGTCTACTCAGCTGCCTGCTGCGCAGAAATTAAAAAAAAATTAATAATAAAAAAGAGAAAGCCATGGGATAGGCGGGAAATGCTGCAGGACATGGGGCACATGCCCCAAAAGCGGGACAGCCCCGCCAAAGGTGGAACTGATGGTCACCTTACCCAAGGGGTTCTAAGATCCAGCTAGCAAAATTTGACTTGTCCTGGTGGAATGCTCTTCTGAGCGATATCAGAGACGAGTGGGATCTTGAATACTTCTGCAGGGCTTGCAAATGATCTCTTCCTGTGTCCTGATTGGCTCAACTGGAGACTTCCTGCTCCTGTATGCACACTTCCTGTCTGCTTGCCCTCCTCATTAATCAGTTAGACCGTTAGGGCTATCTCCTCTTACTCAGAAAGTCTGTGTCTCTTTGTACACTCAGCCTCACCGGGTGTTTGTTGTGGGGAGAAGAAAGGGAAGGCAAATGTAAGCCACCTTGAGTCTCCTCTGGGTAGAGAAAAGTGGCATATATGAACCAACTCTTCTTTAGTAATATCACACACTAATCACTTTAACCAGTACACCAAAAAAATATTGTAATTATCTGAGACTATCTTGTTCAAAGGTTTGGAATATGCAAAATCAGTAATGTGCATGACTCCACAGCATATGTGAAGGATATCCTACAGGGGGCGAGATGTGTAGTATACTTAAACTAGTAACCAAGCCCGCTGCAGGGAAATGCAGCGGGCGCTAAGTACTTACAGTCGTCGTCGGTGGGCTGGTCGGCGGCTTGGTCGTCGTCGTCGTCGGCGGGCATTTTTTCGGCGGCGGCGGCCTGATGCGGCGAGAGGCGCTTTGCGCCTGCCGATTGGTCCCTCCGATTGTCTGTCGTGAGGAAGGGTCCAATCCGGACCCTTCCTCATCACGGACAAAGCCCACCTCAAGGCCCCTTAACGAATTATTTAGTCAGTGGCGCCCGTGGCGCCACGGGCGGTTTAAAGATTAGGAACTTCTGGGTACTTTTCAAATAATCTCCTGTATCCTGATTGGCTAACTGGAAGACTTCCCGCTCCTTTGAGCTCATTCCCTCCCTGATTTCTTTCAGGTGAAGGAGAAGAACAATTAGTCAGTTAGACTGCTAGCCCTGTCCCCCTCGCCTTACAAAGTTGTTTCAATTCTCAATAAAGCAGTGGTGGTATTTATTAGTCAGTTCTCTTTTCCCTTCAATAAAATCTATTATAATCTCTGATCCCTTTTCTGGAAATCCATTGAAATTCACTCCCTATGTTATTCTAAGAAGGAGACATATTCTTGAGCAGGCTAAATAAAACGGTGGTTCAAAAGCTGTCTCTGCTCTGCCCCCCCAAATTGCAGTAAACAATCAAATTGGGAGACAGGATGGAGAGTTTGCCTCGCTCCCCGGTAAGATTATTCTATAAGACCTCCTCGCAAAAAAAAAAAAAGACAACCTCATAAATCAGGAGAACTCGACAAGCTTTTCTGCAGTGCACATAACTCACCTCGATACTCATTAGACACTTCTGAGTTTCATTAAGAAGAATATATCATCTTGCAAGCATTGGCTGCCCAGGCTGCTCCTCAAATAAGAAGCATGGCCCCTCCCCTACGACAGCAGCACACTATATGACAAAGAATAGGAAGCTGCAGGTGGAAATCTCAGGATAGCTGCAGGTGCCCAGTGTATCTGAGAGACCGCCTCCCTCCTACAACCCCAAAAGAGCCTTATGGTCTGCCACCTCCAACTGGCTGCTCATCCCTGGCCCCAAAGAAGGTCCTGTCCAAACTCCCACAATTCCGCAGGGCCTGCTAAAGGGAGCTCCTCGACCAGGTATTTGCGTGAGACCGACCGACTCAAATATGTGCTGGCCCCCCCTCTCCCCGATGCCCTTCCATGACTGATAAATCTGACCTGCCCAGGGATTGTCATTGCTGTTCTGTTAAAAATCATTTCCAACTGTTAAAAACACTGTTCTAGTTCCCATGTTATGTTATGATTGTTATTTATAGTATTATTATAATATTCTGTGTAAGCGTTCCACAATGTTTAATGTAAACCGCCCAGAGCCGTAGGGAAGTGCGGTACAGAAACCTAAATAAAATAAAATATCATGGAGAGTGAGAAGCAAAGTAAAACCTCACCAAGTTCACCTGGGATCTCCATAGGTCTCTGTAGGTCCAGACCTCAATCATTCTAAACCCAAAACTTGTAGCTGGAATTTTAGCTCATCTCCAGGTGACAGAGATCAAGTTCTCCTGGAGAGAATGCAGCACTTCCAAAGAAAAGAATTGGTATTTGTTTGTTTGTGGGAAGGGCTAGCTGCATGCCCCAGAAACTGGGTGATTGTAGCTGAGATTGGATTAGGTCAGTTCAGGTTTGTGCATGGCAGGAAAATCCAGCCACAGAAGCACATGGGATGTGCATCACCCAATGTGTGGAAGGAACATAGTTTGATCAGAAACACTGTTCTTTTTGAGAGTCCAGGCTTGCTGACTGGAGTCGTTGGAAGTGGATTGAAAGCATATTCTTTAGTGCAGGGGTAGTCAACCTGTGGTCCTCCAGATGTCCATGGACTACAATTCCCATGAGCCCCTGCCAGCAAATGCTCATGGGAATTGTAGTCCATGGACATCTGGAGGACCACAGGTTGACTACCCCTGCTTTAGAGTGTATGGAAGTGCACCATTAGTCTCTGACCAGGGATCATGTCACAAGGTTAACCTCCCCACCCCTCCATGACAGCACACTGGGAAAGGCTCTTGAGCACTCGACCCTGTGCCATATTAATTTGTTCTGTTAACCCCTTCCTTTGTTGACTTCAAAACCAAGAGCTTGGCTGCTATTTTGATGAATAGCCTGAAATACAACATTACTGCCTTCTGGCTATGTTAACGGCCCTTCAAAATTCACGTTGGCTGCTGGAGTGTGCAGAAGGGATCTGTAGTTTATGTGGGTGCAATTTGGAGGAATCTGTAGTTGAGAGAAGGAGCAGCTATCCACCAGCTTCAGAGTTTGACCTTGTGGAGACCTGTCACGGACCAAGCCTGCTCTTTTGGAGGAGATAAGCAAAACCAGAGATGTTCTTCTTAGAAAAAGGTCCAGAGCTTTATTGTGTCCAAAAAGGTACTTCTGGAAACAGTGATAGAAAAATCTATTGCTAAGAACAACCAGCAGGTGTTCTGACTGAGTAGTAATATCAGGGCTCTCTCAACCTCCCCTCCCTCACAGGGTGTTTGTTGTGGGGAGAGGAAAGGGAAGGCGACTGTAAGCCGCTTTGAGACTCCTTCGGGTAGAGAAAAGTGGCATATAAGTGGCATATAAGAACCAACTCTTCTTCTCCTTCTCCTCCAATACCAGGCTAGATATAGAAGAAGATAGAAGATATATAAGCAATAACCTGCTCGGATCTACATTTCTTTCTTTCTTTCGCAGGATAGAATTATCCTGCACAAATTGATCTAATATTTTTGAAAGCTGTCTGTTCCTGTGGTCAGCTTCCTATACATCTAACAAGCCTCGGAGCGTAAGGTCCAGGTCTACACAATGAGGCTGCTAGAAAAAAAGATCTAAAAATCCACATTTTCCCTTTTTTCCTTCAATAAATATGGGCCACTACCAAGGGACCCTTCCTTGGGGATTTGATGTGTTTGGGGGCAATCTAATTTCTGAACTAATTTTCACCTAATGCTTGTCCAGATATAGATTCAAGCTGCCCTTGGTGAGCTGTCTTACTGAGAATGTGTATTTGTGATTGTGTGGACTTGTGGGAAAACAGAAACTCAATTTCACCCTTCTTTCCCTTTTCCTCTTTTACTGAGTTGTCTGCTTCAGCATCTAGGTTTTTCCATAAGTTCTACTCAGAGGTCTGTTTCCAAAAACTCAAGAGACCAGGATTTTTTTTAAAAAAACACTATTAACTAGGCAACTATTCTAGAAAACACAGTTACTTAAGGAAATCTATATAAGGTATCTCCGACATGGTTTCTGTGGGCACCATAAAACCTGGTGACTAGAGTTACCAGGTCTTCTGGTCCAGATGGAGGTCCCCACTTTCTACATGCACCACCCCCTGAACTACTCTCCTAACTCAATTGAACTTGGAAGAACATTACAATGAGCTTATGTTACCAAGAAGTGAGTTGGCATGCTGGGGGTGGGGGTGCATTCTGATTTTGGGGCAAAACTCTATGGTTTGAAGCAAATTCTACCATAGAATATTCCCAAAAGGTAGATTCACCCACCCATAACCAGGAGACCCCTTGGGATGAGGTGAGATTCTGCATAAGGGCTGGCAGAAAAAAGGGAGAAGACAGAAATCATCATATCCAGTCTTGCATGGGTGAGAAGTCAGACCTCCTCCTCTTGTTGAGAGGCAGTTTACAGCTAGAAAACCATGAACACCCTTCAGTAGCATCTCAAAAATTATACATGTAATACACTGCCTGGCCCCAAAAGACACAAAATTTGGGTGTCAGCCAGAGACAAGCCTGGGCATGTAGTTTAGAAGTATAAGAGTGCCTTTCTACCTAAAGACATCCTCCCAGCCCTAGAGAGTCACATAGTTTAGGACAATGGGTCTCCCAAGAACTTATTGCTTCACCTTTGGATTAACACCCAGCCTCATGTCCCCTCATTCCTTTTCCTAATTAAGCAACACTTAACACTACAAACCCAAACAGGTAGCTTTACCCATCCACTACTCACATATCCTCATGCACCTTCTAAACCAATAGTCCACCTCAGGAAAAATCATCAAGTTATTGTTGCCCCAGGGAGCAGTTTGCCCTATAAAATAAGGCATCCTGATCCATAGTTTCTGGCCTCTCCCTCACTCTGTGGGTCCCCCCCACACACACACACACGAAAATACTGGTCATTTTTGCTGCTGCTTTTGTAGACCTTCTTTCTTTGAGACTTGTATACATCTGTACCTGTTATCTGTAGCTGTTTCCTGTTCCCTGTAAACCGCCCTGAGCCTTCAGGGAAGGGCGGCAAATAAACAAACAAACAAACAAACAAACAAATATTCCCTTCCCCAACATTGCTTTCTCCCTGATTTCCTCTTAGTTGTCCTCGAATGTGTTTTTCCACATGTTTGGATGGGCGTTTTGCCCTTCTTTTTCAATAAAAATACCCCTTTCCAGTAGAACTTCTGCCTGGTTTATTTGGAGAGTGAAGAAAGCATAAGCAAGGGAGCTGGGTCATGCAATGAATCAAATAATTAAGTGGAGTCTTGAACCTTCATTATCACGATCTTAACTTGCCCCCTAATTATTACACCTCCACTTATTATAATTTTTATACCTCACTGCCTGTTGCGGTTTCCACCAGATTAGGCCTACGAACTTTGCTAAAGATTGTTCCTGTACTGAACTCCCTGACACGCAATCCCTCCCAAACTGATTTTTAAGGTATATTTTCTCTGGAGTGTTCCAGAAATATGTATATTCACTACCCACACGCAAGTCTTTATCTTAATAGGCCTTCATTAATACCCTGGTCTCTGATTATCTTTCAATGCTTAATACGCATAAGAAGCTTCCCTGAGGTTAAACTAATATACTTTCAGATTCCTTAATTGCTTGAACAATGAAAACCAAAGATGAGAATATATGAACCTCCTCTCTATTGTGAAAGGTACGAGTCCTCATGGTGCTTAAATGCATTCTGTTGTTCTTTCGCTTCTTGTCCCGCAGGTAGCATTGCCCGGGAATTATCTCTCCCATCAAATGAGCTGAAACTTTGAGTCATAAACCTAGCCTGTGTTATCTTTGCTGCTGCCATTCAAATTGAATAATTTCACACTTCCCTCGTAAACACAAGTCAGGGGTGAAGCTCTGCGCAGAACTAATTTCAACCAAATGAAGTAATTACTCTGAAAGACAATTCGCCGTTACAGGCCTGTGTTTTTTTGTTTTTTGTTTAATCTTCAAGAGCTAATCTGGAAATTTATGGAGCTGCAGGTGGGACTGGGGACTGAGGAGCAGGTAGAAAAAAGAAACATGCTGAAGTACAGCAAGGCTGGATCATCTAGGAGGCTGCACTGGCCGTGGGCTTAGAGTTTGACATAGGCCAGGGGTAGTCAACCTGTGGTCCTCCAGATGTCCATGGACTACAATTCCCATGAGCCCCTGCCAGCAAATGCAGCTGGCATAGGCAGCTTCTCTGGGGGCATTTCATGGGGTGACTTTTGACAGCATAGGCCAATTTGTGGGCACATTCCAAGGGAAGGGCTGTGGCTCAGTGCCCCAGACCGCCTGCTTACCATGCAAAAGGCCTCAAGTTCAATCCCCAGCATATCCAGTTATAGCAGGACCAGGCAGTAGGTGATGGGAAAGACCTCTGCCTGGGAGCCTGGAGGGCCATAAAGAGGGGCCATGGCTGAGTGGTAGATCCTCTGTTTGACATGCAGAAGGTCCCAGGTTCAATCCCTGGCACTTCCAGTTAAGAGGACTGGGCAGTAGATGATGTGGAAGACCTCAGCCTGAGGCCTTGGAGAGTCCTGGAGAGGGGCTGTGGTTCAGTGGGAGAACATTTGCTTGACATGCAGAAGGTCCCAGGTTCAATTCCCAGCACCTCCAGTTATAGCAGGACCAGGCAGTAGGTGATGGGAAAGATCTCTGCATGAGACCACAGAGACTCACTGCTAGTCTGAGTTGTCAAGACTGACATTGTTCCATGTGAACCACTTCTGAGCCCCCGAGGAGGGCGGTGTATAAATGTAATAAATAAATAAATGGGTGGATGGATTCAAGGTCTGATACAATATTAGGCAGCTTCATGTGTTCATGCTATGAGACTGGCCTCTATTGTATTGCAACTAGTCACTGTGCTTGTGCCAAGCAGAGGCCCTTCCACTGAGCTCTGCCGGGCTTTTGATAGCAGATGAACAGATTTCTATGGCTGCTATAGCCAGAGAAGGAGCTACCTATATTATAGCTTCTGTTCCACCTGCAGGTGATTATGTTTTAGGCTAAGTTTTAGATTTTGTCATAAAGTGCGGGCCCTTTCCCGGCTTTGTAAGCCACCTGGAAGCACGGCTGATGGCAAGAAGAGTGGGATATAAGTGCTTTAATTAAAAAAAAGAAAGAAAAGGAGTGATGGAACAACGCATTCATTATAGAAATTAACTCTGCATAGACAGCGCCGCTCGGAAGGAAACCGTTCCAAATAGTTCTCCCTGGAGGCACGTTGTATTGTTGAACATTTGGAAGACTAACTGAGCCAGGCTGGATATAAAGCTCATTCTCAGTGACTCATTTGGCCCCAAAAATGGCATTCTTCCAGGTTTTGTCTGCTCCTTCCCTCCCTCCTGGAGATCTCTCTGTTGGTTTTCTTCCTTGCGTCCTTTCTGTTTGCCTGTGAAACCCAGGGATGCTTGCTGCCCCTTAGGTCACTTTGCAGTTCCTCTAGCTGTTTGCTGCCTCCTCCAAGTTTAATGTCATCCACAAACAAGACCTCAGGTGGGTCACGTGCCAGAGGAACGCCGGGGAGAAAGGGGAAGTGCGTGACTCAGCTGCACAGAAGAATCACGCTCAGATTTGTTTCCTTGAGCTTGGTCATGAAGCTGGCTGCCAGGAACCGGAATAGATTCCTCTATCCTGCCCTTTAAGTAGCATTTTTATGCTTCCAACTCCTTATGCCTACTTGGTCACCTTCCCCATCCCCTCTAAAGCTACATCTATGTTTCTTTTTCATCTAGAGAATGTGAGAAGAGCCCTGCTGGATCAGACCAGTGGTCCATCTAGTCCAGCATTATGTCTCACACAGTGGCCAACCAGTCCCTCTGGAGCGGTGGTCCCCAACCACTGGGCTGTGGCCCGGTGCCGGGCCACGAAGGCCCCGGCACTGAGCAGAGCTCCCTCTCCCCGCCCCCCCCCAGGCCGCAAGCTTCTTTTTTCAGGAGGAGGGGGGAGAGGGAAGTTCGGCCGCATGCGCAAATGCACATGTGCGGCTGGGCTATGCATGCACGTTTGTGCAATGCGCGGCCGTATGCACGGCCGTTTCAAGCATGTGCGCATGCGCTGTCCGCCCACACATGTGCATTTGCAGCCGCACATGGTGTAAACGTGCATGCATGGCCCACCCACGAATGTGCACATGCGCTGAGGGCCCACGCATGCGGTAGACAACCTTGATGGACTAAGGGTCTGATTCACCTTAAGGCAGCTTCTCCCGTTCATCCTGCAGGAAGGAAGAAGTGGAATAGAGGAAGAGCAGAACAGGAAGGCTCCCGACTTGAATACTGGCATCGGTCGCCTTGAGAGGTGAGATGGGACACCATTTGTTCCACTTAATATTTCTGGTAAGAGCTTGGAGGAGGAGCGTGTCTCATGGCTTAAGTGCCACTCAGTGCTTAACACCCACTCAGGGCAGCTGTCCCGCCCTGAGTGCCTCCTCCTCCAATCGGCTTGCCTGTCTGTCCAGCAGCCAGCCAATCACCTTCCGTACCACATACCTGACCATCCTTTCCTCCTCCCACTTCCCTCCGAGGCTGCAGATGCCTGCTGCATGAGAGCTCCCCCTGCTGGTGAGTTCCCTAACAGCTGCCTGCAGCCTTTCCAGGTCCTGGGAGAAGGGGGAGGCCATCTGCAGAATTCTTCCAACCCACCCCGCTAATCTAGCACCCATTGTATTCCTGAATGCAACGGGCTTGGCCCCTAGTTCTTAACAAAAGCAGATACAACCACAGAAGAACAGTCCCACACTCCAGTGGTTTAATCCCACCCAACTTTGAAGCATACAAATTCAGGGCTTCCATCTTGCCCTGGTGGATTTTAAAAGTCCCGTTTTCTCTTCTTCTCTTCTTCTCTACATTTATAGCCCTCGGTTCTCCCCCACCCCCCTCCCAAATCCACAGGCATCCATCTCTTGATAGCATTAAGGCACTCCAGGTAGTAAATATCATATCTGTATAAGTTTTATTTTACATAGAAATACCTGGATTACTCATTCTAGCCTACTTTATGTCTGCCTCTTCTGCCCATAAATCCAGTGAAGCTGGTCGCCTCCTGCAAGCCATAAAAGCCATTTGTCTTCCATGCCAGAGAGGGAAGCGGCCTCGGGAACACCATGCGAAACATGAAATGCATAATACGGTGCTTTGTTCACACACAAAAAAAATGTATTGCAGGCTGTATTTGCAGGGAGAAAGATTATGGCTTGCAGGAATGGGTTCTTGGAAAGATCGGAGAGCCCCCACGGGGACCTCCCAGGGCGCCCGGTCCCAAGTGAAATGCAACTTTTCTCTTGGGAGAAATGCAACTTATCTCCTACCCCCACCTCTTCTTTTCTCCTTGCCATTAAGTCACTGTTGACTTACAATGACCATCCCCTCTCCCGGGGCTTTGAAGACAAAAGACATCCAAGGCGGTCTGCCGTTGCTTGGCTTCTGTGTATTGACCCTGGACATTCTTGGTGGTCTCCCACATACTCATCGTGGTCTCTCCTGCATAGCTTCAGAGCTCTGATGACATGGGGCCAGCCCGGGCTCTCTGGCAGGCAATCCAAACAGTATATCCAAAGGTGTGGACTGCAGCGCTAGAGCATTGGAATTGGCTCGTCCTCAAGCGTGCCACCTTAGCATACCCAGAAGGAACATCTGTGTTGCAGGTACCTCTGAGTAATTGCTGGGCTCGGAGAAATGCCACTTGATATTGTTCGCACAGGTTTGAGGAGGACTGGGGTGAGGGGGACAGGAGGTGGTTTAATCCAGGAGTAGGTGTGCAGGCTCCGCCCCCTTCCAGGCACAAAAACCAGGAGGAAACTTACCTGTGCCGTGGAGGAGGAGAAGGGGAGCAAAGGAAGTGGGTGATTCCCTAGTGATGGGATGGTGATAACAGCTTTCTGAAATTATTATTCGAATATCAGTTGCTTATTGGAAACTGACTGTGAATTTGCATATTAGTTGGCTTTTAACTCTCCCTGAGATATTCTGTTGCTCAGTGCAGGAGAAAGATGCATCTCTTTGCCTGCTTCTGACCTTTCGCCACCAGTAAATAGGAAGAACAGGCAGCCCTAAGGCTGTTCTTCTTGAATATGGTCCAGATAGGTTTTAACACTGAAACAAAACATCATATAGATAAATTGAAATATAGGGCTTCCTTCCTTCCTTCCTTCCTTCCTTCCACCCATCTCCCAGGGGATGAGAGAGCTCTGAGAGAACTGTGCCTAGCCCAAGGTCACCCAGCAAGCCTGATGTATCTAAGTGGTTTATAGTCTCCTTCTCTCCCTCTTCCCACACCAGACACCTTGTGAGGTAGGTGAGGCTGAGAGCTCCGTGACTGGCCCAGGGTCACCCAGCTGGCTGCATGTGGAGGAGGAGCAGGGAATCCGATCCAGCTCTCCAGATTAGAGGGTCCCAATTAACACCTGCACCAAGCAAATCATAAAATCCCTGTTATTGTCAAGGACTTTTCACACATGTACCTTTTCCATCAGCCTCATGGGAGTTGTAGTCCCATGCTCTGCGTCCTTTAATTACCTAACCCAGCCAGGCATGACTCCAGATTTCGCCTCCCGAACAGCCGCAAGGCAGAAGAAAAGGAGACCAAAAACACCACCGCTGCCTGCATAGCTCTGTCTCTCATGACGGCAAAGATTATCGAGGGCCATGAAACACGCTAAGCCAATGAATCCTCCCGCTCTGTTTCAAATGAAGAGGAACCACACTGGCTCAAACGGAGTGATTTCTCTCCTTAAATAAGGAAGTCCAGCCTTGGGGAACAGCCCCACAAGTCAGAGGAGGTGGATTCCTTTCCTGGGGGCACAAAACTTCTGTAGCCATTTGATGTCGCGAGCAGGTGAAGACACGGAGAGCTCGGCTTGATCCTGTCGCCGTGCCGCCGTGCCGCGCATTAAACAGAGCGTGAAATTGCAAGAAGAGAAAATGAAGCGCACCAAAAAGATCAGGGACCGGCGTCAGCCAGGGGCGAGGGCCAAGAGTCTGTTTGTGAAAGAGCAGTAGGGATATGTCATTCATCTGCATTGGCACCGTGAGCCGAATGGAAAAGGAGGCCTGGAGGTGTGCAGCAGTCGTTAAATAAGTAAGGTTGCCAACTCCAGGTTAGGAAGCACCTGGAGATTCGAGGGTGGAGCCGGGGAGATGGGCTGAGAGAGGGGGAGGGACCTTGCTGGGGTATAACGCCTTGAAGTCCACCTTCCAGAGCAGCCTTTCCCTCCAGGAGAAGTGGAATGTAATGTTTTGGATATGGAATTTTTAAGTGAATGAATGATTTCTGTAATCTGGGGATCAATTCCAGGGGCTTTCCCGCAAATTGGGCATTATCGTGTGAAGCCTGCTGTAAGGGAAAGCGCTAGAATTAATTGCGACTCACCAGCACTCCACACCTCTTGAGCTGTCTCACATGATGTTTCTGGCTAATTTTTGTGCATCTTGCACCCCTCACTCACTTGCGGAAAAGCAAAGTGAGTGAGGAGTGCAAGATGCACAAAAATTTAGGCTTGTTGCACTTTCGCCTGCCTACCACTGACAATCCCTTTGGGCAACCAATCCCCCTCCGGCACTTCCAGAATTTTAAAAAATATACTTATTCATTTAAAGTAAGTATGGAACCATAGAACCCTAGAGTTGGAAGGGACCTCCTGGGTCATCTAGTCCAACCCCCTGCACTATGCAGGACACCCACAACCCTCTCGCTCATCCCCTCTAACCTGCCACCCCCTTGAGCCTTCACAAAATCAGCCTCACCGTCAGATGGCTCTCCAGCCTCTGCTTAAAAATCTCCAGAGATGGAGAACCCACCACCTCCCGAGGAAGCCTGTTACTGTAATAAACAAACGAACAAACCATGCCTCCAAAAGTGCAAAACGGGGAACTACCAGATCCTCATTTGCACTGACCTGAACCATGTTTAGTATTACACTTGTATTATTGTACACAAACGTACAGTATCATACAGTTATTACTCATGATGATTGTCTTTATGCTGTTTTGTAAATGATTATTTTGCACTTTTGTAAATATTATTTACCGTAGTTTCAGGGCCACCAATGCACAGAGCCTCCTTTACTTCCGGGGGTCTGGCCAGGAGGTGTGGCCATCTGACATCACTCCCGGGACACTTTGAAGCCTCAAAAAAACAAAACAAAACATTTCAGGGACTCCTCTACTTTCAAAAGCTTGGGGAAAAAACCCAGCCTTAATGGCTCGACTCAACTTTTTATGAAGTCTAGCGGGCATGAGCACTCAAGGTTTCCATGTACCTGTGATCTTTGGGGCCGATTAACATTCGCGTTGCATCCTTGCCGTTTCCAAGCGGGGATCGTCCCCCTGCCCAAGAGCATGAATTTTGGATGACGCTGTTTCCATCAAAGCTATGCCGAACCGCTATCGCATGAAATTTTAAATTGGCCAGGGACTTTGAAAATGTGTTTAACAAACCTTCCTGAATGTTTTGGCATGCCTGGCCTGACGCTTGAAATTGTAACCGTCCATGGAATCTGGCAGGCTTCATTATTTCGGTGCCACTCCTCTCATGCGGAGCACGAGCCAGAGGCGTAGTTGTGCCACTTAAGCCACGGAACAAGACCTCTTCATGCTGGGCGGCGTGCAGGCACAGAACAAAACGATGTCCGGACTGGAAGAAAAGGCCTGCTGGACGCTGGGGAAAATGGCAGCATGAAAAGCAATAATGGAGCGGCAGCCAGTATAATTAGAATGGGAAGCCACAGATAAATGTTTTTAGTACGGGGAAGTTACTCCCAACTTTTGGACCGTTATTCGTGGTGGATAGCAGGTTGACTGGAGAATTAGTCAACCTGCTCTTGGGTGAAAATGGCTTCCAAGAATTTTCTTGGATGCTTTAGGATGCTTAGGGCTGATCCTGCGTTGAGCAGGGGGTTGGTCTAGATGGCCTGTATAGCCCCTTCAAACTCTATGATTCTATGATTCTAATCAGCTTGGTGTAGTGGTTAGGAGTGTGGACTTCTAATCTGGTGAGATAGGTTTGATTTCTGCTCCTTCCCCGCATGCAGCCAATTGGGTGACCTTGGGCTCACCACAGCACTGATAAAACTGTTCTGACCAAGTAGGAATCTCAGGGGTCAGCCTCACTCACCTCACAGGGTGTCTCTGTTGTGGGGAGAGGAAAGGGAAGGAGATTGGAAGCCGCTTTGAGACTCCTTCAGGCAGAGAAAAGTGGCATTTAAGAACCAACTCTTCTTCTTCTTCTTCGATATCAGGGCTCTCTCAGCCTCACCTCCTTCACAGGTGTAAGCCACTTTGAGACCCCTTTGGGCAGTGAAAAGTGGCATAGAAGAACCAAATCTCAATATGAATTGGACCCTGAGTTTTGTAGCCATGATGCCAAATCCCTTTGGGATACCCACAAGAGGAAAGGAAAAGCTCCTCCTGACCGGGACGAGAAATGGAAGAAGAGAGGGGGGGGGACTCTCCCAACTGTACAGGCATGAAAGCAGTGCATATAACCAAACTTATCTGCTTTCATAAAGAGACAGGCTGAATAATGAACTTCGAATTCACTTCCAATTCATTTTGCTACTGGATTCTACAATGTGAAATTAAGATCCCCCATCCCTGGGCGATGTTGTTGGTGGCCCGTTGACTTCACTTCCAGGTTGCACCAGAAATGAAATCATCATGTCAGCGACTTGCCAGCCACAGTCTGGAATTTGGGCAAGACTTCTGCGTTGGAAGCCATTTTCACCCAAGAGGTTTTGCCCAAATGCCAGAGCACCACTGTGACATTGCAAAGCCATGATGTTGCTTCCGGCATGTTTCCACATCTCTGGCAATGTAGCCTTGGTCTTCTTCCCACTCTTGGTAAGCTGCCCCCCACCTAATTTCCAGGAGGGATGTTGTCATGAACCCCTGTTCCTGACCTATAGTTTTCGTCCCTTTTGATGTTAGGCTTTTTCCTTTGTACTCCCGGATCTCCCGTAAAGCTGTGGCACCTTCCTGAGCCTGCTTGAAAGTGCCCCTCCCATCCCTCTCTTGCATTTCAAAGCATCCTCCCACATTCCCTCCCTCATCACATCTTGCAAGGATGGCCTTGCTGGGAGCTCAGGCTAAACACCCGATGGCCGGATGGGCTGTTTTGGCACCTTGTAGATCAGATGCAGCTGTATTGCCCTTTCTGTATGAATCTCTATTCCTGCCTATGCCCCCTTTTTCCCCTCCAAGGTATATAAGCTTTGTAACCCCCTTCCCTAACGTCTCTGTCAAGATTCCTGTTTGTGAGCTTGTTTGTGAAGTGCTGATTCATGTCCTGATTCTCCAAATAAAGACTTCAACTTAAAGCTCCAGCCGGAAGCCCGAAAGTCATGTCTGTCATGCAGATCTGCGGGGTCTCAACCGCCTGGCATTTGCTGGCAGGGGCTCATGGGAATTGTAGTCCATGGACATCTGGAGGACCACAGGTTGACTACCCCTGGACTAGATAACCCATGAGTTTCCTTCCAACTCTATGATTCTATGATTTGAAAGTGGCCGTACCGTGGCAGCACGAGGACGTGGTCATCGTTTGTCTGGTCTGAACCTGAGACCTTCTGAATGCCAAGCAGTCCTCAGATTCAGCATAAAATAGTTTCAAGTGTTCAAGTTAAATCCCAAGGTCGGATGTGAGCCATCCCTGCAAGAGCGCGTCGCCGGACGATTTTCAGTGGCGCCCCGTTAAATGACTGCTTTGTGAAGTGACGTAGTTTATCATGAAACATATCATTCACTCTGTAGTTTAAGGCTGAGAGTCAATGATTTCCCACAGCCCTTGTCTTCTCTTGATGGGCAAGGTTGTACCGGAAGACTTTGGGCAGCGTTACATTTCGACTCGCTCTCTTTTTATTTATTTATAGACGTTATTAATTTTACAGTTCACGGGGGAGGCTCTTAAATAATTTCAACGCTTTCGTCTCCTGTCCAGGGGTTAAAAAAAAAAAAAACACCCTTTTTCGCCTCGGGCTGTATAACTTAGGAGGAAAACTTCCACGGCATTCAGTGCATTTGTAGAGCTCGCTCCGCATAAGCAGAACTCACGTATCCATTTGAGTACAGAAAGAGAGAGTTCATTTTCTTTCATCGTTAGGCCTTGGGGGGGGGGTTTAAGCCCTTGAAAGTCATTAGCAATAGGCTGGGAAGGTATGAAATAAAGGGCAGTGGTTAATGATGGGCACTAGTTTATAGGAGAGGCAGCATGGTGCAGTGGTTAAGGGCAGCGGTTTTGAATCTGGCAAGGCGGGTTTGATTTCCCACTCCTCCACATGCAGCCATGCTCCCCCCCAAACCTCCAAGAGATGCTGGAGTTGGTGACCCTTCTTGAGGACACGTAGAGAGGGGTCTTGGGTGCTGGTCTGCAGAGGCTTTGGCAGTCTTCTATAGAAGTAAGCAGTAAGTATGTTGTGACTTCCTTGCCAGGGTATCTGTTTTATGTTTTTTTTCGGGGGGGGGGCACCACCCCTGAACCCTCTAGGTTTCTGTATGTTAGTTCTAACTATGCCTTACTTGTAGCAGCTTGCTTTGTTCTAATAAAGAAACTTTTCTAGAAGTAAGCAGTCCCTTTTTGCTCCCGGTTTCTGAACATCTTCCCATCTTCTGTCCACCATTTCCCCCAGGGGCCGTTAGCCTCTTTTGCCTCTCCTTTCTGCGATAAAAGTACATTGTCAAAAATATAATAACGGCAGCTAATGGGCCTTGAGGAGGATCATAGGACTGCAACTTTTTTAAAGCCCACCCCCCACCCCCAACATCGTGGACGACGGTTGTGGAAGATGCAGCGAATGGGTTGCAGAAAAGTGGAGCAAAAAACCCAGCTGAAATTCTGCAAAGGGGGAAGGGAGGGAAATAAATCCAATGGCACAGTGGAGATTAAGCATGCAAATTGGGGAAGTTTATGCACATATGAAATGGGCCCAGGCAGGTGATAAAGGAGAGATGAAGAGCGGAAGAGCAGTGCATGCAATTGACTCCAGCGGTTCAATACAGGTCATCCCATTTGTTGGGAGTCAAATGAGCTTCAAGTGCCAAACTTTGGGGCCCCCACTAATTCTTAATAATTAAGCCAAACGATCCTCTGAGTTCACTGAGAGTGGCCATCGAACGGGACCCAAAGCGAAAGACGACACAAATGAAAGTTCTCCTCCTGGGGCCTGGAGAACGGCTGAGCCCTTTGGAAGGAGACGGAAAGACTTTTGAGAACACCAAATGTGCCGTTGATTTTTAACACAAGGATGGCTCCAGGGTTGTAAGGGGGGGCACACCATGCAGCGTCCCCCCCTCCCAAGGGAACAGCTGTGACAAACAGATGAAGGCAGATACAAGGGTGACCAGGGTGTATTATGCATGGCAGGAATAGCATGTGCCAGAGTGGCGATCATGTGACATTGCAGCTGACCATGGCCTGCCAATCAGCGTCTAGCACAATGGAGGAATTGGCCCCTCACCTTTTGCTGTGATAAGTCCATCTTTCAATGCATAATTCAGGCACAAAAACAATACCGTTTTAAAAAAATGATGATTTTAAAGGGTCGGCGTCTTAACTTTGACGAAAGCTTTACATACATAACCCCCCCAACCCCCCCCTCTCAGCCACCTACAGGGGATTAGGAGATGGAGTCTAAAGTGGTGTACTGGATTCTACTATGTGAAAGGAAGGGAGATGAAGCTAAGAGAGCTCTAAGAGAACTGAGATTGGCCCAGGGTCACCTAGCTGGCTACATACGGAGGAGCAAGGAATCAAACCCGGCTCTGCAGATTAGAGGGCACAACTGAACCATCCTGGTGTAGCCAGGAGATTCAAGGCTTGTCTGGCAGCAGGACAAGAGAGGTTCAAAGATGGCTTGGCATTGCCTGTCTGTGTTTATCATGCCCCTAGTGTTCATTGGAGGAACTACCACTCAAATCCTAAGAGGTCTCCCATCCAAATATTAGCCTGGGTCGGTTCTGCTTTCCTTCTAAGATCCGACAAGATCAGGGTTTCCTGGTCTATGATGGTCAGGATAGTCCTGCAACATTGAAAATACATTGCAGTGTTAGATGAAACTATGGAGCAGTTTGCATTGTTAGGCGAACTGGCAAAATGTCACAGGCTTATTGCCGTGTCTTGCAGTGGTAAAAATAACAAGGACTCAAACACTTAATAATTCCACCCTTCCCCCTCCAGCTCAGTCCCTCTTTCCTAGTCAGGCAGCAGAACTCTCCGTCTGATGCCCGTACGAGGTGATGCTGCCGTCCCTGCTGTTAGTTCCTCTCCGTGTATCCTCTCACCATATATCTTTAAGATTACTTTAGATTTTTAATGCTCCTCAAGCTGTGACTACAGCTAAATTTTCTCAGTTGGCAGTTTCTTGCGACGTGTGATGGAGGGTCACCTGAGTTATCCTTTGTTCCATCTCTCTTTCTGCTGCATCGCTTCAATTCCTATTTTCAACTCTTTCCCAAATATACTCCAAAGTTGCCCTTCCTCCCTTCTATTCAAACATTTCCTAAAGGAGCCAGTTTGCTGTCGAGAAATTTCTGGTCATTTGGGGGTGGAGCCTAGGGGTGGGGTTTGGGAAGGGGAGGGACCTCAGCAGGGTGTAATATCTTAGACTCCGCCTTTCAAAGCAGCCATTTTCAACAAGGAATTGCTTCCTGGAGTTAGAATCACAGACTCATAGAATCATAGAGTTGGAAGGGGCCATACAGGCCATCTAGTCCAACCCCCTGCTCAACGCAGGATCAGCCCTAAGCATCCTAAAGCATCCAAGAAAAGTGTGCATCCAACCTTTGCTTGAAGACTGCCAGTGAGGGGGAGCTCACCACCTCCTTAGGCAGCCGATTCCACTGCTGAACTACTCTGACTGTGAACATTTTTTTTCCTGAGTTGTAACCCCTGGAGAACCTGACTCTCCCACCTAGAATGGAGCTCTTCTACTATGCTTTTGGTTGGGTTCAATGAGTTGGTCTACTGGGCCCTCCAGACACCCCCCTTCCTATCAGATATGCCCACTGGATACATAATCGGTCTGACCACCTGTTAAGTTATGGTTAAACGTTCAAATGGTTAATGGTTAAATGTTTATCATTATAATAATTATTATTACATTTATTACCCACCACTCCCTAAGCCGGCTCATGGCGGGTTTCGAGACGTCCAACTAAAAACCCCACTGAAATGTACACAAAACTATATTAAAATAGATAGCATGGCTGAACAGCCCCATCCCCACCTCCACCTCCCAACCCCCACCCATCCCTACCTCTAGAGCAGGGGTAGTGAACCTGTGGTCCTCCAGATGTCCATGAACTACAATTCCCAGGAGCCCCTGCCAGCATTCGCTGGCAGGGGCTCATGGGAATTGTAGTCCACGGACATCTGGAGGACCACAGGTTCACTACCCCTGCTCTAGAGGGAAGAGGAACGGTTAAAACGTTCTTGCAATCTACTGAACTCTTGGAGCATGTTGTAGCTTACTGTGGACTGGAGCCTGTATATTGAGCCAGGTTGTGAACCGCCTTGAACCAGAAGGGTGGGCAGTATCAAAATTTAATAAATGATAATAATAGAACTGAGGGTTTTTTTGTTGTTGTTCTGTTTTGTTCGTTTTCATCTCAAGGACCAGAGTAGCTCCATGATTTTCTCCTCTAGTCCCTCCGTAGGTGGAGAGTGCTGCTGGTGAATTATCCACTGACGGATGTACCGAGATGTTCCAGCAAAAACGTACAAGTCATCGGCAAACATTGCTGAAGACAACTACAGGAAAAGCTAGTCACGATAATAGGATACAGCTGAGAGTAATAATGGACGTAACAGCGTCTTCGCAGTGGAGATGTTGTTAATGTCTCCCAAGGCGCCACGAGCCCTGCAGCTTGAAAAATGCATGCTGCAGTTTGGCTATTGCTCCTGGGAGCGCTATGAAGTTCGAGGAGATACTTCACTACCTAGCCAGGGTTTCTTTTCTGCTTCTAATTGCAGTGATTTGAAGCAGAGGATTGTAATGTCTAGGGAATGACCTAATGGGGGAGGGAGGGATCAAAGATCTAAATCCTATACTGATGTCGGCGATTTCTTTTACCCAGAATCCTCAGGTAATCCCTGAGGTGATTACTCAGGTAATCCCTAGAGCATTAGAGAAGGCCATGGTTTCAAGGAGGTGGTGAACTCCCCCTCACTGGCAGTCTTCAAGCAAAGGTTGGATACACACTTTTCTTGGATGCTTAGAGCTGATCCTGCATTGAGCAGGGGGTTGGACTGGATGGCCTGTATGGCCCCTTCCAACTCTATGATTCTATGATTCTAATTTGGGTTCATTTTCAAAGTTTTGTTTTGTTTCCTTCATTTCCCTCTTCTTGAAGAGTTTGCCCCAATCCCATCTTCTGGCTCCTCTCTCCCTCCCCAAGAATTCTCAAAAATAATGGTCAGAGGATCCAAAATGACTTCTGCAAGTTTCTGAGAGCAAAGAGCTTTAATCTGGAGAATCGGGTTCGATGCTCCGCTTCTCCACATGCAGCCGTCTGGGCGACCTTGGGCCAGTGACAGTTCTCTCAGAGTTCTTTCAGCTCCACCTATCTCACAAGGTATATGTTGTGGGGAGGGGAAGTGTAGGTGATTGCCACTTTGAAACGCCTTCAGGTACTTAAAAACAGGGTACAAAGGACCAGCTCCTCTTCTTCTCCTTCCTCCTCCTCCAACTCCTTCTTCATCTTTTTCTTCTGCTTCCTCCTCTTCCTTCTTCTGCATCTTCTGCTTATTTTGCTTCCTCCTCCTCCTCCTCTTCTTGTCACACCATGATTTAAGGAAAAAGCAATGGGCTTTAATGCACCTTTTCCTGAAGTGTTGGTTACCTACGGCAACATCATCTCTGGAAGCTCTTGATGCGCCCCCTGGAGGTCCAACCTAGATCACAGCCCTGGCCACTTTCCACGGAGCAGGGCCGCCTGCCTTGAGTTCCGCTCTGCAGCAGGTTTTCCTTCCAGAACTGCGCTAGGAAGAAGTGTCATGGTAACCAAATGATTTGATCGGTGGGCTGTGACAAAGAAAACAAGCAGGAAAAAGAGAAGGGGGAGAAAGGGACTCAATCTCCAGGAAAAAAAAAAAAGCTGAGAACTACAGACTACTTTGCTGGCTGAAAAAGCATTTTTCTGCAATAATGGAAAATGTCAGAGAATCCCCTTGATAGAGCTAGAAAATATAGAACGGCATAGCTCCCCTCGTCTCTTTTGGGAGCTCAAAAGGTTGGGGGGAGGGGGGAGGGAAAGGTGGAAGGACCCAGAATGACTCACAGCACAGGACTACTAAAATTACATACAGGTTCCAGTGGACGGTTTTGTGTTTCATCATCACTAGAGACTCTTCCTGAAATCTCCTTCTCTGAATCTCACCCCAGTTCTTGAAGTTCCAAATGATCGGGTTGGGTTTCCTAAGCAGAGCTGAGCTGCAAATTTAGTTTCAAATATTGGACAAAGCATTGCTCGGGTGTGCTTCCCCGCTTTTTGTCTGGGAAACGGTTCTTTTGCCCTTGCTTGAGAACAGAACTCAAATCTCGCGATTTTTATTTGCTAGCAAGATCCTTGCAATGTTGGGAGTCATTTAATGCCAGGGTAGTCAACCTGTGGTCCTCCAGATGTCCATGGACTACAATTCCCAGGAGCCCCTGCCAGCAAACGCTGGCAGGGGCTCATGGGAATTGTAGTCCATGGACATCTGGAGCACCACAGGTTGACTACCCCTGAGAACAGCATTGGAATCAAAGCTCCCCTCCCTTTTGACAGGTTCCTTTGTGTGTGTGTGTGTGTGTGTGTGTGTGTGTGTGTGTGTGTGTGTGTGGGGAGGGGGTGTTATTGCAAAAGGATTTTAAAATGGTTCAAGGGTTAAAACAATCCCTGATGTGACCAGCATTGAAGAAGAAGAATTGGTTCTTAGATGCCGCTTTTCTCTACCTGAAGGAGTCTCCAAGATTTTCCAGAGAAAGTGTCCCATGTTGCATCTATAAGAATAATATTTTAAATGTATAGCCTGCCCTTCCGAATGCTCTGGATGGGTAACATCAGCAAAATCAGCATGTACTTTAAAACTATCAACATACACAGTCAGCCCTTCTAAAATACCCAGACAGGAGATTCCTCTAGAAGGGAGCCAGTCTTCTCCTTTCTCCTTCTCCTCCTAGTGGTGAGATCAGCTGCTCAATGCGGTCCTGGACCATAAGCACTATGGAACCGTTTGAGGTCCCACAGGGCCCTGATATCTCCAGGAGCTTGTTCCACCAGGCTGGGGCCATCTAACGTGAATGCATGTTGAATTGTTGAAGATCTTCACAGTCAGATGGTTGTTTTGGGCTTTCCAGGCTGTGTGACCATGGTCTGGTAGGTTCTAGTCCTTGGCATTTTACCTGGGACTGTGACTGGCATTTTTCAAAGTAGGACATGGAGAAATACCAGGACAGAGAGAGTCCCATCTTGTGTGTCCTGCCTCTGAAAACACCAGCCACAATTTCTGGCAAAATGTTTGGGAAGAAAACTACGAGATTATGGCCACACAGCCGAGAAAGCCCACCACAACCAGTGGATGTATTTTCTTTACTTCGGGTTTGAAAACTCTTCCTTCACCTCCTGCTTTGTTTCTTGAGCTGACGATGCACATTTCTTGATGAAAGAGGGACTCTACCAGCTAAGCAACAACAAACCTTCAGGAGCTCAGACCATCCTTCCCCTTCTGATCTGTAACAGTATTATTAAAACATTACCATTTCATATTATGTCCCGGGCGACATACACAGCACCTTCACAAAGCAAATAATTTTATTTTTAATGAGGTTTGCAGTGACAGCAAAGCATTTTATTTTGTCTTAATAAGCCGTGCCGTGACAGCAAAATGCATAATTTTAGAAATGAGGCTTATGCAGTCTCTTACCTATGATATTTCATGGCAATGACTAATAACATTCAGAAACCTCAAGCCAAATTAGCATTTCAGTCCCCCACCCCCCTTCCAACAATTCTCTCGAAACACCTAGCTTTGTTTTGTGTTTGTTTGATATATAACAATGGAAACACCTCGTTATAAGAGAATATTTATTCCTTCATCACCCATGAAGGACACGATCCAGAGGCTCAGACCAATTTGCCTGAAAATGACATTCTGTTCCAGTTCAAGTTAAAAGACAAAAGTAACTGCTGACTGCAAGTAAGTTATTCAGCTCATGATAATCAACTTAAAATATTTACGGGCTGACTTGGAAATAAATATCGCCCAAGGAGAATGTGCACAAAGCAGTTCTTGGCTCATTTAAGAGCAGAAAATGTTTGATTTTTAAAAACAATTAAAAAAAAACTAGCAAGGGGATATTCCTTAGCAGGAATATGCCACTGAGGAAAAACTCCAGTGAGAGTATTGGGTTTTCAATTGACAGAGCTAATCTACACAGCGTCTGGTCAAGCAGGGCTGTCATTTGACAGAGAGGGTTTGGGGAGACAGGTGGGTGCTCACAATTTAAACCAGGGGTGGGCAAACTGTGGCCCTCCAGATGTCCATGGACTACAATTCCCATGAGCCCCAGGCAGGGGCTCATGGAAATTGTAGTCCATGGACATCTGGAGGGCCACAGTTTGCCCACCCCTGAATTAAACCAAAGTGTCAGTTGAAACCTTTTGAGAAAGAGAAGGTAGAATCCTGCATAGTTGGTGAAGAGAAGTCACAGAAGCTTTCCCTAAAACGTCTGTGTATGAGGGAAGAACTTGGGCCACCTGAGGTGGACTTTGGTTCATCCAGGAAGGGAGAAAATTCTGATTCAAGTTTATAGTGCCTATTTTCTAGGAACCAGGGAGAGCTCAAGTAAATTGTATCGAAAACAAAGTTCCAAGAAAAATAAATGTGTTTGGGGATAAACGCAGCGAAAGAAACCTCTCAGTGTAAAGGAATTCATACCATCTGTAAGAAAAGCCTGTGAAGAACTGAAAAGCTGGTGATTTGAGACATGGATGCTGTGAAACAACTGTTTTGTAAAAAAAAAAAATGTGATTCCTTCTTTCCAACAACCCTTTCCCTTTAGTAAATAAAATGTGTCCTTAGTTTGTTTGAAAAAAGGCTTCGGTACCATTCTGACAAAGCGATTGTGAAGAAAAGGCAGCTCTTCCCCTAGAACCCTCCAAGAAAATTAAGATCAAGCAGTAGAAATATGCTCAGGCTCCCTGGCCCCAGAGAAATAAAAGTGGCCTTGAGCAAGGGCAGGGCTTTTTTTTGCCCCTGCCCTAGGCTAATGGAAGCCAACTCCCTGGAGAGATCAGGACCCCCAGGACCTAAAACACTTCTGAAAAGCCTGCAAAATGGAGCTCTTCTGCCAGGCTTATAGCTCATGCCAGGAAATAAATCTCTCAGGATATTGGCCTCCCTGTGTGAAAAATGCATCCGCAGACAGAAAAACCCTCCAGACTGTACCCAACCCTCACCGAGTAATGATAAGCAGAGGTGCTTTTCATATGTAAAATGTTTTATTGAACTTTATTGAAATGAAATATTTTTTTATACCTTCCCAGAAGGTCCCAGGACTGAATAATGCCAAGAAGAAGAGGAATGAGAGGAAGAGTTGGTTCTTATATGCCGCTTTTCTCTACCCGAAGGAGTCTCAAAGTGGCCTTCCCTTTCCTCTCCACACAACAGACACCCTGTGAGGGAGGGGAGGCTGAGAGAGCCCTGAGATTACTGAAGAAGAAGAAGAAGAAGAAGAAGAAGAAGAAGAAGAAGAAGAAGAAGAAGAGTTGGTTCTTATATGCCGCTTTTCTCTACCCGAAGGAGGCTCAAAGCAGCTTACAGTCGCCTTCCCTTTCCTCTCCCCACAACAGACACCCTGTGAAGTGAGTGAGGCTGAAAGAGCCCTGATATTCCTCCTTGCTCAGAGCAGTTTACTCAGTGCCGTGGCGAGCCCAAGGTCACCCAGCTGGCTGCATGTGGGGGAGTGCAGAATCGAACCCAGCATGCCAGATTAGAAGTCCACATTATTCCTAACCACTACACCAAAGAGTGACTAGGTGGAACAGTGAGCTTCATTTTGGAGGGAAAAGGTGTAGGAAGGCATCTGTCACAGAGGGCAGCTCCCAGGTTAAGACAACAAGTGGCCATGAGACAATGAGAGAATAACGTCCAAAATAATTAAGACACACACCAAGAATCCCCAGGGAGATGTTGCCCTCGGAAAAGGAATGGGTTGACGATTGGGCGGAAGGAGGCCTTTGTCGGATGAGTTGCAGGGGGACATTCGAAAGCTGGAATTAAAGATCATGTGGTCAAAGAAACTCGAGTCCCCTGGAAGGACGAAGGAGCGGGCGTGTCATCAGGTAGGGGCAAGGAAACGAAGAAGGTAATCTTACGATAATCCCGCGACATGGAGGAGCAGAGCCTGGATATTAATAATGTTCCACTCACTCAATTTAACCTGCGGAGACCTTCTTTGATTGCCAATGAAAGAGCCACGGGGGAGAAGGACTCCAAACCAGATGAAATAGATTTATGGATGAGCGTTACATTATTTCCTTTGATTTGCCTGGGCTAAATGTGTGGGTTTTGCAGATCTTCGGCTCTAACCGCTTAATATCTTATGCGTCAACGTTCAGCGGCATCCTGATGGGTTTGGCAATTACCAATCCATCATAACAGCACCCCGAGGTTTTGCATTTCGCAGTTTATTCCTCAGGAAATCTGTTGATGTTGGCCATGGTTCTTTGAAAAAACCACACCTTATGACCAGGGCTATAAAGTTTCCTTTCCCCATTCCCGTATTATTTATTTAAAGAAACACACTATGTATTCTGGAAGTGATAATGAGTAGGTCTAGACAGGGGTAGTCAAACTACGGCCCTCCAGATGTCCATGGACTACAATTCCCATGAGCCCCTGCCAGCAAACGCTGGCAGACGACACATCTTTTCTTTTTCTTCCTCACCAACATTTCTAGCAACAAAATACACCCCCTGTGTACTATTGGGACTGATCCACGTGTCTCCACCAGAAAAGCCAGTTTAAACCCCCCAGTAAATGGTCCCCATCCAACCAGCGCCAATTGAAACATTCCATGTTTCACAAACAGGAAACAAAACCATAGAAGGTCACACAGGAGACCAGAGTTTGGAAGAAGAGCTACCCTGCTTTTCACTACTTAAAGGAGTCTCGATGCTGCTGAGTATTACCTACACCAATAGCCAGCTTGGTTTCGTGGTTTACAGCAGTGCCCTCTAATCTGGAGAGCAGAGTTTGATTCCCCATTCCTTCTCCAAGTGGTCATTGATGAGGTTGCAGGGTATTCTAAGCCAGATGTTCTGGGGATTCTTTTGTTTACGCTGGGATCCTGCCCACTTGCACTTTCTTCAGGAACAGCAGCGCAGTATGTGCTTTTGCTGAAGCAAAACGGACTCCATTAAGACTCTTAACTCTCTCCATCTGCTGGCTTGTGAGCATGTAGTCTGCCTGCAGCCTAGCTACAAGAGGCTTGCAATCTGCTGCTCTTGCAATCTGCTGCTTTTATAACTACTCCTTAAGCTTTTGTTCTCTGCGTTAGTAAGGAGACTGAAGCAGATGAATGTGGTATAAATTTGCAGATACTCTTTCCCATTACAGATTACTCTCTTTTAAACCTCATAGCACTGTGAGTCTGGATCTGTGCCTCATCCACAAAAGTAACTGAGAACCGCACATGTTCAAAACGTCCTTTTACTCTGCAGCTCTATTTCTCTGGAAGGACTCAGGACCCAGCAAAATCCAAAAAGCCCGGCACTTCCTCCTGTGCCAAATTCCGTGAGGAATGAGATGCCGCCGATGTGTTCCTGGATTCGCTTGCCATTTACCTAGGGCAGGGTTGCCCCACTGTTTTGAGCCCGCAGGCTCATTTGCAATTCCGAAACGGGGAGGTGCAGGCCTCCCCACAAAATGCCAGGAGCGAGGTGATGCATAACTCTCGCGGTGACTCTTCAACCTTTCCAGAAGAAACACCGCCTAACAAGATGCCCTTTCCGGAGAACATAGTTTAAAACAATATTTTCTCGCACAGACACAGCCGCCTTCCGCAGTGCAGTGAAGATCGTGGCGCTGTGGAGGTGGCTGCTGCTGCTGAAGGGAATTTTGAAAAACCTGCTCAGGCAGCCAAGCTCTCCAATGGCCAATCAGGAGTCCTGCTGCTCTAATAGCTCACCTGGCTCCCTCTCTGCTTTCTAGAAACAGTTGGCTGGCGCTAGCCTGGGCTGTGCCCACAGTTGTACCCACGGCGACTGGAGTGTACATCACCGAAACCACTCAGCAGCCTCCGCTTGGGAAGGCCAGGTTTCCTTCCCCTTCTCTTTATTGCCTTTCTTTATTTTCTTCATTGGCTCTTCCTCGGGAGCTATTTTAGCTGTGACACCTCAGTCCGGAGAGGCTCGCTTCCGTTTTGTGGCTCTCGGTGCCTCTTCCTTCCAATGAGGTTGCCTCCCCCCCCCCTTTTAAATGCCTCCTCCTCGGAGGGGGATCGGAGAGACAAATGGGAAAGGGAAAGGCAGCTTCTTCCAGCTCAGAGAGCTGTAAGCATCTGGAACCAATCAATTACATATGAATTTATGGGCTCGATATTCCTTTTGTTATCCTCCTGCACAGATCATTATCTGTATTTACATTTTGGCTGGAATGCATTAAGGGCCATGTCCCACCCCGTTATTGGCAATCATTCCCTGATTTGGCATGGAGGGACTCTTTCTGAAGTCAGGACTAAAGAGGGCAGAACACCCTGGATGGCGCTTCAATGAGGTAGGCAGATTTCGGTGTCGGGAACCGGACCGTCCGGGAGCTGCCTTGCTGCCGTCGATCCTCCTCTCTTTCCGGAAAGACAAAATGTGTGCCATGAATGTCATTAGACTGAGAATTCCTCCCCTTTTTCGAGCATTAGCTTCGCAGAGTGGAATGAGGCTGGTTTGAAAGACAGCCCTGGTTTCAGGATTCATAGCACCGGAGCTGGCTTAAGAATTCATGCGGCCTGAACAGAGCACAGTGGCACAAATGCAACGCCCCAGTATTGAAGGGGGTCCGGAAGCATGCTCAATGAGCAATGCACACGCTCAGTTACTCCAAAGCAGCCCTTTCCTCTGCCACCTCTGCCTGGTGCTGCCCGCTGCCACAGTGGGCAACCTGGCGACCCTGGGGAAAGGGCCAAGCGACCCCAAATGGAATCGCAACCCCAAAGCTGAGAACCGCTGCTCCAGGGGAACTGATCTCTGCAGTCTGGAGATAAGCTGTAATTCTGGGGGGGTCCCCAGGTCCTGCCTGGAGGCTGGCATCCCGGAACCTCAGTGAGCTCCAAGGAAGAAGTCATATTACTACTAGGTGGGTTTTAGTGCTTCTTCTGCCCAGCAGACTAGGTTTCAGCCCCAGAAAATGTCCTATCATCTCTTGGTTTTGAGAGCGCTCCCTCCCCTGCTGGTGCCTGCGCCTTTCTCTCCTGAGCATACATCAGCTCTTAACCAAAACGCCTTCACACCGCATTTAGGACCCAATAAAGCATTAATAAGGTTCATCTCCATGAAAATGCGCTTCGAACTATTACCTCACGCATTCAGTTGAGCCAGTTCTCCCCGGGAGAACACACTGACATTGTTAAGGTTAATGGCGCCACGATTAACAAGAAGCATCCACGGCCGAAGAGTTTCTTAAAGGCTCATTGTTTCTCCTTGTCACAGGAGAGACGGCGGAACTTCATGTACACCGTAGGCCTCATGACAGTTCTAAGTGGGGGTTTTGCCAGGCTGCAGCTGCGTGTGTGCAGGTCTCTTCCTCACGTGCTGGATAATGCACGCAAATGCACTTTGGGAGTAAGGTAAAGGTAAAGGTTTCCCCTGTGCAAGCACCGGGTCATGTCTGACCCTTGGGGTGACGCCCTCCAGTGTTTTCATGGCAGACTCAATACGGGGTGGTTTGCCAGTGCCTTCCCCAGTCATCACCGTTTACCCCCCAGCAAGCTGGGTACTCATTTTACCGACCTTGGAAGGATGGAAGGCTGAGTCAACCTTGAGCCGGCTGCTGGGATTGAACTCCCAGCCTCATGGGCAGAGCTTTCAGACTGCATGTCTGCTGCCTTACCACTCTGCGCCACAAGAGGCTCATTTTACTTTGGGAATAGGATTCGTTTTAATTTTGAAGGAAGAAATAAGGACATGAATGAGAGATAGAAGCAGGGGTGTCGTGGCTAAGAGCGGCCGCCTCTAGAACTCCCCCACTCCTCCTCCACATGCAGCCAGCTGGGTGATCTTGGGCCAGTCACAGTTCTCTCATAGCTCTCTCAGCGTCACCCGCCTCACAGGTGGCTATTGTGGGGAGAGGAAGGGAAGGCGATTGTGAGCCACTTTGAAAACTGCTGGATGGGCTAGGGCTAGTGACGGTTCTCTCAGAGCTTCCCTAACCTCACCTAACTTGCAGAGTGTCTGCTGTGGGGAAAGGAAGGGGGCACGTGTGGCCTGTCGGATGACCTCAGGCCAGTCACAGTTCTCTAAGGACTCTCTCATCCCCACCTACCTCACAGGGTGTCTGTTTTGGGGAGACAATTTTCAATGTTTTAGGTTTTTTAATGTTTTACAGTTACATTTTAACATGAAATTATGTTTGCATTGTAGATGCGGTAAGCCGCCCTCAGCCTCCAGGGAAAGGTGTCATATAATTTAGATTATAAAGAATGGAGGGAGGCAATCGGAATCTGCTTTGAAACGATTTTGGGTTTAGTGAAAAGAGGGGTATAAAAACCAACAATCCATATAAATATTCAAAGTTTACTTCCTACTACACAGGGTATTAAACAAACAAGCCACAGTATAAAGGTTCTCCCCAACATCTTTTACTCCTCACAATTTCTGCAGTGATCCTGGCTTCAATGATGATAAACAAGCTGTTTTACCACTACATTAGAATCATAGAGTTGGAAGGGACCTCCTGGGTCATCTAGTCCAACCCCCTGCAATATGCAGGACACTCACATCCCTCTCACTCCTCCACGGTCACCTGCCACCCCCTTGAACCTTCTCAGAATCAGCCTCTCCGTCAGATGGCTCTCCAGCCTCTGCTTAAAAATCTCCAAAGAGGGAGAACCCACCACCTCCCAAGGAAGCCTGTTCCACTGAGAAACCGTTCTGTCAGGAACTTCTTCCAGATGTTTAGATGGAATTTATTTTGATTTATTTTCATCCCATTCGTTCTGGTCTGTCCCTCCGGGGCAAGAGAGAACAACTCTGCTCCATCCTCTACATGGCAGCCTTTTAAATACTTGAAAATGGCTATCAGATCCCCTCTAAGTCGTCTCCTCTCTAGGCTAAACAGACCAGGCTCCCCAAACCTTTCCTCATACATCTTGGTATACGTATTGGTAATAATTTGTCTTATTATTGTCATCATTACTATATATCCCATGTTACGCACCTCATCACATATTTGCCAAAGTCCGTTAAAACATGAAATTCTATTCGGTATCTCACATTAGAGGCAAGTTGAAAATCAAAGATATTATTAGTAGTAGTCAAATCCTCATTCTTTTTGCATTTATGTTCCAATTTTATTATCACTCTGCTTCAACAAAATATTATGTTTACTAGATATAGAATGAGAGGCAATTTAAAATAACTGTAATTATAGTTCTCCCGCTTTTGTTGTAAGTTTTCAGTTTCTCCTCAAACTTCAAAAGTGATCTATATTTCAAGCACGACTTTAGTTTCTCCATTACTGCATACTTGGAAACAACAAAGTCCACTTGCAAACAGCTGCTAAAGTGCTCTGAAAAGTGGATGGGAAGTGTATTATTCAACATGTGTGAAAGTGCTGTCACCCCTTCTGTTCTTCACAGTCAAAGAAATCATGTTACCTCTCAGCTGAAATGTGAGGTTTTCCCACATTTTCATTTTCCTTGTTTGTAAGTTCCTGTTTCTTCAGCACCCCTCTCCCATATATGTTGGGCTCCCCCTACTGGTCAATTCAACATTACACCTGCAGTTTATATCAGAGGAGGCATAAATTGGTGTAATATCAATTGACCACTAGAGAGAAGAAAACCACATGTGAAACAAACTCCCCTATCTGACAGAATGGGAACCGTTAGGGGAAATGAGGAGGCAGGCCAGTCCTTGGTTGGCCTGTCCTCCTTTTGCTAACCTTGTTCTTGTCCTCTTTCTCCTCCCCCTCCTTCTAGTGTGCCTTCTCTAGTCTGTATTGTCTTTACCACAGAGTCATGGGAAATTACTAGAATATCACCAACTGGAGGCCATTTTTATCTCTTTTTTGGGGGGAGGAGTAGGAAATTGGGCCTGGGGGCAGGTCATTCTTTACCCTCAAACAGGAGTCTTAATGTGTCTGCATTCATGGTTCACTCCCTGGTCTCTCCCATGACCATGTCAGCAACTGCAGCGAAGGGCCTTTACCCAATCTGTTTGCAGAACCACTGCCATCCAGAGTGGACCAGGCTGGGCAAGACGGACTGATGGTCTAATGCAGAACAAGGCAGCATTTTCAGGTGTTCCCTTTTGCTGCAATCATTCATGAGGCGAACAAGAAAGGAAGACCAGAGATGCAGAATCGGACAACTCAAGCACAAGAACAGAATTCTAGCGGTTGTACGATAAAAAACGCTGCAGAGGAGAGAGAAAGAAAGGGAGAAGAGGCAATAAAGAGAAATATCAGGTCTTCTTTTTCATCGCTGCCAAAGACCAAAAGGCTTTGAGGATGCCTTGGAGAAGCCGAACACAAAGAAGTCATCCTGCCAGGGAAATAATCAAAGGACAGGGACTTGTCCCAGGCTCCAGGCAGCAGCAGGTGCAGCAGAGATAATGAAAGTTAAGCAACTCCCAGTGACAAAGCCCAGGGGCACAAGGGAACACGGAATTAGCGTCTTTTGATAACCCTGCCTGGCTTTCTCCTCCTAGAACCATTTCCTCAGCAATAATTCTAATGGCTGAAGCCCTTTCCACTGCTTAGTTTATTCCCTGTCGGGGGCAATGCTGGGGCAGGGGGGGGGGTGTTAGTCAGCAAAATGACACATGGTGCCAGGCAGAGAAAAGGTTGGCTGGGAAGAGTTGCTTTGACCCAACCCAAACAACTGGATGTTGATAGATTTAGTCCCTTCACTGTGTTTCTCCCCAGCAAATGAGTAATCCCATCAAAATCACAAGATGTCTCAGTCCCACTGTATGACACATTTGTCAGACTAGAGGCAAGGGAGAGTGGGGGAAAGCAAAGAGTGCTCTGATGACCAGCTGCTGGGCCAGAGAGGGGTGATGAGTCCAGGTCCTGTTAGTGAGAACTCCTCAGAGGAAAAGCCTTGCCAGGAGCTCCCAGCTTCACCCGAGCCTTAGCTGGATGAGTGCTTAGCCCAGACAGATGTTCAACAAGCAGAAAACTCTGACCAGCAGAAGGGAATGGAGCTACAGACAAACCAGGGCTTATATTCCAAAATTGTTGCAGCAGCTCCTCGTTCATCTACCCAGCCTCCAGCTGCAGCTCCCTGCCTTGTTAGCCCATATGGCTCATCTGAGCCAATTAAGCAATGCCAGCCATGTGCTGGAAAAATAACTCTAGCCTAAAAGGTACCACAACAGATTAATAAAACTGACTGCAGAAGACTGAGTAATCACAGAGTAAGGACTGAGAGGTGGTTGACAGCCTATATTAACTTCAGCCTTGGTGGCCTGGATTGTGAAGCTGCTCTTTCTGCTGATGCCCTTGGACTGCCTGAAGGAACCCTTGACTCACTGCATTGAGTTAAGACATTCATTGCATTCTGTCACTCCCTTGGCATTCTGGTTGTTAAATACTGATTCTCTTTGCCTTCCTGGTAGCTTGCCTGCTGTTGCTTCCAGAAGAGAGCTGAAACATGAGATCATCACAGGAGGCAAAGGAAATAGCTGGCTTCCCTGCCTTGCCTGGGGGAGATGGAGGATGGGAAGAGACTAAGGATGGGGAACTTACCAGCAACAGGATTTTTCAGAGAGCCCAACACGTCTTCTACTCAGCAAGTAGCAGGAAGAAAAAGGAGAGGATAGAGAAGCCCCATGAGTGGTCCTTATTGGCAGAGTGCACCCAGGGAGAAAATAAGCAGGCAGGGAGTGAGTCACCTGGATGCAATTTAAACTGATTGACCATCATTAGCAGAGTGAATTTGAACTGATTAGCCCCAATTGACAGAGTGCGATTGGCCCTCATTGGCAGAGTGCTCTCTTCCTATTGGTGGCACACCTCAGGGAGGGCCAATCAGTTAAGGACTGAGTTCTCTGCATGCAATTTGAACTGTTTGTCCCTCATTAGCAGAGTGCAATTTGAACTGATTGCCTCTCATTGGCAGAGTGCTCTCTCCCTATTGGCAGAGATTAGCCAATCAGGTAGGGCGTGAACTGTCTGCATGTAACCTCCACTTTATAAACATTTAGTGGTTAGTGATGGCACTTGGAGTCCTGTGTGCAGTTCTCCAGGCCTTGTTTCAAAAAGGATGTGGACTAAATTGAGAGGCTGCAGAGGAGAGCTACGAGGATGATCTGAGGCCTGGGGGACCAAGCCCTATGAGGAATGGTTGATGGACTTGGGAATGTTCAGCTTGGAGAAGAGGAGGCTGAGAAGGGACATGGTTGCTGTCTTTAAGTAGTTGAAAGCTTGTCACTTGGAGGAGGGCAGGGAAAGGTTCATGTTGGCAGTAGAGGAGAGGACCTGCAGTAATGGGTTTAAGTTATATGTAGTATGGTACTGGCTAGATATCAGGTGGGAAAATTTCACTGTCAGATTTCTTCAGCAGTGGAATGAGATGCTTAAGGAGGTGGTGAGCACACTCTCTGTGGTATTCTTCAGACAGCAGTTTGACAGATACTTCTCACAAATGCTTTAGGCTGATCCTGCCTTGATTAGGGACTAGATGGCCTGGGTGGCCCATTCCAAGTCCATGATCCTATGAAATTGAACCTGGAGCCTTCTGCATACAAATAGAGGCTCTGCCAATGAGCCATGGTCCCATCTTAGCCCCTTCCTAAGGCAAAAAGTGTTGGAATATGCAGGATCTGTAGTGCAGACAGATCCTTGTCCTGGATGCTTGAGGCTGATCCTGCAAGGGTTGGACTAGATGGCCTGCATGGCCCCTTCCCATTCGAGGAGTCTAGTTCAGCAGTGAAATGGGCTGCCTAAGGAGGTGGGGAGCTCCCCCTCCCTGGCCATCTTTAAGCAGCGGCTGGTTAGATCCTTATCCTGGATCCTTGAGGCTGATCCTGCCTTGAGCAGGGTGTGGGACTAGATGGCCTGTGTGGCCCCTTCCAACTCTATGGTTCTATGAAATAATGCTCCTATAAGCCAAGCGTGTCCCAGTGGGTGGGATCTGTCCTTTTGGCCCTTGTTGAATCTGAATAACAATATTCTTACGCTGCTGTTTTGCTGTCTTATACGTATGCACTGGACCCTGGTTTTGTTTTGCAGGGCTCAGGGGCAGCTGGCATCAGGGTCAAGCACACGGGGGTCTCCTGTTGCTTTGCACGGCCTCTTGTCAGAGCTGAGCTATGCAATGCTGGCACTGCTGTAGGAGCTCAGCTAGGTTTGGGCCGGGCTGCCAGCATAGCTTCAGGGCTGTGGTTCCTGCTGGGAACTTTCTCAAGGCCCCTTTGGCCTTGTCTAGGATCTCTTCCTCTTCCTGGTACCAACAGCGAGAGCAAAGCTCATAAAGTGTGGTTCTCTGACAGTCTGGAATCCATCACCTTCTCCTTCCCTTTATGACATTGTACAACGCCACGTGATTTCCATATTCCAGCATGGCAGGATCGTCTCCCTCCCCGATGGCACCCTCTTTCCCACATTATATATGTAGGCAGCTTTTCAAATAAAGCATGCATTATGTATGCGACAAGGGGGGGTGGTGTGTGGAGAGAATCCTAGCTTCGCAGCAGCTCCGGTCTCCGAGGGAAACATGTATAAACGTTTATACATTTTTTAACACAGATTATTTACCCAGAAGAACATAACAGCTGCTTCAGAGCTGTTTCGAGTCTCGGCGGTAAATAGGATTTAGACGATTCCTTGAAATGGAAATGACTCTTTGGTTTTCATTACCTTGTACCCTCGCAATTGCGCCGGTTCCAATAATCGTTCAAAGGAAATCGCGTTTGTCAGGACTGAGCGGGTCGTTTCCAATATGGCGGCCGGGCTGGCGCTTAACAACGGGAGAACAGCGGACTGGGGAGAGCGAGGGGGGGCAGGGGGATGAGGACGCTTTCCAAGGATCCAAGTGAATTTGGCCCAAATTACATGCCCAGAAAGCTGATGGAAGAAATTATTCTGCTACACCCTATTAAAAAAAACATTAAAACAGGTGACCAGCATTTACTCAGGATTCTTGGCCCTAAAGAAGTAAAACTGGCCTTAACCAGGACCAAGAACTTTAGGTCTTGGCCCCAGTATGGTGGAATGTTTCCCCTGGAAAGATCAGAGCCCTCTGGGACTTTGAACATCTTGGGAACATCTGGTAGACAAGGCTCTTCTGTCAGAAGCCAGGAAATGAACACCAAGGATATGCTGGCCTCCCCACTTGAGAAATCCCATTGACAAAAGCACACACCCAATAGAAATTAAACCCCCCCCCAATAAAGGTTTAGGAGGCAGTTTTTAATAACATTATATTTATATAGTAATTGTTTTAAATATGTCAATTGAATTATTTTGTATATTCTTTTGCTGTTACCCACCCTAAGCCAACTGGGAAAGATGGGCTAGAAAAAGAAAGGTTTTTGAAATTTTAACAACCACAACAATAATTTGATTTGTGGTGCTGGAGGGGAGGGGAGAGTGGTCCACTATAAAAAGAGAAATAATTGGGCTCTAGATTCATCAAGCTTGAACTCTCCCTAGAGGCTGAAAGAACTCAATTGAGGTTATCGTACATAAGTTATGTCAGGGGTGGTCAACCTGTGGTCCTCCAGATGTTCATGGACTACAATTCCCATGAGCCCCTGCCAGCAAACGCTGGCAGGGGCTCATGGGAATTATAGTCCATGAACATCTGGAGGGCCACAGGTTGACTACCCCTGAGTTATGTCATGAGAAGACTCACTGGGGAAAAAACAAGAATGCTAGGAAAAGCTGAAGGCCTGTGGAAAAGAGGAAGACACAGCAGGAGATAGATAATAAAGAGTTTTCAAGTGAGAAGCCCAGGTGGCTGGCCATGGCCTTCATCTGCAGAGTCTTCCTTGGTGGTCTCCCATCCAAGACTTACGGCCACCCCAGCAAGGGACTTTCAAGGCAAGTAAGAAGCAGAGGTCGTTGGCCATGGCCTTTTTCTGCTGAGCCTTCTTTGGTGGTCTCCCACCCAATTACCCACCTTGCTTTGCTTCTGAGATTGGACAGATGTGGGCTGTGAATTCCCTGTGAGAGGATTTAAGAACCAGAAAATGGGTATTCATAGGGCCTTTTCGCACAGGGATCTTTGTTGCAAATTGTTTGCGGAATGAAAAATCGCCATTTAAAATAGTGGAATTCGTCGTTATGCATACCTGCCTTTGTAGTGGAATCAGTTGCGTTTTTTAGCGTTTCCCACAGGCTTCCGGTCTCGGCAGAAATCGCTAGAAAGGAAGCGCTATTGCCAAGCTCGTCCCGCCCCTGGCCGTCAAGCAGCCAATGGGCAGCCGTTAGCATGCTCCCAAACAGCCCCTTTCCTTTAAGAAAGGTTTTTTAAAAAAAACGACCCATAGCAACGAATCTAGGTAGATTCGTTGCTACGGAGAGACCCATCCAGCTGCCTAATGTGAGCTGTCGTTTGATTGTATGATCGTTTGCACGCTGCCTCGAGTGATAAAAAAAAAAATCCCCCCCCCTCTCACGGTCCCGATTTTCGGCTGAATTTATTTGTAAAAAATAAAGGGACTTTATTTCAGCAAACGGGCTTTTCAGTGGTTTGTGCTTAGTGACTAAAGGTGAAGGACTGAAGCCAGGGAAGCCTCTAAACAGA
This sequence comes from Paroedura picta, assembly GCF_049243985.1. Taxonomy (NCBI): domain Eukaryota; kingdom Metazoa; phylum Chordata; class Lepidosauria; order Squamata; family Gekkonidae; genus Paroedura; species Paroedura picta. Next base: position 83,356,335 of record NC_135378.1, on the reverse strand, counting down.
AAGAGGCTCGCCGGTGCGTTTATCCTCGCTCGCTCGGAGAAAAAAAAATGGCGATCGCTTCGCCGGAAGTTTGGAGGAGAGAGCCAGGGGGAGGGACTTTGAAGAACCAGCAACAATGGTAACGCACAGGTCTTTAGCGCTACTGTTGCAGATTGGTTGCAGGAGTGTATCGCTATCCGGAGGGTGAATCCACTTTTCTGGATTCCCCTGAAAGCGCCACAACGAAGCGCTTTTTGCTGATTGGTTTCAGGATTGTTGCAGATTGTCTACGACGTCGTGGGTTATGGCAAATTAGTAGCGTTTCCAAATAGCAACCATTGTGCTACTTTGAAGCCGTGCGAAATGGCCCATAGTATACTTGAAGTACCGTATTTGCCGGCGTATAAGACGACCCCCCAACATTTCCACTCAAAATATAGAGTTTGTTACATTACATTACAATACTATGGGCCACTATGGGCAGCTCTGTCTATCCCAACTGAAGTGCACCCAGCGTATAGGACGACCCCCCACTTGGAGGCATGTTTTTCAGGGGGAAAAAGTAGTCTTATACGCCAGCAAATACTGTATATATAACTTCAGGAATGAATTCAGGAGACGGGATCCGTCAAAGTTCCGAACTGTTGCTACATTTTTATTTTTGGGGGGCTCTTGTTTCAGCTCCTGATTGCCAGCCTATTGGACATAAAGACTATCTTTTCAAAATGAGATTATAGTGTCTGTGTCTCTTCCCAAGCTGTGCAGATACCATAGCAATAAAACACAAATAGAAAAACTGACAGCGTTGAGGCAAGCTGCAAAAAACTCCACAGTATTATTTGCCTAGGGAAATTGTATGTTAAGGAAATTATATGGCAGCCATTGTACGGGCGGAGGGCACGATATTTGTACACAAGGAGGTTGTGGGGTATTGAAAGAGGCAAAAGCAAGCCGAGGGAGGCGGAGGGTGATTGGGGTCGGCGGCAAAGTATCAAGGGGGTGGAGGTACTCAGGCTGGCGTTTCCTCTATCATAGCTCTTTATGGTTCATAACTTGGAGCCGATTTTAGTGTTACTCAGTCTTCTGGGAAGCTGTTGCTTGTTCAGACACGGAATCTGTAGCATTTAAGAACTCCCACCGCCCGCTAGTTTAAAAGGACAGAGGTTTTCCCCCTCTGTGAGGTGGAAATAAGGAAGAGGAGATAATCCCTCACTTACCTCTTTTCAAAAGTCCATTGGCCTGTCCAAGAAACAGGCACCTGGAGGGAAGGAGAGCTTCTTGTTCCCAGGAGAAAGGAGCTTTCTGAGGGTGGAGACAGGGAGGTATTTGTGCTGCTGTCCAGACGGAGATGGGCTCCTTTGTCTGCTGACCCTCAAAGTTGGAGCTTGCTCTTAGGAGAAGAGGTGAACAGCCATTTTGGGCCATGTGAATGCTGGGTGAGTTGACCATGGCATGAGAACTTTAGGAAATCCTTACTCCAGGCTTCCTCGACCAGGATTTAGTGAAACCCTGGGGTTCCTTGACAGCTCTGGAAGGGTGTCTTGAATGGGGGGGGAGACTAAATTATATATATATATAGTCATGTTGAACTGCTCCCCCCTCCCAAAATGGCAAATGATGGACCTGGAGGGGAAGGGGAGGGGCCCCAGGTGGGCATGGACACAGTTTTCCCTCCCGCTCTTCCTGGTGACCTCTGGTTTTCCACCTGGTTGCTTTTTTCAACCCCAATTTGAAGGGCATCCGTCCGCTGCCACCCTCTCAGGATTTTATGTCCCTTGGTCCAACATCCCCCGAGGGGACCGGTTCAATGGGAACTTGTGGGGGCACTGTGAGGTCAGTTTTCGTGTAACTCGACGGGGAAAAGGAGAGCTTCTCCGTGGAGACACGGCTCACTTGTCAAAGTCCATGAACATCTGGAGGACCACAGGTTGACTACCCCTGACATAACTTATGTACGACTCCCTTCCCTGCTTTTTTTTATCCAGGAAGGTGGACAAAGGTGGAAAGAGAGATGGAGGGTGGGAAACACCGAGGAGCGCAAAGGAGAGCCCAAGAGGGAAGAAATGTCTGGGCTGGGCAGCTGAAGGTGGGGATTACAGCATACCAAGTTATTTTTTACATTGGTTCCAAGGACGTTTCCTTATATTACCTACACTTTCCTTGATCAGATATATTGCTTGTCACCTCTCGCCCACACCTTTTTTGCAATCAAGTCACAACAGAGTTATGGCAGCCCCGTTGGGTTTGCAAAGCAAGGGAGAGCATTTGCCATGGCCTGCCTCTACGTAGCAACCCTGGACTTCTTTGGTGGTCTCCCATCCAAGGACTCCCCAGGACTGAGCATAGAATCATAGAGTTGGAAGGTACCTTCTGGGTCATCTAGTCTAACCCCCTGCACTGTGCAGGACACTCATCCACTGTCACCTGCCACCCCCTTGAGCCTTCACAGAATCAGACTCTCCGTCAGATGGCTCTCCAGCCTCTGTTTAAAAATCTCCAAAGAGGGAGAACCCACCACCTCCTGAGAAAGCCTGTTCCACTGAGAAACCGCTCTAACTGTCAGGAACTTCTTCTGGATGTTTAGATGGAATTTCTTTTGAATTAATTTCATCCCATTGGTTCTGGTCCATCCCTCCGGGACAAGAGAGAACAAATCTGCTCCATCCGCTATATGGCAGCCTTTTAAGTACTTGAAGATGGTTATCAGATCCCCTCTCAGTCACCTCCTCTCCAGGCTAAACAGATCAAGCTCCCCCAACCTTTCCTCCTACATCTTGGTCTCCAAACTCCTCACCATCTTTGTTGCCCTCCTCTGGACACACTCCAGTTTGTCTACATCCCTCTTCAACCGGGGTGCCCAAAACTGAACACAGTACTAGAAAAAGAAGAGTTGGTTCTTATATGCCGCTTTTCTCTACCCGAAGGAGGCTCAAAGGGGCTTCCATTCGCCTTCCCATTCCTCTCCCCACAACAGACACCCTGTGGGGTGGGTGAGACTGAGAGAGCCCTGATATCACTGCTCGGTCAGAACAGCTTCATCAGTGCCACGGTGAGCCCAAGGTCACCCAGCTGGCTGCATATGGGGTAGTACAGAATTGAACCTGGCATGCCAGATTAGAAGTCCACACTCCTAACCACTACACCAAACGGGCTCTCTCCAAGTGAGGCCGAACCGGGGCAGAATAAAGCGGTACCATCACCTCCCGTGATCTGGACACGATATTCTGTTTGATACAGCCCATACTTAGCTTCTGATGAGACTGGACTAGCCTGGGCTGTCCAGGTCAAAGTAAGAGATGAATAAGTGTGGTTTTCTACTCCATGGCTAAATGAAGCAGACCTGGACATACTTGGTGGTCTCCCACCCCAGTACTAACCACAGCTGACCTTGCTTAGCTTCCAAGACCTTCTAAAAAAGTAAATTTATGCTGGGTTTTTGGAGTCAGAGGGGAGGATCCCTTTCCTTCAGTCATCTTCATCATTGGCTATCAGAAGTTATTTGCAGAGCAGAGATTTTTTTTAAAGTTCAGCCTGCCATGAGGCCCCGCAACCGTTTGTGCATTGCCATGGGTGCTGACATTAAATCAGCCAACTGCCCACTACACCAGAGCTGCTACATAAGCAAACAGCTTTAAGCACCTGAATAAATACTGGTCATGAATGATTCCGTTTGGGATGCCTCGTGGGAGGAAGACACACGTCGCCTCTTCTCCTTCATCGAAACACGTAGATGCATGCCTTCTCCTGCAAACAACGCCCGCCCCCGTTTAGTCTCCGTGCGTTTAATTGAACAATGCTCCAATTAAGGAGCAATTGAATTGCCTCGGGTTAACAAATTTAGGATGGCAAAATGTAATTAACCGAAGGAGGTGGAGTGGCATACCCCTTCCCTCCTGGGTACGGCATGTGAGCCGAATCAGTCACCGGGTCTCCAGTTCCAGTGAGTCAGCTCTTTTCTTCAGGAGCAGGAGATTTTCCCACACCCCCAAGATGACCCTGTACAGAATGCAGGGCTGATGACCTCCAGGTGGCACCTGAAGATCTCCCAGGATTCCAGGGGGCCAGGATCTGTTCCCCTCATGGATGTTCTTGCAATGAGGCATAGAGAATGACCGTAGGAAGTCTTTGGTAGGAAGTCCATAAGACGTTTTCAAGCTGTAGTCCTCCAGATGTTCATAGACTACAATTCCCATCAGCCCCTGCCAGCAAACATTGACAGGGGCTCATGGGAATTGTAGTCTATGGACATCTGGAGGACCACAGGTTGACTTCCCCTGGTCTAAGAGAACAAGAATGGTCAAACAATCGCAATGGAGGAGGAGGAGGTGTTGGTGGTGGTGGAGGAGGAAGCCCTAATATTCCTGCTTGGTCAGAACAGTTTTATCAGTGCCGTGGTGAGCCCAAGGTCACCCAGCTGGCTGCATGTGGGGGAGCACAGAATCGAACCTGGCATGCCAGATTAGAAGTCCGCACTCCTAACCACTACACCAAGCTGGCTCTCTCTCATGGTTTAAGACAGGTTAAAATTGTACAGTCCAGATCCATGTTTATGATTAAGCCAGTTTGGACCTCAAACTCAATTCTTCTGCAAAACACTTAAGAATTTACTTATGGAGGCTGCGGTGTCTTCGGCCTTATGCTGAGCTAGGAAGCCTAGTCTACTGTCTTCTCTATCAAAGCTGATGGATAGCCGTGTCTCACCAGATGATTGTCTTCTTATGGTCCTATCATGGTCCTCTTAGGATCCTATCCCCAGGTGGCACTGAGGGATCATCTGGAATTATAACTCCTCTCCCAACCACAGAGATCAGTTCCCCTGGAGAAAATGGATGCTTTGTAGGGTAGGCTTAGAAGCTGGGCTGAAGGGCATTACATCACCTTAAAGAGTTTCTTCTCCCCAAACTCTGCCCTCTCCAGGCTCCACCCCAAAATCTCCAGGTTTCTCCTGGCCTGGAGTTGCCAACCCTACCTGGCATTCTCGTTCAGGAAGTCAGGGGTCCCACTGAAAGAGGGTGGAGGGCTTTTAGTTACCCTTCCCCTGATGTTTCTGCCTGCTTGTCATGCTTCCTTAGAAGCTACTGTTTATCTAATATTGTGGAGCATTATGACTCCCTACCACGAAAACCCTTCTTTGTAATTTGACAATGAATCCGTCTCTTGCAGAGCTTTGAGCTATTTTTGAAGGTACCTGTAAGCTTGGAAGCTTGATTTACGAACGGGGAGAAGGCTTCCTTCAATCCCTCAGGCTTTCCTGCTTTTCCAAAGGAATTCATTTACGCAGAACGTCGGCTGCATTTTATCCTGCCCTTTCTCCATGGTGTTGGGAGGCACAGATGATTCCTCTGTTTTGTATTCAGAACAGCATTATGGGTTTAGCTGAGGAAGAAGAAGAACTCGTTTCTTATACCCCACTCTTTACTAACCAAAAGAGTCTCAAATCATCTTACAATCGCCTACCCTTCCTCTCCCTCACAACAGACACCCTGTAAGGTAGGTGGAGCTGAGAGAGCTCTGAGAGAACTAGGACTGGCCCAAGGTCAACAGCAGGCCTCATATGTCTCAAAGCAGCTTACAATCACCTTCCCTTCCCCTCCCCTCGCCACAACAGACACCCTGCGAGGTAGGTAAGTTGGAGAGAGCTCTGAAAGAACTGCAACTGGATCAAGGTCACCCAGCAGGCCTCATGTGCCCCAAAGCAGCTTACAATCACCTTCCCTTCCCCTCCCCTCGCCACAACAGACACCCTGCGAGGTAGGTAAGTTGGAGAGAGTTCTGAAAGAACTGCAACTGGAACAAGGTCACCCAGCAGGCCTCATGTGTCCCAAAGCAGCTTACAATCACCTTCCCTTCCCCTCCCCTCGCCACAACAGACACCCTGCGAGGTAGGTAAGTTGGAGAGAGCTCTGAAAGAACTGCAACTGGAACAAGGTCACCCAGCAGGCCTCATGTGTCCCAAAGCAGCTTACAATCACCTTCCCTCCCTCCCTCCATGGCATGTGAGACAGCGAGAGCTCTGAGAGAACTGGGAATTGCCCACGGTCACCCAGTTGCCTGCATGTGGAAGAGGAGGGGGGCATCATGCCCATTTCTCCCAGTTTGAGTCCATTGCCCCTAGCCAACACGCCAGGTATTTCTGATTAGGAGTTAAGTCTTGCCAGTCTGTTTTGGCATGCCATCTTTGCTCGTCATAATTTAAAGGGTCGCCGGTGAGATCCCATTTCATGTGTCTAATTAGAAAGGAGGTAGAAGAAATTAACGCACTCCAGGGCGCTCTGCAAGTTATGCTGATCCAGCCCCCATAATTCAGGCGCCCCTCTGGTTCGTATAAAATGCGATTTGCAAGTTGCAATGCTTGTTAAAGTTTTTTTTATTATTATTTTGCAAATGCGCTATAAAAATGATATCTTCCTCAATATTTGATGCCTTTTATTTATGTTTTATGGCAACAAATAAATGCTTGTAAAAAAAAAAGGGCAGGGAAGCAGGTTTTTATGTCCCTGGCAGAGGCATCCCGCTTGTAGGAAGCACCTGTTCGGAAAAGACTCCTGAAGGACTCTGGGAGAAGGTCAGAATTATGGGCTGTTTAATGACTTGATCCTCAGCTGCATGGAAATTAGCAGCAAAGCACAGATGCAGGAGAGGAGACCGGGTGATTTGCTGTAGACCTGGGACTAACCCCATCCATCCAACCCATGTAAAATGCTTCTTTGGGCCCCTGCCTTTGAAGACACCTGTGTGAAAGTCCACCTGATTGCTCCCAATAAGCAGACTTGGTTGGAGAAAATCTCTTTACTGAAGATGCAACGATGCTAACATCTCTAAATCCCTGCTAAGACTAAACACCCAGAAACAGTTGCTCTGTCTTCACCTCCAACCCGCTGGCTCTCCAGCCATGCCCATTTGGGTTTCAAACTCTCCAGGTGCCACCCCCGTAGCCAGACCAGAAAGACACAACCTGTGACTCCTGTCCAAGATTGGGGAGAGAGAGAACACATTTCCACACATCAACGCATTACTGTCAGAATTCCTAGTGCAAAGTACACTACCCTAAGCCAGAGGTAGTGAAACTGCGGCCCTCCAGATGTCTATGGACCACAATTCCCAGAAGCCCCTGCCAGGGGCTTCTGGGAATTGTAGTCCATGGACATCTGGAGGGCCGCAGTTTCACTATCCCTGCCCTAAGCCATCTACCATTCTCACCTTGGGTAATCAGTTATACAGAACAGAGAGAAAACAACCAGTGGCAAAACCAGAAAAAACATGGTTTTTACATTACTTTACACGGAATCAGGACTTAGTAGTTAGATGGAATTTTGGCAGTGAGCTGATGCTATTTTGAATCATATTTAACTTTAATTTCATTTATAAATTACTTGTTCTATGTATTCTAGGTTGTAAACCAACCCAAACCCTGAGAGCTATCTGGAGAAACGGGCTTGATTCCCCACTCCTCCTCCATATGGAGCTAGCTGGGTGACCTTGGGCCAGTCAAGGTTCTCTTAGAGCTGTTCTCACTGAACAGTTCTCACAGAACACTCTCACCCCCACCTACCTCACAGGGTGTCTGTTGTAAGGAGAGGAAGGCAAAGGTGTGGAGTATAATAAACCAGCTCTTCTTATGGGAATAGGACGGTATAGAAATCCAATGAAAAATAAATAAATACACTTTGCTGTCTTAATTGCTGGAGCACGCTGGGTTGACACACTCACTACAACCCCTGGCTGCGTGGGGAGGAGAAATGGGGAATCAGTCCAGTTTTCCAGATTAGCGTTGGGTGCTTTTAACTGCCACACCACACTGGCTCTTCTCTTTGCAGCTGAATGGGGTGTAGGAGAAGGCCTTTTGTGGGTAGCATGGACCTCCAAAGAGGCAAATACGTGGGTTCCAGATCAAATCAAGCCTGATCTCTCCCTAGAAGCTATGATGGATAAACTGCGGCTATTGTACTTTTGGTTACATAATGGGAAGAGACCAGTCACTGGCCCACTGCTTAGAATCATAGAATTGGAAGGGACCTCCAGGGTCATTTAGTCTGACCCCCTGCAGAATGCAGGGAATTCACAACTTCCTGCCCAACCGCAAAGACCACAATTCCAAGCCCCCGCACCCAAAATACCCAGAATCCCTGGCCAGTCTGGTGTGGGGGAAATCCGTCTTCTGTTCCCAAGTGGCAATTGGCATTTACCTGATTAATCTTCTGATCCCAAAGTGGCCATCGGCTTTAGGACACATGAGGACTGCTGGGTGACCTTGTGCCAGTTCAAGTTCTCTCGGGGCTCTCTCAGCCTCACCTGCCTCTTAGGGTATCTCTTGTCGAAAGAGGGAAGAGATTGGAAGGAACATTGAGACTGGGCATGCAAGAAAGCTCCACAAGAGACAAGCACTGACACAACCCTTCCTGCCCACCCACTCACAATGTGCATCTCAAAGGATTGTAAACATGGCTATGCATCCTTTTCTCCAGGAGCCACGCAGCTCTCTGGCGGTGACCCAGAGGTCTCTGAGCAATGGGGAGCAGCGTTTGGCCATTCCCTCCCTGCTGAGACTATTTTTCCTCAGTGATTTTAGAATTTTTACCACCAAGCAAGAAAGGGGAGGGAGAGAAAGAGAGAGAGAGAGAATTAAAATGAAAATACAAGAAAATTTTCTCATGTACCCTATTGTTATTGTCGGTCTTAGAAGGGTTTCCATGTAATAGTAGTCCAGAAATCATGCTCTAATTTTTTTTTCTCAAAAGACTAGGCTTAAGTGCTTGAGGGAAGCTAGTCTTATGTATATCCAGTGAATTAAGAAGGACATTCAATTAAGACTTCCCAGCAGTCCACTCTGCCCAGCCGAGATTGGACCTTCTTATATTTATATTCTTTGCCTAATCAATAAAAAAAGGGATTCTTTTTCTGCCTCTTGGTAGCCAGCAGTGAGCAGCACAAAATCATGTTAGCAAATGACAATAACCAAATGACAATAGCCCATTTTCATCTATGGTTCTTTCTTGGGTCTGATGTCGCCCCCCCCCCCCTCTTCTCATTGTGGGATGTTCTTGGTTGAGTCTGCCCAGGTGTTGTAACGCAATCAAGCTTCATGGGGGTTAGGTTTAAAATTAACGAGTCAGGCAGACGGAAGTCAGTGTGGTGTAGGGGTTGAGAGTGGCAGCCTCTAATCTGGAGAAACGGGTTTGATTCACCCGTCCTCCTCAACAAGCAGCCAGTTGGGTGACCTTGGGCCAGTTCTCTCAGAGCTCTCTCAGCCTCCCATGGTGCCTGTTGCAGGGAAAGGATGGGATGATTTATTGTAAGCCACTTTGGGACATGAGGCCTGCTGGGTGACCTTGGGCCAGTCTCAGTTCTCTCAGAGCTCTCTCAGCCTCTCCTCCCTCCCACGGTGCCTGTTGCAGGGAGAGGATGGGGAGATTATTGTAAGCCACTTTGGGACACATGAGGCCTGCTGTGGGTGACCTTGGACCAGTCACAGTTCTCTCAGAGCTCTCTCAGCCTCTCCTCCCTCCCACAGTGCCTGTTGCAGGGAGAGGATGGGGAGATTATTGTAAGCCACTTTGGGACACATGAGGCCTGCTGTGGGTGACCTTGGACCAGTCACAGTTCTCTCAGAGCTCTCTCAGCCTCACCTCCCTCCCAGGGTGTCTGTTGTGGGGAGAGGAAGGGAAGACCATTGTAAGCGGCTTTGGGACACATGAGGCCTGCTGGGTGACCTTGGGCCAGTTTAAGTTCTCTCGGGGCTCTCTCAGCCTCACCTGCCTCTTAGGGTATCTCTTGTGGAAAAAGGGAAGAGATTGGAAGGAACATTGAGACCGGACATGCAAGAAAGCTCCACAAGAGCCAAGCACCGAGACAACCCTTCCTGCCCACCCACTCACAATCTGCATCTCAAAGGATTGTAAACATGGCTATGCATCCTTGCCTCCCGGAGCCACACAGCTCTCTGGCGGTGACCCAGAGGTCTCTGAGCAATGGGGAGCAGCGTTTGACCATTCCCTCCCTGCTGAGACTATTTTTCCTCAGTGATTTTAGAATTTTTGCCACCAAGCAAGAAAGGGGACGGAGGAAAAGAGAGAGAGAGATTTAAAAAGAAAATAAAAGACTATAGTCTCATTTACCCTACTGGTGACGGTAAGCCACTCTGGGAGTCCTTCAGGTAGAGAAAAGCAGGAATAAACAAACTCATTCACTCTTCTTCACAGCAGCTATTTGGCAAGCAGCTGCTTTATGATTAGGGCATCCTGTTCCCAGGTACATTTCTCAGAGACAGGCTAGGGGTAGTCAGACTGTGGCCCTCCAGATGTCCATGGACTACAATTCCCAAGAGCCCCCTGCCAGCATTCGCTGGCAGGGGGCTCCTGGGAATTGTAGTCCATGGACATCTGGAGGGCCACAGTTTGACTACCCCTGGGCTAGGAGGACATGTCTCAGAGATTCATCGTACTGCCAGGTGTGTTGCTAAGAAAGCAGGATTTTCTCCATATGGGACTTGAACTCTTGTCAGGACGGAGTCCTATTTTCTCTGTCATGGAAGCAAAGGCTTCTTTTTTCCCAATCAAGGCTTGGTAACTTCTCCAGTAACATACACAATAAGGACAAAAGGGCTTTCTTGAAGATGTTCCAGAAAGGTGTTTAAAAACAAAGTGTATAATTTAGTGGGAGCATTATGCCCACAACGGCAAAGCAATCTAGCTGTCTACTCACTTTAAGCCTTTCTAGGGTTATCACAGAATCACAGAGTTGGAAGGGACCTTCTGGGTCATCTAGTCTAACCCCCTGCACTATGCAGGACACTCACAACCCTCTCGCTCCTCCACTGTCACCTGCCACCCCCTTGAGCCTTCACAGAATCAGCCTCTCCGTCAGATGGCTCTCCAGCCTCTGCTTAAAGATTTCCAAAGATGGAGAACCCACCACCTCTCGAGGAAGCTCACTCCACTGAGAAACTACTCTATCAGGGATTGGGAAATACCTGGACATTTGGGGGATACTAGTGACAACAGATACTTCAAGAGAACCATCATGTCTCTTCACATCCTCCTCTTCTCCACGCTGGACATCCCCAAGTCCCTCAGCCTTTCCTTGCAGGGCTCGGTCCTGGCTCATCCTTCTCGCTCTCCTCTATACCCCGTCCATTTTATCCAAGTCCAAGGTAAGGCCTCCAGAACTGCACACAGGGCTCCAAGTGAGGTCTGGCCAATGCGGGATACAACAGGACTGCAGTATTTTGCAGTTTTGATGCAATGCTTCTGTTGATATATTCCAAGATTGCATTTGCCTTCTTGGCTGCCGCATCACACAGTCGGCTCATATTTAACTTCCAGTTCACAAGTACCTCAAGATCTCTTGTTCACACACACCACAACCCAGATGTGCATCTCCCATCTAGTATGCATGCTCTCATTTTTGTGACCATGCTGTAGAAGTGTTGCAGACCTCTCTCTCTCTCTCTCTCTTGAAAAAAAAGCTCACAATTTTTGTCTACAACTCTTGTCTTGTTACGTGCCTTATTACTTCAAGAATACTCAGAGCATCGCTTAGAGGAGAATTACTTTGAGAGTTACTTCGAGAATACTTATCCCTCTGAGAAAGGCCCTTGTGGCATCTTAAAGGCGCCTCAAAATGCGGAATGCACAAACCCTTCCCTGCTGATAAATGCACTACGGTAATAAAAGAACATCGTGTTATCTCCTGAAAGGGCCAAATACAACTCAGCATCTCTCCTGCAGAAATCCCTTGTTTCTCCTGTTTTCAATAAGTGTCTGATAAAATGTGATGCATTTATCTTATCTCCTGGGAGGAACAACAAAAGGGGAAGAGAAATATTATCTCTGTCTTCAGCTTAATGGCACGGTTGAAGTCCAGCAAGAGGAAGGGGGCTGGATTCTAAGGCCCTCAGGGTTTTCAGGCTGCAATATAGGGGATGTCTTAGGATTGCTGACACTTATCTAGGGTGAACACCGAGAGCATCCTTTTATTGGCTGAGATCCAACCACCCTTTTGGCTTAATCTCACCCTACTGAAATCCCAGCAGATTGCACCCTATGAAGCTCTTTGGCCAATGGATTTGGAAGGAAGGCAGCCCAGGCCAGCCTGATCTCATCAAATCAGCTGACCAGGGATGGCCCGGGTTAGAATTTGCATGGGAGACCACCAAGAAAGTCCAGGGCTGCTAGAAAGGTCCAGGCAATGGAAGATCTCCTCTAATCGTCTTCTCCCTTGGAAATCCGATGGGGTCACCATAAATTGGCTGGGGCTTGTTGTCTCTTTCCAGTACAGACTTTTCTTTTCTGTAGCTGCCATCTCATCTGGCTTTTGGTCATTTATCCTGGTGATCCCTCACATGGCTGTTTTCCTGTCCAAAGGGGACCCCCTGCTCCCCTTTTCTTTATCAGAAAGCCGTAGGGTTGCTCATTTTCCTGGTATCCTCATCCTGGGACAGTTTCTGCTTGATTTTATTTCCTTCAAGGGACAATGGAAACTGCCCTGAGCTGTATGGAAGGGCTGTATAAAAATGTAATGTAATGAATGAATGAATGAATGAATGAATGAATGAATGAATGAATGAATGAATGAATGGTCTATTGCTGCATTCCTCTCTAGGGGGAGCTTGGGACGTTATCAGATGGGCCCAGCTTTGGTCGGCTAATATGTCAAGTGCATTCATAGGAAAAGTCATCAGAGATCTGACAACCAGGAATGTTTGATTCTGGTTGTCCCCCCAAACACTCCCCCCTCCCCCGTTGTCAGTTCTTGTTGGACCAGCCTCGGCTGCCCTTTGGCTTGATTCAAGGGAAGTTAAACTAGGTCGTCCTGAATGCATGTATTTTTTGACAGCCATGAGTAATGATCCAAATAGAAATCTTGAGGGTTTTGTGTGCTTTTATCAAAGGCTAAAGGGACAACAGTACGGGACAGAAATCCAATACTTTATAATACTGTTAGAACGCGGCGTGTTTTGATAAGCACAAAGAATAATTGCTTGGAGGCTACATCCCAGAGACACTTTTTGACTCATCCTTATTCAAACGTCTCTGCTCCGCCAGCCCTCTGCGGAGGAAGCATTGTGTAACGTCGTACGCCTACCAGAACCTTTGCCGACGTTCCTGCTCCATTACATCACTCCAGAGGATTAATACAGTTCCATTTCAGTTCATAAAAATTCAACCTTCTTGACATCGAGGATACGGCGTATAATAGCTTGGCAAAAAAAAAAGAGAGAGAGATTTTTCAAGTATGCATATGATTTACTTCCCATAAAATTGACTAAGTAACATGATGACCTCTAGCCATGGTAAGGAGTGTCAATCATGCCTTTGGAAGAATTGTAGCCTTTCAGAAGCTTGACGCAAAATGTGTTAGTAAAAGGGAGGCCAATACTAATCACCCTTTATTTCAAATAATGCGCACATGATGTTCCACTTAGTGGTGGGTAGCCTTAAGGATCGTCTAAGTGTTGCTTTGAGTTTTAGGGATTTTTTAAAAAAACATAACAGCATTGAACTAAACAACATCATGTCAAGGGCCATGTTGGGTGCATCTATTAATGTTCTAGCACCTCTTTTTTTCAAATGGCTGTGTGTGTGTGTGTGTGCCAACAATTGGGTTACTAGGGATTTAAGAAAGGGACTTAAAAGGCTTTCTGCCCATTCTAGCCAGGATTATTCCAGATTGTTAGGATTCAAATATTTTTTCAGAAAATACCTAACATTACATTGATTTTCATTTCTCTATTTAAAATTTCATTGTACTTAATGCTGGTCGTGTTGATCACCACCCCGGAATGGCGATTGCTGAGAAGGGCAGTATAAAATCAAATGAATGAATTAATAAAACATTCTAATGCTATCATTCCCCCCATTCAGGTTTTCCAAAGTGGCAAACATTAAAAACATCAAGGCCATCCGCGGCTTGGGCCCCGCCTATCTGAAGAACCGCTTGTCTGCTTACGCCCCCTGCAGGGCACTTCGCTCGTGGGTGCTAATTTTTGGGAAGTCCCTGGGTTTAGGGAGGTATGACTGGCCTTGCCCCATGCCAGGGTCTTTTTGGTCCTGGCCCTGAACTGTTGGAATGAGCACCTGGGAGAGGTGAGGTATTACAGTTCCACAGGACCTGTAGAATGGAGATCTTCCACCAGGACTTTGGTTGAGGCTAGGGATAAGATCTATCAGGTCCTCCCCCATTTTCTTCTGCCAAGGGAAGAAAGAAGAAGATGCACTGAGGCAGAAAGTTCAGGGAGCCTTCGCTTGTCTCTGCTTCCAGTGCTGGGGGGCGAAGCAAGAGGTTACTGGGAGGTCACCTCCAGCAAAGGCCTGCATGAAGAGGTAGAGCCAAACTCATATAACCAAAGAGCAGGTATGGAAATATCCCAATCAAAAGTGATTCTATGAACTCAGGCAGATTGTGAGTGGGTGGGCAGAAGGGACTGTGTCGGTGCTTGGCTCTTGGGGCCCTTTCTTGCACGCCCAAAGAAAAGCTAATCACTGCTTAGGGTTCAGGATACAAATTTCTTCCAGGCCAGAGTGGCCAGAGATTCTGGTTTGCGGTGGGCAGCACCATCTGGGCCTGGAATGGGGGTCATTGTGAGTGGGTATGCAGTTGTGAATTTCCTGCATTGTGCAGTGGGTTGGACTAGATCAGGGGTAGCCAACCTGTGGTCCTCCAGATGTCCATGAACTGCAATTCCCATGAGCCCCTGCCAGCGGTTGCTGTTCATGGACATCTGGAGGACCACAGGTTGGCTACCCCTGGACTTGATGACCCTGGAGGCCTCTCCCAGCTTTATGATTCTAGGATTCTATGACATTTGGCAGAGGACAATTTTGCAATCAATGCTTGAGAAAGAAGAAAAGAGTAACGAGGGGCCCATCTGGTTATCAAAAATGATTTAGATTGAAATGCAAGGCCGGCTTATTTTCAATGCATTAAAAGCAATGAGAATATTAATGCGGTTGAAAACAGATCATTTTGTCCCTATCGAGGAAGATGAACAAAATGGAACTGAAATTATCTACATTCATTCTGACGACGAGGAAAAAAATCTTGTCCAGCTATTTGTTCGTTCTATTTTTTTTCTTAGCGCAGCTCACACTCCATCCCTGTTTGAATGTGACAACAACCCTCTGAGGTTGAAAAATGGTGGAAAATGAACCCTAGCCCTAGCTGTCCCAGTGGGCTTCAGGACACTGTGAGAATTAAAGCCCAGTTCTTCACAGTCCTGGTCCAACACTCCAAGCCCTGTACAATACTAGATGTCTTTTTGTTGTTGCTGTTGAAAAAGCAGAAGATGGATCAGGAGATGGTCAGAAGTGATTCAGTGAAGCCAATATTCATGATATATATTCATGAAAGTTCAATATTCATGTTAGTTCAGCAGTGGAATAGGCTGCCTAATAGTTCAGCAGTGGAATAGGCTGCCTAAGGAGGAGGTGAGCTCCCCCTCACTGGCAGTCTTCAAGCAAAGGTTGGAGACACACTTTTCTTGGATGCTTTAGGTGGGTTAGGGCTGATCCTGCATTGAGCAGGGGGTTGGACTAGATGGCCTGTGTGGCCCCTTCCAACTCTATGATTCTATGATAGTAGCTGAAAATAAATTCCATGTTTTCTTAGGGTAACATAATGATGGACTTCTCTTGCAGTGATCTGTTTCTGATGAGTACCAGTATAAGTACAAAGAGTATCAGAGTAACTAGGGAGAACATGATACACTGGAAATCGAAAAATAATATAATGTATCCAATATTTGTCGGCACCCATGGCACCAAGGCAGGGCTTCCCAACCACAGCACTGATAGAGCTGTTCTGACTGAGCAGGAATATCAGGGCTCTTTCAGCCTCCCCTCCCTCACAGGGGGTCGGTAGTGGGGAGAGGAAGGGAAGGGGATTGGAAGCCACTTTGAGACTCCTTCAGGTAGAGAAAAGTGGCATATAAGAACCAACTCTTCTCCTTCTCCTTCTCCTTCTCCTTCTCCTTCTCCTTCTCCTTCTCCTTCTCCTTCTCCTTCTCCTTCTCCTTCTCCTTCTCCATCATGATGGGATGCTTCCACACTCCATAAGGTCGACCATTAGGTTTTTTAACAGACAATAATGCTAGGGGAAGCCGAAGGCAGCAGGAAAAGTGGAAGACCCAGCCGGGGAGCCGGGAAGTCACGGCTCTTGGTTTGCACGATCTGAGCAAGCTGGTTAATGACAGGACGTTTTGGAGGACATTAATTCACAGGGTTGCTACGTCGGAAGCTACTTTGACGGCGACTCTTTTTGTGAAGTTCTGCGCCGTTCATTGTCCTAGAAAAGCCGAGGACACGACTTTTCACGGGGGAAGTCAGACACATCCATGGAAATAACGGAACCATTTCCACCGATTCCTTTGGAGGATTCATGGCGATTGGCTGCTTAATGCTTCCTGCAGGACTTATTTCTGGGATAATTGTCCCACTTGGCCGGTATTTGGTGCTAATAATACCTCCACACCTCAGTGGGCCTCAAGCAAAATTGCATCTCGCCTGTAACCAGTAATAAATGAGTTTCTATTGACAAGGAATGATTTGCGACTTCTCTAATACTAGGGCTCAGCTAAACGTTAATGGGTGAATTTTTCTATAATGTGCACTACGGCACTCTACTGGCAGGCCGGGTATTTTCAGACTTACGCATTTTTAAGTTGATATTCATAAATCGTGCAAGTTCTGTTCTGACCACATGAGAACATTTCTGTCAAAAATGCTGCACTTTTTGTTTGCATCGAAACTGTGCCTTTTTAATTTATTTTCAAAAACTTACGGTATCAATGCATGTATGTATGTGCATCTGTGGTAGCATAGAGAGCCAGTTTGGTGCAGTGATTGGGAGTGGGGACTTCTAATCTGGTGAGCCGGGTTCGATTCTGCACTCCCCCACATGCAACCAGCTGGGTGACCTTGGGCTTGCCATGGCACTGATAAAACTGTTCTGACCGAGCAGTGATATCAGGGCTCTCTCAGCCTCACCCACCCCACAGGGTGTCTGTTGTGGGGAGAGGAAAGGGAAGACGACTGTAAGCCACCTTGAGACTCCTTCAGGTAGAGAAAAGCAGCACATAAGAACCAATTCTTCTTCTTCAGTAACCTCAGGGCTCTCTCAGCCTCACCCACCCCACAGGGTGTCTAATCGCCTTCTCTTCCCCTCCCCACAACAGACACCCTGTGAGGTAGGTGAGACTGAGAGAGCTCTGAGAGAAACTGCTCTGGGAGAAGAGCTCTAACAGGACTGTGACTAGCCCGAGTCTCCTCAGCTGGCTGCATGTGGAGGAGTGGGGAATCAATCCCTGTTCTCCAGATTAGAAGCCACCGCACCAAGCTGGCTCTTAACCAATATACCTAGCTGATCGGAGTTGACTCTGTCTGATTTTCAAGGCACGAAGCATTCGTACGGGATTTGCCATGGCTTCTTCTCTATAGGAACCTGAAATTCCTTGGCCTCCTATCAAAATATTAGCCAAGGATGATTCTGCTTAGCTTCTGAGATGTGATGAGATTTGGCCAGCCTGGCCAGCCAAGCGGCATCTATGTCTAGGTGGAACCAAAGGATCTTGCTGAATTGCTAAAGATTTCCTGACGTCAGAGTTTAGTTCCCCTGGAGAAAATGGTTGCTTTGGAAGGTGAACACTACAGCATTAGACTGATCTCCCCAAACCTGCATTCCTTACACTCTACATCTCCAGGAATTTCCCAACCTGGAGTAGAGCTGTGTCAAGGCTTTGAGAGTATACAATACTCTTGACCCCCCTCCATATTAAAAGAATTTTGCACATGCTAGAAGTTTCATGCTCAGGATGGGATCTGTGGCAGACGCGTCCCTGAAAAAAGAAACAAAACTGTAGGCCCCCACTGATCTGTGAGGATCCCGGAGTGGGAAGGGGCCATGGAGGCCATCTAGTCCAACCCCCTGCTCAATGCAGGATCAGCCTAAGACATCCAAGATAAGTCTCTGTCCAACTGCTGTATAAAGACTGCTGGTGACTGGAACTCCCTACTCCTTAGGCAGCCCCTTCCACTGCTGAACTAGACTCCTAGAGTGGGAAGGGGCCATCCAGGCCATCTAGTCCCACCCCCTAGTCAGTTCAAGATCAGCCAAAAGCATCCAGGAGAAGGATCTGTCCAGCTGCTGCTTGAAGACCACCAGTGAGGGGGAGCTCCCCACCTCCTGAGGCAGCCCCTTCCACTGCTGAACTAGACCCCTGGAATCCTAGAGTGGGAAGGGGCCATGCAGGCCATCTAGTCCCACCCCCTGCTCAGTGCAGGATCAGCCTCCAGCATCCAGGAGAAGGATCTGTCCAGCCGCTGCTTGAAGACGGCCAGTGAGGGGGAGCTCCCCACCTCCTTAGGCAGCCCATCCCACTGCTGAACTAGACTCCTAGAATCCTAGAGTGGGAAGGGTCCATGCAGGCCATCTAGTCCCACCCCCTGCTCAAGGCAGTATCAGCCTCAAGCATTCATTTCATATAATCAGCCTTAAGAACTAATTTATTTCTGTTGTTTAGTTAGTTCCCTTGGAGCCGGTAAACGTCGCTGATTCTTTTTCATACAATGTCAAGCAAGGGTCTAAACTGACTCTTCAACACGGCTCTTCGAAAAAGCAGGCTGGCAGATTAATAATGGGTCATGTTCCATATTTATAGGTCCATCAAGGAATGTTCTTTCATCAACAGCAGGGGTTCCCATCCCTTGTGAAGCGAGGCTCTTTAAGGATTTACATGCATTATTACATAATATCCTTAATTGCAGGCAAGTATAGTATTTGTTTCTCCTTCCTTTCTGCGGTATGACTAATCCAATAGTCTGTTGAACAGCAGGAGGCCCACAGCGAGGTCACGAAGTAGAAGAATTGGTATTTATACCCTGCTTTTCACTGCCCTGAGGAGTTGCAAAGTTGCTTACAATCGCCTTCCCTTCCTGTCCCCACAACTGGCACCCTGTGAGGTGGGTGAGGCTGAGAGACTGCTCTGAGAGAACAGCTCTAATAGGGCTGTGACTAGCCCAAGGCAACCCAGCTGGCTGCACGTGGAGGAGCGGGGAATCAAACCAGGCTCACCAGATTACAAGGCACCACTCGTAACTGTTGCTATCAAAGGCCCTTGACTGCACCACTGTGAAGTGTTGAGTTTGTGATTTTTAGCGGTGTGGCCGTCCCTGGAACAGGACGTGCACTGTAAGTAATAACACATTTCCCGTATTCACATCTTTAAGGCATTAGGATCTTTTGTGTGTGTGTGTGTTTGCCACTAAATGGGACATTGGTCTCATTTTTTATCTTGCCCTGTCTCCAAGTAGTCCTAGATAATGTTGGAAATGTTCAGCCTGGAGAAGAGGAGGGTGAGAGGGGACAGGATGGCTCTCTTGAAGTATCTGGAAGGTTGTCATTTGGAGGAGGGCAGGGAGCAGTTCCTGTGGTTGGACAAAATGGCCTGTATGGCCCCTTCCAACTCTAGGATTCTAAGTGCGACTAGATTTGAATCTACCTGGAGAACAGCAGGAATTTTGGGAGATGTTCAGGCCCCTCCTAGAAGTTGCTGTAAAGAAGGGAAAAAAACACCTCAGGCAAAATAAATCTTTTGAAAATGGCTTGTTGGACTGTAACAGGGTGTCTGTTGTGGGGAGAGGAAAGGGAAGGTGACTGTAAGCTGCTTTGAGCCTCCTTCGGGTAGAGAAAAGCGGCATATAAGAACCAACTCTTCTTCCTCTTCTTCTAACTGGATTTGGAATTTTCCACCCTGCCTTGAAACGTCTTCCCTTCAAGCCTCAAAATATTATTTGTTTAGGTGGTGGTCCTAATTCTCTGCCCTTTATTTTAATGAACTTTTAACCGGTCTGTATTTCTTGCTGTCTAACAATCTGATTGACCCTACTTCTGAAAAGTATTGTAGGACTGTGATCGCCCCCCAGATTTCCCAAGCTTGCATTGGCCAAAGTTTATCATGCTTCCCAGTTGTAAGATATCTGGTAACAAGAAATTTGGTATTATTTCGGGAATCAAGGCCCGTGGGTCGTAAGAAAGGATCGTAAAAGGTTTTTGTCCTCATCATGAAGTCATATTTAGAAAAGGAGGGTATAATACGAAGATCACGATGAGACAAAATGCAGTCTGGAAATTAGCGGTGACTGATTGAATTGGATATTTTTATAAAATGTCGCCAGACTTTTTTATTTAAAAAAAAAAGAAACTCCGTTTTCAAACTGCTCCAGATCTTTGACTTCAATAAAGGCATCCCAAAATTGCACTTGGCATTTGCATGGAAATTCATATGTTTATTCTGGTAAGTGGTTCATTGAAGAAACAAGACCATATTCAAATGAAACCTTTTCATTTCCACAGCCATTATGCTGAATATTTTCGAAATGTGATTCAGGGATGATGTATTTTAATATGCATCTTTTTACAGATCTGATTGAAAATGAAATGACTCTATGATGCCCTGCATGGAAACAAGCAGAATGTAAATGGATCTAAGGAGCCACCCTATAAAGTAAGTTTGGTGAGCCAGTTTGGTGTAGTGGTTAGGAGTGCGGACTTCTAATCTGGCATGCCGGGTTCGATTCTGCGCTCCCCCACATGCAGCCAGCTGGGTGACCTTGGGCTCGCCACGGCACTGATAAAACTGTTCTGACCAGGCAGTGATATCAGGGCTCTCTCAGCCTCACCCACCCCACAGGGTGTCTGTTGTGGGGAGAGGAAAGGGAAGGCGATTGGAAGCCGCTTTGAGGCTTCTTTGGGTAGAGAAAAGTGACATATAAGAACCAACTCTTCTTCTTCTTCTTCTTCTTCTTCTTCTTCTTCTTCAGTAATCTCAGGGCTCTCTCAGCCTCATGTCCCTCACAGGGTGTCTGTTGTGGGGAGAGGAAAGGGAAGGCAACAGCAAGCTGCTCTGAGACTCCTTCGGGTAGAGAAAAGTGGCATAGAAGAACCAACTCTTCTTCTTCTTCTTCTTCTTCTTCTTCTTCTTCTTCTTCTTCTTCTTCTTCAACACACACATACACAAATTCACAGGCTTTTAACTTATAGGCTCTGTTCACCTGGTCACTGGGACATCCCCTGGTCCTACAAATCAACGCCCTTATACCTACATGTAGGGATACCTACACATACGACACAGGTATCTGGAGGAGAAGGAGTCTTCTTCTCTTCCTTCTTTCTCTGGACCCCAGGCTTTATTCAGTACATTTTGCTTACGCACTCTTTTCCTGGCTAGCCTTCATTACACACACTTATCACAGCCTTTGACCTCTCTCGTTGCCCGGAAAAGTACACACTGACCAGAGCTATCACTATATCTTATTCCCTGCAGGCTTGAGAGTTTCACTCACGTATCTAAGACTGGCAGTGAGTATCTGTGTGTTATGTTAAGTCATTCAGCACCCATCACAAGCTTTAGAATGATTCCCCCCCCCAAAAGGGCTTTTCTCCTTGAACGTTTAAATATTTTCCCTTCAAACCTATCAAGAGGTCATTACCTTCAAATTTTTCAATATGAGAGAAGTTGCCTGCATGATGTAATGTTCTGGATACACTTCCCCACCTATTATTCAACTGCCCCAAGCTTGGAGGCAAGCTGGGAGGACATCAGAAGTGGGATCAAACGACCAGGAAGTCCCCTACTGAGCCAATCAGGGCCCTGGAGAAGATAATTTGAAAAAAAATATCAAGAAGTTCCTATTCTAACTATGCTGCATACTTGTCCCCTCTGATGCCCCCTGCAGGACAGTCTCCATATTCTGTTCAATCATGTACGTTGCATATTTCAACCCTTGCAAACCCAGTTTCCGATCACCTCATTCTCCCTGACTGGCTTTGATTCTCTGTGGCATCAGAGTCCACCTGAGCCAATATCAAGTTCTTTTCTCATCCATCAGAATGCTTCCTTTGTTCTCTGGACAGGCCCATTGTGTTGGGAAAGTGGTGATCTGATTCACGGCTTTCATGCCACAATGGTCCTGCCTGGGATGGTTGTTCCTTTGCCATCCCAGATCTTTCTCCCCGAGCTAATGAAAACTAGACAGACTCACAAAGGTCACCGAGGGTGGGTGATTCAAACTTTTCCATTACCGCAGAGCATCGCAGTGACAAAGTCGGATTTTAAACAGAAGCAGCCACGGTTACCCAAGAAAGAGCTGTGCGGCTTGCGTACCACGGAGAATCACGACAGAAGCCTATAGAGACTTTGCACATTTCCTGTCCACGTAGCTGGCCTTGTCGTGGAGCGCCGTCAGGCTTGGCAAGGAAAGAGCAAAACCAGAAATTGGCCCCTCGCCAACCCAGGAGACCCTGAACAACTGGATCACTGGATGAGCGGATCGATTTTGTAAAGCGAGGATAAACCTTGCTGTCAGTCACACTCCGTTCCAAAAAAGTAACAAAAAAGCAACAACAGTGATTGACCTAAAAGAGAAATGTATCCTAGGATGACGGAAGCTAGCCCAATCTAATCAGGTCTTGAAAGTGAAGTAGGGCCGGCCCAGGCTGGAGGCCCCAAAGGAAGGAAGGAAAGGGATGCTAGCTACCCAGAGGCGGAAAATGGCAAGCCACCTCTGAACATCCCCTGCCTTGAAAATCTTGTGGGATTATCATCCAACAGCTATGACTTCATTACGTTTTCCATCATCCATCTAGATCAGGGGTAGTCAAACTGTGGCCCTCCAGATGTCCATGGACTACAATTCCCAGGAGCCCCCTGCCAGCGAATGCTGGCAGGGGGCTCCTGGGAATTGTAGTCCATGGACATCTGGAGGGCCGCAGTTTGACTACCCCTGATCTAGATGTTTCCAAACCACTTAGAGCAGGATAGGCTACCTACTCACCTACCTATCCATCATCCATCATCTATGATCTATCTTCCACCCACCCACCCACCCACCCACCATCCATCCATCCATCCATCCATCCACCCATCCACCCACCCATCCTCCCACCCATCCATCCATCCATCCATCCATCCATCCATCCATCCATCCATCCATCCATCCATCCATCCATCCATCCATCCATCCATCATTTATATATACTTTGATTTGTACGCTGCCCCTCTCCAGATAGCCTATGGGCAGCTCACATCAGTCATTCCTTGTTCTTAAATGTGCCACTGGCCTTAAAGGTTGCCTCATGCAGTTTCTTTACCACCCTCCTCTAGACCAACACAGTGGCCCACCTGAAACTCGTCTGCATGAAAGTGTTCTACATTTATCCGCACCCAGTACTTATAAGAGGAGGTTGCATCCTGATACTTCACACCTCTGATCCAACATGGCTTCTTTTAAGTTCTTATGAGGGGAGTGGATAAGCATACAGAGCAGAGGTCCCTGAGTAGCTGTTAGCCAACAGGCATAGATGGAACAAATTGTCCGGGGCAGCGATGCTCTGTATTCCTGGTGCTTGGGGGGGGGGCAACCTTGGGAGGGCTTCTGGAGTTCTGGTCCCACTGGTGGACCTCCTGAAGGCACTTGGGTTTCAGCCACTGTGTGACACAGAGTGCTGGACTGGGTGGGCCATTGGCTTGATCCAACATGGCTTCTCTGCATTCTTGGTGATTGGGGGTCTACAGCAGGAGCTTTCTGGAGCTCTGGACCCATTGGTGAACCTCCTGATGGCCACCATGTGTCACAAACTATCAGGCTGGATGGGCCATTGGCCTGATCCAAAATGGCTCCTCTTATGTTCTATGGCCTCTCTGGCCTTTCCCCCTGCTGAATCTCTGCCCTCTTCAGGCTCCTATTCTCAAACCTCTAGTAATTCCCAGCCCAGGGCTAGCAAGCATGGTGGCCTGTCAACACATGGATGGATCACGGTAGGCATGTCTGGTCGACAGGTACAAGCTGGCAAACCAGCTTCCCCTTGTAATTAGATAGATGATTTCAGCTCTTTGTTTCCGTGAGCGTAGTTTAATATTACAGGCTTTCCGGGGGATCTATTTTGCATCTTCTTTCACGACACAAGATGTTTAATATGAAACACCAGCCTTTTCCTGGGTAATTTTTGCCAGCAGATAGAGAAGCCCATAGAAAAACATTCATTGCCTGAGCATTAGGTACCTAATAACTCCAAATCAGCATTTACCCCCCTTAGGTTAATGAATCTCCCTCTCTCCTGGAATGGGTGGAGTGCAACCAGCCAAGGCTGAATGGCTGGAATATCTGCTGTTTTTGGAGCTGCTGCAGAAAACCTCTTGAATGTGCTTTGGCTGTCTTATTATAGCCCACAGCAAAACATGCAACCCAAACCTGAATGCCAACTTGCAGGTGGGGCCGGGAGATCTCCTGGAATGGTGCCTAATTTCCTATCAACCTGTCAAATGAGGGATGATTTCAAATTCCTGATCCATTTTTTTTCCAGCCCCTCCCCATCACCCAAGCCCCACTTGATTTTGCACACGCCTTTCCCCACCGAGACTCCAGATGGGTTCTGGGAAATAAAATGATGCCATTGTCCAGAAAGCAGATTCGTGTGCCGTGTTAACAAATGGTTCCAGGCTGAAGACATTTGTTTCTCTCAAACGTAGGTCAAGCTGCTTGTAAAGGGGATGCCACCCTCCAGGTGGGGCCTGGGGATCCCCCAGAATGACAGCTCCACCTCCAGGCCATGGAAATTAGTCCCCTTGGAACAACTTGATGCTTTAGAGTGTGTGCGTGGGGCAAACTGGGCTCTCCAGATGTCCAAGGACTACAATTACCATGAACTTCTCTTACATTTCATAGAATCCTAGAGTTGGAAGGGACCTCCTGGGTCATCTAGTCCAACCCCATGCACCGTGCAGGACACTCACAACCCTATCGCTCCTGCACTGTCACCTGCCACCCCCTTGAACCTTCACAGAATCGGCCTCTCCGTCAGATGGCTCTCCAGCCTCTGCTTAAACATCTCCAAAGATGGAGAACCCACCACCTCCCGAGGAAGCCTGTTCCACTGAGAAACCTCTATAACTGTCAGGACCCCTGAACAGTTTCTAGGTTCTAGGTTCAGTGACAATGTACCTAACAAAACCAGCTGTTGGAAACAGAAATCGGTGGCAAAAGTAGAAGGTAGTGGAAAGGACATTGTCGTGGCTGGTGGGCTGCTCTTGACTCAGGTGGGCCAAACTTGGTGAGCCTCCGCCAACTCACTTGCACTGCACTAATTGGAGCGGTGCGCTTGGAAACTTCGGAGGCCTGAGAGTTCGTCCAAACAGCAGAGCTCCACCCCTGACCAACAGCAGGAGAATGAATAGAAAGCAGGTTACAGGGGGTGGCAGGCACAGTGGATGAGCGAGAGGGTTGTGAGTTTCCTGCATGGTCCAGGGGGTTGGACTAGATGACCCAGGAGGTCCCTTCCGACTCCGTGATTCTAACGAAAGCCAGAAAGCACAGCGAGAACCCCAACGGGCGTCTTAATGACTCTGTAGCCATAAATATGCCAATGCCTGTTACCGGTGATCTCTATTAAGGTGCATTTCCATCAGGAAGCATGAATACACTTGTTAGGGGAGTTTTTTTTCCCTTCCTGGGGAAAAAAGGCAATATATATTCTGTTCTTCTGGCATCCTGCCACGATCCTGATTCACTCCTGAGGGAAATGAACTATAATGGATCGGAGTACATTTTTAAAAAGTATTTCTGGAAAAAAAAAAGATGCAATATCTGGCTATGATGATTTATTACGGGCCTGGGTGCTTTGCATAGCTATGGCTCCTCAGCCTGGGATGAAAAAGTGAATGCGACCACAAGATTTGGAATTGGAACAGGGTTGCTAAGAATTGTGCACCTGGGAGCTTGGTGAGTAGGGTCGTAAACCCCAGGATTCTTCTTCCTGAAGTTTTAAGGTGCAGAGCCTGAGGAGGGTCAGGTTTGGAGAAGTCCAAAGCAGCCCTTTTCTCCAAGGGAAGTGATCTCTTTCATCCGGAGAATGGTCACAATTCCAGGAAGTCTCTGGTCTGCACCGGGAGATTGGCAATGCTGTTAGTGACAGATTCATGTGGTAGAGGGCTCATGCCCCAGATGAGAGCTGGCATTTCATTGTCAAAATGCCCTGACTTTTGATTTCCCTGGTGGGCCTCCTGGTGGTCCCTGGAGTTTGCCCTATGTATGATACAGAGTGTTGGACTGGATGGGCCATTGGCCTGATCCAGCATGGATTCTCTTATGTTCTTGTGATGCTCTGTGTCTTTGGTCCTGGGGGGGGCACAGTGGGAAGGCTTCTGGAGTTCTCCCTCAGATAATTGTCCTGCTAATGGTGCCTGGGATTTGGTCATTGTGTGACACAGAATGTTGGACTTGTCTTATGTCCTTGTGAACATACCACCTCTGCCTACCACACCACACTCTCCAATCCCCAAGGAGCACATTGCAAGAGCATGCATGGAATCGTTCCATGTTTAGCTCTAACATTCTGTGATTCACAAAGCAGATTGGTTTGTCAATGAACCTCCGGATTCGGTTCGGGGTTTGGCCCGATCCGAAATCCAACATGAAATGCATTGGTGTTCCTCCCTCTCCCTGAGCATAAGTGAGTCGTAGAAGAACAGAACATTTACAGTTGGCGCGTCTCTTCGAAGCAGGAAGCTACATCTGTGGCTGTCTTGTGCGTCGGTAACCAGCTGCCCGGACACCTTCTGTTGCTCATTATCACGGAAGCCCGCTGCTTGGCCTTCCAGCCCCTTTGATTTGTTCCATCTCAATCTCTGCTGATCTCTGCCAGTTTTCAAGTCTGGACCAGTTGGAATGTCATTATCCCAACATGAGCGCCACACGAGGTATGTTGACTTCCTGGTGTTAACACTCCAAACAAAAGTGGAAATATCCAAGAGCTTGTTTTTAGATAACTCGAGCACACCAGTGCCACTTGCTTCCCAAGAAACACAACAGCACCGCCTGAAGTAAAGCTAGCTTCCCCCCTTTAGTGTTGTCCAGTTCCCCCTTTTTGTTACAGCCTCCATCCCATATGGCTTTTATACATACAAGTCCCAGGATCCTCTGTATTTTTTTTTGGGGGGGGGGGGTCAAAGTGGAGTCTTCAAAAGATTCCAATAGCTAAAGATCAATAGTGAGGAAGAGAGATCTAATAGCACAAGAGGAGTCCTGCTGGATCAGACCGGTGGTCCACCTAGTCCAGCATCCTTTCTCTGGAGGGCCAGCAGTGGGGCAGAGAGGCTAAGACCTTTCCCTGATAGAAGAGCCCTGCTGGATCAGACCAGTGGTCCATCTTGAGTCTAACTGCAATGTCCTCTCTCATGCAGTGGCCAACCAGTTCTTCTGGAGGGCCAACAACAGGGCAGAGAGGCTGAGACCTTCATCAGAACCTAAAATCCCTACTGGATCAGACCAGGGATCCATCTAGTCCAGCATCCTGACTCACACAGCACCCCACCAGTTCCTCTGGAGGGCCAGCAACAGGGCAGAGAGGCCGAGACCTTCCTAAGAACATCAGATCAGTTGTTTATCTAGTCCAGCCTCCTGTCTCACACAGTGATCAACCAGTTCCTCTGGAGGGCCAGCAACAGGGCACAGAGGCCGAGGCCTTCCCCTGATGCTGCTTCCTGAGCCTGGGATTCAGAGGTTTAATGCCTCTGATCACAGAGGTTTCCTTTAGTCACGATGACTGTACCCATTAATAGACCTGTCCTCCATGAATCCCTTGGATCCCTTTTTAATGCATCTACTTCCAAAATCTCCAGGTATTTCCCCACTCAGAGCTGGCGGCCCATCCTGCAGATGGAGCTTAGCTTAGAACTTCCCTCTATCCCTGCAATTTCTCGGTGGCACCTGGAGATGCCAGAAGGCCATTTGTATGGGCGTGGCAACACTGGCCCCATTGATCAGCAAATCTCTCTCCAGTGTTTGAGCACGTCCTGCTGGGATGGGGAGCAAGCCACTCACCTGTTTGCTCTCATCCTCTCGACTGCTCTTTCAGCAGGCCAGTCAACGACAAGGGAAATTCGCGAATAAACAATTCCAAGGGCC
This sequence comes from Paroedura picta, assembly GCF_049243985.1. Taxonomy (NCBI): domain Eukaryota; kingdom Metazoa; phylum Chordata; class Lepidosauria; order Squamata; family Gekkonidae; genus Paroedura; species Paroedura picta. The sequence goes on along the minus strand of NC_135378.1, from coordinate 83,328,403 downwards.
GTTTGACGTTGCATTTGTTTTTGAACGGCAAACATTTTTGAAGTGGCCATTCGCCACATGGCTCTTTTGCGCCCGAGAACGCACTCCCAAGAGACGGATGTTGGCTGAAGTTTGTTTGTGCAAAAGAAAAAAGCATTTCCTTCCTAGCGTGCTCCGGCCTTTCGCTCTCAAAAGCAACCTGCAGCTACAGAATGATTGGCGTGAACATTGCCAAATTGATTCCGAGGGCTCCAGAGCAAACTCTTTGTGCAAATATCAGTGATTGTGCGCCTCCCAAGCTCTGGCAAGACATAACATGTAAAGTCCTTAAAAATAGTTCCATTTATTCAGCTGGGGAATTCCAGAAGCGGGATAGGAAGAAAAAGAGTTGGTTCTTATATGCCGCTTTTCACTACCCAAAGGTATCTCAAAGAGCTTCCAATCACCTTCCCTTCTTCTCCCCGCAACAGACACCCTGTCAGGTAGGTGGGGATGAGAGAACTCTGATAGGATATTCTGTGAGAACAGCTCTATCAGGACTGTGACAAGTCCAAGGTCACCTAGCTGGCTGCACGTGAAGGAGAAAAAAGGGAATCAAATCCGGCTCTGCAGATCAGAAGCTGCTGCTCTTAACCATTATACCAAGTTATTCTTGTACTTGTCACCTAGTACTTTGAGATAGACTGTTTCTGAGCATGGAGGTTCTATTTGACTGCCAAGGTAGAATTTCTTGATGAGGAGTCTACACAGGATCGACACATCTCCATCCTGAACTATTCAATGAAGGAAAAGTGAAAACAACCTCAGGGAGCTTCACTTTGCCTGCTGAGTGGCAAACTTAGAGTTGCCAGGCAACTGGCAGGAGGGTTTAGGGTTGCCTGGCGACTGGTAAGTGGCTTGTGGGCATGGAAATGGGAGAGGTATGATGCCATTTGAAGCATTATTTTAGCTTCAGTAAAAAAAAAAAACAGAAGTGGCACAGGGTAACTCTAGGACTCAGTGGAAACTCTATAGTTAACCAAAGAGTTTCTGGTGATTCCTAGAGAGAACTATCTGCACCTTCTATCGCCCTTCCCCTCCTGGATGTATTATTGGGAGGATTATTAAGTCTGGTATTACCAGGTGTTTTTGCTGCAGCACCTTTATCCCCATGGAATTTTTGAATGTAATGTATTTGTTCTTTTGATGTCTGTTTTTAAGGGGTTTTATTGGGGTTTTATCCAGATGTTGTCACCCGTCTTGAGCCTTTGGAGAGACGCAGGCAATAAATTGAATAAGTAAGTAAGTAAGAAGAGGAAGAAAAGTTGGCTCTTATATGCCACTTTTCTCTATGCAAAGGAGGCTCAAAGCGGCTTACAGTCGGCTTCCCTTTCCTCTCCCCACAACAGACACCCTGTGGGGTGGGTGAGGCTGAGAGAGTCCTGATATCACTGCTCGGTCAGAACAGTTTTATCAGTGCCGTGGCGAGCCCCAGGTCACCCAGCTGGCTGCATGTGGGGGAGCGCAGAATCGAACCTGGCTTGCCAGATTAGAAGTCCGCACTCCTGACCACTACACCAAACTGGCTCTCAAGCAAGCAAGCAAGCAAGCAAGCAAGCAAGCAAATAAATAAATAAACAAATAAATAAATAGGAAATATTTCAGGGGTTTCTCCAGGGTCAAAAGGCTGCTACAGGCCAACAAATATCACCTTTTCTACAAGCCAGAGGAATTCACCTGGGGGGGGGGGCCTTGTACCGCATTGTCAAGGTGCGAGAGGCAAGGAAGTGTCGTCCCTGTCAACTCTGGCATTGTTTGCCCCTAATTGTCTGCGCCGTGTTTAGTCTGACTGGTCCTCTTTATCAGCAGGAAGGAGCTCAGTGTAATTGTATTTATTTTGCTAATCCCCATGTGGTTTAATCTACGCGACAAAAGGCCTGATGCAGAGGAACAAAAGAGGTTGTCACCGACACTTCTGAGACAAATTAATTAGCTTTCCGTGGTACGGCGGATGCTGATCCTTGGAATATTTGGTGTCCCCCACCCCTCAGTCTATTTCAGCCTGTCGGGGTGACAGCAGGATCGAAGGGCTTTTGAGGCTGCATTTCTAAACAGGGATGCTAGACAAGAGGAACCCCAAATGGCTCATGAGCAGAAATCATCGTGGGGCTTCACTTCGGAAGGGCCTCATGAACGGGGAGATGAGGACTCCATGGAATGCCAAATACAGTGGGGGATTTTCTGGGAAAAGTGGGCTTCCAAGGAGTCAGTAGACTTTTCCTATTTCTACTGTTGGCATTCCCTTCTCAGGGCTCTCTCACCCTCCCCTACCTCACAGGATGCAGATTGTGGGGAGCAGTAGTAACTATTCACCAGCGTGGTATGGTGTCAAGAGAAGAGGTCTCTGATCTGGAGAAGCAGGTTTGATTCCCCACTTCTCCTTCACATGCAGCCAGCTGGGTGACCTTGAGCCATCAACAGTTCTCTCAGAGCTCTCTCAGCCTCACCCACCTTGTGAGGAGAGGAAGGAAAATGCTATTAGGAAGTAAAATGTGATTGTAAGCCACTTTAAGACACTTTATGATAGAGAAAACCATGGTCTAATAATGTACAACTCTTCTTCTACCAACTATACAAGTCTTTCTTTCTCTTTTGCTGTCAACTCACAACGGACTTGTGAAAACCCAGAGAATTGTCAAGGCAAGAGATGCTTACAGTTGATTTCTCATCGCCTACTAGAAATCCTCATATTCCTTGGTGGTCTCCCACCGAAATGCCAACCAGGCCCAATCCTGCTTAGCTTCTGAGATCTGATGAGATTGTGCTACTCAGGGTTATCCAGGTCGTTGGGTAGGTCTTCATTCATTCATTCATTCATTCATTCATTCATTCATTCATTCATTCATTCATTCATTCATTCATTCATTCATTCATTCATTCATTCAATGAGTTTCAGATTAGCAGTGGACTGAATTATTGTCATGAATCATTCCCATGTCTGTTTGGGAGTTGGACAAGTTCTTCCTCTGTCCAAGGTCCTGAAGAGCTACTGCCCATCCCTGAGTTGGAAGGATCAATGGTCTGACCTGCTTTCTGCTTATATAATATCCATCCTCCCTGCAAGCAGCTAACACTGTTGTGATCATTGATTTTCCTCACAACAACCCTGTGAGGTGACCCCGCTTCTGAGGGTACTGGACAAAGGGCATCTAGACAGCAATTCTAAGCACTTCCATGCAAATGTAATTCTTCTTTTTTTTTAATGGGGCCTACTTCCAGGAAAATGCTTTTTAGGATTGTAGCTTTAATGAACATCATGGTCTAAGCCAGCACTTGAACTCAGACCTTCCCACTAGACAGCCACTTACCACTTTGCCCTGACAAAAGGGAACACTTATTGCGAAGTTTCTTGGATCATAACTATGACCTGAGTTCTAATCTTAACATCACCAGGAAGATCGCTGGGTTGCCTTGTGCTAGTCACCCTCTTTCAGCCACACCTACCTCGAAGGCTTGTTTTTTAATCAATGTTCTGGATGTGGGGCTGGAAGAACGAGTAATTATATCTCGAGATGACACCAAATGGGGAGGAGTAGTGAACACCCCAGAAGATAAGAGTTTCTTGCAATCTGAACATGCTAGAAATGAGAACAAGATGCAAGTCACTAAGAAGTGCAGAGTTCTACATCTGAGTTATAAAAATGAGAAGCATGCCTACTGGAGGGAAGATACTCTTCTGGGTAGCAGGTGTGTGAACAAGAACTTGGGATACTTGTGGACCATAAGCTAAGTATGAACAGCTTACATGATGTGGTGGTAAAGAAGGTGAATGCAGTCTTGGACTGTATCAACAGAGGCAGCACATTAAAATTGCAATAGGTCACAGTCCTGCTGCATACTGCGTGGGTCAGTTCACACGTGGAGTGCTGTGTGCAGTTCTGGAGACCCAATTTCAGAAAGGATATAGAAAAAATGGAGAGGGTGCAGAGGAGAGCGATGAGGATGATCGCCTGGTGAGCAAGCCCTGTGAGGAAAGGCTGAGGGACTTGGGAATGTTCAGCCTGGAGAAGAGGAGGCTGAGAAGGGACAGGATGGCTCTCTCTTGAAGTATTTGAAAGGTTGTCACTTGGAGGAGGGCAGGGGGTGGTTTCTGTTGGCAACAGAGGACAGGATCCACAGTAATGCCTTTAAACTATTTGTGGCTAGATATGGGGGGGGGGAATTTCACAGTCAGAATAGTTCAGTCATGAAATGGGCAGCCTCAGGAGGTGGGGAGCTCCCCCTCACTGGCTGTCTTCAAGCAGCGGCTGGACAGATCCTTCTCCTGGATGCTGGAGGCTGATCCTGCCCTGAGCAGGGGGTGGGACTAGATGGCCTGCATGGCCCCTTCCAGCTCTAGGATTCTAGGAGTCTAGTTCAGCAGTGGGATGGGCTGCCTAAGGAGGCGGGGAGCTCCCCCTCACTGGCCATCTTCAAGCAGCAGCTGGACAGATCCTCATCCAGGATGCTTGAGGCTGATCCTGCATTGACCGAGGGGTTGATCTAGATGACCTCAAAGTCTGGTTTTGTTCATTTTTTTAGGACTAAAAAATGGGTCAGGACATCACAAGGGGAGGAGCTTTGGTTGCCGATTCTTAGCTGTTTAGCTCTTAATGTCTCATACTGTCTTTTCCAAATGAATTCTAGCTTTCTTTTTCCAGGAGAATTATAGCACGAGGGGTTGAGAGAGAGAGAGAGAAAGAGAGAAGAGCAGAGCTGGGTTTTTGTACCCTGCTTTCTAGTACCCAAAGAAGTTTCAAAGCAGCTCTCCCCACAAAAAAGCAAGACTCAGAGAGCTCTGCAAAGGGGACACCAGCAACCCTCCTTCCCCCTTAGACAAAAGCAGTTTAATTTAATCTGCAAATGCAGCATTTCCTGGACTTAGGAATTATGCAAAAAGCTACCAGACATTTTGGGGTATGCTCCTTGGAAGTTGTTGACAAAGGATTCTTCTTCTGCATTTCCCATCGTATGATCAGAATCCGTGGAGGCGAAACCCCCTCCCCCCTCTGCCTTACCCACAGAACCCCCCCTCCTGACAATAGTTAAGTTAACGAGGATGTGATTAATGGATGCACAGATGAAATGCATTCTCTCCTTCAATGGAGGCATCCTTAATGGAGACAGATTTAAGTGCCAGACATTAGTTAGAAGCAATTGGAAACAGGAAGAGCAAAACACTCAGAGGGGAAACGTCTCTCCCCCCCCCCCCCATGCAGCTTGAGGAAGAATGGTTTGGTTTTGCTCTCCGAAAATCACAGGTGTGAGTAAAAGAATGCACTGGTTCACAAACAGGAAGGTCAGCTGTTTGTTCTCCTCAGGATCAATTAAGAACCATCATCTATCCCCTTTCTGCCTCCCTCACTCTCCCTCCCTCCCTCTCTCTCCCTCTCTCTCTCTCTCCCCCCCAAGGTAGACATGACACAATGAGGCAGCCATTTTGTTTGTAGCACAACCAGTTCCTCCCAGGCTGTTTCCTGGGTTGGACCCTTTACTTCAAGTGGAGGCAACATTTGAATATTTGAAAAGGGGGCATTTGGAGGCGGGGGGGGGGGGGGTTGATGGCAACAATTCCAGAAAAAACTGAAAGTGGCAGAGGGCTGCTCTAGGAATTGGTGGAAGCTCTATGGTTCTAGTTGAGGCTGGAAGAAGAAGAAGAAGAAGAAGAAGAAGAAGAGTTGGTTCTTAGATGCTGCCTTTCTCTACCCGAAGGAGGCTCAAAGCGGCTTATATTTGCCTTCTCTTTCCTCTCCCCACAACAGACACCCTGTGGGGTGGGTGAGGCTGAGAGAGCCTTGAGATTCCTGCTTGGTCGGAACAGTTTTCTCAGTGCTGTGTCAGCCCAAGGTCACCCAGCTGGCTGCATGTGGGGGAGCAGGGAATCAAACCCGGCTCGCCATATTGGAAGTCCATGCTCCTAACCACTACACCAAACTGTCTTTGGGGCTGTGGATCCTAAGCAGATGTTAGTCACTAGACCTCAATGCCCAGGGGGTGGAGGGGTGGGGGGGGGGGAGGAGTATAATGGAAAAGGTGGCCCCAGAGATATGAGTAGAGACTGCAGTCCCTAATCCTATCCAAATAAGTTTGAAAACAATATTGTACAGTGCGATCCAATGGAGATTCATTTCTCCTCCAAGTTCAAAATCAAGGCAGGGTCTTTTTTCCATTCACTGATCAGACCCATGGATGCTCCCCACCAGTTCTGTTGAAAAGCACAATAAAATCAGAGTCCAGTAGCACCTTTAAGACCAACAGTAACTTTTGAAAATGAAGACAGACAGGAGTTGGGTGCGAATTTCTCTGATTTTTCCCTCTACTGAGGGTAGCAGTTCCCATCCAGAAGGAACGCTGATTGGGGGTTGGGAGCAAACTTTATAAACTTCTTGTTAAAATGGCCAAGCTAATTTTACAGACGAGCCAGCTGCAAATATTCCAAAGTCACAAAATTGTCTTTTCAAACCACACATTAAAATAAATGCATAATTACGGATGTTTTTTAAATTTGATTTCCCTCCTGCAAGCAATCTGCTTCCTCTTGGTCTCTGCTATTCCCTGAGCAGAATAGCTCAGTCACCCTCATAATGCTACTTCCAAGCAGTTGCGTGTGAACGACAATTTTCTGCGCACAAAACAGTCAATCCGAGCTGGATGCTGCCCTCGTTCCCAGGATCTTTGAACATGCGATCCAGCACATTTTGGCCTCGCTTAATGTAAAGACCATTATGAGCCTCTTGTGGCGCAGAATGGTAAAGCAGCAGATATGCAGTCTGAAAGCTCTGCCCATGAGGCTGGGAGTTCGATCCCAGCAGCCGGCTCAAGGTTGACTCAGCCTTCCATCCTTCCGAGGTCGGTGAAATGAGTACCCAGCTTGCTGGGGGGGTAAACGGTAATGACTGGGGAAGGCACTGGCCAACCACCCCGTATTGAGTCTGCCATGAAAACACTAGATGGCATCAGACATGACCCAGTGCTTTGCACAAGGGATACCTTTACCTTTACCTTAATGTAAAGACCATTATGCCTGACTTCAGCCATTTGAGGCTTTTTGGATCCGAGTATAGGGTAAGTTAAAAAAAAAAACTTTGCCGTTCATCGCCTTGCTTAGTGAAAAATTTTAAGTCTTATTTCAAAGAAATCTTTTTGGCATATAATTGAATCTACATTGTGCCACGTCAACCAGGGGTTCCTCTAGTGATGTGACCCTCCAGCACCTCAAGAAAAGAAAAGTCAAAGTCACTGTCTCTTTCATGTCAATCTCTGCAGTTCTCCCTTCTGCCAATATGCATAACCAAAGCTTTTGCTCTAGGTTTTTTTTACATCCTGATTTTCCTTGCTTGTAAATTCCTGTTTCTACTGTGTTTTTTTCTTTTCTTTTATGCATATGTTGTGTCCCCCTCTAGTGGTCAATTTGATATTACCCCAGTTTTTTATTGTATTATTATTATCATCATTATCATCAGATGGGTAGCCGTGTTGGTCTGAAGTAGCACAATAAAATCAGAGTCCAGTAGCACCTTTAAGACCCACAAAGATTTATTCAGGGCGTGAGCTTTCCTACGGTCATATAAGGTGTTCTTAGTCTGAGGAAGAGTGCTTGCACTCAAAAGCTCACACCCTGAATAAATCTTTGTTGGTCTTAAAGGTGCTACTGGACTCCGATTCTATTGTGCATCATTATCATCATTCTTATTGTTATTATTTAAATTATTATCTCTACACTCTCTTGGAGGCTGACAAAGGTCATTAAATTAAATGTTAATATATTAAAATTAATAATTTCTGTATAATAAGTAAAAAATAAAAAAGAGGAACAATATGGATCGTGGGGGTGGTCTTATCTATCTGTCATCTGTGTGTCGGTCCATCCGTTGTCCATCTATCTACCTATCCATCTAAATGCCTTCATATCTACCTATCTCGATACCTACCTGTCTGTCTGTCCAGCCAGCCTCAACCATAGGCCCAGCAGATGAGCTCCATTTTACAGGCTCTGCCAGAACTCAGAGATGTCCATCAGGGCCCCAATCTCTCCTTGGAGCTCATTAACCCACCAGGTAGGAGTCAGGGCCGAGAAAGCCCTGGCTCTGATTGAGGCCCAGCAGATTTCCTTAGGGCCAGAGATCCTCAGCTGGTTTGCTGTGGTTGATCCAAGAACTCTCTGGGGAAGGTATTCAGAAAGGCAGGCCCTCAGATATGTGGGATCCAGACCACGTAAGGTCATAAAGGTTAAATCCTTGAAGTGGATCCAGAATTCAGGAGCCAACGAAGCTACTGAAATATTGGTCTTATTTGGGCTCTCCACAGGGTGGAGGACAAGTTGAACAAAAGACAGGTGGAGAGAGAGAGGGTTTGTTTTTCCTTTCTGGTCAAAATCCTCCCTCCCCCCCTCCTTTTTTTGTCTTATATCATTCCCCGCAAAGGTCAGCGACACATGAGGATGTTGGAATAGGCAAAATCTGTAGCGGGCATGGCTGAACACAGTATGAAGACCCTCCTCCAGGGGGCATCAGAGGAGATGCGTATTTTGCATAATTAGATTAGGAACTTCCTGCTAGCTTTTCAGATCATCTCCTGCAGCTTAATTAGAGACTTCCTTCACTTCTGAGTGCACCTCCTCCCTCCTTGCCTCCAGAAAAGACAGAATGCATGCAAAACAGCTGCTGTTCCTCTTCTCAGTCAAACAGTTTTGTTCTCTTCAGCACTGTGGCGGAGCTTTGCTCCTCTGGCGTATTGAGAGCCCGCCAACATTTTGAAAGGAGGAGAGGGGTAAAGAGGAGATGGTGATGGGCACTGGAGCTCCAGAGCGCTGAGCGATTGTTCTCTGTTGACACTAGACCTCCAAACACAGCCCGAGCCGCCGGAGGGAAGGAGAGGGTGTCAAAATGTCAGCCTGGCAACAGCCTGTGTCCGCACACCGGGGATGGCTGTGGCATGAGCAGCAAGCCCATCGAAAGCGACAGGTCATCAGGGAATGACTGGCAATGGTTTTTTTAATCATTGTGCTCTCTATCGAAAGCTGGCAGAGCTGGTGATCGCTTCCCCCAAGGAAATATTTTGACCAAACAAAAGCTGGAGATATAGATAGATATATACACACACATCCCAAAGCAAATCTATTCCTTCCTTCTACCCGCTTGTGAAATGCAGATGCGCTTTCCCTGTTTTTGATGAGTGTTAGGGAACGGTTCAGATATTCATTTGGCTTTCGGCTTGCTGGCAATTGCACTGCGGGTGGACAAGAGTTACTGCAGCAAAGCGTTTTCTCCTTCTCCTCTTTTCTGTTTGGGAGACAGGCACACATTCGGCTGCCAAGTCGGCTGGAAGTGCTCCTTCGGGCCACATCTGAGGCACGCAGTAAGAAGGCTAGGGTTGCCAGCTTCAGGCTGGAGGTTTGGGATTGGAGCCTGGGAAAGGCAGGTTTAGGGAATAGGATGGACTTCCAACAGGTTGAAAGAATTAACTTTGTAAGTATGAATGGAGAGAGAGAGAGAGAGAGAGAGAGAGAGAGAGAGAGAGAGAGAGAGAGAGAGAGACCTAACTGACTAACTGTTCTTCTTTCTTCATTCCGTCTGTTCTGGAGGCAAGCAGGAAGGAAGTGTGCTCAAAAGAGCAGGAAGTCTCCAAATGAACCAATCAGAACAGTGGAGGGGATAATAGGGGGGGGGATCAATATTTATGACCTAACTATGCTAACCACCTTTTTGGAAGTGAATTCAATCCAGTTAAAAGATTGCCACAATGGCTCAATCATACCACAGGCAATCTAGTTTCCCTCCACACTGTGCAATGGAGGGTTGCTTTTATTGGAGTATACCAGATCCGCAGTGCGCATGATTCAACAGTATGTGAGGCAACAGCATTGGAGGAGATGCACATTTTCAAATATTCTCCTCCTGTGTCACAACTGGAGACTCCTTTGAGCACACTTCCTCCCTGATTACCTCCAGAACATTTTAGTCAGTTAGACAGTTAGGACACTCTCTCTCTCCTCTCTTACTCCCAAAGTTTGCTTCTCTTCTCAAGAAAGCTACTGATTCTTTGAGCAGCTGGTGCTCGGCCCTCTTTTACATGTTTAAACTCTGCCTTCGATCCTCTTTTTGCATGTTTAAACTTTGGCCCTTGAAAAGATGTTCCGAGAGGAGCAAGCTTGCTTGGCCCTGCTCTGCTGACCTGATCTCAATTTTGGCCCTGCAACATTTTTAAAGAGTCCATGTCTACAATGGCAATTATCCCCCAAAGCAGTTGGCAACTCCCAGTACAAGCCCCAAAGCGGGCTGTCAACCTTCTCAAAATAGATCTGTAGCTTTTTCCATTTGACTAGCCAAAAATGAAAAGGATTTTTTAAAACAAGGGCCATATAGTTTCATGGCCTCCTGAATGGATGAATAAATAAAATGCCCCCCCCAGAAGTGTGCCTTAAATAGACTTTATGATTGTAGTAGAGCCAATGTGCCAAGTAAATAAATACATATTTTAGTATTAGAAATATTTAGTGGGAAAGAGGATATTCAGTAATCAGTTCTTTCCCCGCTATCCTGCTCAGTATCCCTTTATTGCCCCTTTGGAAGGTACCGTAAAATTATATGGGGGAAGGAAAAAAACCCTGGAGAATGTTCCATTGATCAGGTTATTATGTGCTATGCAAATCTGGAAGTCCAGGAGCAGAGGAGTGATCTTGGGGAAAGGTGACAAATTAAATGGCGCTTCCTTCATACTGTTGTGCCATCTAAGGAAAGCCGTGATAAATTTTATGGTGGCCATTTTTAGGAATGACAAAAAATTGGCTCCAGAGTAGGGATCCATTGTACTGGAAGAGAGGCATCAGACTTTGGGGGTGTCAGAAGAACACATAAATCTACAAGAGATAGATTGCTGATATTTCTGTGCTGGCACTTAGCCGTTCTTTGTTCTGGAGTCCTGGAGACCCCGAAAAATCGGAGTCCTGATTTTTCATGTTAAAGCAGAAGGAAAACTGTCTGGACCAGGGTTTCATAGATGAAGGGAACAAGTTGGAATTGTTCACAGTGTTGAAATATGCAAAGGAGGGGTGAAAAGAATAGTGGACAAGTCAATAAAATCGTTTTATTAGGAAGAGAAAACTTGGTAAATAAGAGAGGAGGGAGAGATGGTCCTAACAGACTAACTGTTGTTTTTTTTTGTTTTAGAGGCAATTTAAATTTGAGGCCATTCCTCTCTGAAAATAGTCTCAGGGTGGCTCCCATTTAAAACCATATACAAACTTAAAAAAAAAGCAGTTAGTTGCAAACTCTAAATAAGACTGTTCCATCACAAGCTCCCTAAGAACCTGGGGTCAAACAGATGCAGATTAAATTATATTTTCCAGGATTCAGAAGGTGGAGGGGGGGCCAGGGGTGAAGGTAGGGGGGGCATTATTGGTATCACTCGGTGCTGGCCTTGTTTGAATTATGCAAAACCAAAAAGGGAACGAAAACCCAGCCTTAACAAAGTCAGGAACTCAAAATGTGAGCTATAAAACAATGCAAAATTTTAACAATTCTTTATCAAAGTGCACCAATATTAGGTTAAAAACTAAGTAAAAACTATATGAAAACTATACGGATCTAACCGCATATGGACAGACCAAACGTATTTCCACCCTACTGGGCCTTCCTCAGTGGTAAATAATATTAAATAATGCACTCTTATCCAAAACCAATGATGAAGTCTAGCTGGGTGGTCAAGGGAAATCCTGGAAAAATAAAGGTAGAAACATATTATTCGTATTATTATCACAAATCATGGCCTCAAATATCGTGGAATGGAAACCCTGCATTCATTCTTTTGCTTTCTCACATATATATTCACCAAGAAAGACAGAGAGAATTGCATTGACCTGCCTTGGTAAATTCCTAATGTAGTGTGGAAATGGGTTTACTAGCCATAGACAGTGTCATCTGGTTCCCTGCCAAGGAATGTTAAGGCTCTCTGGAAATCCTATTCACTGTCAATTTAGAAATCCCACAGAAGCTAAATGGCTGTTAAATGAAAGGGTCAAAGGAACAGAGTCTCATCAGGAGGATTCCAGCTATTTCCATGGCTTTGCCAGCCATCTTTTATCCACTAATCCTGTCGGATTCGATCGCCACTTGTCTGATGGATGGAATGGCTTGCCGGACGGGCGCAAGCTCTGGGGTCTGCAGAATGCAAAGAGGTGGCAGATCCCGGGACGCATGAGGACACCATGTTCTCTTGGCTCGCGCAACGGGAGAGATGGCAGCCCTGGAATCCTTCGGGAATCAGTACGGTGTGGTGGTTAAAAGGGACAGCCTTGAATCTGGAGAGCCAGGTTTGATTCTTCACTCCTGCACAGGCAGCCAGCTAGATGGCCTTGGAACAGTCTCAGTTCTCTCAGAGCTCTCTCAGCCTCACCTGGATGTGTGTTGTGGGGAGAGGGAGGGAAGGTGATTGCAAGGCACTTTGAGATTTCTCCGGGTAGTAAAAAAGCGGGGGACAAAAACCAGACGACAACGGCGGAGAGGAGGGGGAATCAATCATTTGTCTGTCTGTATTGTGAGCCACCCGGAACAGGCCAGGTAAGGGCGACATATGAGAATAAAGATGCTGATGATTATAATTTTTATTTTTCTTGCTGTTATTCATTGCAATATACTTGGGGGGATCTATTTCCTGCACTCAGAATCACACCTCTACAACTGGGCAAAACTCTGCAACATTCCCCAAATCTTCCAATAGTTAGTTCGGGGAGAGGTCTGTGGCAGAGGGAGGGACTTGATCTTTTCTAAGTTTCAATTCTACTTGTGCATGGCAAGTATTTTGATATATGCCCCTCCCTAACTACAGTCTGGTGCAGGGGTGGCCGTACTGTGGATCTCCAGATGTCCAAGGGCTACAATTCCCCTGAGCCCCTGCCAGCACTGGCTAGCACAGGCTCTTGGGAATTGTAGTCCATGGACATCTGGAGAGGCACAGTTTGGCCACCCCTGGTCTAGAGGCACAGTCTAAGAAGGACTGTACTGCACGGCACTTGGGCAGGTCTGAAATCAGATGAGATTCAGCCGGCCACAATTGCAAGCCCACTTCTCTCTGGTGTGTGTCTGAGATGCCACATCATCTTGATGCTTCCTTTGTTTAAGAGACCCAGGACGGAGAAGTCACACACATCAAAGCACTCTTGTGTATTTTTTTCTTTCAAGACGTGCGTGCCTTTGTTTGCCGAAGCGCCTGTGATGCTCCCTTACCCTTGTCTAATGTGAGAAATCATGGCCGTGTAGGGGCACAAGCCTACAGTGGGAATTTACAATGCTTCTTCTGCGCGCAACAAATACACATTTCATTAGCCGTGCTTGCCGTTTATTTCCCTGGGAAAATAAAAAGTCTACCCTGACGTAGCCTTCTGTTGTTCCCATCATTTGCGGTGTTGGAGGGAATGACAGAATTAAATAATTGTGTTGGGGCTCCGGAGACAGCCTGTATACTTAAGTCAAAAGGGATATCTCTGGAATGCCAGTTGTTTTCTGGGTCAGCTCCAAGGTTGTGGGCAGGGTGACCTTGGATCCGATAGGGCCACCCAGAGCTGGAACAAACCACGAAGGGACATCCCGTCCGGCCCCCGCCCATCTTTTGGGGGAGTTAAAAATTGCACTCTCCTGACAGGTGCTCATCCAATCTCCTTCCATAGGCTTCCAATGAAGGAGACTCCATCGCCCTCCAAGGCAACAAATTTAATCTAGGAATAAAAGCTGTTTACTTCTGTGGTCACCCCCTACATCCTCCAACAGCGAATCCCCCATTGTATTTGCTCTCTGTGTAAAGTCATATTTCCTTCTGTCTGTCCTGTACCTACTGCCCATCGGCTACATTAAAGGTAAAGGTATCCCCTGTGCAAGCACCGAGTCATTTCTGACCCTTCGGGTGACGCCCTCCAGCGTTTTCATGGCAGACTCAGTACAGGGTGGTTTGCCAGTGCCTTCCCCAGTCATTACCGTATACCCCCCAGCAAGCTGGGGACTCATTTTACCGACCTCGGAAGGATGGAAGGCTGAGTCAACCTTGAGCCGGCTGCTGGGATTGAACTCCCAGCCTCATGGGCAGAGCTTCAGACTGCATGTCTGCTGCCTTACCACTCTGCGCCACAAGAGGCTCTTATCGGCTACATTGGTGCCCTCAAGTTCTAGTATTTTGGGAGAGGGGGTAAAAGCTCTCGTTGTCAGCTCTCTCGACCCCCCCCCCTTGCATAATTTTATGAGCCTCTATTATGCTGCCTCTTACCCATCTCTTTTCTCAACTGAAAAGTTCCCCCGCTCTGCAGTCTTTCCTCCTAGTGAAGGGGCTCCAACCCCCTCACCCTCTGGGTCACCCTCCACTCTCCTTCCCCCAGGTTCAAACAGTAGAGGATGTGAAGGACCTCTGCCAGAAGCCTCAGAGAGCTGCCGTCCGTCCAAAAAGCCAGTGTGGACTTTGGTGGGCCCATAGTCTGCTTCAGTATAAGGCAGCCAATGTATGTCTACGTTCAAAGGTCTACCCCTCCCGCATCTCCAAAAATTCCATTTTTATGACTAGCAATTTTTTTTTTGCACCGGGCTTCTAGGAGGAAATGTCATTTCCATGAAACTTCACCATCTAAGCGAAACGAAAACCCGGCTGCCAAGGGAGCGGGGGACTGCACGGTGCATCAGGAATAAAATATAAGGTTAAAGATGGTTTATCCTCGGGCTGTTAAAAAAAAACAACATAGAAAATGAATTAGGCCCCTTTTCCAGTCCCACGAGCCAAAGGAAACCTCATGACCAATTCATCATCTCATTCCCTCAGCTCTGCTGCTTAGAAAGCCACCTTCTCATTCCAAGTTAGAATATTTGGTGGGTTTTTTTTCTTTTCTTTTCTTTTCTTTCTTTCGTTCTGCAGAAAGTCCCTAAGCTGCATTTTAGTCTTATTGTTTTTAGCTTAAGTCTCCCAAATAATTTGAATGCATGCTAAAAATATCCTCTAAATTCCATCTCTTTCTCTCTCTCTCTCTCTCTCTCTCTGACTCTCTCGGGTTCCATAATATTTTCTTCTAAGTACGTTTTCTAATTAGGCCCTAGACTTCTCACCGGAGAGGGGGAGGCCGCCCAGGAAGCCCGGATGAGACCGTTCCTTCCCATTAGAATTGATTTGTGTCTCACATAAAATCCTGAAATGAGTATTAAGCAAAATATATCAATAAGACACATCTTCGGTTGCCCCTCAGTTACTCAGGGAGTAGCAATTTGAACTGGATTCGGAGACTCTGACTCCAGTGAGGCATACGAAAGCTTTCTAGGGATAATAAAAGCAAATCACTAAAAAATGGGGGGGGGGGATATTCCTAGACTAGGGTTGCAAGCTCTGGGTTGGGAGATACCTGGAGATTTCTTTTTTGGGGGGCGGGGGGGGGGATCTGAAGAAGAAGAATTGTTTTTTATACACTGCTTTTCTCTACCAGAAGGAGTCTCAAAGTGGCTTACAATAGCCTTCCCTTCCTGTCCCCAAACAGACACTCTGTGAGGTGGGTGAGGTTGAGAGAGCCCTGAGATTGCGGAAGAAGTAGAAGGGTTGGTTCTTAGATGCCGCTTTTCTCTACAAGAAGGAGGCTCAAAGCGGCTTACAGTTGCCTTCCCTTCCTGTCCCCAAACAGACACCCTGTGAGGTGGGTGAGGCTGAGAGAGCCCTGAGATTACGGCAGAAGTAGAAGGATTGGTTCTTAGATGCCGCCTTTTCTACCGGAAGGAGTCTCAAAATGGCTTCCAATCACCTTCCCTTCCTCTCCCCACAACAGACACCCTGTGAGGGAGGTGAGGCTAAGACTGCTCTGTGAGAACAGCACTATCAAGGCTGTGCTGAGCTCAGCTGGCCACATGTGGAGGACTTGGGAATCCAACCCGATTCACCAGATTAGAAACCATTGTTCTTAACCCCACCCAGGCGGGGTTTGGGATGGGAAGGTGCTCAGCAAGGCACAAGCTTCTCGGCCTTTTGGCTAAGATCAAGTGTGGCAACTGAACTTTGTCATCTGGAGTTCACAGATTAATAGTCTTGTAGGGGATCTCCAGGGTCATCTAGTCCCACCCCCTACAGAATGTAGGAAATTCACAACTACCTGCCCACCCACAGTGACCTCAATTTCATGCCCTGATATCCCCCCCCCCAAAAAAAAACAAAATCCCAGTATCCCTGGCCAGTCTTGCCTGGAAGAAATTTGCCTCCCGATCCATTGAAATAGCAGGAGATCTCGAAATGTTTTGTAAGATTTGGCAAGATTGATTTACTACACCCAACATCAGGTGACTGAGCAGAACTCTGCTATATTAACCAAGTCTCTCAAAACCCTCTTCATCTCTCGCCTTATGAACCTTATGAATCCTGAAGGGATTGGCATAAATCGATTGCAAACTTGAAGGTCACTGTACTCTAGGTTGACCTTGAGGACGATAAGGGGTCCGTGGGTTGCCAGCGTCCAGTTAGTAACACCTGCAATTAGGGTTGACATATTTGGTTAGGAAATACCTGGAGCCTTCAGGGACACCGGGGATTGAACCTGGGACCTTCCACATGCCAAGCAGAGGTTCTCCCACTGAGCCACGGCCCCTCCCTTCTTGTTACCCAACTTTCTGAAATCCCAGCAGCACGATGCAATTTCCCTCTGTTTCACCTCTCTGTTCCTCCTGCTTGTTGCCTAACAAACAAGGTGATGACTCTCCTCTTGCATCAATTAGAATTAACATCGAAGCCTCCCCAGTTAAACCTGTCGTTACGTTACAAATTACCGCCGTAACTGAGATTAACGAGAGCCTAAAATACTTTTGAATTAAGATGAGGTGTTTTAGAATGTCTTTGGTCTTAAAGATGGGGCCTTGTGTTTATAATGCGGGCACATTGGCTGACAATGTCATGGGGAACGGATGCCAGTAATTGAAAGCTTGACTATGAATGTGCCTATTGAAATTGGGCGACTAAGGTAATTAAGGTACCATTAATATGGGGGGGGGGGAAGCATCAACTCTGTTGCAATGTGGGTAGCGAGGGAGAATGGATTGCATGTTGCCCAGAACTCCATAATGCCACACTGGGACTCGGACCTGAGCCAAACATCTTTTCCAAACTTCGTAATATTTTGCCAGCATGAGAGTTGTTCTCTCTTGCCCCAGAGGGATGGACCAGAACCAATGGGATGAAATTAATCCACAAGAAATTCTGTCTAAATATCTGGAAGAAGTTCCTGACAGTCAGAGCAGTTTCTCAGTGGAATGGGTTTCCTCCGGAGGTGGTGGGTTCTCCGTCTTTGGAGATTTTTAAGCAGAGGCTGGAGAGTCATCTGACGGAGAGGCTGATTCTGTGAAGGTTCAAAGGGGTGGCAGGTGACAGTGGATGAGCGAGAGGGAGTGTCCTGTGTATTGCAGGGGATTGGACTAGATGACCCAGGAGAAAAAGCTGGAGGATGCTGCAAGGTATTGTAAGCTCTGAAGGAATCTATAACATCCAAAACACAGTAGTCTGCCTTGGATTTTAACTTCTGATAGGACATGTGAAGAAGGAGAAGGAGAAGGAGAAGGAGAAGGAGAAGGAGAAGGAGAAGGAGAAGGAGAAGGAGAAGGAGAAGGAGAAGGAGAAGGAGAAGGAGAAGGAGAAGGAGAGCTGGTTTTGAACCCTGCTTTTTACTCCCTGAAGGAGTCTCAAAGCAGCTTACAATCATCTACCCTTCCTTTCCCTATAACATACACCCTGTGGGACTGACAGTTCTGAGAGAACTGTGATTTGCTAAGGTCACCCAACTGCGGAGGAGGAGTAGGGAATAAAATAGTGTTCCAGATTAGATTTTTTTCATTCTTAACCACTACACCAAGTTGGAGAGAGCGAAATAAAACCAAGCAAGAAAGAGGAATAGAGGAATTGTGTTTTATCCATTTTGTTTTAATCCCTTGCTCAAGCTGGTGCTGTGCTCAAAGTACGCTTGTGAACATTTTCTTTTTAATGAATTCCTTATACATTTTGATGCTGGCAGTGGTTCTCTGTACCACATGGACCTTCATCATCTTGGGCATGCTGTTCCAAAAAACAAAACAAAACAAGACACCAGGAGGAAGGCAGTCAGTGGAAAAGCAGTGAGTTCTCCAGGAGCGCACAAGGCAGTAAGCTGTCCCTGTAGTAACCAGGTGCTGGGCAGCAGGAGAACATTGAAGGGAACCTGGGACACTATGGCCAATTCCAACTCTATGGTTCTATGATTCTGTATTACACTCTGCATTCACCTACCTTTCCCCCAAGGTTGTAAGACACTCTTGTCTTGGAAATGCTCCTTGTGAAGATATTGAGACATGAAATATGTTCAAAAAGAGCTTGGTATGAGGCTGCCATGTTCAACAGAAGCACTGTGTTTTATAGCATGATGCTTCAGAAGAGCCTTGAGAGGCAGATGTTCCCCGTGCCAACTTTCTCATCTTACTTCGATTGTAACCTAAGGTGACCAGATTGTCCCACTTTTGGAGGGACATCTGGGGGCACCTGGCAAATTGTACTTACAATACTTTTGTAGTGTTCTATGAGTTCTATGAGTTCTATGAGAGCCTCTTGTGGCGCAGAGTGGTAAGGCAGCCGTCTGAAAGCTTTGCCCATGAGGCTGGGAGTTCAATCCCAGCAGCCGGCTCAAGGACGACTCAGCCTTCCATCCTTCCGAGGTCGGTAAAATGAGTACCCAGCTTGCTGGGGGGTAAACGGTAATGACTGGGGAAGGCACTGGCAAACCACCCCGTATTGAGTCTGCCGTGAAAACGCTGGAGGGCATCACCCCAAGGGTCAGACATGACCCGGTGCTTGCACAGGGGATACCTTTACCTTTATGAGTTCTATGAAATTTTAATCAAGCCCCCCCCCCCGGTCAATTGTGTCCCCCTTTACCAATGTTAAAATCTGGTCACCTTAACCCCCACCTTGCATAAACCCTGGCCAGTGAAGCAGTGACATTACAGGTTGGTTATCTCAGTGGAGCTCTGCAATGGCTTTTTCCTAATCCTCCTCGTGTACCTTCCCTCTATTCCCCAAGGCAATTCCACGGCCTTGATGAGAGCGCTCAAATACCATCTTTACAGATGGCCATGTGGATCGGCTCCAGAAGCATTTGTAGATACGTCAAGGGATGAGATCCCATTTGGAATGATCAAAGTAGCCATCTGGCTCAGTTTTATTCCTTTGGTTGCTGGATACCGAAGTTTTGAAAGCCACAAAAGCACCATCCATGAAAGAGGTTGGGGGGGGGGGGAGATTCAATGTAAATGAAAACACATACAATTTTACATTTATTGATACCGTGTCAGAGCAAGAGTCAAGTCCAGCAATACCTTAAAGACTATACAAGATTTTCAGGGAGTCAGTGCTTCAAGACAAAGCTGTCTTCATGAGATGCAAACGGGAATGGAGACCTCTAAGCGAATATACCCTGTCAGGAGGTGGGAAGGCTGCTGCAACAGAGGTACAATGCAAAATGGCATCCATTTGGCCAGAGTTGGGGAGAAACGCTGATTCCATCTGGCATTATATTTCTGTATCTTAAGCACCTTCTTTTCAACACCCCTCCCACCTTCCGACTTGGATCTTAGTGCTTAGGGTTCTCTACTGTTGTTACTTGCGTCTGGTAAAGAGTTTTGACTCTCCAAAATTTAGACCAAGCTGTCTCAACCTGGGTTTCATGAAACTCTTGTCATTTCTTGAGAGCCCTGGAAGGGATTCCCAAATGGATAGGTGTTAATTAAGTTTTATATATTTTTAATTTTTTTAAAACATTTATCAGGTGATATGACCATATACGGTCACATCGACCTACCCCCCTCACCTCCTGAAATGGCCAATGATGGGCTTGGAGGGGGCAGGAAGGGGAGGAGCCCTTGGTGGCTGTCCACATGGTTATGCTTCCCAACCATATTCTGCATAATTGCACCACTCCTGGGGTTTCTTGAAGCCTGAAGAATGTTTCAGGGCTTTCTCAATGGCAAAATAGTTGAGATCAGTTAGTTTAGACCCTCAGAGTCTTGTTGTCCTTTACTCCAACTTGCTCTTCTGTTGCCCACAAAGGCACAACCCACCAGAAAGTGGTGCGATCAAATATTCACATGGAGACAGTTCAGCGGTGTCCTGATGTGTGGTGGAGGAGACCCCTCTGTCCAGAGCAAAATTATCTGCTAAGGAACCAACTAATGCAACTTCAAGACCCCCGGATCCATGATCCACAGGAACGCCATATAAAATCCCCGCTCTATGAAAGCATCATAAATCTGACAGTCTCTTTTAAATAAAATCATAAGATACTATCCCCAGTCATCTGTTATGACCTTCCCACCAAATGTGGCAAATTGAAGTTTGCTCCGTAATGCTTTTGTCAAGGCTTTGGTATAAATGACACCAAGGTAGCCGGTGGAAGGCGACCGGTCTTGATTTAAGGACTCCAAGCGATAGGGGAATTTACGGCATCTCTTGGCAATCCATTCCGGTGACTTACGGCCATCATTCTTCTGAATTTAGCTTTTATTTCTCATGTAACTCCAGTTGCCGGCCTGAGAATGTGTATCCACAGACTAAGGTCGACTGCGGATTTCCCTGCTACCGACAGACCCCGCTCCATAAAAAGGAGGCTTTAGTGCTTGTCCCAGGTTAAATTCTAATTGAATAATAAGACAAACTCGCCACCCGACACTCACTTCGTTGTGCCCTTAAATGGGGACATGATTTTCCTTCTCACCTTGAGAAAGGTCATGCTACAATTTTGTTTCTCCCCGGTGCAAACTGAAGTCGTCTTTGCTGTACAATCTATAAAATGTACGATTTATGTTTCAGATACTGAGGATGAGATAGTGAAAGATTTTATGATTGCGTGGGCCTGAAATGTAGGTTGTGATATTATGTTAGAAGCATGGCAGAAAATGCGGACTAGAGGTTTGAAGTTCCCAAGAAGTTATTGCATTAAAGAGAATTATTATATTATTTTTGGTGGACAACACCTGACCTAATGGTCTAAAAAGCAAAAAGGCATTTCTGACAAATGTTGGAAAGGTGGAGAAGAAAGAACTTTCCACCACTTATGGTGGATGTGTAAGAAGGTGAATGAGTTTTGGTGGAAGATACATGCCAAGATCTCCCTGCTGCTGCCACCGTGAAATATATTTTTCTACTAACATTGTGCATCAGTGAAGGAGCACTATCCATCTAAATGGCATGCATCAGGCCTGGGAAAGGTTATCGTGGTAACATGATGGTCACCTGAATGAAGTCTGTGATGAGCTTTGGCTTTTCTTTCCATAACAGGAAGAGAAACCTGGAAATGGCCAAAGGCATGAACTTTAGGTGGTCTTCCTCATTTCCAGATATGAGCTAGAGATCTCCCAGAATTATGCTGTGATGCTTGGGGGGCAACAGTGGGAGGGCGTCTGAGTTTCTGGCCCTGCTGGTAGACCTCCCGATGGCACCTGCCAGAGGGTACTAAGGATGCCAGTTCCCAGGTGGGACCTGGAGATCCCCTGGAATGATTGCTCATCTCCAGACTAAAGTGATCAGTCCCCCTGGAGAAAATGGATGTTTTGGGGGGTGGATTGCATAGCATTATACTCCACGGAGGTCATGTCTTGCCCACTCCCAGCTCCTCCCCCAAAGTCTCCAGGTACTTCCCAATCTAGATCTTGCAATCCTAGAAGATACAGTGCTGTTCTCAGGCCTAGACAACTTCAAAAGTGTATAAGACAGATCAGTGGCCTCTAGCTGTGGTGGTGAATGAGGGGAACCTCCATATTCAGAGGCACTAAACCTCTGAATCCCAGAGCCAAGAGGCAATATCAGGGGATATGCCCTGTTGTTGGCCGTCCAGATATGTCCTGCAGTTGTCTACTGTGTGGGAAAAGATGTTGGACCAGATGGACCAATGATATAATTCAGCAGGGTTTTTCTTATGAATGCCTTGGCCTCGATGCCCTGATGTTGGCTATCCTTAGGACCAGGTTGGCTACTGGGTGAGACAGGAGGCTGGATCAGATGGACCCCTGGTCTGATCCAGCAGAGCTCTTCTCACATTCTTATGAAAGCCTTGGCCTCTATGCCACATTGTATGTGCTCCAGAGAAACTGGTTGGCTACTGCATGCTGGACTAGATGGTCTGAACCAGCAGGGCTCTTCTGATGTTCTTATGGAGGCCTCAGCCACCATGCCCTGTTGTTGGCTGTCCAGAGAAACTGGTTGGCCACTGCATGAGACAGGATGCTGGACTAGATGGACCACTGGTCTGATCCAGAAGGGCTTATGTTCTTATATGAAGGCTTCAGCCTCTCTGCCCTGTTGCTGGCCCTCCAGAGGAACTGGTTGGCCATCATGTGGGACAGGACACTGGACTAGATGGACCACTGATCTGATCCAGCAGGACTCTTTTGATGTTCTTAGCATACAAAAACAAGCTGGGAAAGAAAACATACTCCCACAACTTTGTTTTTAAATTAAGCCCCCAATTCCCACGTACACAGGAGACCAGCCAGCATTCGGTGAGCAAAACAAGTTTACAGGCCTTTGATGAAAAGCAGCTTTAGCGATTTCATGACTTAGGTCTGACCCCTCACTGAACGAACACTTTTGCATTCATTTCATCTGCCAGCGAGGCAATAAAATTCTTGTTTTCAAACATGCAAAAATTATTTTTTTTAATCTTCCAGGGATATTAACATTCCGAGCGGAGAGCGATTTCAAACCCATAAAGCCGAGAACCCCCCGAACGAATTCTCCAGCCGACAGACACATAACGCACAAAACTGTATATTTTGGTGTACTTAATTGTACATTCCGCAGCTGTCCTTCTTTTTTAATACCGCTATCCTCTTCGTACCGGTTGGCCCGATGGAAATTTAAATGCAGGCACCAGCAATTTATTTGGGGAAAGGGGTGGGTGGGGAAACACTTAATTGGATAACTTTTTAATATTTAATCCATGTTTGCATTAAAACACCAGTCTAGTTCCCCTGTGGGCCTAGCAGGGTCTTATGCCTTGCATGACGTTACCCCAAAAAACGCCAGACTGGGAAAACAGGGGGGGGGGGGGGATGCTTTTATTTAGCTGCAGCTAAAGAAAAACAATCAGAGGGGACTAGAGTCAAAAATGAACTTGTGCCCAGAAAAAAGGGTTACATAGGATGATAGACTTTTACACCTTGGAGGTTGGCTGCATTCCTGGGTCAAGGCCACCATTCCCCTCCCTCTTATGATCTCCAGGTCCACCCCCAAAGTCTCCAGGCTAGCCCTGGAGTCCTGTTCTCTTCCGCGGATGTGGCAAGCATCTCCCGGTCAGCACAGAGCCTTCAGGCTTACATTAAACAGAGACTATTACGCCTGATGGTGCCTGTTTATACTTTTTCAGAAATATAACGTTAAAACGACCCTTAATTTTAATCAAAACTTCCCCTGGTATCTACAAGTTGCCTTTAGCAAAGGTTGGTGCCAGCTGTCCTATGTTTTACTGGTTGAAAGGTCGTAAGGCAGCATTTCTTAAAACAGTGAAGAAAAAGAGATATTTTATTTTTCCAATACAGAGCAAAGCCAATTTCCTATAATTGAATGATCTGTAGAGATTTGAAATCATTTCTTTCCTCACCACCCCACCCCCTGGGCCAAAGTCTTCATGCTCTTGTTGTTCAAGGATAAAGGTGAAGGAGGGAAAGGCACACCTGAGGGAAAGTAGTGCTGGTATTTGATGTCAAAGGTGAATAACAATGAGAGGTGAAAGGAAACATTTCAAACCCATATTTCCACCTCTGAGAAGGAGGAGGAAAAAATGGCCTCCACATCTGGGGATTCTCTAGGAATTTGCCTTATTCTCTATGGTAAAGACTGTGAGATTAGGGGAGGTATGTGAAAGCCATGCCAGCAAACGACATTGCATCCTTCACAAATTCCACCTATCACAGGCATTGCCCTGAAAGCCTTCTGGCATTTATAGAGACACGGTTTGGAATTCCAGAGTTTATGAAGAAGGATTCCAGGGCCAGGTTCAGGCAGTTAATCAAGGCAAAAGATAATACAGTGAGCAAAGCACAAGTATCTAGTAGTCTCAATGTGAAATCTTATAGGGCAGACCCAAAAGGCATAAGCCAAGACAGCATCCGGGAGATCAAATGTGTTGGACTATGCATGTTTCAGCAGCAAAGGAATATTCTCCAGGGAGGGGGTCAGAGGAGATGTGTATTTAGCATATTTAAATAAGAAATTCCTGGTATTTTTCAAATAATTTCCTCCTGCGTCCTGATTGGCTCAACTGGAGACTTCTTGCTCCCCAACTGCCTCCAGACAAAGAATATAGTCAGTTAGACTGTTAGGACTATCTCTCGCCTCTCTCTTTGCAAAGTTGTTTCCCTTCTCAATAAAGCTTTAAGCAGCCAGTGCCCTGCCTCTTTGCATGTGTAAATTGCCAAAAAATTAAAAAGAACCCCCCCCCCCAAGGTGCAGAACCAGCCATGCAAGAGTTGTGAACAAGTGACTTCCACACTGGCTTGCCCTTTCCTGACTGCTTTTATCAGGAAAAACCCTGCTGAGTCAGCAAGGGACAGGTGAAAAAATGGATGGCCATCATCCTTGATCCTGTGGTGACTTAAGCTCAGCTCAGAGGCAGAGCTTGACTTGGCACTGAGCTACCAATACATGCCATGGCACTGGTCCTTCACCTCTGGATGTTATGGTGAAGAGCAGTGGCCTCTAATCTGGAGAACAGGTTTGCTTCCTCACTCGTCCTCCACATGCAGCCATCTCAGTGACCTTGGGCCAGTCCCAGTTCTCCCAGAGCTCTCTCAGCCCCGCCTCCCTTATTGCTGAACTAGACTCCTAGAATCCCAGAGTGGAAAGGGGCCATGCAGGCCATCTAGTCCCACCCCCCTGCTCAGTGCAGGATCAGCCTCCAGCATCCAGGAGAAGGATCTGTCTAGCCACTGCATGATTACCGCCAGTGAGGGGGAGCTCACCACCTTAAGCTGCCCATTCCGCAGCTGAACTATTCAGATTGTGAAACATTTTCCCCTGATATCTAGCCGGTAGTGTTCTATGTCTAGTGACCCATGACTGTGGGTCCTCTCCTCTGTAGCCAACACGAACTGCTCCCTGCCCTCCTCCAAGGGACAGCCTTTCAAATACTTAATGATAACAATAATACCTCCTCTCAATGTCCTATCATCATCATCATTAATTTAACTTATAAACTGCCCTCCCATACAACTCTTCTCCAGGCTGAACATGCCCAAGTCCCTCAGCCTTTCCTCTTAGGGTTTGCTCCTCATTGGCCCCAGATCATCCTTGTCACTCTCCACCGCACCCTCTCAATTTTGTCCACGTCCTTTTTGAAGTGAGGCCTCCAGAGCTGCACACAGGAACCCAGGTGGGGTCAGACCAACGCAGCATACAGCAGGCCTGTGACTTCTTTCGGTTTTGATGTGATGTGTCTCTTTGATACAGCCCCAAACTACATTTGCATTTTTCCACATTGTCTGCTCATATTTCGCTCACAGTCCACAAGGACCCCAGTTTAGCTGGGACTTCTGGGGACTGAACCTGGGACCTTCTTCATGTCCAGCAGATTCCCTGCTCCTGTGTCACGGTGCTCTCCAGCTCCTGGGGAAAGGAGGGGGAATCCAGCTCTCCCCTGCCATAGGATCATGCTTGCTAAAACGGCGGTTTCTAGACTACAGAGAAATGCAAACCAAGCAACAAAAGGAAAAGCACATCATTTGCGGACAGTTTTGAGGCGGGCGAATAACAACTTTGTCCGCGGTCTCCCTGACCATCGGCCCAACGCTGAATGTTTTGACAGGACGATTGATCTTTGGTGTCAGAAGAATGGGAAGTGAAGGAAATGATGAGGGGAACCAAGCATGAGAGGGGGAGCAAAGAACTGCTGGAAGCATTTGTAAAGAATGTGGCTTCTGATTTCCCTTTGACTCGCTTTCGTTCCCGGCAACGGTTTCAAAGGGACGACAAGCCTGTCTGCACGTCCCTGATGGCGAAGGACAACAGACTTCCTCTTCTAGCTGAGACATAAAAGAGTCTGTACTCAGCACACCTTTCAGAAAGCATTCACCTGAAGGGATGGTACCCTTCTTTGGTCGTGCTCATTAGATGCTAGAATAAGCTGGGCACGTCGGCCCGGTTCAGTCCTGGACCACGAGAACATGTAAAGGAACATAGAAAGATAGAGATGGAGGGCCACTTCCAAAGGACATCTAGTCCAACCCCCAGCATACTGCTGGAAATTCACAGCCACCTCTCCACCCACTTCCCTGGTACTTCCTGCTCTATGGCCAGAGGTAGAAGACTCCCACAGTGGCGTCCAATTGTCTTCCCTTCCTCTCCTCAGAACAGTCACCCTGTGAGGTACATGGGACCCAGAGAGCTCTGAGAGAACGGTAACTTGCCCAAGGTCACCCAGGTGGATGCATGTGGAGGAGTGGGGAAGCAAACCCGGTTCCCCAAATTAGAGGCCGCTGTTAGAATCATAGAATCATAAAGTTGGAAGGGTCCTGCTGGGTCATCTAGTCCAACCCCCTGCTCAACGCAGGACACTCACAACCCTCTTGCTCACCCACTGTCACCTGCCACCCTCTTGAGCCTCCACAGAATCAACCTCTCCATCAGATGGCTCTCCAGCCTCTGTTTAAAGATCTCCAAAGATGGAGAACCCACAACCTCCCGAGGAAGCCTGTTCCTTACTGCTACACCAAGAGGCAAAGATCCCAGCTTGTGGTGACAAGGGGAAATGGGGGGGGGGGGTTGTATTTGCCTCACAAGTCAATCCCCTTGGAAACAGAATGCATGCCATGGGGAGATATGACTCTGACATGTCTCTGCCAAAAGGACACATATTTAGAGATGAATAACAGACAAGCGGACCTCTTAGTATTCGTTACCAAACACCAGGGTATTAACAAGAGCCAATCGTTACTAGTATAAAATCGATTGCAGTGTGTTGTGGAGAATCCTTTAAAAAGAGAGAGAGGGGGGGGAGAGGGCTTTTTTTGAGGGGGGGAATCCTGGAGATTTGGGTTTAGGGTTGCCAACCTCCGTGTGCCCATCTCCTGGTGGGGTCTGGAGATCTTATGAAATTACATTTGATCTTCCTGTGACAAAGATCAGATCCCGTAGGAAAAATGGTGGTTTTTGAAGGTGTGCTCTGTAGCTTTCTTGCTTTCTTTCTTTTGCATTTTTTCATAGAAACATAGAATCACAGAATCATAGAGTTGGAAGGGGCCATACAGGCCATCTAGTCCAACCCCCTGCTCAATGCAGGATCAGCCCTAAGCATCCTAAAGCATCCAAGAAAAGTACACACATCCAACCTTTGCTTGAAGACTGCCAGTGAGGGGGAGCTCACCACCTCCTTAGGCAGCCTATTCCACTGCTGAACTACTCTGACTGTGAAAATCTTTTTCCTGATATCTAGCCTATATTGTCGTACTTGTAGTTTAAACCCATAAACATCAATTTCATCACATTAAAACAATAAAAAACAATAGTCATATAATCATTAAAAGCTTATTTAAAAACCTTGCTGTGTCTCTTCCCGTCTTGAAATCCCACTCTCTCCTGACTTTACACCAATATTTCCATGAATTTCTCTGTAGTCTGGAGATATGTAACTCCCTGAGGTCTCTACGTGCCACTGGGAGGCTAGCTTCCTGGCCAGACCTGGAGATCTCCCAGAATTATAATGGATGATAACAGAAAACAGAGATCAGTTCTTCTGGAGAAAATGACTTAGACTTCATGGCATTGTACCCCACTGAGACCTCTGAAAGAGTCCAATCCAGGAATTTCTCAACCTGGAGTTGGTATTGCTATTGGCAACAAGAAAATAAAAAGCAACTGCAGTCACAGGAGATTAAAAAAATAAGAGAAGAGCTGTTTTTATATCCTGCTTTTCACTACCCAAAAGGCTTCCAAAATGGCTCACAAACACCTTTCCCTTCCTCTCCCCACAAAAGACACCCTCTGAGGTAGGCAGGGCTGAGAGAGTCCTAAGTGAACTGCTTTGCAAGAACAACTCTAAGACAACTGTGACTAGCTCAGGGTCACACAGCTGCCTGCATGTGGATGAGAAGTGAGGCATCAAACTCCAGATTAGGGAGTCATCACTCTTTAACCTCTACGCCACCCTGAGCAATGGTGCAACATCCAAAATCAAAGTATATTTTATTTGTCCGATATATATATTTTTTTAAATCCCTACACTTTTCACCAACATGTCTCATCAAGGATATCTGTTCATCTTGCAGACATTCTTCAAAAGGAGTAAAAGATCTGCTTCCCCTGAGGAAACATGTTGGCGAAACGTGTAGGGAATTTTGGGGACATTAATATGAGTAATCCAAAATATTTTAACCTGATTTTGAATCAACACAATTGGGGGATAGATAGATAGGTAGGTAGGTAGGTAGGTAGATAGATAGGGAGGGAGGGGGAGAGAGAGAGAGAGAGAGAGAGAGAGAGAGAGAGAGAGAGAGAGAGAGAAGACAAAGAGAAGGCAGAGAGAGAAGACAGAGAGTGAGAGAGAAGACAGAGAGAAGGCGGAGAGAGAAGACAGAGAGATAAGTATAACTTTAAACAGTTCCTGGTTAGGTTAAGCTCAAGACCAAAGCATAGGAGTTTTGTTTTCATTTTTGTGTACATCGTTTCTCTCATCGGCAAACAACATCCTTTCTGGATCAATGAGGTTTAGCCCTGGACCCATGAACAGTTGTGAGCGTTGCCACGGTAATCGAGGAGCTTGAGAGATTGTGCATACCTGCTTCCTCCCCCCCCTCCTCCTTCCCTTCTCTCCTAGAATAAAGTTTAACGAGTCTAAAACCATCAAGAAAACAAGCTGGATGAGGCCGTGGAGAGAAGGGACACAACCCGGGGAAGCAGGTGGGGGGTGGAAGGTAGAGAAAGTAATTGGCATTTCCAGTGGCAGAGAAAGAAAGATGAGAGGCTGATAATGAAATATTATACACCTGGCTGCTCATTTCCATTCAGCAACTATTGTCATTTGCTTAATGGATGCGGGGAGGGGGGGAGTGCCTCACCTATAAACATGGAGGAGATCTGACACCGCCAGTGATTTAAATAGCAAAAGTCCTTTGGCTCATTAACAACGCCTTTCCTAGCGAAAAGTACTTCAAGGTTCATAGGGCACAGTATGCTGATCCTCTAGGGCAGGGGTGGGCAAACTGTGGCCCTCCAGATGCCCAGGGGCTCATGGGAATTGTAGTCCATGGACATCTGGAGGGCCACAGTTTGTCCACCCCTGCCCTAGGGACACACTCAGGGAAGTGACCCAGAGACATTCCATAAGTCATACCGCTTTGCACCAACAAAGCTACCTCGGAATTTGTCAGTCAGCGAAGCTGGGCGAAAGATTTTCACCTCCGCCAAACTTTCGTAACTGGGTATGAAAATTCGTAAGCTGTCTCAAGAGTTCTCGGCCCAGTTTCTTGGCAGCCAGAGATGTACAAATCACACTGGAGAATGTCTGACCAAGGCAGATTTATGTTCCCTCCAAATAAATAAATAAATAAATAAATTATATATATATATATATATATATATATATATATATATATATATATATATATATTTGAAAAATGTATCTCCTTCTTTCTGACTATGGAGCACTTTTTTTTTTAGTCCTGTCATCCAAGGAGCTTAAAGTGAGAAACACTGCTCTCCCTTCCCAATTTTATTTTCACAACAATTCTGTTAGTCTTCCTTCCTTCCTGCCACCCACCCATCCATCCATCCACCCACCCACCCACCCACCCACCCATCCATCCATCCATCCATCCATCCATCCATCCTCCCACCCATCCATCCATCGCGCGGCTCCCCATTGGCTGCTTGGGGCTGCTGCTTGGGGCTCCTAATTGGCTGCTTCGCGGCTCCTGATTGGCCCCTCCGAGTTTTTATCCCGGACAGGGCCCGCCCTAACTCGTCCCACAGTGCCCTTACTGCTTTATTCAGTCCGTGGTGCTCCGCGCCACGGGGCTGTTTAAAGATGGGAAACAAAATAGGTGGGCCACTGATCTGATCTGCCAGGGCTCCACTGACGTAAGGGCCACTTCAAGACAAGCCAAATTAAAGGAACTCCCTTCGGATAAAAATAAGAAGTTATCCCATATTATTGTCAAATATGCAAGATTAGCAGTTAAATGTAGAAGTGCCTGGCGAAATATGCACAAGGGTTAGCACAGATCTATTGAACACATATAGAGCCTCTTGTGGCGCAGAGTGGTAAGGCAGCAGACATGCAGTCTGAAAGCTCTGCCCATGAAGCTGGGTATTCGATCCCAGCAGCTGGCTCAAGGTTGACTCAGCCTTCCATCCTTCCGAGGTCGGTAAAATGAGTACCCAGCTTGCTGGGGGGTAAATGGTAATGACTGGGGAAGGCACTGGCAAACCACCCCGTATTGAGTCTGCCATGAAAACGCTAGAGGGCATCACCCCAAGGGTCAGACATGACCCAGTGCTTGCACAAGGGATACCTTTACCTTTACCTTTATTGAACAAATGAAGTATTTTAGAACTTTTAACCAATCTCATATTGTGTTTTACTGTTTTGCATTTTGTACCGGTCGCTGACCGAAATAAATGGATCTGATCTGCTCTGATCTGATATGCCAGGGGTCTTCTTATGTCTGTAATAGCACAGAATCTGGATGTCTTGATTACTCAACAAACAAACAACCCGCCCAAAACCACAAAACAAAATCCAACTCCAACAATGGGCAAAGTAACAAAACAGCTCGCTTTCAAGTTGTTTCCAGCGATGTCGCTTTTCCTCGGTATGAATCAGGCCGGCAATTCGGAACACGCGAAAACGCTTTGGGAGACAAGCGGACATGACCTCCCGGTGCTGCACCTTAATTAAATCAGAGGATTTGTTTACTCGCTAATAATGAATTAAGACAAAGAGCTCTTTTGAGCTGCTTTGACGGAGAACGGCAGGCCGCATCTTGCTGGTGCCCTTTCAGGAAATAGCTGCCTTGCCATCCTCAAAAGAACAAGTCCCCCAATTCAAATCCTTCCTGAATAAATCAAACAGAAACGCGATCAGGGGCTAAATTTAGCGGCCCCGGCGAGCAACATGTATCCCCGATCCTTCCCTGCATGACAATGCATTTCGATTCATTATTTAAATTCCTTTTTTCACGCTGACCTTCTGAGACATCTGCAGGGAAGGAGATAAAAACTCCCAGGATGACTTAATGGAATCAATGCAATGTTTTCACGGTTTCTAGCAGGGGTGTATCATAGAAAGGACGATGGAGGGAGAGGGAATGAACACTTGTTACCTTAGTACAGCCTTTCTCGACTTTCTTACCATGGAGAAACCCCTGAAATAGTCGTCAGGCTTCGAGAAAGCCCAGAAATGGCACGATGGTGCAGAACAGGTTCGGGAAGCAGAGCTGTAGACATGCCCATCCACAGCCCCTCCCCTTCCCACCCCCTCAAAGCCCATCATTGGCCATTTTGGGTGGTGGGGTGAGTTGACATGTCCACATATGGTCACATAATTCAATAAATGTTTAACAAATTTATAGAAGAAGAAGAAGAAGAAGAAGAGTTGGTTCTTATATGCCGCTTTTCCCTACCCGAAGGAGTCTCAAAGCGGCTTACAGTCGCCTTCCCATTCCTCTCCCCGCAACAGGCACCCTGTGAGGTGGGTGAGGCTGAGAGAGCACTGATATCACTGCCCGGTCAGAACAGCTTTATCAGTGCCGTGGCGAGCCCAAGGTCACCCAGATGGTTGCATGTGGGGGAGCGCAGAATCGAACACGGCCTGCCACATTAGAAGTCCGCACTCCTAACCACTACACCAAACTGGCTCTGTATACTAAGAGAGAGCTGTCCAAACCACCCAGCACGATCATATTTAAATTTAGAAGGGGCAACTTCTCTCTCACCTGGGTCTGGCGAATTCATCGCTTCTTAATTTGCCCGTCTTCTCTCATCATCTCAGTTCAGTATGGGTCTTTTGACAACCCCCTTTTATCATCATCAGTGCTGGGGTGGGCAAGCGCCCACCCCATCGTTCACAGGGGAAAGACCCCTTGCCAGCAATTGTAGGCCTCCCCTCCCACCACTGGGTATTTGAACACCACGTTCTTGTTTTCCCTTTCACGGGAAGCCTCCCTCCATTTTGACCCAGCCGTTTATATCTGACAGCAGATGTACATGCTGTAATTTGTAGCACACGAGGTGTTCTTGTTGTTTGGCAGTCCCGAGTGGCACTTCTGACCCCCCCTCCCTCCCTCAATGGCTTCTGTCTCAGGGGGTGTCTTGGACCACACAAAATCTCGTGGGCTTTTCCATTTGGAAGAAAGTTTTATTGTGTAGCTGCCAGGGTTCCGACTGGGACAGCTTCCATCTGCCTTGGCAGGTACGGGTATAAAAATTATAATTTCTGCATTAGCATATGTTTTATTTCTCCCGTGTTTGTTTACGGAAGAGAAATTAATGTAGCGTACACCTTCCACTTGCTGGTGTGTGTGTGTGTGTTTTTTAAAAAAATACTCTTATCGACTGGCTTGTATGAAATATATTCCTTCCCTAAAAGGCAGATGCTGGTTTGATTAATAACGTTAAGAAAAACTTTCTCTGGCATAACGGATTCTTGGTCTTGGATAGAGTCCAGACATCTGAGATGAAGGGAGGTGGGAGACACTGATAAAATTACAACCGAAAACATGTCTAAAGCCATTTTTTTGGGGGGGTGGAGTGTGTGTGTGTGCGAAATCAGTAATCTTCATGGACAAAAACTAAAGGGGGTTATTAGAGAGGTTCACAGACTGCCCCACTCTGAGGAGCTAAACCAGGGGTAGTCAAACTGCGGCCCTCCAGATGTCCTTGGACTCCAATTCCCAGGAGCCCCTGCCAGCATTCGCTGGCAGGGGCTCCTGGGAATTGGAGTCCATAGACATCTGGAGGGCCGCAGTTTGACTACCCCTGCCTTACACCATTAATAAAACTTTATTGACTTGGACTCCTGACTCAAACCTTTTAATGTGATAACATCTTATGAGGCAGCCTTTGAGAAAATGGTTTTAAGATATGCAACGGAAAATGTGACAGAAATCCATTATGGAAGGAATCGGTGACCAGAAAAGAGACAAGAACCGTAAACCTTCAGGAAATTGGACACGAGGTGCTCATTTCACTGGTGAGCTATGTCAGGGGTGGGCAAACTGTGGCCTTCTAGATGTCCATGGACTACAATTCCCATGAATTGTAGTCTACGGACATCTGGAGGGGCCGCAGTTTGACTACCCCTGGGCTAAACCATTTAACTCCTGAATGTGAAGAATTAGCAATTCTTGGGGATCGTAGCTTATCTTGTGGTGTGCAAACCGGGTAGAATTCAGAATCTGACATGATGAAGAGAAGGCTTTTTTCTGCAGCATCTTTTGTGGAAACTTGAGAAGTTGAATTAATCCTTCTGCAGCCAAACCAGCAGAGGCCTTTGGAAGCCATGTTAAGAATATAAGAAAGGCCCTAATTGGTCATATTATCTAGACCAGGCTCCTTTCTCGAATTGTGGCCAGCCATTTCCTCTGGAGGACCAACAATAGGGCATAGAGACTTCAGAAGAACATCAGAAGAACCCAGCTGGATCAGACCAGAGGTTCATCTAGTCCAGCCTCCTGTCTCAATCAGGGGCCAGCCAGTTCTTCTGGAGGGCCAACAACAGGGCAGAGAGGCCGAGGCGTTCATAAGAACATCAGAATAGCCCTGCTGGATCAGACCAGAGGTCCATCTAGTCCAGCCTCCTAACTCACACAGCAGCGAACTAGTTCCTCTGGAGGGCCAACATCAGGGCAGAGAGACTGAGGCCTTCATAGGAACAAATGATCAGAGCATTTTTCTCAGTCTCCCAAGGGTTGCCAGCCTCCAGGTGGTGACTGGAGATCTCCCACGAATACAATTGATCTCCTGAGGATGAGGATCCATTCCCTTGAGAAAAAGTCTGCTATGGATGGTGGACTATGGCATTATATGCTGGTGAGTTCCCTCCCATTCCCAAACCCCACCCCATTGACATTATGGCACCTTCCCATTTTCTGACACCCTTTTGGATCTTACAATATCTCTTACTGCATTTCCTCAGCAGCTCAAACTGACCAGCCGAGCCTGAGCTCATCATGTGTCCAAAGGAACAAGCACTGCCCCTGGTTACTCCTTGGATGGGAGGCCACCAAGAAAGTTCAGGGTTACCAGGCAGAATCCAGCCATGGTAAACCACCTCAGTTTATCTCTGGCCTCAAAAGCTCCCCCAGGGGTTGCCATAAGACTGATGCACCTTGAGATCCTCCCCCTCACTTGCTGAGAATTTATTTCCGCTGAAAAATAAAGGCAATCGAATGGCTGTTGAAGAAATTCTTCCGAATGAAGAGTTTTTTCCAAAGTTAGAATCATAGAATCAAAGAATCATGGAAGGGACCTCCTGGGTCATCTGGTCCAACCCCATGCACTATGCAGGACACTCTCAACCCTCTTGCTCATCCACTGTAATTTGCCACCCCCTTGAGCCTTCACAGAATCAGCCTCTCCGTCTGTTGGCTATGCAGCCTCTGTTTAAACATTTCCAAAGATGGAGAACCTACCACCTCCCGAGGAAGCCTGTTCCACTGAGAAACTCAGGAACTTCTTCCAGTGTTTTAGAAGGAATTTCTTTTGCATTAATTTCATCCCATTCATCCCTCTAGGGCAAGAAAACAACTCTGCTCCATCCTTTCCATGGCAGCCTTTTAAATACTTGAAGATGCTTCTCAGATCCCTTCTCAGTTGCCTCCTCTCCAGGCTAAACAGACCAAGCTCCCCCAACCTTTCCTCATCCGTCTTGGTCTACAAACTCCTCACCATCTTTGTTGCCCTCATCTGAATATGCTCCAGTTGGTCTACATCCCTCTTCAACTGGGGTGCCCAAAACTGAACACAGCCCTCCAAGTGAGGCCGAACCAATATCACGAGTAATCAAAATGGGGTTCTAAGTAATAAACCCGTTTTCCAGGGCCTTCCTCAGTGATTACTTGTACAAATAATATTTGTTTTTATGCGACACGCATAAGGGACAGAGGGGCTAGCTCATTCCAGCGAACCTCAAACTATTTTAGGCCTGTGCCAGAGCCGATAACTGGTTAATCTCAATTACTCCTCTCTCTCCCTCTTGGCTCTCCTTTTATTACTGATTTCGACCCTCCCTGGAGCTGTCCTCTTTCTGAGAGTTAATGTCAGGCCTGCTGTTGTCATCTCATAAAAATTCTAACACCCAGGAAAGGATGTCCATACAGCGCTTTATCTTCTGGCCGTAAGGTGCCCAGGTGGAGCTATTCAACAAACATTTAAGACGTCTGTTAAATAACTCCATAGCCTGCTGAGCCTCACTTTTTTCTTTTTCTTTTACAGATCAAGGGAATGAGGCCTGCGGAGACCTTGGACAAAGTTATCTGTCCATTAAAGTCGGTTTGGGGCGTTAGGTTCCAGACAGCCCATAAAATTTATAGCTAACTGTTTGCAAGAGGATGCCTGCAGGCGCTATTAATTGTATTTCTAGCATTTGTAGGTGTGCGTTTTCAATTGGACCAAGATGCTGATAAAAGTTCCCTATCGTCTGCCGGAGGTCAGGGGAATGCAAGTCACTCCTGTTAGGGCAGCTGCTCGACCTGTTGGTTCATTTGTAAGGACATTTGTGTTCTTATCGGGATTCCTGGCCCATTTCAACCTCTGGCAACTTCCGGGAGTATGGAAAGTAACCCCATCATATTTTTGGTGCTCTACTGTCAATCTTCTCTTTTAATACTACTGATGCTGTGAGCTTTGCAAATAACCACATTGAATAACCAAGTTACAATGCTTGTGATGATTCTCTGACATTCGGTACCCCATATACTCACAGAAATGTTGTCTTTGCAATATTATTATTACTATCATTGTTATTATTATTATTATTGTGATCTGACCTCCAGTGGTAGGGATGGGGGGGAGGGGGAGTTGGAGGTATCCTGCCATGGGTCTATTACTGTGATTTGTGGTCCATTTTAATTGGATTTTTGTTGGACATTTGTAACCCACCACAAGCCAGCCTTGGGAGTGGCGGGAAATAAATTAAATCATAATAATATTTATTTTATCATCCACATTATTATCATTATTGCATTTGTTCTTTGCCTTTTTCTCTGGAGACTCAGGGTGGGTTTCAGCAACGATCAGAAAGGCCAAGCAGGATGAAGCCAGAATCAGAATGAATCAAGGAAAGGAAAGTGTGAGATGTGATGGGCAATTTAACACCCATAAAGGTTAGCTTGGATCTTAGCATAAAGAGGTTAGTGAGGAAACCCAAGTCCCTGTTGAAGCATGGTGGAGAATGGTGGGCATTTTTTTTGCTTGTGGAGTCTCAGCAGTCATCATAGGATAGGTGACCAGCATTTCCACACTGCTGGTTTAACAGAGGCTGATGGGAATTGTAGTTTGCTTGACATTTGTGTTCACTCTGGAAGGTTGGGGTGCTACAATCTCCATCAAAACCAGGAGGAAACCATGATGAGCAAGACTGAAAACCATGATTTTGAGGAAATGCAGGACTCTATAAAGAGACATTCTCCGTAGTGGATTATAGGGGAGGGGCTGTGGCTCAGCGTCTTCAGTGGAAGGTACCAGGTTCAATCCCCAGCATCTCCAGTTAAAAGAACAAAGTAGACTCGGTCTCAGTCCCTGGAGAGCTGCTGCTGGTCTGAGTAGACAATACTGACCATGATGGACCAATGGTCTGATTCAGTATAGGAAAGTCTCATCTTCTTCTGCTCTGTCTCCTGTTCCCTGCCTATGGATGTTCTTTGCAACTACTGAACTCTGTTCCTGTTCAGTTATTAAAAGTTATTATTTACAAATATGATGTCGGAGGGGACTGCTACAAGAAAGCAACCAAAATACAGGGGTGTGGATCAAGGGCAATAATATCCTAACACTCCAGCGATCTAATAGCTGGAAGGATCTCAGTAGCAAGCATGACTCTCCAGCGTTGCATCGTGATCTCTGTTATTTTTCAGTTGATTTCAAGGCTTTAAAAACGAACCATTTAGTCTTGTCGAGATCTTTAATTCGTTTTTTTGCAAACTGGAGACGTTATAAAAACTTAATGAAATATTTTTTTTTCAAAAATTTAATCTTTGATGTTTTCACATACATCTTACGCAACAATCCGAATCTCACAATTTTTTTTAATGGAGCGTTCTAGCGCTAAAATCCAATATAGCACTTGGATGCTATAGCGGCACTATTTAGATGCCGGGGCTCAGAGTCAAGGCATGTCAGTGGTGCTGCTATAGCCCTGAAGCACTCTAACGGTTTAGTGCTATAGCCCTCAACTTAGAACATTAAAAAAAAAATCCAAGGAAAATTGGGCAGCAGAAAAGGTAGGGAAAAAGCAGCAGTGTTGGAAGCGCTATGTACATTTCAAACAGCACATCACAATGATTAATAAGTGAAATGAAGAGGAAGAAAACAAAAGAAAGCCATTTCCTTTAAAAACAGCTCAATCATGCTTTTGTAAGTTAATGCAAGCAGATTTTTTTTTGGGGGGGGGGTACGACAACAGGTAACATTCCACTAGCAGCTGGTTTCTAAAATGGATATGCCTAGATTCTGGAATGACAGAATCAGTTACTAAAATGGAACACAAAGGCCATTTGAAAAATGCCATAGAGTGTGCCCTCTGAAGCTGCTTTTTCAACACAGGACCCAGAGTTGCTCTGGTTCAGGAAATACTTGGAGATTTTGGGGGTGGAGCCTAGGAAATGCAGAGTTTGGGGAGGGGATAATGCCATACAGCCCACCCACCAAGCATCTATCTTCTCCAGATGAATATATCTGGAGATCTACAGTAACAGTGGGAGATTCCCACATGCCATTCAGAGGTTGACAACCCAAAGGAAAATGGATATCAGCAATATGGAGGTCAGTTCTGAATCTAGGAGAACTGTAGTCTCCACTTTAAGGTTGGTGGCACAGGACACTATGGAAACAGGTGGCCCTTGGAAGCTTTGGCTGAAGAGGAGGGAAGGAGAAGAAGAGGAAGAAGAAGAAGAGTTGAGTCTTATACCCTGCTTTTCACTGCCCAAAAGAGCCTCAAAGCATCTTAGAATCGCCTTCCCTTCCTCTACCCACAACAGACACCCTGTGAGGTAAGTGGGACTGAGAGAACTCTAATAGAACTGCTCTGTGAGAACAGCTCTAACAGGACCGTGATAAGCCTAAGGTCCCCAGACTAGCAACTACCCCCACGTTGATAATTCAAGCACGCTCATTCAAATATGCAGTTCCTACACGTGGACGTTATGTGCTCCGAGCCAGCCTGAGCTTCACCCGAGTCTTGTGCACGCTGCCTTTCATCTCCCCCTTTCATCTCCGTCATACGTAGGCATTAATTATTTGTGACTCGTCCAAGGTCTCCGCTTCCCAATTACATCAATTTGCAGAATTTCTAGAAGTGCTTCGAACTATATTCTAATCAGAGCTGTCAAACGTTGCCCAAAGGTAATTTTCAAGGTGAATTGTGAACAGTCTGACATCCCGAAGGATCAGATGGGAGGCAGCATGAAAGACCTCTTTGTGGGACCCCAGAGAGCTCTGAGATGACCCTTTTGCCCAGTGGTCAGACTCTTGTTTCAGCTATATATTTTTACCATGTTCCTGCTTGGCCTCTTGATGTCCAGTTTGGTGTGGCAACTGCCTGATGTGTGGAGCATTGTCTACAATAAGAAGAAGATTAACCAGTTAGTAAACTAATAAGGACATCTTCTATTGTATGCTCCTTTAGTGTTATCTCAAATCTCTTTTAGATAATAGGTTTAGAGGACATCTAGACATCTAGATTCAGGTGGGTCACCATGGTGCTCCAAAGCAACAGAACCTTTAGGATGCTTAGGGCTGATCCTGCATTGAGCAGGGGGTTGGACTAGATGGCCTTTATGGCCCCTTCCAACTCTATGATTCTATGATTCTAACCAAGTTTGAATTCAAGGCACCTTTAAGATCAACAAAGACAGATCTCTTGTGTTTCCCCTGAGATTCAGGCAAGGAACCATATTGCTCTGAAGCAACAAAGTTTGGGTCCAGGGGCTCCTTGAAGACCGATAAAGCTTTATTCAAGTTTAAAATAGCCTCCGCCCCCTGCCACCACCCTCTTTCTCCCTATATGTGTGGTTGAATTGATTTTACTTCGTTGTACTTGAAGAAGCCTGCTTGCTCACAAAAGCTGGCATCTTGACTAAAACTTAGTTGGTCTTAAAGCTGCCTCCGAATCCCAACTTTGATCTCGACATCCGATTTTTGTCTGTGAATATGCGCAGGGGGTGTGATTTTCATTCATTTAGTGGCGGAGTCAGATGCAGTTCCTTCGGAGGAGAGTTTGCCCGAATTATGACACAGTAGAGAGAGCCTCTTGTGGCGCAGAGTGGTAAGGCAGCGACATGCTGTCTGAAGCTCTGACCATGCGTCTGGGAGTTCGATCCCAGCAGCCGGCTCAAGGTTGACTCAGCCTTCCATCCTTCCGAGGTCGGTAAAATGAGTACCCAGCTTGCTGGGGGGTAAACGGTAATGACTGGGGAAGGCACTGGCAAACCACCCCGTATTGAGTCTGCCATGAAAACGCTGGAGGGCGTCACCCCAAGGGTCAGACATGACCCGGTGCTTGCACAGGGGATACCTTTACCTTTACCTTTAGAAAGAGTTGGAGCATGGGGAAGGCCGAGGGGACATTCCCTCTGAGTAAGAGAGCCAGCTTGCTCTCTCTGCATATCCGAACTCTGCCAAGGCTGTGGAAGGGGCAGAGGCCTGAAGGGAACCTTTTCAAAGGTGGTCTGGCATCGGTGCTTGGTGTCAATTGGGAAGTTAATATTTCTGTTGTCTGCAATGGTGCTCCAAATAGTTGGGGATTGCAAAAGGAGTTGCAAAAGGGAGCTCCTCTACCAGGTTAATCCGACTTAGAAACACCTGGAGGTCCCCCTCAAGTCATACCCTCCTTAATCTGAATGTTTCTGACCTCCCTAGGGGCTCAGTTAAAGCTGTTCTATTGAGATTGTTCAATGAGTTAATCATGGTAACCTGTGAAACTTTTATTTACTGTTGGAATTTTTTA
Organism: Paroedura picta; assembly: GCF_049243985.1. Classification (NCBI taxonomy): domain Eukaryota; kingdom Metazoa; phylum Chordata; class Lepidosauria; order Squamata; family Gekkonidae; genus Paroedura; species Paroedura picta. The sequence continues at coordinate 83,288,238 of NC_135378.1, read as the reverse complement.
TTGATATATTGTTGTTACTGCTATTAATGTATAACATTTTGTGTATCCCGCAATGTTCCCATGTAAACCGCCCTGGACCATATGGGAGGGCGGTATAAAAATCTAAGAAAATAAATAAATAAATTCTGGCTTTTTCTAACTCTCAAAGGTAAAAGGGTCCAAAACAGAGCATTGGAAAACAAGGAGACCCATGGTCTGTCTAGCCCAGCGTTCCCAATTTCAGGACCAAGGCATATCCCTAATCATTTTCCTTCTGTCCTAGATTTCCTGTCATGAACAAGGCATCCCGATGGCAAATAATATTTTACCCCCACCCCACCCCACACCACACCCCCTTGAAGCTTGCTAATACGGATAACTTTGGCCAAAGAAACTGTTTCTTTTCCAATTTTTTTTTATATTTAAATCTATAAACTGACTCTATTTCACACTGCGTTGAATATAACAAAATATTGCCACCAATTTGTTCAATTTACAACACCCAGATAGCTTCCCTGCTTTTCTTGCTAGCTCCATAAACAGGGTAATCTGGAGTGTAATAGCACCTATGAAAACACCAGAGTTTAATGCCCGTACCCCAAGAGGCGGTCGAGTTTAATAACACAGAACATTTTGAAATTACGCGTTACTTAAATGGCATCTCTCTCCCTCTCTCTCCCTTTCTTTCTCTCTCTCTCCCCTTCCCTCTGTCTCCCTCTCCCCCCTCCCTCCCTCTCTCCCCCTCTTTCTTTCCCCCTCTTTCTCTCTCTCTTTCTCCCTCTCCCCCCCCCCCTCTTTCTCCTGGTATTAAATTTACACTCTAATGTGTGGAACTAGCTATCAAGAGGACTGACGCAAGCGTGGAGAAAAAAGAGGGACATCGGCTGGGAGGAAATATTCTCACTGAAGGCAACAGTACAGGATCCATGGTTCTCTTTGAGGCACTGAAATGAGAGCTGGCATAGTATAGGGTAGGGGTAGTCAAACTGCGGCCCTTCAGATGCCCATGGACTACAATTCCCATGAGCCCCTGCCAGCATTTGCTGGCAGGGGCTCATGGGAATTGTAGTCCATGGACTACTACTACTACTAAGAGAAGGGAGGGGGACAGGGATAAGTTCTTTTCAGCCTCCAATAAACACGAGCCGGAGAAGCATTCAGTGTTGAAATGCTTGCTTTCACCTGTGTTTTTTTTTTGTTTTTAAACGAAGGAACAATTAACTCAAAAGCACAACTAACAAAGAACAAAATAAGCTGAGTGGAACAAAACAGAGACCCCCTTTCAGATTAGACTAATGAATCAAATCACCGAGCCGAGCTGAATGAAGCAAAAAGCCAAACAGATACTTAGCCTAAATCAAATGGCCGCTTAAACAAAACATTTAGACAAAGAAAGAAAGAAAGATGGAAAACTCATTTAAAAGTTGACCAGAGTGGAGTCCACTGTCTCTGACTCTGCAGCCTTTTTCCCATGGAGCCAGCCAGCACACTGCTAAAGCAACATGAAGCAGGTGAATGCAAGATCTGTAGCATGCGTGATAGAACAGAATATGCAGCATGTCCTGCAGGGGGCATCGGAGGAGATGTGGATTTAGCATAGTTAGAGTAGGAACTTCCTGGGATTTCTGAAATCGTTTCCTATGTTCTGATTGGTCCAGCTGGAGACTTCCTGGTCCTTGGCGTACACTTCCTCTCTGCTTGCCTCCAGAACAAATGGAATGAATGCAGAACAACAGTTAGGACTCTCTTTCACTCCTCTCCTACTCACAGTTCATACCAAAGATGGCTAGCCTTGCCATGCTGTGCTTCCAAACCAAACCACTTAGAGACTTAGAGTCCAGGCCAGCATTTTAAATTAGGCATAGTGACAAAATGTGTTTTGATTGCCACACCCCAGTTCAAAGTTAGGCCATTTTGAACCAGTATTTATTTATTTTTATTTTTTTGATCCTGGCTGTTTGGAGTCCACCCTCCAAAACAGCCATATTTACTAGGGGGAACTGATCTTTGTTGTATGGAAATCAATTGTAATTCTGAGAGAGTCCAAACCCCATCTGGAGGTTGGCAAGCACACTGGGATCAGCATGGGCATAGCACATGGTGTGTTGTTGTTGTTAGGTGCAAAATTGTGTCCGACCCATTGCGACCCCATGGACAATGATTCTCCAGGCCTTCCAGTCCTCTACCATTCCCCGGAGTCCATTTAAGCTTTCACCTACTGCTTCAGGGACTCCATCCATCCACCTCATTCTCTGTCGTCCCCTCCTTCTTTTGCCCTCGATCGCTCCCAGCATTAGGCTCTTCTCCAGGGAGTCCTTCCTTCTCATGAGGTGGCCAAAGTATTTGAGTTTCATCTTCAGGATCTGGCCTTCTAAGGAGCAGGCAGGGCTGATCTCCTCTAGGACTGACCGGTTTGTTCGCCTTGCAGTCCAAGGGACTCGCAAGAGTCTTCTCCAGCACCAGAGTTCAAAAGCCTCAATTCTTTGACGCTCGGCCTTCCTTATGGTCCAACTTTCACAGCCATACATTGCAACTGGGAAGACCATAGCCTTGACTAGATGCACTAAGCTGCAAATGCAGAACTAGTGGTTCTCATTCCATCCATGTTTTTCTTTATTACTCCACCATGTTAGTGGCATGTAAGTGGCATATAAGAACCCAGGTTCTGAGGCAGTGTCCCTTCATTAGCTCCAGGGGCCCCATGGTTTGGGGCCCAGGGAAACAAAACACCAGGCTATCCATTCCAGACCTTGAAACGATCCAGCCAGGGCAATGTGGCTTCCTCGTGTTTCTCGACAGCTGACACATGAAATGCCCGTTTTTTAATTGCACTTTTAAATATAAAAATGTACAGCCATGCAAAGATGCAACTTGACATGTTCAAACCCGTGATAGTGTTTCATTAGTCAAGACACAGGTCTGACCCCCGCCCACCCCCCCCCCATACACACGCATTCTGATCTTTCCCTTGCTTTGCAAAATCTGATCATTAGCAGACATATATTTTTGACATATTCTAATGATTTCACTGTCTTTTTGCTGATGAACTCTGACAAAACCGGCCAACCACACTCCACGTCATTAGGGATGTGGAGATGGTTAGAGACACAATGCAGCAGGAGGCCATGTTAATAATGAAAAACCCTCCAACAGGACAGAAATTACTTTGTTGCATGGATACCGCCTCTCTTTAGATTCTCGACGTGTCGTCATTTCTTGCCTTTCAATAGACCCGTCGCGGCGTCTAAGAAGAGGCTAAAGAATAATTTGCCAAACTAAAAATCCTTGAAACAGAAGCGTTCGAGATGAAACGGCTTTGCGAGGAAAAAAGAAAGCAGAGGGGCTGCAGGTATTAATTAGGCTCGGATGCCTGCTGGTTCAGCCCACGTCCTGCAAGCTCGTCAAGAGGCATCAATTTGGTGCGTTTTTCGGAGGCAGCTGAGCAAATCTGAAAGTGTCTCTTTCCATTATTGTGCTGCTTTCTCACTTGATTAGGCAACTTTCCTGTAGCAGTTGCCACCGCTTCTGACCAGCCTCTAGTTCTAAAAGTTATGTTTTAGATATCCAGCAGATCTTGCACTGTTTTGAGTTGAGACTTACTACTTGGGTCCCTCTCTGTGCTTTTCGGTCTACCCACAATCAGGTCCCTCTCTGTGCTTTTCAGTTTACCCACAAATCCAGCAGATCCTGCACTGTTTTGAGTTGAGACTTACTATTTGGGTCCCTCTCTGTGCTTTTTCGTCTACCCACAATCAGGTCCCTCTCTGTGCTTTTCAGTTTACCCACAAATCCAGCAGATCCTGCACTGTTTTGAGTTGAGACTTACTATTTGGGTCCCTCTCTGTGCTTTTTCGTCTACCCACAATCAGGTCCCTCTCTGTGCTTTTCAGTTTACCCACAAATCCAGCAGATCCTGCACTGTTTTGAGTTGAGACTTACTATTTGGGTCCCTCTCTGTGCTTTTCGGTCTACCCACAATCAGGTCCCTCTCTGTGCTTTTCAGTTTACCCACAAATCCAGCAGATCCTGCACTGTTTTGAGTTGAGACTTACTACTTGGGTCCCTCTCTGTGCTTTTCCGTCTACCCACAATTAGGTCCCTCTCTGTGCTTTTCAGTTTACCCACAAATCCAGCAGATCCTGCACCGTTTTGAGTTGAGACTTACTACTTAGATCCCTCTCTGTGCTTTTCAGTCTACCCACAATTAGGTCCCTCTCTGTGCTTTTTCAGTCTACCCACAATTAGGTCCCTCTCTGTGCTTTTCAGGCTACCCACAAATCCAGCAGATCCTGCACTGTTTTGAGTTGAGACTTACTACTTAGGTCCCTGTTTGTGCTTTCAGTCTACCTGTGAATCTAGCAGATTTTGCAATCCGTTTCTCTGGTCATCTTCCCCTATAGTTACTACTGACTGCATAGCTGCAAAATGCTGCTTCTTTAAAGATTGTCTCTGACTGCACAGGTGGAAAAAGGGGACAATCCCCTGGTGATTCCATGCTTTATACAGGTCAGTCAGAGAACCAGCATGATTTACTGGTTAAGAGCAGCAGCCTCTAATATGGAGAGCTGGGGGTAAAGAGAATGATTTAATGAATAAGCCTCTGTTAAAGGGATTTCCTTCTGACATTCTAGCCTTAGGACATCATAGCTTTTTCCTGTGTCGATTCATCCCATCGTTGGTGTCAGGTTCCCGTCGACTCTCTCAATGAACAGAGTTGGTGTTAGCAGCAAAAGCTGGTTATTGAAGTAGTGATATGAAGCTTATTATTATTCTTGCTGAAACTGAGTTGACAGGCACTACAGTGATCAATATGAAACCAGAAACCCCAACGCTAACGGAGAACAGGTGGACTTTCTCCTGTTCCCAGGAAAAGCATGCAATCTAGTCATGAGCCCAGGTGTGCATGGTATCATTCGTGCAGGGCTGACTCAAGGCCAGCCTCACCCATACCAAATCATGGCAGGAGGCTAGCAACCAGGCAGATCCTGACAGTCAGTGGTTAGGAGTGCAGACTTCTAATCTGGTGAGCTGGGTTTGATTTTGTGCTCCCCCAAATGCAACCAGCTGGGTTTCCTTGGAGAGGAAAGGGAAGGTGAATGTAAGCTGCTTTGAGACTCCTTCGGGTAGAGAAAAGCAGCATATAAGAACCAACTCTTCTTCTTCTCATCATGCAGTTCCACATTTCATAAAGAAACAGATGGATACAGAGCCAAAGCATGGCTCCTAAGAAGTAAACAACTTAATCGCTCCATATTCCCCCCCCCTCCTCCTGATGAAGGAGCTTGGCCTTGAAAGACATTTAGATTCTGAAGTATTATGAATAAACATATCAAACATCTCTCCCTTTTCTCTCTTTTGCATGCATTTCTTTCTACCCTACGTTGTCGATCTGAGATGATCCTCAAAGAAGCTTATGTTAAACTGCCCAATGCCACTAAGTCTGGCTAAAGCCACCCACAGAATCCAGTTTAGATCACCAATTCACAACTAAGGAGCATGAGGATGTCAGGAAAAGAATATCAGAAAGTGGATTTTCACTCAGATTCTCCTGGTCCCGTCAGATTTTTAAAAATGTGGCGAAGGTCAATGGTAAAATTATTTTATTACTCGTTTTTTTTTTTTGAATCTCCAAAAAATCCCAATTCAACAAAATCACCCTAAAAATCCAAAAGCTTGTCCCCCACCCCCACCCCAAGGAGAAAAGATAATATACAATACAACGTTAATTCTGGGTTTACACAGATATGGTTAAAATCACGCAATAAATACTATGTTGAAAGTTATAACCCATGCTTTAAAATACACAAAACTGCTGACAGTTATATCCTTGAGAATGTATGATTTTCAGTGGACTTCTCCTGGGGAATTATTGGAATGGGTAATTTTTGGAATTGCCATTGAGAGCCAGCTTGGTGTAGTCATTAGAGAGTGGGCTGGATTCCCCGATCCCCCTCCAGCTGGGTGACCTTGGTCCAGTCACAGTTCTTTTAGAGCTCTCTCAGCCCTACCTACCTCACAAGGTGCTTGTTGTGGGGAGAGGAAGGGAAGGGGATTATAAGCCTCTTTGAGACTCCTTAAGATAGAGAAAAACGGCATATACGAACCAACTCTTCTTCACAACATTACAGTTAACAAGGTTGCCAGCTCTGGGTTGGAGAATACCTAGGAATTGGAGGGGTGGAGCCTGATTTGGGGAGGGGAGGGACCTCCCTCACAGGGTGTCTGTTGTGGGGAGAGGAAGGGAAGGGGATTGCAAGCCACTTTGAGACACATGGGTGACCTTGGGCCAGTTCCAGTTCTCTCAGGGCTCTCTCAGCCTCACCTCCCTCACAAGGTGTCTGTTGTGGGGAGAGGAAGGAAGGTGACTGTAAGCCACATTGAGACTCCTTCAAGTAGAGAAAAGCATGGTACAACCCTCCCCTCCCAGGTCTTCTGCTTCTATGTTCCGTTGTGTTTCACATCCATCTCTTTCTTCCTTCAGCACAATCCGACTGTCACGGAGCCCTCCATCTGAAGGAAGCGAGCATTCCTATTAGGGTGACTGGCAGACGACAGCGTGGTTGGTCTAAGTGTAGTGCATTATGTTGTTCCCGTCAAGGGGACACGCTACATTGACGCTAATCCTTCGAAACACACAGCTTCCCTTCATCCATTTTCAGCAGCGGGCCTAGTCTCAAAGGGAATCACCTTGCAGAAATGATTCTGCCAAGGAACTTGGTGTCCAGTGTCTTTCTCTCCCTCTCCCTCTAAGTAAAAAGAAGTTTGCTTTTCCCTGGTCTGCAGCATGCCGCCATCAACATTTCCACCATGTCCATCTCGTTCTTCAGCAGCCATGCCGGGATGAAGATTTACCTGGGCTGGATCTGCATGGAGTTTAATTCCAATCCCAGGTTGATTCAGTCCCTGCTATCTACACCGAATGCGATTTAAAATTTCCCTCTGCAACAAGCAGAATTGATGTGGAGTGACCCTACCTTTCCCCCGTGATATCCTGGAGTAGATATAACCCTCAATATTTGAAAAATCTGCATGAGTAAGCGTGCAGCTCTCTGCTTTCCCCGAAATAACTTGCTGCTGAGCCTCCAATGCTGTAGAAAAGCCCTGATTGGCCCGGACGACAGTTCGAAGGCTTCCTGGTTCCAAGGTTGCCAAGCTTTCCTTAAAGAGGAAGCCATAACTTCTCTCAGCACAAGCTCCAGAAGCCCTAACTTCTCTCAACTGAGATTTGCCTCTTGGATTTATTCCCCCTCCTCTGCTGTCTCCAGTCCTCCCCCACCCCCATTCAAGAAAAGAAAGAAAGAGGATTTATCTATCTATCTATCTATCTATCTATCTATCTATCTATCTATCTATCTATCTATCTATCTATCTATCTATCTATCTATCTATCTATCTATCTATCTATCTATCTATCTATCTATCTATCTATCTATCTATCTATCTATCTATCTATCTATCTACCTATCTATCTTATTATTTATATACTGTCTTCCCCGAAGGCTCAGTGCTTATAACTCAGTGGTCCTTGTTCACTGCATCTGCTCTTTTCAGCATCCGTTCTCAAAGATGGGCTAGATGCAGCTTCCTGTTTTCACTATGCCCGCCTGCTTTTTCTGGCTCTGGGAGCTGTTTTCAGGAAGGAGGCACGGGCTGTCCAATCCCCCCCCCTCCTTCCTTCCTTATTTCTCCAGAAACATCAGCTGAGCTAGTGGAAGAAGCAGCAGATTGCAATCGGGTTGACATCCCAGGGGCTGGGCTGGGAGAGGATCTAACTGAGCCATTGGTAAGAACTAATCCTGCTTGTAGAAAGAAAAGCGTGATTAGCAAAGATGTCTTCCTAACATAAGGCTGCGTTTGATTTTTTAGTCAGCCAGTTAAGCATTTTGAGGGATCCTAGAGGTTGTTGTTGTTGTAAGGTGCGAAGTCACGTCCGACCCATCGTGACCTCATGATCCTCCAGGCCTTCCTGTCCTCTAACATTCACCAGAGTCCATTTAAGTTTGCACCGACTGCTTCAGTGACTCCATCCATCCACCTCATTCTCTGTCGTCCCCTTCTTCTTCTGCCCTCGATCGCTCCCAGCATTAGGCTCTTCTCCAGGGAGTCCTTCCTTCTCATGAGGTGGCCAAAGTATTTGAGTTTCATCTTCAGGATCTGGCCTTCTAAAGAGCAGTCAGGGCGTATCTCCTCTAGGACTGGCCGGTTTGTTCGCCTTGCAGTCCGAGGGACTCGCAAGAGTCTTCTCCAGCACCAGAGTTCAAAAGCCTCAATTCTTTGACGCTCGGCCTTCCTTGTGGTCCAACTTTCGCAGCCATACATTGCAACTGGGAAGACCATAGCCTTGACTAGACGCACTTTTGTTGGCAGGGTGATGTCTCTGCTTTTTAGGATGCTGTCTAGATTTCCCATAGCTTTCCTCCCCAGGAGCAAGTGTCTTCTAATTTCTTTGCTGCAGTCCCCGTCTGCAGTGATCTTGGAGCCCAGGAAAATAAAATCTGTCACTACCTCCATTTCTTCCCCATCTTGCTGGGGTGGCAAAGGAAAATCTAAATCAGAGTCCAGTGACACCTTTAAGATCAGCAAAGATTTATTCAAGGCGCGAGCTTTTGAGTGCAGGCACTCTTCCTCAGAAAAATCTCTTAGGTACAGTCCCAATTAGTATTTTATAATATCTGATTTAGATCCCCTCTTCTAAAATACATATTATCTGTGGCAACAGCTCTCAGCTCTGCATCAAAAGTGCATTCCCATGTGTGCCAGAAAAAGCTAGACAAAGCTAGGCATCAGCTGAGAGCAGCGGCCTCAGATAATACGTATTTTACAAAGATAGCTCGAAATACAATACTTTAAAAATACAATTTGGAGCTACACCTAACAGATATTTCCCCAACCGGAGCTGGCAAACCTAGCTCACCTGTGGGCTGCGTCTTTTCATTGATATTCAGCAAAGGACATGTCCGTGTATCTATTCATCCATTCAGGGCCATCAAAGTAGCATTTTTAACACCAGGCAGGCGCCTTCTCCTTCGTAAATTGTACGTTTGCTGTTCCTCCCTGCCCACCCCCTCCCCTTCGACAATTAAACATGTTTTAGAGCAGGCACATAATGTGTTCCATCCAAAACAGGAAAGTCCTTGTTTATTACAGTCATTTGCTGCAGGAGCTGTAAATTAGATAATTATTCTCTCTAAGCATTTCAAAGGAAAGGGGAGGGGAAAAAAAGGAGTTGAGGTTTTCTGCTACGTAATGTGGGTGCTTTCCAGCTATTTAGCAGCACGGGAAACATCTTTCTTTGCAGGGCTGAAGCCACAGTTGATGAAAGCAACGGTTGAACCATGAAAACGGTCCGTAGGGGGAGCATAGAAATGTCCCACCTCGGCCTTTGCAGTCATCTTTATGGTACCTCGCTTGCTAAGAGGTAAACATTCCCTACAGATTACATATTTTTTGAGCCTGACTGTCTCCCAAAGACTCCTTCTTCTGCTTGTCCTCACAACAGTCCTGTGAGTTAGGTTCATCGGAGACAGAAATGTCTGGACCATGATAAGGAGGATGAGGGTTGAACTCAGGTCTCCCCAGACCTGGGTGTAAACTGCACGGAGCTTTTATTCCAGCCCCAGATTGATTCAGTCCCTGCCCTCTACACAGAATGCAATTTCCGTTTGGATTTTGGGCGATTTTAATTTTCCTTCTGCAGCAAGAAGGATTGATCCGGAGTGACCCTACCTTTATTGTGCCATATCTCAGAGTGCTGAAAATCCTCAATATTCATTTGGGAAAGAAAGCTCCGTGGTAGAGAACCTCTGATAGGCCACACCAGGTCATGTGACTCGCTTGCCTTAAAGGAGAAGCCCCTAACTTCTCTCAACTTCTGCCGGTCCTGGATTTTCCCTCCCTCCTCTGCCTTTTTCGATCCTCCCCCCCCTCCAAGAAAAGAAAGAGGCTCCCTGCCTGGCTCCTCCCCCCCTTCAAGAAAAGAAAGAGGCTTGGCTCCCCCCCCCACCTTCTGAGCCTCCCTAATCACATGCAGAAGACTTTTCTGTTTCAATGGGGAGGGAGGGGAGAGAGGAAGACCCGAGTTCAAAGCGATCTGAATTCAACAGAATTGATAATAGAATAAAAAATGTAAGTGCAGAGTCTGCCCTGCTCTGATAAACAAACCACTTTCTCCACATGTAACGTCTGAACTGCAGGAGGCGCTTCATGAATGTGATGATGATGATGATGAATTGAATGCTGTCAGATATTTGGCTAGTAGAGAGCCAGCTTGGTATAGTGGTTAAGAGTGGCAGTCTCTGACCTGGAGAACTGGGTTTGACTCTTCACTCCTTCTCCACATGCAGCCAGCTGGGTGACTTTGGGCCAGTCAGTTCTTTCAGAGCTCTCTCACCCCCACCTACCTCACAGGGTGTCTGTTGTGGAGAGAGGAAAGGTAGGCGATTGTAAGCCGCTTTGAGAATCCTTTGGGTAGAAAAGTGGGGAACAAAGACCAGTTATTCTGTCTTCTTCTCTAGATGTTGTCATTCAGTTCAAGACCTAGCCAAGTTCTTGGGAATTGCATATGTATCTCTGCAGGATTCCTGCTGTCCTAAGTAACACTGTCTCCTGGACCTGGGTTGGTGTTGTTTGGGTGTTTCCTGAGACTTGTAGACACTGCTCCAAGAGCTCCAAAGAAAACAGGCATAATGGTAACTTTCAGAGACACTCTCTATGTATAGGTCTTGGTTTTTAGTAGTCTTCACCTGTTCTTTCTATTCTATTCTATTTTCCATTTGTTTCTATTTTATTGTCTCCTGGGGTTTCAGTGTCAATGATCCAAACCTTCTTTCCCATATTTTCTACAATTTTGATACAATTTTGCATTTCAGAAAGTTCCATGTAGTTGGAAGTCCCAAAACAATCTTTGTTTCATCGCTCTCCATGGTCTTGTTTTGTTTATGCTACCATGACCTTCTGCCTGATGACAAAGCACTTATAGCAGGAAGGTGGCAATCTTTGTTGTTGCACAATTATGCCACTCTAGGGCAGAGGTAGTCAAACTGCAGCCCTCCAGATGTCCATGGACTACAATTCCCACGAGCCCCTGCCAGCGAATGCTGGCAGGGGCTCGTGGGAATTGTAGTCCATGGACATCTGGAGGGCCGCAGTTTGACTACCCCTGCTCTAGGGAGTTTGTGGGTGTGTAATAGATTATCTCCCTAGTGTGATGACAGCTCTTCATGCCACTGGTTGTGATGACATCATGAGGCAACGAAGATGGTGAAGAAGAAGAAGAGATGGCTTTCTGTACATCACTTTTCACTACCCGAAGGAGTCTCAAAGCGGCTTACAATCACCTTCCCTTCCTCTCCCCACAACTCTGTGAGGTAGATGGGGCTGAGAGAGCTCTGGAAGAATGGCTCTGCAAGAACAGCTCAAAGGGAACGGTGACTGGTCTCAGGTTACCCAGCTTGGATGTGGAGGAGGAATCAAACCCGGTTCTCCAGATTAGAGTCTGCAGCTCTTTAACCACTATGCCTTGCTGGCTTCATGGAACAGAAGCAACATAAGCAATCTGACACCAACCCTCTGCACTTTGAAGAGTCATATAAAACAACCATGGGCAGTCTTTAATAGAAAATCCATAAGGAAGTCACAACAGGCAATAATTGCTTAAGACAGGTTCTGGCTCAACCTCTAGCAGCTATTCACTCAGCTGTTCCTCGTGCCAGAAGATATTCCCATGGAAAAGCCATTTCATTTGCCAAAGTGAAAACAGCACAGGATTTAATACCTGCTTTGCTGGGCACTCCTCAGGCTGTCTGACTTCCTTTCAGTCGGGCTTCCTTGAGATAGGTAAAGGTAAAGGTATCCCCTGTGCAAGCACCGAGTCATGTCTGACCCTTGGGGTGACGCCCTCTAGCGTTTTCATGGCAGACTCAATACGGGGTGGTTTGCCAGTGCCTTCCCCAGTCATTACCGTTTACCCCCCAGCAAGCTGGGTACTCATTTTACCGACCTCGAAAGGATGGAAGGCTGAGTCAACCTTGAGCCGGCTGCTGGGATTGAACTCCCAACCTCATGGGCAAAGCTTTCAGGCAGCTGCCTTACCACTCTGCGCCACAAGAGGCTCTTTCCTTGAGATAACAGCAATAAAAAACCCAAGAGTCCAGGTAGGGGTGAAAATAAATCGGCAACACATGGAAAAATACTGAGAGACCCCTTGGAGGAAGGGGTCCCCCTGGCTGAAGGCATGAGCACCAATAAGGTGGCAGACACCCTCCCTCTAAACAGAATTCAGGAGTTCCTTTTGGCTGCTGTCTCAATTTCCATTTTCACTGACGGGTGGTGAAAAAAAACCCTTGTACCAAGGAGATGCGTGCGAATTTTATTTCCATGTAAATGTCGATACAGAAAAAGGGCCCATCCCTCACCCTGTCCTGGCTGCTGCTTTGCTCTTTTAATTAAAGTGAGGCAATTACGCACCGTGGAAGCCTCGGTGGGGTGAGTTTTAATATTATTTATGTGTCAGAGGAGCTGGTACTTATCTGGAAAAACGTCGGTTGATTCCTCAAGAAGATGGTTGGCTGCAGTTTATTTCACTGCAGATCAGTTTATGTCCTGGTGGTCTACTAAAGGCAATTCTGCACACACACACCCAGTAAATGGAGTTGTCCTTCAGATCACCTTGAAAGCTTCCATTGCTCTAGTGCTGACTTTCATAACATTTTAAACATTGAGAAACCCCTGAAAAATTCTTCAAGCTCTGTGATCATGTTGATCTTTCCTTCCTTCCTTCCTTCCTTCCTTCCTTCCTTCCTTCCTTCCTTCCTTCCTTCCTTCCTTCCTTCCTTCCTTCCTTCCTTCCTTCCTCCCTCCCTCCCTCCCTCCCTCCTTCCTTCTCAAGTTTCTTTCTTTCCTCCTTTGCTCTCACTCTAATCCTCCCTCCCTCCTTAACTTTGAATCCTATTCTTCTCCTCCCTCCCTCCCCTCCCTCCCATCCCCCTCCCTCCCTTCCTTCCTCCCTTCCTTCCTTCCTCCCTCCCTCCCTCCGTACTTTCTTCCTCCCTCCCTCCCTCCCTCCCTCCCTACTTCCTTCCTTCCTTCCTTCCTTCCTTCCTTCCTTCCTTCCTTCCTTCCTTCCTTCCTTCCTTATCCCAACATACTTTCCTCCATTTATTTGCCAGCAGAAAAGCTCCTTGGATCCAACCCTATATTTTGGGCCACCCCGGTCTCCGCATAGTTCTCTCTGGCCATGTTTGTAGATCATCTGTATTCGATAGACATGCCTGGTTTTCATACATAATGTATGCCCTCTTGAACAATACAATGCACACCGTGTATACTTGTACTATAAGGAGAAGGCTTAATGCTCATTTACCGAGAATGACTAACCTTGACAACTCGGTAATTTTTAAAGGGGAAAATATGGTTCGAAGGAACAGAAAACAAGAACACTGAAGACTTGCAGGGGAGACACAATATCAAAACTGGGATTCTGAGGCCAAAGAAGAAGAAATGAGACATTTGAATTGACTCCTCGCATTTTATTAGTCTCTTCTTGGCAGGCCCATTCCCCCCCCCTCCCCCGGGAAAAAAACAACAGTGGTTTTCATCTAGCTGCACATCAGATCCCGTGTTTTACCTAAAGAAGTGCCCGGCCTCCATGACCACGAATGGATCTCAAATCCAGCTTTCATGAAACAAAAGAGGCAACAATTCCACTAAAGATCTTCCTTTGCTCTCCAGGCTTCAGATGTTGACTTCCTCCTTCTTGTTGTGATCATGAAAGCTTCCAGGCAAACTTCAAGGGCTCTTTTGGCATGTTGGAAACATTGTTTGAAAAGGACCTCAACATTGTGTGTGTGTTTTTTAACCTCACTCCCCTCCCCCATCTCTGATCTAGATCTTCTGCCTTGGATGTTTTCATCACTCGAAAGTTAAACCAGTCAAGATGAAATGGGGGGTTGGAATGGAGGTCTTCTGAGGGAAAAGTTGGAAGAAAACGGCTTAGTATAGCCTAGAGACAAGGCCTTTTAGGGAGGTGGGGGGCTAGTTTGCCGCTTGAAGATGAATGGGGATGAACAACAATGTTGTTGTAAGACTAACAAGGACCATCTATGGGAATCTGAGCCCTGTATGGTCACTCTGCCATATTGTGCACTGAAGAAATTAAAATTTGACAAAATGTCAAAGGAAAATCACAGGAAAGGAAAGGTTATGCCTGCATCTCCCCCAAGATCAGCTGCCTTTCTCTTCTATGGAGAAAATAGACACCTTCAGAGCAGATACTGAACCTCCTCTCGGCTTTTGTCCACTCTAATAATTGGGAACATTATACAAGGACCTTGATCCAATCAGCTGGTAGCCGGACAAGAAAATCTTTCGAGGGAGGCGAGGACTTGAACACTTTCCCCAAACTGCTGATATCCCTTCCTGCAGCTGGGACACGTTGCTTGCTGTTGGTGATGAAAACAAAAGCTCCAGCTACTATTCATAGAATCATAGAATCATAGAGTTGGAAGGGACCTCCTGGGTAGATAACTCTTTTACACAGGAACACCATGCTGGATTTACAAAAGTATGTGACGTTCTCAGGAAGGGCCAAGATCCCTTCTGAATAAATATCTTTGAAATATTCTAAAATTTAATTTTTAACCCCCCCACCCCCCTCCGAGAGGCGGTATATAAGATGAATGGACAGAAGGATGGACGGACAGAGAGACAGACAGACAGACAGACTAGTGGTCTGATTAGTCTAGTATCTCACAAAGTGGCCAACCAGGTCCTTTGGAGGGCCAGCAACCAGGCAGAGAGACCGAGGCATTCTCTTGGGGTTAAGAACATCAAAAGAGCCCTGCTGGATCAGACCAGGGGTCCATCTTGTCCAGCATCCCTTCTCACACAGTGGCCAACTAGTTCTTCTGGAGGGCCAACAACAGGGCACAGAGGACAAGGCCTTCAGAAGAACATAAGAAGAACCCTGCTGGGTCAGACCAGTGGTCTATCTACTCCAGCATCCCATCTCGCAGTTCTTCTGGAGGGTCAACAACAGGGCAGGGAAGCTGAGGCCTTCTCCTGACATTGTCTCCTGCTTCCGGGATTCATTGCTTGGTTGTCAGCAGCAATCAGAGAGTTCCCTTCATGATTCAACATTGAGATTTGTAACTTTAGTTAGCACAGCTTGTGCAGAATTCCCATTCACTAGTTTATCACGCTCAGTGGGTAGGATCAAAAGTTGGCTGGGAATGAACAATATGGTCGGAGTCCTATGCAGGCTGGCCAACTTTTAAACCTATCGCTCTAGCTATTGCATTACCATCAGCTTGCTCTGCAGTAAATCCCGGGTGATGCTGTTTAGGCCAATGCCCTGATAAGCTTCAGCTGCATATTTCTGCATCTTGAATTTCTACTTAATGGACATGACCTCTCCTCTCTGTCAACCAGCCACCATGCCCCTAAGAATGGCAGCCTCCTGGTGGAACGGCAAGAACACCTGGATTTTTAATACGCTGCTTTCCTCTACCTGAAGGAAAACATTGGTTTTCCTTCCTCTCCTACCAACCGTGTGAGGTAGGTGGGGCTGAGAGAGTTCTGAAAGAATTAGGACTGGACCAAGGTCACCCAGGACCAAGGTCACTCACGACTGGTCCAAGATGTCTCATGTGCCTCAAGGTGCCCTAAAATGAGGGAAGCTCGTCCCCAGATGGGACCTGGGGATTCCCCGGAATGAGAGGTCATCTCCAGACGAAACAGATCAATTCCTCTGGAGAAAAGAATGTCCCAACCGAGAGCTGGAGACCCTATTTACAATGGCCTCTTACTGGTATAGTTTCAAGTTCCGCAGTGTTGAATTTATACGTTTTCTCCTCCTAAGTTAGATCTAGTCTCCAAGGAGAAAATGCTGCTCTTCTTCAGTGTGTTCAGTCTTGTTAGGTCATTTTTTTCTTTTTCTGAGAGAGAGAATCTCCAAATCTGGCAAGAGGACACATGCGAAGTGGAACCGAGGATGGGGTTAGGCTGGAGACCATATGGATAGGAAATGATCCTTTGAATTAAATGCTTGCGCACAGCTGCAAAAATTAATTAACTATCATGGTAATACCCTTCTACAAATCTACGCCACACTTTAAACCGTGGGCCAGTTCTAGAAACAGACGTGGCCTTTGGATCCGTTTCCTCTAGGAATTTGTTTCCTGGCTCTTTTCTCCATATTAATTTTTTTTTTGCCCTATAATTAATCAAGACCAGTCAGATGGTAGAAGTAGTAATGGTGCCCCCATTCCCCCCCCCCCATTATGGCAGTTGCATAACCTGGATTTGTCCACTTTGGGTATGGTCTGTCCCTGAGGGCCAATTTTATACTCTCAGCAGAATTATAGGATCAAGCTTATTCCAGGGTAGCTTTACTTCCAACTGGAGGATGGGGATTTTTTTAATGTTCTGAATAGAAATCATGTTATAGTAGCCGAGAGAGCAAGCTTGGTGTAGTGGTGCAATATGCAGCGGCACAGGTCCTCACTTGGACACCACGAAGGACCCATACTCAAACTGTCTTCTAATCTGGTGAGCCAGGTTTGATTTCACACTCCTCGCCCACATGCAACAAGCTGGGTGACCTGCAGCTAGTCACAGCACTGAGAAAGTTGTTTTGACGGAGCAGTAATCTCAGGGCTCTCTCAGCCTCCCCTCCCTCACAGGGTGTCTGTTGTGGGGAGAGGAAAAGGAAGGTGATTGTAAGCCGCTTTGAGACTCCTTCGGGTAGAGAAAAGCGGCATCTAAGAACCAACTCTTCTTCTTCTTCTTCAGTAATCTCAGGGCTCTCTCAGCTTCATCCACCTCACAGGATGTCTGTTGTGGGGAGAGGAAAGGGAAGGCAACTGTAAGCTGCTTTGAGACTCCTTCAGGTAGAGAAAAGCGGCCTCTAAGAACCAACTCTTCTTCTCCTTCTATCTGTGGATACTTATATCTACTGACTTTCTCATAGCCTTAAGTGGTGAAAAGGGCTGTCAAGTTGCAGGCAACCCCTGGCGTTTTCAAGGCAAGAGACATTCAGAGGGGTTTGCCATTGTCCAAGTCTGCACTATGACCCTGGACTTCCTTGGTGGACTCCAAGTATAAAGCAGGCCCAGCCCTTCTTGGAAAGACCCATCTTGGTATAGTGGTGAAGAGCGGCATCTTCTAATCTGGCAAGCAGGGTTTCATTATCCCTTCATTCGCATGCATCCAGCTGAGAGACCTTCGGCTCGTCACAGTCCTGATAGAGATGTTCTCTCAGAGCAGTTCACTTAGAGCTCTCTCAGCCACATCCCCCTCAAAGGGCTGAGAGGAAGGTTAGGCAATTGTAAGCTGCTTTGACATTCCTTTGGGTCTTGAAAAGCATGATATAAAACCAACTATTATTCCTATTCCTATTCTTCTTATTATGAATTATTCCTATTCTTCTACTTTACTTCTGAGGCCTGAGACCAGTGTAGCCCAACCTATCCAGGTACTACCGCCCGGACTGAGGACTGAACATGGGACCTGGACCGTCAGGTGTTTTCCCACCTTCATCAGGTGAAGCTACTAGTGCCCCATCTGACCCTAGAAAATCCAGCCGGAGTGATCCACCTGATGACCACTTCTAGCCTAGATTAATGTAACTCACTCCAGCTGGGTCTACCACTGACCTTGGCCCGGAAAATACAAAATGCTGCAGCACGGGTCCTCAGACACCATGGAGGACCTGTTCTCGAACTGACCTCCAACAGATTCACTGCTACCGGATGAATTCCGGATTGAGTTCCAGGTATTGGTTTTAACCCTTCAAGGCCTTACTTGGTCTGCCCCCTGTGTATCTGAGAGACAAGCCTCTCCACTTAAGCCCCCAGAAGAATATTAAGATCATAGAATGCTAATTTTTTTTTATATATTATTTAATACATTCACGATTTCTCACGGCAAGATGTAAAAACTTTGCAACTGGTTCAATTATATCAGGGTTCTGGGATGTCAAAAGAAACTGAGTCTTTCGTTCATCCGAATGCAGTTCTCTTTTACCCAGCAGCGAGTTAAGAAATTTGGCTCGGATCGAAGAATAAATGGACAATGGAAGAAAACGCGTGTAACTGATTCTATACAGCATTGTCCACAGGGGCACAGCCTAGCTGAATACGGGAATCTGTTGAAATCTCCCATATAGAACAGCAGAAGGTAGAGCATTAGTTCTAGAATGCTAATATGTTGGTGGTCCCTGGCCCTAAGGAAGCATACTTGGCTTTTGAGCAGGACTAGGGCCTTTATGATCCTGGCCACAGTCTAGTAGAATATGCTGTCAGTGGTAACTCAGGTCCTGACAGAGCTACTGAAGTTCCACAGGGCCTGGAAAGCAGCATTATTCTACTAGGCATACGGACAAGGCTGGGGGCAGTTTACCAACTGCACATGATGACCAAAAGAGATACCCGGTGGCAGAAGGGCCAGCAATCAAATGATGGAGCATTCAGGGTTATTGTGGAATTGTTTTATTGTTTATGTTGGACATTTATATTGATCACGGTGCTGCACGCTGCTCTGAGTTTGATTTTTAGAGCGGGGCGGGTTATAAATCAAATAATAATAATAATAATTAGTTGGGGGGGGGGCAGGATTTCCAGTTGTTCTGCCTTTGTAGCCTGCTTGGGGGAGGGAAGGAAATCGAGAGCCCTCGACCGAAAGCTCCCCAGCAAGACGAAAGTTCCAAGCCGTAAGTTCCAACCAAAGCCTATTAAGGTGTGCTCTTGAAAACACAAATTGGTTATAAAAACATGAATTTCTTTTTGCTATGAAAGGGCTCTTAGAATCGGTGGAAACAAATCCCACGCAGGTTACGTCGATTGCCAGCTCGAGGATTAGAGCGTGGAAACTTTGTGAAAGGACGGGAAAAAAGAGTTTTTTTTCCCCAGGTATTGTTTTGACACTCTTTCCTATGAACAAAGACTCCATCTATTTTTCGGAGTCAAACATCTCCCAATAAGCCTGCTCTTAAAATAAAATTGAAAAATCCTGCATGTTCCGCCCACAGGAGCTCACTGGCTATCAGGTGCCCTGTTCCCTGACGTCTAGGTGGAGCAGTTAGTGTCTGACTCATGCCCAAGCAGACTTGTCTAAGTCTGACTTATTCCATAGCAGAGAGCTGCCTCCTTCGCCTTCTTCCGTACCCTCAGATCTTCGACACTAAAGAGGTTTCTTCTCCCTGGGAAGACGATTCCATGGATTTGCGGCTAATGTTTGCTCTGGGTGCAAACCGGATCGCTCTCTGAACTCGTGCTTTTCATTGGGAAATTGAATATGGAATGCCTAAGAATAAGAGACTTGGCAACTTATGTCTCCTCCATGTCTTCATCACAACAATCTTGTGGGTAGGTTTGTCCGTACCCAGTGGGGCCCAAAGGGACCCACATTGTTCTCATTTCCTCTATTTTCTTCTCACAATAACCCTGTGGTGTAGGAAGTCAGAGAGAGAGAGAGAGAAAGAGAGAGAGAGAGAGAGAGAGAGAGAGAGAGAGAGAGAGAGAGAGAGAGAGAGAGAGAGAGACTGGCTGAAGGTTAGCCAGTGTTGCTGGCAGAATTTAAATATGAAAAAGAGCATAGCTCCAGCTGCTTAAAGAATAAATAGCTTTACTGAGGAGAGAAACAACTTTGTCGAGAGAGGAGAGAGATAGTCCTAACAGTTTAACTGACTGAATGTTGTTCTGGAGGCAATCAGGGAGGAAGTGTGCTCATAGGAGCAGGAAATCTCCCATTGAGCCAATCAGGACACAGGAGGAAATTACTGGGAAAATAAGGAAATTCCTAACCGAACTAAGCTAAATACACATCTCCTCGGATGCCTCCTGTAGGATTTTCTTCATACGCTGCTGTATCATCCACATCTTCCAACATATGACTGAGTGCATTTGTACTGTGAAGAGTTGCAGAGGAATAAGGGGATATTGTCTCCCTGTCTCGACTGGCCAGCAATTGGAAGCCGGAGCGAATGAACAGCCAGACATCCTGGCTTATGAGACGCCAATCAATTATACAGTAGAAGTGGGGATTTTAGAAAGATTTATCGGGACGGCTTCTGCTCTTTACCCGGTAATCTTAGTTGATCCTGGGTTTTATCCACCATTTTGCATGGGCTGAAACAACATGGTCTGGCTTTAAAGGGCAGCCAGGTGCAAAAGAGCCCACTTTTGATATACAGCTTCCATCAATTTATTCTGCCAGACTTGCAAAACGGGATACTGGCGGATTGAGTGCGCACGTGCATGTCTATTTTAAGGCCTATCTATTACTGTATAAGGTTTGTCTTGACAGGCCTGTTTTATGGTTTTTGGAAGATTCTGGATATAATTTATTGGTTTCCTGCTGCAGAGTTGACGGCTTTCTCTCTCTCTCTCTCTCTCCTACCGGTTTGGGTCACTTTTTGTTTGTTTGTTTTAGTGCTGTTGACCTCGACTGTTTACAAAGTTGTGGGTTGGCCATTTTCATTTGGGCTGCCTCCCTCTCAATGGCGGCCCAAATCTCGAATGTGGCTTGCCTGACATTTTTTCATTTGCTCCAGGCATGACGGCTCATGCCAGGGGACGGTCACCTGTAGATTAGCCTTCTGCAACTTGCTCTACGCAGGGCTTCCCTTGAGACTGCTCCAGAAGCTCCGGCTGGTCCAAAATCCAGCAGCACGAATCCTTATGTGGACACAATGGAGAGCAAATATGACACCAGAGCTCTCCCAGATGCATTGGCTCAAGATTGGAACTGGGTCAAAATTTTGGCATTAACCTTTAAAGTCCTCAATGATGTGGGACTCAACAACCCCCCCCCCCCCCCCATACACACACACAAACTCCCCCAGGCCACAGAATCGACAAAAGGGCAAAATTTCCAATTTACTTCAATGGAGGAAGGAGGAAGGGAAGGAGGAAGGAGGAAGAGAGAGCAAAAGGGAGGGAGGGGGGAAGGAAAGAAAGAAAGAAGGAAAGAAGGAAGGAAGGAAGGAAGGAAGGAAGGAAAGAAGAAGAAGAAGAAGAAGAAGAAGAAGAAGAAGAAGAAGAAGAAGAAGAAGAAGAAGAAGAAGAAGAAGAAGAAGAAGAAGAAGAAGAAGAAGAGTTGGTTCTTAGATGCCGCTTTTCCATACCTGAAGGAGGCTCAAAGCAGCTTACAGTCGCCTTCCCACAGGAAGGAAGGAAGGAAGGAAGGAAGGAAGGAAGGGAGAGAGGGAGGAAGGAAGGGAGGGAGGGAGGGAGGAAGGAAGGAAGGGAGAGAGGGAGGAAGGAAGGGAGGGAGGGAGGGAGGGAGGGAAGGAGGGAAGGAAGGAAGGAAGGAAGGGAGGGAGGAAGGAAGGAAGGAAGGATCTCAAATAAGCCTTACTAAATGATGCAGTTTTAAAATAAAAGTGAGGAAACCCAGCAGCATTATGGGAGTTTTATGCAAGGAAACAGAGGGACTGTAAAAGGAGTATCAATAGGTCAAATGGGAATGATAAAACACTGATGTGTATCAAGGTAAACAATAAGGGGTCCCTTGAAGGTGTGAAGGACTAAAGAAGCATCTCGTCAGAAGCTAGAAGGGCAGTTTAACGAGACGCAGTACGGGTGAGATTAGTCCTTGTGCTCAAAGTGACAAAGCACGTTAATTCGTAAGAGGCTGCCTTGTAACAAGTCAGTCTGTTGGTCCCTCTAGCTGTGGCTTAGCAACATCTATGGCCGAGAAAGATCTTTCTTGGCCGCCTGAAATCTTTCAAAGTGAATTACCAGAAACTGAACCTTTATCTTCAAAGTGCTAAGTATTACAAGGAGAGCTGCACACTCTGAGTGGGGAAATCTCTGGAATTTGGGGGGCGGAGCCTGAAAGAGGCAGGGTTTGAGGAGGGGCGGGGCCTGAGCAGGGATGCTAAGCATACTCCCCCCCCCCCGCCATTGGAAGTGGACAAGTTGCTAGGTCTAGTCGGGAAATTCCTAGAGATTTCGGGATGGACCCTGGGTTTAACAAGGACCCCAGTGGGGTACAATGCAACGGAGTCTTCTACCACAAGAATCTACTTCCTCCCAGGGAATTGATCTCTGTAATCTGCAGATGGTTGTAATTCCAGGGGATCCACAGGTCTATGGCACTGTGCACTGCTGCATTTCCCTGGAGCAACACCTGCCCCCTTTTCTTTTTCAGTATTTAAATTTCGGAATATCTTTTGTGCTCCGTAGGGCTGCCAATCGAAATGACCTGAAGGTTTCCTGACATTACAGCTGATCTCCAGGAAACGGAGATTAAGGATGGGCATAAACCTGAGCATTCCAGTTCATTTCAATTCAGCCTCCTAACTGAACCAAGCCAGAGGTTTACCAAACTGAACTGGCCAGCCTTGGGGTAAGGAGGGAAACAGGCAGGTTAAATGGTGTGGTGTGGTGGTTCAGTTTGGTGTCGTCTCTCAGCTGGAGAACCAGGGTTTGATCCCACTCTTCCTCCACGTGTAGCCAGCTGAGTGACCTTGGGCCTTCCCCAGTTCTCTCACAGCTCTCTCAGCCCCACCTGCCTCACAGGGGGTCTGCTGTGGGGACAGGAAAGGGAAGGCGAATGGAAGCTGCTTTGAGAGTCCTCTGGGTAGTGAAAAGCCAGGTATACAAATCAACTCTTCTTCTTCTGAATGCCCTGACCTCTGATAATCCCGTTTTCCCTCCTTCAAAAATGGTTGCTTAATTTCCCTTTCCGAGTAGCTGGATCGAACACACAATGCCACAGTATTACAGGACAATCCATGCATCTCCCGTTTCGTAATATATGTCTATATAATCTGAAGGAAGCAGGAGTCGCCATCTTCCATTATAATCGATTTATAGCTTGGCAGAACCCTCAAAAGTACAGCCATGTCTTGTCCACTGGCGCACTTTCAGGAAATATATTGCCTAGCGAAACATGAGATGTGCTGACTCGGGAGGAAATCTTAAAGAAGCAAATGCCATCCTATAAAACAACACTAAAATAACTTCCAGGCCTCCGGCTAGGAGCCACTAAAGCCAAGAGAGACTAAAAATAATCTTATTAATGCAGGTGACGTCTTTAAATTCAGGATTCGCAAGGCAAAGGGCAGGAGGCAGATGAATCAGGACCCTGGAGCATTTACATGGCACATTATAAAGCATGATACGGCACATTGGTTTGCTGACACAACCACCCCATAAGGTAGTAGGCATGAGATGATAGTCTCTTGTACTGCAAAAGGAGCCTTGACCTTGGTGGCCCAAAATAGCCAGATCTTATAAAATCTCAGATGTTAAAAAGGGTCAGCCCTGGTTAACAGTTGGATGGGAGGCCATCGTAACTCTGCTCAGTGGGGGAGCTTGGTCTGTTTAGCCTGGAGAGGAGACAACTGAGAGGGGATCTGATAACCAAGTACTTAAAAGGCTGCCATGTAGAGGATGGAGCAGAGTTGCTCTCTCTTGCCCCTGAGGGATGGACCAGAACCAATGGGATGAAATTAATGCAAAAGAAATTCCATCTAAACCTCCAGAAGAAGTTCCTGACAGTCAGAGCAGTTTCTCAGTGGAACAGGCTTCCTCAGGAGGTGGTGGGTTCTCCATCTTTGGTGATTTTTAAACAGAGGCTGGATAGCCATCCGACAGAGAAGCTGATTCTGTGAAAGCTCAAGGGGGTGGCAGGTGACAGTGGAGGAGCAACTGGGCTCTTGCATAGTGCAGGCGGTTGGACTAGATGACCCAGGAGGTCTCTTCCAACTCTGTGATTCTATGATTCTGTGATCTGCCTTGACCTGGATGATCCACTTCCTGTGTTACTCTACAGGTGTAGTATCTTTCTCCTCAGTGGAAAAATGGTGAATGATGGATCAATCGATTGGGTGGCTCCCACATGTTACTTCTGCCCCTGCTTCTCTGAAGGGGCCTGTCACCACTCCCGGTGTTCCCCAAAGCCTGAAAAACATTTCAGAGGTTTCTCCATCGTCCAAAGGTTGAAAAGGGCTGAATTAGATGATATCGAGCTAGCTGAGGCCAAATATTCACTTGACACTTGATTGTCTCATACATTCCAGTGCATACAGACCTCTGCTGAGGCTCCTTCCACCCTAAGCCCCATCCTTCTCCAGCTCCCCCCCCCCAAAAAAAATATCCAGGTCTACTCCATCCCATAACTGGCAACCCTAGATTTTGTTTGCATAGGATCAGATACAATGAGGGTTTGAGAAAATTGATGACATCACTATAAATTCAGAATCAGAAGAAAAGATGCCCAATGATCAAGGAAACCCTATTCAAATGCATTGTGGGACCCATCAAAACGTGTCACCTAAGGCAGGAATACAAAGCTGCCCCATTACCAACTTGTTGTTGTTGTTGTTGTTGTTGTTGTTAGATGCGAAGTCGTGTCCGACCCATCGCGACCCCATGGAGAATGATCCTCCAGGCCTTCCTGTCCTCCACCATTCCCCGGAGTCCAACTTAGGGTTATGTAATTAGTGGGGACTTGGGGGTGGAGCCTGGAGAGGGCAGCTTTGGGTCCGGGAGGGACCCAAGTGGGGTGATAATGCTACAAGTTCAGCCTTCCAAAGTAGCCATTTTATCCGGAGGAATGGATCTCTGTCACCCATTCTTTTTCAAACTTTTGTCCATGGTGGTACGCCTGAAATATTTTTTCAAGCTTTGAGGCACCACGGAAGTGATGTCGGCTGGCCACTCACCGTGACACACCTCATGTGCAATTAAAAATAAAAACTACAATTTAGAATGCTTAGGGCTGATCCTGCGTTGAGCAGGGGGTTGGACTAGATGGCCTGTATGGCGCCTTCCAACTCTATGATTTTATGATTCTAATTACAATATGCAAAACCTCCATAAACATCAGCCCCCAGCTCCTCACCCCACTACAATTTTCCTGCAATGCCCCATGTGCAAATAAAACAGACATTAAAATAAAATAATCCCTCCTACACCCAACAGAAGACCCATCAGGTCAACTCACCCTGGTCACAGAGGAAGAAGCAGGGCTGCTGTGGAGGTGGCCACTGGACCCATGTGGCCGCCATTTTGGGATCCCCCATGCTGTAGTACATCTGAGTGGCTGCTGAGGGTTACCTGGAGCCTGGTGGCTCTGCCTAGCACATCTTTTTCACTTGGTCTTCCTATAGTCAGAGGAAGAACAGCCCATAGCAATTTTAACTTAGTCCTCCTAACCTTCCAAAGTCATCTCGAAGAGATTGGTTTGCTGTCTTTGCCTCATCCGCAGGCTACCTTTGCTTAATAGACACACGAGTAATTTCCGTTTGTAGCATTACAAAATGCTCCTCTATTTCTTAGGTACCCGCCCTCCCCTCCCTCTGGAACAGCCATATTTATTTACAAGGGAAAAGGGCTTAAAGGATTCCTTTCACTTAAGACATTATTCTCGCAAATTTTATAGATAGAGCTGGATGCAGTGCCATTAAGTAAAGGGAAGAGAGATGGAGGAAGATATAAGAGAGCGTGTTTTCTTTCATCCTTTTTTTTAAAAAAAAGGCTTTAGTGATACCACAGTGATCATTACAGCTTTGAAATGCATCAGAACACAAGGAGAGTTCCACTCCACACACACATCCCTTCTGAAAATGAAATCTGCTTTTTGATGGTAGGAGAACACACACTCAAATTCTTTCTGCTTAGCAGGGGTGAGCTGGTAAACATGGTCCAGGCATGTTCCAGTACTTTCCCCCTGCTAAGGCTATAGAATAAAATGCACTAGCTAGCTATGGGGAAAGTCCCCCTGAGCTCAATAGGGATTACTTGTTACAAAGGCGTCTTTCTTTCTTTCTTTCTTTCTTTCTTTCTTTCTTTCTCTTTCTTTCTTTCTTTCTTTCTTTCTTCCTTCCTTCCTTCCTACCTACCTACCTACCTACCTACCTACCTACCTCCTGTCTTCTTGCCTCCCTCCCTCCCTCCTTCCTTCCTTCCTTCCTTCCTTCCTTCTCTCCCTTAGTCCTGAGCCCTATTCTCCTTCCTTCCTTCCTTCCTTCCTTCCTTCCTTCCTTCCTTCCTTCCTTCCTTCCTTCCTTGTCCACTGAAAAGTCTATGCTGGAGTACGGCTGCCAGGTCCAGATTGGGAAAGATTTGGGGATGGGGCCTGGGGAGCACGGGGACCTCAGTGGGGCAGAATCCCGTAGAACCTACCCTACAAAGCATCCTTTTTCTCCAGGGGAACCATTCTTGGAAAATTGTAAAAGTGGGGAGGGGTCTCCAGGTGCCCCTGGGAGGTTAGAGCAACCAAAAACTCATCAGCCTGGTCGATCCCCCAAATAAAATGAAAAAAAGCCAACGAACCGCTGTGTCCTCTGAATCGCCCAAAACGCAGACTGGTCAGCAAACATTTTTGTTCTTCAGAGCTTCATCAGAGATTCAATAACTGAAAAGATTCTCACTCCAAACTTCCTTGTGGCTCCATCAGGATCCTACCAATTTCACAGCAATACTGCTTAACAGGGCTACTGAGGTTGCTGCTCTTAGCCATGGCTCCGAGGAATTTCTGAAAGCTGTGGTTTGTTACAGACAGTCTGTTTCTTGCCTGCATTTTTCTTGTATGTTTATCTTTTTTTCCCCCTTTCTGAATCCCCCCCCCCCCAAAAAAAAATCCATTAGGAAAAACTCTCCTGGTCCCTGACTATGCATGCTTTGATGAGTGATAACCGGCACAATTCTGATGTGGGCCCAAAGCATTCCTGGGATTCTTTCCTATGACACAGCAATGCAGTCCTTCTTCACAGCCACCTTCAAGGTAATTGTGTGGCACTCAAGAGCATTTGGGAATGTCCCTCTTTCTCTCTTCTGAGACGTGTGCCGATGATCAAAGGGGGTCGATGCTTGCTTCTAAGGCTTGGTGTGGGCCAGGGCGGTGGGCCTGCCATGCTGCCTCAGGGGACACGTCACCCGGGCTTGGCTTTCACCCTTTCCCTGAAAGGCAATTAAACTCCTTGCAGTTTGCAGTCGCTGGGTACAAAATGAGTCATCTTCCAGCCTCACCTTCTGCCTTCCCCCCCCCCTCGCAAGTCTGCATGCCATGTACGTTACAATATATTCCTCTCTTCTGCTAGAGCTGTTCTTTCTCTAAACCCACTCTCTTCCCCCTACACACACACACACACACACACACACACACACACACACACACACACACACACACTGTGGCTGTTTATGACAATGACAAAGAAGAGACGGCTTCTGTACCTCACTTTTCTTGACCTCAAAGTGGCCGGAAATCGCCTTCCCTTCCTGTCCCCACAACAGAGGTACGTGGGACCGAGAGAGCTCTGACAGAACTGACTGGCCCAAGATCACCTATTTATGTAGGTATTAATTTATTTTCATATTTATATACCGCCACATTCCATTCAGGCTCAAGGCGGTTCACAGTAAAACAATAAAAACCAGTAAAACCCTGTTAGAACACATTAAAATTAACATTAAAAATGGTAATTAAAAAGGTGGCCAAACAAAGTTCTAACCCCCCCTCTTCCTCTGTCCAATGAAAGGGGGTCAAGAGCTCTTTTTCATTGGGAGTGAGGGTCCTGATTTACCAATCCACCGATGGAAACCTAGCTGGCCTCCTGTGTCTCAAGATGCCTTACAATCACCTTCCCTTCCTCTAGCCACAACAGGCACCTTGTGAGGCAGGTGGGGTGAAGAGAGCCCTGAGAGAACTGTTATTGTCCAAGGTCACCCAAAAGGCCTCATGTGTCTCAAGGATCTTCCCAATCCCCTTCCCTTCCTCTTTTTTACAACAGGCACCAGGAGTTCAGAGAGAACTGGGATTGGCCCTAGGTCGCCCAGCAGGCCTCATATGTCCCAAGGTGCCTTACAATCCCCTTCCCTTCCTCTCCCCACAATAAGTGAGGCAGATAGACCTGAGAGAACTCTGGGAGAACTGTGACTGGCCAGAGGTCACCCAGCAAGCTTCACCTAGAGAAGTAGGGCAGGAGTTCCAAATAGACAGATCATGTAGCAAATCGGAGATGAGCCACATTTGGTTGTGGAGGGATGTCACAACCTGCAAGGGGATTGCTTATCTTTCCTCTCATCGCAGGTTGCCAATCACAGTCCCCTGCAGCACCCTAAGCAGAGCAGCCCCTTTCTAGGTCCAGTGAAAGAAGCAGGCATGGTCAGGGGGTCACTAGGCTTAGTCCTGTGGTGAAAATGACTTTATTCTGCATCCCAGAATCTCCACTGGGGTTGCCGCGCCTGCTCAGAAACCAGGCGGGTGAATTGCCTGGACCCAAAAGTGGACTGGAAGTAAATCGGGCTTGTAACCAGGGCTGGGAATGAGACCGCATTTTGAAAGCCATCTCATCTGTGTCAAACATCTGGATTTCATTTCCTACAAGGGAGCAATGGCGGCTGACTTCCTGCATTTGCTTTTCAATTTCATTCCCCCCCCCTGATAAATCAACATTGTGTTTTCCCCATCGACCGCTTACGAAAGACACGTCCCCACAATGCTGATTCTGAGAACATGGGCAGATGGTGAGGGGGTGGGCAGAAGGGAATGTGTCCATGCTTGGCTCTGTGGCTCTTTCTTGCACGCCCAGGGAAATGCCAGGCACCACTTTGGAGTCAGGAGGTGAATTTCCTCCAGACCAGACTGGCCAGGGATTCTGGTTTTGGGGTGGGTGGGGGCATCATCTGGGCATGGAATGGGGGGTCACTGTGGGTGGGCAGGTCGTTATGAATTTCCTGCATTCTGCAGGGGGTTAGACTGGATGACGGTCAGGACTGGAGGTCTCTTCCTCCTCTAGGCTAGGCTCATTTCATCAGATCTTGGGAGCTAAGCAGGGTCAGCCCTGGTTAGTAGCTGGATGGAAGACCACCTAGGATATTCTTACATACACCCAAGCAATGTCATGCTTCCCTGTCCCTAACCTCCTCACCACAGCCTGGGAGTCGGGTCCTAAGAATCTTCTGTCTTGGATAAGGGGATCCAATATCCCTCTGAAGACATCCTGTGTCTATAGAAGAATCCCGGGCCAGGAATCTGTCCTCGTTCTCATAACATTTTATAGCTTAATGATCTCAGAGACAGGCCGGCCCCGTTGCTGGTTTTTTGAGGACTAAGCAGAGTGCATTTGGGGGAGGCTATTTATAACCTTCCCATCTGCTGTCATCAGCGGTGATGGCTGAAGCTGACTGTTCCGCCTTCCCTCTTTTCACAAAGCGCTGCGTGACCAGTCGGTTGCTTCGGAGCTGAACGGGGGTGCTTTATTATTATTTTTTTTTAAATGCCTTCACAAATTGTCAAGAAGTTCCTATTTTTGCTTGTTTCATGCTGCTTGCGGGAAGGCAGCCGGGTCTCATGGAGACCGGCTAGGCCTGAAATAAGTTTGTGTTGAATTAGTGCAGGGGAGGTGCCTCTGATGGATTAGACCAGCAAGTGCCAAGGACGCCAACCTCCAGCTCTGTCTGTCTGTCCGCCCGTCCATCCGTCCGTCCGTCCAGGGTGTAGTGTGCACAGGGCTTTTTACCCACTCCCAGACCGACTAAATCCCTGCCATCTACACTGAATTCGATTTGCATTTTGATTTGGGGTGCTATACATTTTCCCTCTGCAACATGCATGATTGATTCGTGGTGACCCTACCTTTCCTCCATGATATCCTAGAGGGGCTATAAGCCTCAGTATTTCAAAAGCCACTATGAGTAAATGGGCAGCTCTCTGTTTTTTGCGAATTAACTCACTGCTCCCTGCCTCAGAGCAAAGCAGTCTTCCCTGATTGGCTGGGGTGTCAGTTCAAAGACTTCCTGGTTCCCGGTTGCAAGGCTTGTCTTAAAGTGACTGAGCTCCAGAAGCCCTAACTTCTCTCAGCAGAGATTTGCCTCTTGGATTTATTTTAAGGTGACCAGATTGTCCCACTTTTGGAGGGACATCTGGGAGTACCTGGCAAATTGTACTTATGTTGAAATTTAAAAATATATATATATTACAATACTATTTTTGCATTTTATGCATTCTATGAAACTTTTTGTTGCTCCATATAGACCAACATTTTAATCAAGAACACCCCCCCCCCCCGGTCAATGGTGTCCCGCTTTACCAATGTTAAAATCTGGTCACCTCAATTTATTCCCCCTCCTCTGCTGTCTCCAATCCCCCCCCCACATTCAAGAAAAGAAAGAAAGAGACTCCTGCTGTGCTTGACCCCACTCCCTGCTCTGAGCTTTCCCAATCACCTGCAGAGCACTTTCTGGTTCATTTCAGGGGCAGGGTGGGTGAGTAGAGGAAGACCTGAGTTCAAATCGATATGAATTCAGCAGGATCCACAGGATAGATAGCTCTCTGTCTATCCATCCACCTTTTATCCCACCCCTCTCTCATCTATATCCTTTCCATCCCTCCCTCCATCCCTCCATCCATCCATCCTTCCGATCTTTCTTTCTTTCTTTCTTTCTTTCTTTCTTTCTTTCTTTCTTTCTTTCTTTCTTTCTTTCTTTCTTTCTTTCTTTCTTTCTTTCTTTCTTTCTTTCTTTCTTTCTTTCTTTCTTTCTTTCTTTCTTTCTTTCTTTCTTTCTTTCTTTCTTTCTTTCTTTCTTTCTTTCTTTCTGCCTGCCTGCCTGCCTGCCTGCCTGCCTGCCTGCCTGCCTGCCTGCCTGCCTGCCTGCCTGCCTGCCTGCCTGCCTGCCATCTGTCCATCTATCCATTTGTCTATCAAGGAAGGAAGACAGCATGGTATAGCTTCTCTTTCTCTCTCTCTCTTTCAGTTCCTAGTCCCAGTCCCCAGCATCTCTCCTTAGAGCAGGACGAGACAAGGTGCCAGAGTCTGGGGAGTGCTGCTGCCAGACAGAGTAGGCAATTCTGCCTTCGATGGGCCAAGAGTCAGACTCAGTAGCAGGCAGCTTCCATGCGGGGAATTGTGTTTACACCTGGAGAAGCGGGGCTGTGGCTGGAGGTCGAGGGTGACAACGTTGAAAATGACAAGCATCTGTTCTTCGACCAGTCCTGCAGGCCCCCTGGTCTGGCTGTCCTGGATTAGTCTCTCTGTGTGTGAGAGAGAGGTGGTGTCACACTTAGCCCCCTTCCCTGACGGACGATCTGTTCCCTTTCTGGTTCACATCATGCTTCCGAGGCACTTAAGCCATAATAGGGGCTCCCTCTGGTGACTAATTGAACATCTGCAAAGGCCCAGAACTCATCAGCAGGGCTGCTAGACCAGGCGCCTGCCTCTCCTTGGAAGGGCACCGCATCCCTCTGTGAGCTGCCCCTGTCTTCTCCGGCCGCTCTGCTAAGGAGTCCTCCCAGGAGGAAACATGTTTCCCCCACACTCACTCACTCACACATACACACACACACACACACACACACACACACAGAGCTGCTTTATTCCCTCTTTATTTACATGATGACGAAGCTTCCCAATAATTTGTGCCTTGCTCTTTGAAAGGCACCTTTCCGATCCGACCTCTCGAGCGATGCTCTCTTAGGTGGCACGTTAGGAAGATGGATGAGATGTCACTTTGGACTCTCACATGGGAACCCTTTTCAGGGGCATCTGAAGTTCAAGCTGTGGCTGAGGAGAACACGTGGGCAATATGGCGTATTAATATAATTGGGTTGGAGGATTTCCGGAGATTTGGAGAGGAGCACAGGGAGGGAAGGGAGTGGAGAAGGGAAGAAAGTCAACTCAACGGGGATGGAATTCCATAAAGTTAGAATCACAGAATCATAGAGTTGGAAGGGGCCATACAGGCCATCTAGTCTAACCCCCTGCTCAACGCAGGATCATAGAATCATAGAATCACAGAATCATAGAGTTGGAAGGGGCCATACAGGCCATCTAGTCTAACCCCCTGCTCAACGCAGGATCATAGAATCATAGAATCATAGAATCACAGAATCATAGAGTTGGAAGGGGCCATACAGGCCATCTAGTCTAACCCCCTGCTCAACGCAGGATCATAGAATCATAGAATCATAGAATCATAGAATCACAGAATCATAGAGTTGGAAGGGGCCATAAAGGCCATCTAGTCCAACCCCCTGCTCAATGCGGGATCATCCCAAAGTTGTACTTTTAGAGCAGGCATTTTCTCCAGGCCAGACTGATCCTCCTAGTCTGAAGACCAGTTGAAATTCTAGGAGAACACCAGGCCCACCTGGAGGGTCCAAAGTAGAACCCTTGATTCTTCCAAATAGAAGCCGAAAGACAAGAACTGACCCAGCTGAATAATAAAGTCAATATGCAAAAGAGCAGTATCTTTAGTATTCGCTTGATTTATTTTTCAAGAAGGGGTTACCAGAACGAGCTCCCAGGTACAATTCTCGTTTTCATAACCCGAACTTGCCTCAGTGGTTTCCCCTCAATATAGGTTAATCTGCTAGCCTTCACCTAACAATGCAGTCAATGTCCTTCAAGTGTCACATAAGCGAGAGCTTTCATTGTAATGGGGTTTATTATGATCTAGCGTTGAAACCCCTATAAAGGACTGGGCTCTTTCCACATGAAAGAAGAGAAGAGTTGTATGTATGTGTGGAGGGCGGGGCTGGTACCCCATGTTTTGGCTACCCAAAGGAATCTCAAGAGTCTGCTCCCCTTCCCTTCCCCACAACAGACACCCTTTGAGGTAAGTGAAGCTGAGAGAGTTTTGAGAGAACTGGGCCTGGCCCAAGGTCACCCAGCTGGCTGCATCTGGAGGAGGAGTGGGGGAATCAAACCCAGATTGGAGACCACCATTTTTAACCACTATATCATGCTGGTGGTCAGGGGAGAGACCTCAGTAGGATATAATGCTTAGCTTCCATGATACGATAGGCTTGATCTAGCCAGGGTGATCCAACCTGTGGTGTTTTCGAGGCTAGAGAGGGCCAAAACTGGCTCACGATGGCTCGCCTCTGGGTAGCAACTGTCGACTTCTTTAGTGCTCCCCCATCCCAGCACTAACCAAGGCTGAGCCTGCTGGCTTCCAAAATTGAGCTAGTTTGGGCAATCTGGATCAGAACCCCTTGAGGGCTAGCCTGATCCAATGTTCCACACATGTCGGATCATGCACTTGCGATGTGCTTTTACAGCTGCATTTGCCTTCACACAACAGGAAAATCGACTTCTAGAGTGAATTGAAAGTACATTATCCAACATGTGCGGAATTGGGTAACTGCTATGACACTAGGAGCAAGATGTGGGATCTGCTCCCTGTTGTTCCTTGCCTCTGATGTAGTGGGGTTTTTTTTCCCTTTGGAGAGCTCACGCCGTGATAATTCATGAGCACAGGGTTCTCAGCTGGATACCACCCGGCATCCTATTAGAATTCGCATCCCTGCTTTCCTAACATGGTAAACTTGCATCTCTGCATGTAAACATCTTTAGCACCTGACATTTTAATAAAAGGAGGGGGGAATCACTTGAGGGGGGGGGGTAAGAAAAGAATAATTCCCTTTTACCGATACCTGAATATTGCTGCTAATAGAATAATTAGTTCCTTATGCATAGCTGATTAGGCGTAGAAGTAATAAATATTTATGCCTTCCCCTTTGCATAATATCCCGAGCTATGAAAGAGGAGAAATTAATAGTGAACTCCCTTTTTATAAGTTCATCTGATTTACACGCTCCAACTAGTAATGGGGAAGTTTTTAAATGTGGTTTCTATAGAAACCGGGCAACCGAGCAGATCAAACGCAAGGGCTGTGTTCTCGTAATGGAGCAATTATCATGGCCTTGGGATTTTTATTTTTTTTTTAAACACCTTGTCTTGGGGGGAGAGGCTGTCCCCTGCTTATGGTTTCTGAGAACTCCCCACATTGTTATTTGGGCTACAGATCTCGTTTTAGAGGCCTTCTAACCATCCCCTTTGAAAGTTCACCAGATGTTAAAACACAGGCGTCTCCCCCTTTGAATTTTCTCCATTTCCCTCGCAAGCGCTTGTTCAGGGAGGCTGTTTCCTCGAGAAAGGAGAATAATTTCTTTTTTGCATTGCCTCTTCAAAGCCCGCCTCGTCCCCTTCCTCTTGACTTCCATTACTTCCTCCTCCTCTTATCGTCTTCCGCTCTGAACTACCTCATCTGATCTTCACCTCTTATCCTTCGGCTTGATCCCTTGATCTCAGCTCATATCATCTTCCTGACCGGCCCCTGCCTTCCCTCCCTTCGCTTTCCGCTCTCGGCACAACTCTTTGTGATTGGTGGGTAGAAACCGAAAAACCACACGCCAGGCTGCATTTCTTTTTTTCTTTTTTTCTATTTAAAACCCTGCTTATTTGCTTTTTTAAATCTAGCGATTGCCTTTCTTTCAGCCAGAATCAGGTGGGTTGCCATGTTGATCTGAAACAATAAAAGAGGAAGAAGAGTTGGTTCTTATATGCCGCTTTCCCCTACCCGAAGGAGGCTCAAAGCGGCTTACAGTTGCCTTCCCTTCCTCTCCACACAACAGACACCCTGTGAGGGAGGTGAGGCTGAGAGAGCCCTGATATTACTGAAGAAGAAGAAGAGTTGGTTCTTATAGGCCATTTTTCCCTACCCGAAGGAGTCTCAAAGCGGCTTCCATTTGCCTTCCCTTTCCTTTCCCCACAACAGACACCCTGTGAGGTGGGTGAGGCTGAGAGGAATGAACATACTTGATAGTGCAAAACAGACTGAGCTAGTTTGTGTGTGTGTGAGAGAGGGAGATTGAATTGTGGTTTCTGAGAAGAAGCAGTAAGTTGCCCTTATGAGTAACAATCTGGGGATAGACCAGGAAGGACACTTAACAGGAGAGAAGGTGCAGATCTCACTCTACGATCAAATAGTTCCCTTGCTATCCTTTTCTTCTTTATAAAAATACATTTTTATTTATCGCTCACCCTTCCAAACACTCAGGGCAAGTAACATCAATAAAATTAGCGCAGAATGTTAAAACTTTTAAACAACACACACAACCTGCCCCTCTAAAACACCCAGGCAAGGGGTACTCTAGATGGGAGCCGATCTTCTGGTTTCTCCTCCTCCTAGGGGTGAGGCTAGCTGTTCGACGGATGTAATTGGAGGACCCATATAACATCTATTCTTCTGCAGCTACGTTGGCGTCCGGTGGAATTCCGGATTAAAGGTGCTGGTGGTGACCTTTAAGGCCATCTGTGGCCTGGGTTCAGTGTATCTAGCAGGCGGCTCTCTGACTACACCCCACTGCTAGCAAGCATGACACACAGCCAAAGCCAATGGGCTGGTGGTCCCTCGCCCCAAAGAGGTGAGCCTGATCTCAACCTAGGCCCTGGCTTGGTGGAATGAGCTCCCAAGTGTGATCAGGGACCTGCCTGAGCTCCAGCAGTTCTTCAGGGCCTGGGTAATGGAGCTCTTCTGCCAGAGCTTTCAATGAGGCCAATGCACACCTTCTACATATCGCAGTTATTACTGAGCCTTCCCCTGCCTAACATATTATGCCTGCATTTACCTGTAAGTGGTGATGTATATGTATTGCTCCCTCTATCTCCAGTGTAAAGAAAAGGAGCATAAGCTTTGGCATCTTTGTGAGTACGTACAGCATGGGACTGTTTGGCTAGACTTCGACTTTCTCATCCCCGCTGAAGGATTCTTGTTTTGATTTTGCTTCTCTCGGATGCAAATGGAACCCATGATTACTCTGTTTGGTTTTCATGTCATTTTCTCTTCCCTTGCACTTATTTCTCCTCCCCGTGAAATAGCTGCATTTTTCAAAGTGGTTGGGTTACTGATACAACGGCATGGCACAATGCATGCAGATGAATGGTAGAAAGGGTCTCCAAGCAGACCAAGCCGTGCATGAAAACCGTACAATAGGCATACACAAAATCCACGTAGATAGAAAGCCAACAAGGAGAACAACAATACCAACAAAATATAAATAGGCGGGGAAAAAACATCAACAAATAACAATAACAAATAACAATAACAAATAACAATAACAAATAACAGATTACAATAACAATAATAATATAATTATAATAATTTGAAGGCAAAGGGGTGGCAGGTTACAGTGGATGAGTGATTGGGATGTGAGTGTCCTGCATTCTGCAGGGGGTTGGACTAGATGACCCAGGAGGTCCCTTCCAACTCTATTATTCTATGATTCTAAATTCTGTCTAAGTTCCTCGGGAGGTGGTGGGTTCTCCATCTTTGGAGATTCTTAAACAGAGGCTGGAGAGCCCTCTGACGGAGAGGCTGATTCTGTGAAGGCTCAAGGGGGTGGCAGGTGACAGTGGATGTGCGATTGGGATGTGAGTGTCCTGCATAGTGCAGGGGGTTGGACTAGATGACCCAGGAGGTACCTTCCAACTCTATTATTCTATGATTCTATGATTAATAATATTTGTAAACTATTCTTCCACGAAGACTCAGATTGGATCACAACATAGGAATAACAATAATTTCCATATTAAAACATTCATTTTCAAACATTCTAAAATCAGATTAATTTTAAAACCGCCTTTAATTTCCCGGGGGGTTGTGCAGGTGTCAAATACGGTAAAAGCTTGGCTGATGTTTTAAGCAGCGGGCCAGAATTTCAGTGTCATTTCTGGCCTCAAATGTAATTGTTACAACTCTGTTTTACAGGCCCTGCGGAACTGTCAGTGCCTTTTCGGCCCTGGCTCTAGCCTGGTAAGATGTTGTCCCTGGATCAGAGGTCCTGAGGGGCTTGGGACTGTTCCGCAGCGATCTTTAGCAGATTTGGCTTACTTAATCTTAGGCTCCTTTGAGGAGACATAAGGGAAGAGGCAGCCCCGCAGGTATGAAGGTCCCAGACTGTTCAGGGCTTTATAGCACAAACCTGGAACCTGATCTGGTCTTCAGTCTGGAGCCAGAACAACTGAGAGAGCACATGTTGAATGAATTCTCTCCGCTGGGTCCCAGTAAGTATCCTTGCTGCTGTATTTGAGACCAGCTAAAATTTTATAATTTGTTTCAAGGGCGGCCCTGCATAGAGCGAGATGCAGTAGTCCAGTCTGGACTTATTTTTTTAATCCCTGATGAGTATCTGATTATCCCATTGATAGGAATTAGAGAAGAATGAAAGCCCTTTAAGAAGCACTGCACTCACTCATCCCACACACGTTGGATCGTGCCCTTTCAACGTGCTTTTGCGGCTGGATTTTCCCGTGCAAAACGGGACCGTCTCTTTCTGAAGTGCATCCAAAGGGCATGACCCACGTGTGTGGGGTGAAACTGTCATCCCCTTCCCAATTATTTGAAGATCCTGTAGGAACAGGTTTCTCCATATTTGCCACTCAATTGTGCTTTAGGCAAGACCCACTGGCAGGACCTTGGCTTGAGACATCGCTTTCCGCCTTCCGCCTTCCGCCTTCCGCCTTCCGCCTTCCGCCTTCCGCCTTTTGGAACTGATGCATCAAATCTCTCTGTGCAACGCCCGAGAAAACAGGGAGCTTTGAGCACTCAACAATGCGACCACCCCAGAGGCACCGAAAACCTATGGGGAAGCCTTCCCCGGCTTTCAAGGGGCGGCCATGTGCCCTCTGAGCACCGCTGGGAGTGGTTCCAATTTGCTTTCAACTGCGAAAGAGGCCAGCTCCATCCTTAAGGGCGAGAAGAAGAATGAAGGAATGTTGAAAAGGGATCTGAGCGCTTTGATACTTGTCAACTGCGTTAAACTCCTGTGTGTGTTGTGTGTGTGTGTGTGGGGGGGGGGGAGAATGTATTATTTTGCTGTGCTTATTATGTACAACAAAGCACGAGGAGAAACTCGTCTCTGATCACTGTCACCAATCACAAGTCTGTAAGCCATTTATTCCGTGCTACAGGACTTTTTCTGGCAGGGAACATGGATCTTTTATTAATAAAAGTTTTTTAAAAAGACAGAGACAGAGAGAGAGATGTCTGTGAGGAATGGTGCAGCTTCAATGGGAGCTTGATTCTCCTTTTTTTGTGGGGGAAAGAACTTCAAACAGAACTCCAGTGATACAAGGGACAAGCTGGTCTATTATGGGGTGGCGTACGTGAATCTGCAACGGGGAAATATAGGACGGATGCTGCAATTTTCCACAGGGTTGTGCTTTTGAGGGAAAGGGGGGGGGGTGCAGAGAGGCAGCAGGGTTTTTGAGATGATGATCCTCAGATCTGAATTAAACAGGGGGTGGGGGGAGCCCAGAAAGTGTCGCTCAAATGAGTACTTGCTCTGTTCAAGCCGTTAGCGCTACTCTGCTGTGGCAGCTTTCCACAGAGAATTAGTTACGCGTTCTGTGGAAACAGGTGTATAGTCTTTGTGAATAATGGCAGTCATACAGATAATGCCTTCTGTAACTCAAGCAGGCCTGATGGGGCTGAGAAAGAGGTGGGCATTTTTGCTAAGGAACATAATGCAGGATTCAGTCGGTCACAGGTATCGAGCTTTGTGCACTGCACAGCAGGGGCTAAAGAGGTGTCACAGGGTTGCCACATTTCCTGCTTTAGTGGAAGATCATCGAGGAATGCTGTTCATAGAATCATAGAGTGGGAATGGACCACTGAGTCCATCTAGTGTCACCCACTGCTTAATGAAAGATCAGCCTCAAGCATCCAGAAGGATCTGTCCAGCTGCTGCTTGAAGACGGCCAGTGAGGGGGAGCTCCCCACCTCCTTAGGCAGCCCCTTCCACTGCTGAACTACTTGCAGAATCCTAGAGTGGGAAGGGGCCATGCAGGCCATCTAGTCCCCCCCCCAGCTCAGTGCAGGATCAGCCTCCAGCATCCAGGAGAAGGATCTGTCCAGCCGCTGCTTGAAGATGGCCAGTGAGGGGGAGCTCCCCACCTCCTTAGGCAGCCCATCCGACTGCTGAACTAGACTCCTAGAATCCTAGAGTGGGACAGGGAAATCCAGGCCATCTAGTCCCACCCCCTGCTCAAGGCAGGACAGGATCTGTATTAGTGACAAATATATATCAAAGGCCCTTTAACCACTCTCCAGAACACCCAATATCTTAATGTATCTTTCCCCCCCCGTTTAGGGACATGTTTTCAGGAGGGAAAGACCTCATCAGGGTATAACACCACAGAGTCCACTCTCCAAGAGAGACTTTTTCTCCAGGCGAACTCATCGTAGTCTGCAGGTCAATAGTAGCAGCGGGAGATTTCCTTGTAATCCCAGAACCCCAGGCCTCACCTGGAGGATGGCAACCCAGTTTGCAAGTATCCCTTTATACAGCTGTTACATCTAATTGATTGCTGTAACTCTTCTTGCTTGGAAACACACACACACAGAGACATACACACACCTATATATATATGGCCGTTTTGAGTCGCTGGTGCCAGGGGTTTCATCCCAGTCCATAGCAGCTCTTGCTTGAAGTGCACCCAAGAGGAGGTGAGAAAGAAGGAGAGGCCAAGGAACAAAATTGAGAGGGACAAAAATCACTTCAGGCTGTTTTCGTCAGCCTGGGGGGTTCATAAAAGGTTGCCAGAGAGTTTCCAAACCTTCGCCCGGTAACACAAAACAACAACAACAAGCGAATCGTTCTTTTGGTCCTTCTCCAGCAAGGCATTCAATTAAAATTCAATTACAAAGAGAAATAACACACTGAGGCTCCAAGCAGGGAAAGAGGGGAATGAGATATAACTCCCCTAAGCTATCTGACTTGCAGGGAGGGTGAAATTCAAGGTCCTAAATTACGAGACCAGCCAGACCAAAGGGTTCGAAGAGGCTCCCTCCGCTTGAAAGCTGATTATCCGGATTGGCTGAAAGGCTCCCCCCTCACTAAATTCCAGAGATGTCCGACAAATGGAAACGCTACTGAAAATAGACAGGCCGATTTGCAAAACAAAGGCTCCGAGGGATTTATTGGAACAAGATTTTTCCGGGCAAAAGACAACACGGCCTTCTTTCAATGGGAGCACGTGTCCAGCTTCCCGGACTCGAATGATCATCTCGGAATAACAATAAATGCAAAAAACCTGCCTTGCTTGATTTCACCAGGACCCACGAGGGTTGCCGGCTGCCCCCTTGCAGGGGTTGAGGTTGCTGAGCTGCCAGATCCATTTGGGGAAATACTTGGAAATACGGGAGATGGTGCTGGGGAGGACAGGGACCTCAGTGGGGCTCAAGATGAGCTGGCATTCCAGAGGATCCCCAGGCCCCACCTGTATGCTAGGATCTCTATGGCTCATTGAATCCCCACCAACACGGACCACACTCGGAGCAGGAAATGGAGAGGGGATGGTGGGTGCGAGGGTGGGACAAAGCTGGCCAGACTATCGTGCATTTCCCCCTCCATATGGTCTTATCCTTGGTTGCTCACTGGTTGCTCACAGGTAATTTGCACGATTAAGGGTGGTAAATCCAGTTTTCTGGTTTCCCGAAATGGCGAGTTAAAAATGGCCGAATCATGACCCGGCTACTGGACATCTTCAGGATGTTGGTGATATCATGTGGAGGGGGCTAGATATGCCACCAACATGCCAAGGCTGTCCAGGAACATTTTCCTCTTGTGGAAATGGCCCTCTTTTGGCATGGATGCAACTGATACATTTAGGGTCATGGCTTCTTCCCTGAAGCTTTATCACCCTCTCATCTTGCTATATGGAGAGAATAGTACTTAATTATATTTGTAAGTGGTCAGAAAGAGGAGGAAAAAACACACTGCAAAATGTTATGTAAATGGGAAGTATTTTTCAGTGGAATAAGCCAATAGCAAACTTGGGTCTCAATTATTCAAATACATTCCATGACAGACATGAAGGAAGAAAAGAGTCCTGTGCTTTTCTAGTGATGAGGAATTTCTTCGAGCAAGGCACTCCAAGTGGTTTGCATGCTGTGAGCAGGATTGATTACACTGTAATTTGGCATCGTCTTTCCCTAAATCTCCTCTTCCTTTCCTTTCCAGTCACTAACCTTCCAGCTTGTGGAGAGAGGAGGGTTTCCCCCTGAATATGTGCTTTCTCAGAAACATCTCCATTTCTTCAGCCCCTTTCCATGGATTATGGCAGGCCCAAATTGGGAGGCATGGTGTGTGATACCAGGACAATGTGCTCTCTTTGGGAAACAGACTATGGCAGCCATGTGTCAGGATCAGTCCCTGCTCTCTGCCATGTTTGAGTTCAGTGAACCTAAGAGACTCCATCTTGATGTAATTTGCCTTTGTTAACTTTCCCATGTAACCAGAATGCTTATGCCTGTAGTTTTCCTTTGATCTCCCCCCTCTTTCTGATCTCCTTGTTTTCACACTGCATAGTCTCCTTGCTGTGATACATTGTTGCCTGTGTTCCTGTAAACATCTTATCTGCTAGCCTGAAGCGCCGGCCTGATCAAGGCCGTGCTAACTTTGGCACCTTGGCAGGAAGCCTGGGATGGCACCTGGGTGAGACAGTGACCCCCTCCCCTTGGGAATGCTTGGGTTTCGGCGGGAGAATTGTATTGACAACTGCTTGCTCTTCTGATATCGAACAGTCTTGACTTCGAATGTTAAAGTGTTCAGATCTACTTCCAATTAAAGCTTTCTTCTTATAGAAGTTTGTTTGTGAGTTTTGTCTGCCATTGACACCATGGGGTGGCAGGACAGACAATTCTTCTGGCTCTGGGTACTACAGAAGGGATCATGGATGGTGTGTTCTTGGCTTCTGTGTTCCACAGACCTCCTCTTCTCTGCCCTGTCATTGGTCCTCCAGGGGAACTAGGAGGTCACTTTATGAGATAGGATCTGGATGAGAAGGACCGCTGGTGTGATCTACCAGGGTTCTTCTAATGTGCCCATGAAGACCTCCTCCTTTATGTCCTGTTATTGGATGCTCAAAGAACTGGTAGAACTATGTGAGATGGAATGCTGGATGAGAAGGACCACTGGTCTGATACAGCAAGGCTCTTCCTATGTTATTTCTTCAAATGGGGAACCAAGAGGCAACAGCTAAATCAGGCTTTCTCCATCAGGGTTTCAAGAAACCTTGGGGGGTTTTAGTGGCCCTGAAAAGGTTATATATATATGTATGTATGTATGTGTGTGTGTGTGTGTGTGTGTGTGTGTGTGTATGTATATGTATATGTATAAGTATATGTATATGTGTATGTATGTATGTATGTGTATACACACACACACACATACATACATACATACATATATATATATATATATATATATACACATACATATACACATACATACATACATATACACACACACACACACACACACACATACACACACACACACACATATATATATATATATATATACACATACATACATATATATACATTTGGTAAATATTTTGGGGGTAATATGTCCCTATATGAGCCTCTTGTGGCGCAGGGTGGTAAGGCAGACGACATGCTGTCTGAAGCTCTGACCGTGAGGCTGGGAGTTCGATCCCAGCAGCTGGCTCAAAGTCAATGGCCAATGATGGGCCTGGAGGGGGTGAGAAGGGGAGGGTCCACAGCTCTGCTTCCCAATCCTATTCTGCAAAATCACATCACTTCTGGGATTTCTTGAAGCTTCTCAATGGTGAAAAAATTGAGGTGACTATTGTAGCTCATAGCAAGGCAGGTTTCAAATTCTAAGGGAGCCCTTCCAGGCTTCTAGGCAGCGGATGCTTTGTTGGAGATGGATTGGGACAACTGACAATCACATAGCCCTCAAAAATCTCCCCAGCTGTGCAGTGCTGTCGTTTCGGAAAGGGGAAGTAGCCACATGGGGGGAAAAATGAACGGTTATGCACATCTCAGCTTAGGCTGGATCGACTAGCTACCTCCCAGGTACTTGGAACAGAAGCGCGCCGTTCTCGTGTTGCTATTACGATAATTGCAATGTCATTTACACTATGTGATAATAACTCGTCTGCTATCTGTTGCCATTAGCGGGAAGAGACGACCGCACTGCCTGCTGAGCCTCTATTTACCAACATTCGATCATTAAACACTATTCTTAACCGTCAAGTTGTCAACGCCGTTCCCTTTCGAGAAACCGATACTCCTACCTGCGTGAGAAAGAACTAAATAAATAAGGATGAACAACACATACCTGGGGAGCAGGCAGCAATAGCACCTCCGTGCCCTCCGGTCTCAGCGCAGGTTTTGTTCAGATTGTTTTACGTCTTCCAACCTGCTGTGGTTCCCCAGTGAGGACCCCAAAATGGTTTGCAAAATTTGGGGGGCACATCCAGAGTCATAGGAAGCGAGCCGTGCTTGAAGTGCCAAGCCTACTTGGGCTCCTGCCCTTTGGCATGTGCTAAAAGGGTCGTGCATGGAGCCACGTTCAGGCTAAATAGTTACAAGAGAGGAGGAACAGGATAGCTCAGCCCAGACTACGTTGGCAGGCATTTGGCCCTCGATTTGTGCTTCCACATGGGAGCCAGGGCAGCAAATTTCCCCCCGAGGAAATGCTCTAGGTTTCCCAATGCTGCCTAGGCAAATTACAGGAAATTTGGGGGGGTCAGTGCCTTGGGGAGGCAGCGTTTGGGGAAGACCTGCTGCCACTTACGGGTGATGCTGTAGGAATT
Organism: Paroedura picta; assembly: GCF_049243985.1. Classification (NCBI taxonomy): domain Eukaryota; kingdom Metazoa; phylum Chordata; class Lepidosauria; order Squamata; family Gekkonidae; genus Paroedura; species Paroedura picta. Next base: position 83,244,899 of record NC_135378.1, on the reverse strand, counting down.
TCCCTTAATCACCATGGGCTTTTTCATACGCATCCATGCAGATATTTCTAGAGTGTTACTATGGTGGCCATCTTACATCTTACTCCTGTTCTTCAGCAATTCAAAGGTGGGAGATTGGGACTGGGGCAGGCAAACTGGAAGCTTATGGGTTGGCCAACCCCTCTTTTTTTCAAAAAGCAAAGCTTGAGTCCATTGGCATATTTAAAACTGGATGCTGTTTCTGCTGGCTGCAGAGGAGAGGACACGCAGTAATGGGTTTAAACTTCAAGTACAACGATGTAGGCTAGATATCAGGAAAAAATGCTCACAGTCAGAGTAGTTCAGCAGTGGAATAGGCTGCCTAAGGAGGTGGTGAGCTCCCCCTCACTGGCAGTCTTCAAGCAAAGGCTGGATACACACTTTTCTTGGATGCTTTAGGATGCTTAGGGCTAATCCTGCGTTGAACAGGGGGTTGGACTAGATGGCCTGTATGGCCCCTTCCAACTCTATGATTCTATGATTCTATGATTCTAAAACCAACCACATGTTATTCAAGGTGTAAGCTTTCATGTGGACAGGACACCACCTGAATCCATTTTTCAGTGTGTGTGTGATACCTGCATCTACATGTATATCCTTTACCTCCTAAAGCATATCCTACCAAAATGCCTTGCTCAGATCTCATGTCCATCCTGCTTTGTTTCTCCTTGGAAACACTGGCATAGCTTTAGACCCAAATTCCTTCAGGTGGTTCATGCCTGGTTTGTGTTCATAACAAAGTTCATATGGCGTCTTTCTGACACCTTTGCTTTCCACATGCATGGCAAATAACATTGCTCTTGATGTATATATTCAGTGCCATTAACTCAGCATTTAATTAAATTTTGTTATTGCGGTCCGCAGTCTGTTTATTTCCTAGCGTTTCTTTAAGTTGGTTAGTTAATTCAGTGAGATACATTTTTTCCCCTTTCTTTCAATCTGAGATATAGCATTTCCATACTTGTTTTGCAATGAAATTAAGAACAGCACAACCATATCCTGCTCTGGAATCTCTTTGCCAGCACTTCAGAGTTATTCAGTTAGACTAATGATCTAGTCTAAATGATTACACAACTCCCCTTTCTCTGATACTTTAATCCTAAAGAGACTTAACACACAGCCATTCTAATTTTGACTAGACTGTCTTTGCTGTCTGAATGTGCTTGTCTCTCAAAACATCTTTATCAGTCACCCCCTTAATTATGGCCCCTCTTGCCTTTTCATTTCCAGAATCTCGGGTCCTCTGTCCTGCCTGCTGGTCATTTCCCAGTTGGGGGGTCTCTAATGGTGTGCCACAGTCCCATCTTTAGCAAGTTGCTCTTAATTTTCTCCTTTCAAATGAGGTAGTTGTTTTAAGGATATCTGTGAGAAAATGTGAAAGCATGGTTGATGTAGAGGAATCAGGGAAGGCTGCAGAGGAGCAGACACAGAGAACCACACAATGGCTACCTTACTGGTAATTACTTCAGTGTGGCCTATAAATAAAGGATGATCATAAGAAAGTCCAGTGCTGGCGAGACTGAAAGTTACTTCTCAGCACCTCAATGCTAAATACATTTCAGCCTCCAAATTGCTTTAGGGCTGCATCCTTAAGCTGAGAACAGATCACACGAATAAGAAAACATAATGATCCCTAACACCAAGATCGATAGTACCATCACAATTAAACTGTGAATTCTCCGAAGGCACAGACTGTTGTTCTTCATACCTCGACAACTCCAAGACCCTAGCTGGTACTTTGTAAATTAATAAAGGAGGTAATAACAACAACAAATATTATTTTAGCTGCATCCCAGCAGAGTCTGAGGGCAGAAAAATCCAAACTGAAACATAACAATCAGAAGAGAGCTCTACTGGATTGGACAAATAGTCACTTCCAGTGCTCCCTAATGTGACATCAAGGTGACCCAAAATGTGTCTCCAGATACCTTTCTCTTAGCAAAGAGCTAATTCTGAGTTTATCCGCTTTACTAGAGAAGGAAATACTTCAGAATAATCCCAGAGCTGTCCTCTTTATGTCTGCCAGAAGTAATAGACTTTCCAACACTGACTGAAAGGAATAGAGTTTGGGGAGGAAATGATGTCACTGCTGGAATGGACCTTTAGGAATGTCCCCCAAACTTTACCATAGAGATTCAGAGACCTTACTAGAGTGTCACTATGGGGCCATTTTTCCTCCCACTGCTCAGTTAAGTATGGAACCTGGCGGAGGGGATTTTGATCCATGGTAGAATGGTTGAAGGCTAAGTGATGCTGAATTAGAAATAAGTGCCTTCCTTCTTGGGAGAAGCTCTTAGCATTTTGTGGCACCTCCCCACCTTTTGTGATGGGTCCTCCCTCCAATGGCAACCATTTTGTTGTAACACCCACTCTCTACTCGCAGAATTCACTGGATCGAGAAGATATCCTGCAAACTACTAAAAAATAAGAAAGAACTTTTATAAAGTTCAGAGGAGCATATGCTCCAGTACACAAAATCTGCTGAAGGTCCCCAGCCCGATAGAGATCAATAACGATAACGATAACGATAACGATAACGACGATAACGATAACGATAACGATAACGATAACGATAACGATAACGATAACGATAACGATAACGATAACGATAACGATAACGATAACGATAACGAATCTTTATTTTTCTGTCCTTCCTCTCCCATAAGGCTTGGGATGGGATCCAGCAAACGGTTGTCAAAAGCTGCCTTTCTGGCAGCCATCGACATATTTTTGTGGTGGTAGATTCTACACGTTAGTAAATTAAAAACTGTGCAGTTGATTATGGAATGAACTTCTGGGGGAGTTGCTCAGGCTCCTGGGATGTAATGATATCTTTACTCTTTCCAATTTTAATTAAAAGTCATATGCTGCAACTCGATTTTTTCCCCTCCCAATACTTCCCCCTCCCCCCACAACCCTCCTGGCTATTGAAATTATTTCAGCCTTTCCTCACAAGCCGTGTCATCCATCACCATGGAAGCCAGTGATGCGGAATATGAGCGATGAAGATAAGAACCCAAGAGGAGCCCTGCTGGATCAGAACAGTGGTCCATCTAGTATTACACAGTGGCTGACCAATTCCTCTGGACAGCCAACAAGAGGGCATAGAAGCTGAGGCTTTAATAACAACCTCAAAAGAACCCTGCTGGATCAGGCCAGGGGTCCATCTAGTCCAGCCTCCTGTCTAACACAGTGGCCAACCTGTTCCTCTGGATGGCCAACAACAGGGCATAGAGGTCAAGGTCTTCATAAGAACATCAGAAGAGCCCTGCTGGATCAGACCAGCGATCCATCTAGTTCAGCAACATGTCTCATACAGTGAACAATTAGTTCCTCTGGATGGCCAACAACAGGGCAGAGAGGCTGAGGCCTTCATAAAAACATTGGAAGAGATCTGTTGAATCAGAGCAGAGGTCCATCTAGTCCAGTATCCTGTCTTACACAGTGGCCAACCAGTTCCCCTGGAGAGCCAACAACAGGACATAGAGGCTTTCCTATGAACCTAAAAAGAGCACTGATGGATCAATGGTCCATCCTGTCCTCCACTCCGATCTCATACAGTAGCCAACCAGTTCCTCTGAATGGCCAACAACAGGTCATGGAGCCTTTCTTGGCTTTTGCCTCCTGGCCCTGGGATTCAGAGGACGGGCACCTCTGAATGTGGCGTTTCCCCTCAGCTACAATGGCTAGTCGCCATTGATAGACTCCACCTCCATGAATCTATCTAATCCTCTTTTAAAGCTGTTTATTCCCGGGGCCAGTACATACTCTGGCAGCAAAATCCACATTTTAATCACTGTCTGTATAAAGCAGGGGCAGCCAACCTGTGGTCCTCCAGATGTCCATGGACTACAATTCCCATGAGCCCCTGCCAGCATTTGCTGGCAGGGGCTCCTGGGAATTGTAGTCCATGGACATCTGGAGGACCACAGGTTGACTGCCCCTTGTGTAAAGCACAGTCTTTCCTGAACTTCCTGCCCATCAGCTGCATTGGATGCCAAGGCCCATCCTGCCTGCGCTGACAGTTCCTCTGATGAGAACATGGACTTGCCAGCAGAGGCAGCAAGCACGGAGGACAAAGAAGAGCTGGCAGTTTCAACTCCTGCGAATCAAGACCTTGGCTCAGCCAGGAACGAGGAGCAAGGCTGTGGAGAAACCTACAGCCCCTGCAACAGAGAGCTCTTTGGAGCCTCCTCCCACAGCTCGATGCTGTCAGCAGAGGCTTAGATAGACTTTACAAGATAGACACCGAGCAGCATGCCTATAAAGCCGAAGCTGCATGGAAGACACTGGAAAGTGCGCAGTTCCCGAAGTGTTCCCATGCAGACTGCAAATCTGATTTAAGGTTTGGCTGGAGAGGATGCTGCGGGGGAACAACCTGCATCTTTCCTGAGACAACCTGCTTCCTCTCCATGCTTCAGAATCTCCTGAAACACAACCCTGACCTTGGTTTCACCTTGCTGGCATGTTGTTTACATGGCCCTGGCTTGCTCTGGACTCCCCTGGCTTGTGACTCAGGGCTTCCTAATAATGACCTTGTTAATGGACATTTCTTCCAGTGCAGCCCAGTGGCTGCAAGAGCTCTAGTTCTGCTCAGAATCTGTACTTAGCAGCGGTTGCAACTCATGGATTTTCTCTTAGGATTTGGGAAGAGGGAGAAACATTTCTCTTTGTCAAGTCTCTTCACCCCGGGCATGATTTTATAAACCTCTCTCGTGTCCCTCCGGAGTCATCTCTTTTCTAAACTGAGAGGCCCAACAATCTTCAGCCTTTCCTCCTAGGGAAGGTACTCCAACCCCCCCAGCCTTCTTGGTTGCCCTCCCCTGTACTTTTTGCAGCTCTTTCGGAGATACATTGACCAGAAATGTACGCAGCATTCCAAATGAGGAACGCTACGGCAGCTGGAAGGGCAAAATTAGGTGCAGGAAGAAACACCAAATTTGGCACTTAAAAAAAGAAATCAAAATTGAGGGATAAAACTAGTGGGGAAATAGCCAAAGACAAATAAGTGGATTCCACATCAGATTTTCTCTACTTTTGAGAAACCCCTGATGTTGGATCTGTGGGTCAAGGACACACAGACACTGGAGTCCTTTACCGGTGAAGATGCATGATACAAGGAGCACCAAGACTTCACTGAGAAAAAACCCCAACAACCCTCACAATATATACAGTTAAAGAACAATGGATTGACTCACGGCTGCAGGTGATTGGACATACTCAGGTTTAAATGGAATGGAAGGACCCTGCTGTAAGCTGACCAATAAGGCTGCAGCTAGGGAAGCCAGCGAACTCCCCTCCCACCTCAGTTCAAATGATGTTCCCAGTTATCGAAGCCATGGCTTCCCATTTACGACCAAACGTGGCCAATATGACGGTGAAATGAATTCAGGTTTGGTTTGGCACGCAACACTGTCTTCCCATTCTCTTAATTGGACTGAGTTTTATAGCTTCCTTTCCGCTATCAGTGCACTCCTAGCAGGGCTGGAGACGTTGGGGGGCGTGAGAGGAGGTGAATTTGGATTAATTTGAAGGGTTCCCCCCCCCCTCCCCAAAGCGTCTAGGCTGTTGTGTTTTCAAACAGAGCTCAGGCGACAGAGAGAGCCGTGCAAGATTTACCTCAGGGAAGTGCCGAAACCCTGCCACTTGCGATAGTTAACCTGACAGCGGGCAAAGCCGCTGTGTCTGCCTACAGTAAGGACCTCAAACGCATCTGTTGGAGGGCAAAAGGGACTCGGTGGCCTAGCACTGTTTTATCTTTTGGGTGCATGGTGTTTCTCACAGCCGTGTGGGCATGGCTCTCTGTTCGAGCTTCTGCTGTGCGCTTCTCCGTCGGCTTCTTTTGATTAGCTCCGCTCTTTCCTGCCCGGAGCCAAAACGCTTTGGCACTTGGGCTCATTCTTCCCAGTGGGCCCCTCACAACTAGGATGCAGCGCAATTTGACGTTCTTCCTTTTGATGCGCCGCTGCAGACCAAAAGCTGGATTCATGGTGGCAGAACATTCACCTCTCCAGACAGCTTTTTGGCTAAAACAGGTACTTGTTTTGTTTGTCATTGGAGGAGGGGACAACACAGGACCAAGCTGAAACCCATAACAGTATGGGGAGGCCTTGTTAGCAAACACTAACGATTGACCACAAAATCTTTTCTTCCCCACTGCCAAAGAAATTGGTCATGGGCTTATGCAGCTTGGTGTTCTCCGGAAGGGACATCCTTGATGGTTGAGGAACACCAGCCAAATTCTTATTTGATGGTAGGGGCATTGGGGGAGCCACAGTCTGGCCACCCCAGATATAATGCCACATATTCCATCTTCCAGAACAGCCGTTTCCTCTAGGGCAGGGGTAGTCAACCTGTGGTCCTCCAGATGTTCATGGACTACAATTCCCATGAGCCCCTGCCAGCAAATGCTCAGCTCTGGAGCCTCGAGATCAGCTGTAATTTGGGGAGACCTCCAGGCCCCACCTGATCATATATGGTCATATCATGCAAAAACAAATCAAAACAAAACAAAAAAAACAATAACTCCCATCCATTCAGGAAACCCTTCCAGGGCCATCAAGAAACTCTAGGATTTCATGAAACCTGGTTGAGAAAGCCTGCTATAAACTAGAAGAAGAAGAGTTAGTCCTTATATGCTGCTTTTCTCTACACGAAGGAGGCTCAAAGCAGCTTCCCTTTCCTCTCCCCGCAAGAGACACCCTGTGAGGTGGGTGAGGCTGAACAGCTTTATCAGTGCTGCGGCGAGCCCAAGGTCACCCAGCTGGCTGCGTGTGGGGGAGCGCAAAATCGAACCCAGTTTGCCAGATTAGAAATCCACACTCCTAACGACTACACCAAGCTGTAATCTCAGGAGCTAACCCAATAAACTCTTAAAGTGGCATTGGTGTGTTAAACTTGCTAACGTGCATGTTTCTTGAATACTATAAAGCAGGGGTAGTCAAACTGCGGCCCTCCAGATGTCCATGGACTACAATTCCCAGGAGCCCCTGCCAGCATTCGCCAGCGAATGCTGGCAAGGGCTCCTGGGAATTGTAGTCCATGGACATCTGGAGGGCCGCAGTTTGACTACCCCTGCCAAAGCCTTTGAGTGCCGGAGGGGAAGTCCAATGGAATCACCATTTCCCACCTTCAGGCCAGGACACTGTACGATCAGGATTGTGGACTAAGCAGACATTTGATCTGCCCCATCCAATCTCTCTCTCTCTCTCTCTCCCTCCCTGTGTTCTGAATAACTTTGTTGGCAGAAGTCTCAGCCTTCCTGCCTTGCTAACAAAGGGCCTCCAGACATTTCCCCCTTTGCTTTTGGAAATCCTTCATCCCCTCCCTTACTGCCGGCTGATGTAGCAACCAGACTGCTGGAATTAATTAATTATGTAGCGTCACTTCTTGCATTTACCCTCCGCTGCTCTCCTTTGTTTTCTCGACCTCGGCCTTCGTTAAATTCCAGGCATCGCCCAGCACTTAATTGGCCTGTATATATTGCATTTAGCAGCCACTGCATGTCAACCATGTGAAACCTTGTAACAAGGCGTTCTCTTAACAAATCCCGGGGAAAAGAGGCGTGTGCGTGTGCTACTGACTAGACAACTGATAGGGCCAAAAGCAGATTGCCCTTTTGTGATGTTGGAAACAAGCTTTGGAGTCCATTTGGGGGCGGGGAGGAAAAGATTTTGAGAGCTGCAGATGCTACTCAATGTCCGTCCTTTTAAAGCAGATCGCGGGTCCAAGGTCAGTGATTGGAGAGAAGGTTTCCTGTTATCTTCCCTGTTATCGTTAGCAATAACTAAGCGAGAGATGGTCAACACTTAAGACAGTTTTAAATTCTGATACGCAAATGCATTCCATGGGGTTAATTGTGGAAGGCGTTGGCAGAATTTAGAGATGCAAAGAGGTGCGAAGGTACTTAAAAGAATAAAACAGTTTTATTAGGAAGAGAAACAACTTTATATAGAAAGAGAAGGGAGGAAGGGAGAAAGGGAAGGAGGCGGGGATAGAGAGAGTCTACCTATTCTGTTCTGCATTCATTCTGCACTGGTTGCCAATTGCTGTCCGGATCCGGTTCAAGGTTTAGGTTTTAACCTTTAAGGCTTTACGCGGGTTGGGACCCACATACCTGAGGGACCGCCTGTCGCCCTATGTGCCCTGCAGGGCTCTACGCTCAGCGGGAGAAAACCTACTGATCGTTCCCGGCCCCAGAGAAGCGCACCTAGCCTCAACCAGGGCCAGGGCTGTCTCTGCCCTGGCCCCTGCCTGGTAGAATGAGCTCCCGGGTGAGCTGCGGGCCCTGCGGGATTTGTCAGCATTCCGCAGGGGCTGTAAAACGGAGCTCTTCCACCAGGTCTATGGTTGAGGCTGGGATTGGCGAGGAAGAACATTGCCCCCCTGGGGGGGTTGAAGTAGTCATCATCACCCTCCATCCCCCAATGCCCTTGTTCGGGTAGGGGAGAGAGGTATTTTCCGCCATGTTGGGTATTTTTATAGTCTTTTAACGGGGATTTTAATGGGGGATTTTAAGACTATTGTTACCCGCCACGAGCCTGTAGGGAGTGGCGGGAAATAAATCGAATAACAACAACAACAACAACAACAATAATAATAATAAAGTTGTCCAAAGAACCAATTTGAGCTGAGAATTGTACAATATAAATGCATTATAGAAATGAATGAATTGGATAGCAAGGTGTGTGTGTGTGTGTTTTTAATGACCCTGGATGATACAGTTTGGCATCTATCCAGTATCTGAAGGTTATTAATGTTATGCTGGCATTGAGACATTTGATGGATTCTATTGTGAAGTCTTTCTTCCACTGTGAGATTTTGCACTGCCAAGCCTGTATCAGTTTATTAAAAGAAATATCAGGGAAATACCATAAGGAAGGCCGAGCGTCAAAGAATTGAGGCTTTTGAACTCTGGTGCTGGAGAAGACTCTTGCGAGTCCCTTGGACTGCAAGGCGAACAAACCGGTCAGTCCTAGAGGAGATCAGCCCTGCCTGCTCCTTAGAAGGCCAGATCCTGAAGATGAAGCTCAAATACTTTGGCCACCACATGAGAAGGAAGGACTCCCTGGAGAAGAGCCTAATGCTGGGAGCGATCGAGGGCAAAACAAGAAGGGGACGACAGAGAATGAGGTGGCTGGATGGAGTCACTGAAGCAGTCGGTGGGAGCTTAAATGCACTCCGGGTAATGGTAGAGGACAGGAAGGTCTGGCGGATCATTGTCCATGGGGTCGCGATGGGGCGGATTTCGCACCTAGCAACAACAACATCAGGGAAATTCATAAGAACTGAAAGTCTTCCTGTATCTGTTATGTAATTGTTTGTGTCTTGAAAGAAAAAAGTGAGTCGAAGGCAGTGGTAGCACAAAAGAAGTAGCATTTTCTGAGGAATATTCTCATTCTGAAACTTCAGTGTCAAAGGTTTCTTAGTAACGGAGGAAAGAATCTTCAAAGTACGCAAATAGTCCAATAAACAAGTGAACCTTCCGTGTCTGGACATGGTAGTAAAGGACGGCCTGCATATTGTTCAGAAAGAATGTAATAGCTTTCGGTTGGAGCGCTTCATGGAGTTAAAGAACCAATTTTTGTGGTGGGGGGGAAAAGTACATTTAAATGGAAATAAGCAGGGGTGAGTGAAATCAAGATACACCAGGCAAAGGATAAACGGTGTATATCTCAAAAGGAAGCGGATGGGAATTCTGTTAGTCAAAAAGAGAGAAAACATGAAAATGTGCCAAAGTGAGGTGATCAGATCCTGATGTTATGGATATCTGGTTGGCTTTAGGTTGAAAGTAGGAATGTGCACTTGGATATCAGCATATGAAAATCCGAACCAAATTCTTCCTTCGATGTATTTCATACTCAACATTCAAATTTTAAGAAGGGTTCGTTTGTATACCCTGCTTTTAACTACCCAAGGATTCTCAGAACTGCTTTCAAACACTTTTCCTTCCTTCCTTCCTTCCTTCCTTCCTTCCTTCCTTCCTTCCTTCCTTCCTTCCTTCCTTCCTTCCTTCCTTCCTTCCTTCCTTCCTTCCTTCCTTCCTTCCTTCCTTCCTTCCTTTCCTAACATGTGTGGTAAGTGGAGAGCTCTGAGAGAACTGCTCTGCAAGGATAGCTCTAAGAGTATTGTCACTAGCCCAAGGACACCCAGCTAGTGGTATATGGAGGAGTGGAGAACTGAACCCAGTTCTCCAGATTAGAGGCTACTGCTCTTAACTGCTACACCAGGCCTAGGTCCAATGCTAATAACCAGGAATATCTGGGAATCTTAAGAAATGGGAGTTATTCGGGCATATTAGCAGGGTTGTTGAGAGCCTCTTGTGGCGCAGAGTGGTAAGGCAGCAGACATGCAGTCTGGAGCTCTGCCCATGAGGCTGGGAGTTCAATCCCAGCAGCCGGCTCAAGGTTGACTCAGCCTTCCATCCTTCCGAGGTCAGTAAAATGAGTACCCAGCTTGCTGGGGGGTAAAACGGTAATGACTGGGGAAGGCACTGGCAAACCACCCCGTATTGAGTCTGCCATGAAAACGCTGGAGGGCGTCACCCCAAGGGTCAGACATGACTCGGTGCTTGCACAGGGGATACCTTTACCTTTACCTTTTGAGAGCCAAAATGGATTCCAAGTCCAGTGTTTCCCAGCCTGAGAGTCAGGACCCTGAAAGTGGGTTGTGAAGTCTATGCGGGTGGGTTGCAAGCCCCTCGTTCACTTTATGACTTCCCTTGCCATTTTTCGTTTTTCTTTTTATTGGAAACCGTGATCGGATCCTGAAACAGTATCTTCCAAGACATACATTAGTTGGTATTTCTTCTTCACTGCATAATACATGATGCTCAAGTAAAATTTCACTTGATAGTCACTTGAGTGAAAGTCTTGGGGACTGGATGAATAAAGGGAAAAAAAGAGTTCATTTTTATACCCTGCTTTTCATGGCCCAAATGAGTTCCAAAGTGGTTTACAATTGCCTTCCCTTTATCTCCCCATAACAGGCACCCTGGGAGGGATGTGAGGCTGAGAGGACAATTGACTGACAGGACAACTTGATCAGAAGAGCTTTATCAGGACTGTAACAAGCCCAAGGTCACCCAGCTGGCTGCATATGGAGGAGGAACAGGGAATCCAACCCGGCTCTCCAGGTTAGAAGCAAACGCTCTTAACCATGACACCAAGCTGGGACTGCCTGATTGACTTGACCCTGACAGGCACTGCGCTCAGCCAATTCAAACAGGTTGGCAATCCCTGGCTCTCTAGAGGTATGTTTGCCATCCACCAGGGCCAGGACCTTTTCAGTCCTGGCCCCTGCGTGGTAGGATGAACTCCCAAAAGAGCTGAAAACCTTTAGAATCATGGAATCATAGAGTTGGAAGGGATTTCCAGGGCCATCGAGTCCAACCCCCTGCAGCATGCAGGAAATCACAACTACCTGCCCACTCACTCACAATCTGCCTAAGTTCATAAAACCAGCATTTCTATCTCTAGCCTGTGCTTAAAGACCACCAAAGAAGAACAGCCCACTCCTACCCAAAGAAGCCTGTTCTGCTAAGGAACTGCTCTATCAGGAACTTCTTCCAGATGTTTAGCTGAAAATTCTTTTGCATTAATTTAAACCCATTGATTCTAGCTTAAAAACATTCGGAATCACCAAACGCCATAGATTTATATGGCCGAATCACAGGCGTCCAAATATTCCGAATCATTAGTTGGACGCCTCCGAAGCGATTCGGCCATTAAAGTCAATGGGAATTTTCCCATTTCCATTTAGGGGTAGGGGTGGGGTTTGAGTTACAGGCTCCAAGCTTTCCATATATCTCAAGTAACCTCTCCTCTAAAGACCCCCCGCATTTCAATAAGATTGGGCAAGGAGGTCCAATTCTATGGGCAACCCAAAGTGGGGGCCCCTATCCGGCTCCATTGTATTCTATGGTAGGAATTTTGATTCTCCAGTTTTGTCCTGCTACGTTGTGTCAACCCTAATTCACCACACCCCATGAAACATCTTTCAAGTCCTATCTCTGGGCTTCTTTTGCGGTGGAACTCCTGAATTAAGCCTCGCTTTGGAAAAAATGCCAGTGGCATAAGAACATAAGAAAAATGAGCCAAGGTTATGCACTTTCCGATCTACCGAGCCCAGCGCATCTCTCCAGTCACGTCTCTGGACTGCCAGATGCATAATGGCTCCCATCTCTGCTTGCGCTGCCCCAGGCCAGTAGTGGGGGAAAGGCAGCCAGATGGTTATCACACACCTGGTGGGCTTCCGTAAACGGCTGGTGGGTCGCGCTTGGCTTCGAGAGTCACAAATCACACCGGCCGGACCTGGCCGGAACGCCTGTCCTCAAGGGTATGAAAGTTACTGCCCATCAAGAATAAGTATGCGAACAGCAGGTCTATTTAGCCTGAGTTCGGATTGTCTGAAAATCATTACCAGCAGATGGCTGTTCACTGGCCTGGGTGAAAAGTGCTCTTTTGGTCACGGTCCAGGAACTGGGGAACAGGTATCTGCATTTCATTGGGCACTTCAGAGCTCTTCTGCTGACAGCCGCCGTGGAGAAGCCAAGGGATGAATGGCTTGCTGTGTGGATCTGTCTTGCTGCTCCGGGAAAGGGCGGAGGCTCCCTGGCAGGTTGGAATGAAACTATCGCTACAGCTGGCACCTGAGACACCCGGAGCCTAATCCTGAAGCCGTCTGTGCTGCAAAGATAGAGACGTATTTAGGCCTCGTGGCAAGAGAAGAAAACTGTGTGTCTAGACTTGACCACTATGGGCTGGGAATGGTGTGTGTGTGTGCGCGTTTGTTTCTGTAGATATCTATGTGCGGGAATCTATGGTGCGACCTAATTTGAAATATTGGGTCCAGTTCTGGTCTCTGAACTTCAGAAAACACTTTAGAGCACCGGAAAAGGTGCAGAAAAGGGCAAGTGAAATGATGACAGGGATGGAGCTTTTTCTAAGAAGAAACCTAAGTCTTTTTTTTTGGAAAGTATTATTCGAAATGGAATTCCACAGGCTCATGGAAAGTCAAAGGTGATTGGAAGGTGTTTTGAGACTCCTTCGGGTAGAGAAAAGTGGCATACAAGAAACATTTCTTCTTCAGTAATATCAGGGCTCTCTCAGCCTCACCTCCCTCACAGGGTGTCTGTTGTGGGGAGAGGAAAGGGAAGGTGATTGGAAGCCGCTTTGAGACTCCTTCGGGTAGAGAAAAGTGGCATATAAGAACCAACTCTTCTTCTTTAGTGATATCAGGGCTCTCTCAGCCTCACCTCCCTCACCGGGTGTCTGTTGTGGGGAGAGGAAAGGGAAGGTGATTGGAAGCCGCTTTGAGACTCCTTCGGGTAGAGAAAAGCAGCATATAAGAACCAACTCTTCTTCTTCAGTAATATCAGGGCTCTCTCAGCCTCACGTCCCTCACAGGGTATCTGTTGTGGGGAGAAGAAAGGGAAGGCAAATGTAAGCCGCTTTCAGACTCCTTCAGGTAGAGAAAAGCGGCATATTAGAACCTTTTAACTTATTTTTTAAAATGTGAGTGGTTTATATTTTTATGTATGAAGCCTTAACTATCGTCAGCCACTCCGAGATGGTTGCTAGATAGGGGCCCCCTAGAAATAAAAGTATAACAACAACAATAGTAATAATTCTGGAAAGTGATTCAAGACACACACAGATATCCCTGACCAAGCATCGTCCGCATTGCAATTAACAGACCTGGGGCAAACATTCTTTTGGCGGAACTCTATCATCCTGTTGCTCTAGCAGGCATGACTCTAAAAGTGGCCCATCATGCTTAATGTTGACTTCAGGAAATGCTGAGTTTTCTTTATCGTCTCCCCAGCAGCAGGGTCGCAAGTCATGGCGGTATCGCTGCAAAAAGTACAATCCGTAATGCCGCGTCCCCTCCTTCTTCCTTTGGCAGAAAGGGCAGCGCATCAAGGGATGTGAGCATCCTACGCATTCACTCCATGTGCTGGAGCCCTCTGAGATTAAGAAAATCACACAGAGGGAGAAGACAGAGAGGAAATTGGGAGGCAAGGCGTATTTTTTTCATCCCAGGCGCTCGGAGCAGTTGGAAAGGAATCACTCTGCCTCCGTACAAAAGTCTCTTTTGTTATTGGAGGAGAAAGGAGATTGATTTTTCTTTCTTGCGAGGAAATGGAGAGAAACAGTGCATAAAGAAAGAGGCTCTAATAAGTGCCATCCCGGATAATCTGAAAGCAATCAGGGCCGCTGTTATTGTTATTATGTGATAGGAGATGCAGCGCATCTCTCCACGCAGGTTAAAAATAAGGAGCTTAAAAGCCCTCCGAAATCATAAAGTGTCTCAGTTAAGTAGTCCATAAGTGGAGGGGGGGGGATTGTGTGTGTGTGTCATTTTGAAGAAGTCAGGGACTTAAAAAAAATATATGACATGGGGACGAGCTCACAAAATCACACAACGGAGGGATTTGGTCAGTTTTAGAATCCTAGAGTTGGAGGAGCCATCTAGCCAGTTTGGTGTAGTGGTTAGGAGTGTGGACTTCTAATCTGACATACCAGATTTGATTCTGCACTCCCCCACATGCAACCAGCTGGGTGACCTTGGGCTCGCCATGGCTCTGATAAGACTGTTCTGACCGAGCAGTGATATCAGGGCTCTCTCAGCCTCACCCACCTCACAGGGTGTCTGTTGTGGGGAGAAGAAAGGGAAGGCGACTGTAAGCCGCTTTGAGCCTCCTTCGGGTAGGGAAAAGCGGCACATAAGAACCAACTCTTCTTCTTCTTCTTAGTCCAACCCCCTTCTGAATACAGGATCAGCCTCAACCATCCCGGATAAGTATCTGGCCAGCCCGTCTTGAGCGGCCATCTTATACCCTTCCATTGATCAGACCAATGCAAATCACTATGTCCCCAGCCAAGACCTTTACCCACAGGTCAGTTTTCATTTGCAAACCTCGTATGATCCCTAACACAATCCACCTTCTTCCACAGGCATCCACTTCATAGCGAACCATTCAAGGTAACGTTAGCCCATGAATCAAAGGTTTAAATGTGTTATTTATCAAGAGATCACTTTGAGACCAGAGCTGTGTGTTGCAGGGAGAATCGAGGCTAAGGCATTATGGGGGGGGGGGGGGGGGAGGATGACCTTTTCTCTTTGAGGTTGAGTGTTAATTGGTTAATGTGCCATTGATTCCTGGAACCCAATTTATTTTCAGCGGCAAAATTAGCCCCAGGGCTTCATTTCTTTTCCTCTTCAGTTGTCTTTCTCCTTGGATTTCTGTTGTTCGGTAACATGCTGTACAACGACCGGGCAGAAAAAGTTAAATCTTACAGCTCGTGGCATGGCTGAAGGGCTTGCTGGATATACCCAGGCTTAATGTGTGGACTCCTCACTAAAATCAAAGCGGCAGGCTTCCTGGATACACATCCAACACAGGGCAGACCTTTCTAATTTATCCATGATCCAAGCTTGCCCCTAGCTGAGATACATTCATCCCTCGGCCATTTTGCTTCAGCCTGACTCCAATAATAGAAACCATCTTGGAGGGGGGGGGGGACATCCCTGAGAAAGCACTTCTTAACAAAGCATATTGTTAACTTGTGGAACTCACTGCCACAGGATTGAGTGATGTCCACTAATTTATGTTGGTTTAACATGGAAATTGGGCACGCTCTGGAAGGACGGGAACATTAATGATTGTTTTATGTTGAGGTGGAGAGGACTGGGGTAGAGCCTTTCTCCAACCTAGGTCAGCCTTTTTCAACCTTTTGACCATTGAGGTGCTGCTAAAATATATTTTAGGCCTTGAGATACAGGATATGATGTCAGCTGGCCAAGGCTGACTGCCAGGACCCATGGAAGTAGGAAGTACCTTAACCCGCAAAGGTTTAATTGGCCAGGACCCCTCCCCTTCCTAACAGCTCCAATTCACCAGTTTGAGAGGGCACAGGTCAACTTTCCCAAATAAGGGTGCATTAAAAAAACAACACACATTTTCTTTCCTCTTTGCTCAGAGCTGGAAACAAGTGGGTGGGCTCTCTCCAGCCGCCATTTTGAACCCCCCCCCCACGCTGTGGTACCATTGAAATGTATATATTGATTGTTACATTACAAAATATTGTATCTGTATTTTTTACGTTTAATGTTTCATAGTTGCCACTGATGAAAGCAATTAAAAATATGTTAAGAATAGCCAGTCCATGTTCTGGCACTTCTTCTGGAATTTTTTGAAACAGATACTGTTCTGTTTAGCGCGTCTGCATTTTGATGAACTTTCACAGAGAATTAGCATATTTACTTGGACACGGTTCAAGCCCAACTGTCACTTACTTTGTTCTCTTTCCTAGGAACTGGCAGAGGACGGGGAAGGACATAGCAGGAGAGGTAAAGAGGCCTAGGCGATGTAACCAGATTACTTCTCGAATATACCAGAGGTCATGTTATCACACTGCAACTTTGTGTTGATGCTCTGACATTTGGGCAAAAACTCTATGGTAAAAATGGCTTCCACCATAGAGTTTTTGCCCAAGCACCAGAGTGTCACCTTGGCGTTCATTGATTGATTGATTTGATTTGCAGGCTGCCCCTCTCTGCAAGCAGACTCAGAATGGTTAACAACCTATGAACACAGGAAAACATATAAACCAGGGGTAGTCAAACTGCAGCCCTCCAGATGTCCATGGACTCCAATTCCCAGGAGCCCCTGCCAGCGAATGCTGGCAGGGGCTCCTGGGAATTGTAGTCCATGGACATCTGGAGGGCCGCAGTTTGACTACCCCTGATATAAACCATTCAAACCCATAAGATCGAGGTATCAATTTAAAAAGGAAAGTGCTCCAAAATTGTTTTTTCCAACCAGTACAGACTTATCATAGTGGCAGTTCCATGTCAGAACTAGCTTCCAGATTCCATTGGTGGGGAAACAGAGAGGAGAGAAGGGAGGCCCAGACAGATTTTACTTCTTGCTGGCAAGCTGTCATCAAATCCCATCCACACCAGATCTATAGCTAAATAAATAAGAAATGATGTTGTCACGACACCCGTCTTCTGCTTTCTCTTGATAAGTCCCCCTATTGGGGTCACTCCTGATGGTGAGAACAGCACACACACACACACCCCTCCACTGCTAGGTCTGGCAACCCTAGTTTACGGGCCCGGCTCTCGGGTTTAGGTCACTTGGTACTGGTCCACGGAGCTGAAGGACTCTTTTTCCCTTGGCCTTTGTCTCTTCGCTGGGGAACAACAATCCCACGAGGCGCTCTGAACACAGGTCACAACTTCGGCCGTCAAACACAAATGTTTGTTACGGGTAATCAGAACTGACAAGACAGTGTAAAGTCCCCCCCCTCCAACCTTATTAGCTAAATGTAATAAATTGGAAAGGAGATTTTTCCCCCCTCTCCCCCGGAGTTGCCTAAGGAATGTCCAAGCCTTGTTTACATCCCTCAGACTTTAAGTAGAGATTTTAATTAAATTGCAGAGATGTCGCATCCTGTTTAAGTGATGTCAGTAATTCTCTCCCCCCCCCCTCACCGCCAACCTCTGAATTTTTGCAAAGCCTCCAGCCAGCAATTAGTGATTAAGTACATTCAAGGGAGAGTTGTTTGTGCTTCTCAGGACCATCAGTTTTCCAGGTCCCTTGCTGTCATTGCCTTGCCTCTTTGGTGCCGGCTGATATGCCGACAGAGACCAGTTCTCTTGGAGACAATGGTGGGGCCTATATGGCCTTCTTCCCCACTGTGGTCCCTGTCCTCCAGGAGGAAGAGGAGGAGAAGAAGAGTTGTTTTTCCCACTCCACTCTTCATAACCTGAAGGCATCTCAAAGCAGCTCACAGTCGTCTTCCCACTCTCTCCCTACAACAGGCACCCCATGAGGGAGGTGGGCCTGAGAAAGATTCTGACAGGATTGCTCTGTGGCGAGCCCAAGGTCACCCAACTGGCTGCATGTGGAGGAGCAGGGAATCAAGCCCGGCTCACCAGATTAGAGGCCAGATTTAACCACTGCACCACGCTGGCATATCAAAATTCTAAAATTCTAAAATTCTTCTTGCTGTTGTTGTCAGCCACTCAGTCGTGTCCAACTCTTGGCATGTCGCCATGAATCTCAGTCCTGCACTGCCTCCCTCAGCCAAGCAGTGTTCTGACTGGTGTCCACCCTGATCGTGTCCAACCACCATGCCCTTGGTCGGCCTGTTTACCTTTTTCCACTGACCAATCCTGGGATAATTGCTTTCTCCATTGAGTTGGATCGCATGATAGGGCCAAAGTAGGTCAGTTTGGGAGTTTTGTGATTTTGCCTACCATTGTTATATCAGACTTTATGCACCCTAGTATTTCCTAGTATGAATCGATTCTCCTCTTGTCCGGTTTTTTCATCATCCGACTTACACAGCCACAAGCAGCTATTGGAAATATGATAGATGGAACTAAACGACATGTGGCAGCAAGGCTTGTGTCCTTCCTTTTCCATGTTTGGTTCAAGCTTGTCCTGGCTGAGCGGCCCAGAGCAATCCGACGTTTTAGTTCCATGCTGCAGTCGCCTCTCCCATCCACTTGTGATCCAGGAAAAATGAATTCTTGAATGCATTGGATCTCTACAACATCAAAGGGGTAGTGGTTAGGAGTGTGGACTTCTAATCTGGTGAGCTGGGTTCGATTCTGCGCTCCCCCACATGCAACCAGCTGGGTACCCTTGGCCTCACCACAGCACTGAAAGTACTGTTCTCACAGAGCAATCTTGTCAGAAGCTCTCTCAGCCCCATCAACCTCACAGGGTGTCTGATGTGGGGAGAGGAAAGGGAAGGCAAATGTAAGCCACTCTGAGACTCCTTCAGAGAGAGAAAAGCAGCATATAAAAGCACCAACTCTTCTTCTTCACTAATATCAGGGCTCTCTCAGCCTCACCTACTTCACAGGGTGTCTGTTGGGGGAGAGGAAAGGGAAGGCGAATGTAAGCCACTCTGAGACTCCTTCAGAGAGAGAAAAGCGGCCTATAAGAACCAACTCCTCCTCCTCCTCCTCCTTCTTCTTCAATTTTTATTGTGACATGTCTGGTTTTTTGCAGTGGTCGTTATTTTTGTCTTTGGGATTTAAGAAAAGGACAAATTTCTTACTCACTTCATTGACCTTGGCATTCAAATTTCTACATGTTAACAGTTCTAAAAATTAAATGCTAAGAATAACCAACTCTCGATCCAGCCACTAATTGGGGTTAATGAACTATCTGACAAGTTATCCCCGCCCCCTATTTTCTGCCATTGTTTCTTTCCCTGCTTATGGGAGATGACATTGGCTGGTCCTTTTAGCAGCATGAAAGAAAGGAGTGAGGAACATCCGTCCTGTGCATGATTTAACAGCGTAAGAAGAATATCCCACAGGAGGCACCAGTGGAGATATAGCTACCATATTTAGACTAGGAACTTCCTCAATTTCGTTTCAAAGACTCTCCTCCTGTGCTTGGCTCAAAGGGAGACTTCCTGTTTCTTTGGCCACACTTCCTTTCTGCTTCTTTCTCCTCCAGCTCTTTCTCAGTGCGTTCGTTAAGACTAACTCTCTTCTATCGTGCAAAGCTTCTCTTCCCAATAAAACTATTTTTAAGCACCCTGGAGGTATTCTGCACGGAGCCAAATAAAACAGTTTAAAACACAAACAGTTTAGACCGTTTTATTATATTACAATCGTTGTTCTGCATTGAATATAGTCTGTTGAAAAACTGCTGTTGCAATGCTCTCTGCATGAAACAATTCATAGCCCTGCCCCCTGTAGTTTTGCCAACTCCGCTTTGTTCTCTAATGCAGTCACTAATCTGCATAACTAAGGAGCTTCTCTACATGACTAATAGGCCGTCGCAGGCAGGAAGGAGAGAAATGAATAGGTGAAAAGCATCTTTCAGAAACAATGCTTAAATGATACTTAAAGCACCGAAGAGGCAGTTCACCATGCAGAGCAAAATCAATTTTGCGGAGTAAATTCACTCTTCTGTGCAGAGATCAGAAAAACAACAATGTACTTAGTGAGTTTTCATCAGTGTTCATCATGCAGAAGAGACCCTGGCATGCCAGGCTGTTGCACCATTAGATTCTTCTAACCATGAATACCCTCACTCGTTTGGTTAAACTAGCCACTAATCATCTAAACCAGGCTTGTATCTGAGACTGGGGCCTGGTGCACTGTGAGCCACATCGAAGAGGGGAGCACCTTGCCCTGCCACAGACAAGTTGTGGGACGGCAGGTTGCCTGAGAGCCAGTTTGGTGTAGTGGTTAGGAGTGCGGATTTGTAATCTGGCATGCCGGGTTCGATTCTGCGCTCCCCCACATGCAGCCAGCTGGGTGACCTTGGGCTCGCCACGGCACTGATAAAACTGTTCTGACCGGGCAGTGATATCAGGGCTCTCTCAGCCTCACCCACCCCACAGGGTGTCTGTTGTGGGGAGAGGAATGGGAAGGCGACTGTAAGCCGCTTTGAGCCTCCTTCGGGTAGGGAAAAGCGGCATATAAGAACCAACTCCTTCTTCTTCTTCTTCTTCTTCTTCTTCTTCTTCTTCTTCTTCTTCTTCTTCTTCTTCTTCTTCTTCTTCTTCTTCTTCACCTTACATTTCAAAGCCGTTCTGGGGAAACGAGGAGCGGTAATTTTACCGCTTGTCTGGCTAATCGTACCCAAAAATGTATCTACTCGACAGACCCATTGAGATAAGTATCTCAATAGGCCCTCCATCGCTGTAACAGTGTGTAAAGTGGGGCATCCGCCCTTGCTTTCACAAAGCTGCCTCCTGATGAATGGCCCGATGCTATCATCACGCAACCAGCTGATGCCAAACGCTACAAATACCTGCTGTGATGTTCCCCACCACCAGCCCTTGACGGGGGAGAATTATTTGCCAAGAGCAGCAGTGACCAATTTCAAATAGCAAATAAATATTCGCGAAACATCCGCAGGAAGATGGCGAGAATTCATCAGATAAAATTATTGGCTGCAAATCACTCCTTCGGCTGCTGGTGTTTAGACCAAACTTTTCGAGCACTTTCGGTGCCATAGATCATGCAAAAAACAGTTCCAAATTGACTCAAGATCTCTTTTTCAGCGGGGGAGATTTATTTAATGGAGACGCTGTCGCGGGAGACGTCACTGCTGAGGGTGCGCAATTACATTTCTCCCCAGTTGTCTGCGTTTGGTTTACTGGCATGTATATATGTTGATTTCTTTCTTTCTTTCTTTTTTTAAGAAAAGAAAAGATGGGAGCATCATCTTTTCAATGCCTGTTCAGTTCATTTTTTGGCTTTGTCTCTATGTCTCTATGTGTTTGATCCTCATTAAGATAAAAGCAAATATATAGAGATGTGGGTTGAATGTTCATCAAGCAATGCTTCTCAATTGATGATGGTGAAGAAGGAGGGAGAGTTCCCTATTGTGCTTGAAGCCCACACCTGTTTCTTTTTTGTTGCTAACAAAATAAAAACAGATATGAAGAATGGCTGGTTTGGGTTTTTTTGTATCCCACTTTTCGGAACTGTAGCTGGTCCAAGATCACCCAGCAGGACTTATGGAGAAAGGCTGTTCGAACGGTTGATCTGTTGTGTCACGGAATCATAGAATCATTGAAACTCTTCAAGGTCATCTAGTCCAACCCCCTGCACAATGCAGGAACTCACAACTACCTGCCCACCCACAGTGACCCATATTTCATGGCCAAGTGACCCCCCCCCACACACAAAATCTCTAGAATCCAGCCTGGCCTGGAGGCAATTCACCTACCATCCCACAGTGGTGACCAACAATTTCCTGGGTATGCAAGGAAGGGCCACAAGAGACCAACACTGGCACATCCCTTCCTGCCCACCCACTCACAATCTTCTGCCTAAGTTTATAAAATCAGCATTTCTGTCAGATTACTATTGAGACTCTGCTTAAAACCTTCCAGAATAGGAGAATCCACCACCTCCCGAGGAAGCCTGTTCCACTGAGGAACCACTCTAACTGTCAGGAACTTCTTCCGGACGTTTGGTTCTGGTACGACCCTCCGGAGCAACAGAAAACCACTCTGCTCCACCTTCTCCATGACAGCCTTTCAGTGTTTGAACATGGTGATTATCTCACCTCTTAGTCATCTTCTCTCCAGGCTAGATGGACCAAGCACCATTCAGTCTGTTCATTCTACTGTCAAGCAGGGAGGGAGTGTCCTCAAAGGAACAGGGAGTCCCCAATTAGGGCTAATCCTGCATTGACCAGGGGGTTGGACTAGATGGCCTGTATGGCCCCTTCCAACTCTATGATTCTATGATTCTATGATTCTAATTGAGCCAATCAGAGCACAGTAGGAGATAATTTGAAATACATCAGGGAGATCCTATTCTAACTATGCCAAATGTGCATCTCCTCTCATGCCCCCTGCAGGACATTCTTCATATGCTTTTGAACCATGCACACCACAGATCCCGTATATTCCGACATTTTCGTCCCCTGGCAAATTGCAGAAACAATTCTAAATAAAACTTAAGAAAAAATAACATAGATGAATAACTCTTAACAGGCTGCTTTGTTTTTTCCCTCTGCGATCTTCTCCATCCGGAAGGTTCACCATTATTTATGCATCTGTTTCTCTAAAAGCCATGGGTTGATTTTTCATGGCGCTCGCCCAAGGATCTTTAACCCGAGACAAGCTTTCATCAGCATCTGTCATGACACCGGCATGAAAGTCGAGATAAAGGTGCCTCGCTTGTTAGCGACGGGCTTCCTGGCGTTGCTCGGTGGCATGGCCTCAAGGCGTGCTCCTCCGGGCTGTGATTGCACGAGATAAGTCAGATGGGTCTCGCGGCGGCCTTTGATGGCAGACCTCAAAAGGGAAGCCCAGGTGATGAAGGGGTAGACAAAATATAAACACCCAAGGAAATCATTATACAGCTTCCTGCTACTAGACTCACCACTAAATATAAGGAGGAAGTTTTAAGGAGGGTGAGGGATAAGGAAGTTTGTAGCAGCAGTTTCCAAGAAGAAATGCGGGCCATTCACCCTCCTGATCGCAGGTATGTATCTATTTATTTATTTCATGCTTTACCCTGAATGCATCAAGGTTTACATTGTTTTCCTGTCCTTGGTTGCCAGATGGAGCGTGGGAACATTCTGCAATGTTCTGGCCCCGATCCTCTCTCAATGAATGGGCAGGTTTAAGGATCAGGTATAAGGTTTTTCAGGGCCTTATGCCAGCTTTTCTCAACTTTTTCCTACTGTTGAGAAACCCCAGAAGTGGGGTAATTGTGCAGAATATGGTTTTACCATAGAGTTTACTGGTTTATCATAGAGATTCCACTGATTCCTAGAGCTACGCCATGTCACTTCCAGATTTCCCCCGGAAGTGGGATAAATCTACCTGCACATTGTATGTCCCAGAATCTTCCAAACATCTGGAACTAACTCTGAATCAAAAAGCAACAGGGAACCTTCTCAGCTGGGGCAGTCAGATTGAGGCTATTTCCACGCTAGTTCAGATTTGCACTTTTAAATGGTCGACTTTTTCATCCCTTTCCGCACTAAATTTTGCTTCTTCAGGTGCAATCCTGAATAGACCCTTCACTTGCCTTACAACAAAGAAATCCCCAGAAAACCGGGTTTAAACTTTTCAAGCGGGATCGAACAGGATCTAATTTGCAGCTGCCCAATGCAGAAATTAGTGCAGTTGGTTTTTCTCCACCCCTGCCATTTTGAGTTGATTGGGAACACCCTTTCCTCATCACTTTCCCACCTCCAGTCAGAAAAATCTTCCTTTTTAAAAAAAAAGGTGGTGAGCATGTTACAACACTGTTTCTAAGTTTTTTAAAAACTGTCTTGCAGTCTTACACAGCAGTGTTATAATGTTATAACATTATAATGTAACGGGTTTTTTAATATATATATATATATATATATATATATATATATATATATATATATATATATATATATTTGCGACACTGTGTAGGCAAAGTGGGAGTTGATCAAGGCTGCAGAATGGTGGGATAAAGGGACGCAACGAGAACAAAGGTACAAGCAGACACCATTTTGCAAAATAACACATTATGGGAAAGGGGGAAGCAAAGCATGATGGGAGGCTGCCTCTATCGGACTCAGTGTGGAAAGCATGTTGCGAATTTCAGCCTGGGAAACAAGGGGAGGAAAGCCCAAATGCAGAAACACTAGAGTTGACTGGCACCATCCGAAGGAGCTCCAAAGCGAGGCTAAAACAAGGGATGTCTCCTAATGCGGAAACGGTCAGAGAGACCGAAGGGCAAGGCTGGAAGACTAGAGAAACAAGCCAGGCAGCTTCTTGTGCAACCAAGGGATGCAGCTCCTTTGGAAAACAAATGAATGAATGCATAATGGGGAGATGCAGCTGTAGTGAAATATTTGGGCCTCAAGCAAATGGAGTCAGCCAGGCAGAAAGGACAAGGCTAGATTTAGAGGTGCAAGCAGAACCTCTGGGATTGAAACGCCTCTTGGAATTCTTTTGGTTATTAATTATTTTCAGCACACACGCACACCCCAAAACAAACAAAAAAAGATGGATGAGGGGCAAGGATGGAGAAAACAGCCCGAGAGCACCTGTTAATAGAACATTCTCGATCAATTTTTAAATGCCCCTCCCCCCAAGATTTTTCAGTTCTTCGCTAGCACCGTTTGGAAGTGGCAAACAGATTGTGATCTGAGCAGAGGATTGTTTGAGCATCCCTGGATCAGAAGAGCCTTGCTGGCTCAGGCCAATGGTCTGTCTTGTCTCACACAGGGGCCAATCAAGTCCTGTGGAGGGCCAACAAGGCTGAGAGGCCAGGGCCTTCATTAGAACCTCAGAAGAGCCCTGCTGGGTCAGACCAGGGGTCCAACTAGTCCAGCATAATGTCTCATGCAGTGGCCAACCAACAGCAGTGGATCAGACCAACAGCAGGGCTCAGAGGCCAGGAGGAACAGGCCAGAACCAACGGGATGAAGTTAATTCCATCTAAACATCCGGAAGAAGTTCCTGACAGTTACAGCAGCTCCTCGGTGGAACAGGCTTCCTCAGGAGGTGGTGGGTTCTTCATCCTTTGAAATTTTTAAACAGAGGCTGAAGAGCCATCTGACGGAGAGGCTGATTCTGTGAAGGTTCAAGGGGGTGGCAGCTGACAGTAGGTGAGCAAGAGGGTTGTGAGTGTCCTGCATAGTGCAGGGGGTTGGACTAGATGACCCAGGAGGTCTCTTCAAACTCTATGATTCTATTATATGATAAGACTTTCTGAAGAACCCAGCTGGATTAGACCAATGAGGGTCTGTTTAGTTCAGCATCCTGTCTCACACAGTGGCATAGCCAACCAGTTCCTCTGGAGGTCCATCTACCAGGCATAGAATGAGAGGCCTTCCTCTGTTGTTGTTTCCTGGCTCTGGGATTCAGAGATTTAGTGCCTTTGTATGTGGAGGTTCTACTCAGCCAGTAACTCCTCCATGAATCTATCTAATCCCCCTTTAAAGCTGTTTATTCCTATGGTCTTCACTACCTCCTCTGGCAGCCAATTCCACATTCAAATCACTCTCTGTGTAAAGTGGCATTTCCTTTTGTCATCCTGACCCTACTGCCCATTAGCTTCACTGAATTTGGGGAGAAGGAGAAAAAGTTATCTTTGTCGACTGTTTCCACCCAATGATCCAATAGGAGGCACATGGCATGGGGCTCACAATGGGAAGGGCATTGATGGCAAGAAACATGCCCAAAATTTGCTGTCAGCAGATGCAGAATCTCTCTTAGGTCATGTGTGAATGGAAACTTTTGCAAAGTTGTTGGTAGTGGAGTCAGGGTTATACACAGCCTGGAAACAGCCATTCTTACTTACGTCCTTTCTCATTTGGACTCAAGGCTGATTACAATCAACTGACATTCAGTGACCAATAAAATAGGAATTAGGGTTGGAAAACTAACCAGAAACCTAAAAACAGAAGTGAATCAAAGTGTAAGTATCAACATGTTAAATGACGGGGGAAACCCATAGCAGGATGCTATTTTTAGCAAGATCAAGACAGTACTACAGACGCCAGATCCCTGGAGCCAGTGTGGTGTTGAGCTTAAGAGCAGCAGTTTCTAATTTGGCGAGCCAGGTCTGATTCCCCACTCCTCTCCCAAACGTAGCCAGGTGATTGTCCTTGGGCTCCTCACAGCCCTGATAGTGCTATTCTCAGGGTTTCTGTTGGGGAGAGAGGAAAGGAAGGAGATTATAAGCCACTTTGAGAGACCTTCGGGTAGAGAAAAGCGGGGTCTAAAAACCTTCTATGGAGTCCATCCTCCAAAGCAGGCCTTTCTTACATCTATTCAGTCTGGAGATGAAATCCAGAAGATCCCCAGGAGCCAACTGAAGACTGGCATCCCTATAACCAATCAAGAGCAGAAATTGATGGGCAGACAGTGGACTGACTGCAGAGTCCTATGCATGCTTCATCTATCCTCTTGCACAGAAACTCTGAAGAATAATTAATGGTTAATTTGTGCTGAATTCCAAACCTTTGCATGGTTCTGGGGCCCTCCCCTGAGACCAGAGAGACAGTTTGCCACTAAAAACCCCACTTATCGCCAAGCTGACAGTCCCTCCTGCTCCTTTCCCATACCTGGCCCATGATTTCCTTTTCCGCTTCCAGCTCCCCTTCATCAAAGTGCGTTTTGCTTGATCCCCGTGGGAAAATTGCCTTTGTGCCGTGCATCAAAGAGCAATGCATTTACATCATTAGTTTTTCTATTTGCTCCTGTTCGATTCCTCTAGCCGTGGTGTTGTTTTTCTCCCTCCCCCTGCAAGATTAATGCAAAAATCATCAAGAAATGCTGCCAACCTGAGCTCTGCCTGGTTTAAACTTTCCTTGAATGACAGGAGAGGGCCGCCAATGGGAGCTTGAACTCTCCGTCTCCCCCTTGCCCTCCCATTTTCCGCTTGGTTCCAGCTTTGCCCCCTGTAAGGTATTCATTTATTTCATCAATACCTGGCCTTTATCCCCAGTGGGCACCCAAGCTGGATGACCCCATTCTCCTCACCTCCATTATTCTCTCACAACAACCCTGTGAGGGAGTTTAGGCTGAGAAAATGTGACTGGCTCAAGTTCAAGCCTGGGTATCTCAAATGCTGGTCCAATGCTCTGAATGTGGGGTCACCAAACTGGTGCCCATGGTCACCAGTTTGCCAGGGAATTCTTACCTGGAGCCCATCAAGTGTTTTCAGAACGTTGGTGGCTCCGTGGGGATTTTGCCCGCACTTTGCCCGCCTCCTGACAGCTGATTGGCTGTGCAGATGAAAAGAATGTTCCTCCAGTGGCAGGTTTCACCTGTGGTGGATTTATTCTCTCTCCTCTTTCTGGGAGTATGTTTTTTTGGAATTTCCCCTTCTTCTTCTTCTTCTTCTTCTTCTTCTTCTTCTTCTTCTTCTTCTTCTTCTTCTTCTTCTTCTTCTTCTTCTTCTTCTTCGTATTATTGTTATTGTTATTGTTATTATTATTGTTGTTGTTGTTGTTGTTGTTATTATTTCAATTTTTGTTTCCCGCCTTTCCCGAGACCGGCTCATGCCAGTTTACAATCGTCTCCAATTAAAAAAAAACCCAATAAAACCCTATTAAAATTAAAAAGGGACGTAAAAAATTACAGTGCATAGATCCAGAAACATGGTGGTAAAAATCCACTACATTCCCCTCATAAACATCATCCAATGGGGGAGTAGTTAGAGGGGAACCATAATCCCCGCCATAACTTGAAGTAATGCAGTTTTGGGGTTTTTTGGTCCGAGTTAGCAGAGCTCTTCTTATGAAGGTCTCGACCTCTCTGCCCTGTTGTTGCCCTGTCCAGAGGTTCTGGTTAGCCACTGTGTGAGAAAGGGTGCTGAACTAGAAGGACCATTGGTGTGATTCAGCTGTGCTCTTCTTATGTTCTTACAAAGTCCTTGGCCCATAAGACCTGTTGTTGGACCTCCAGCTCAATTTGTTGGCCATTGTGTGAGACAGGATGCTGGATTTGATGAACCACTCATCTGATCCAGCAGAGCTGCCCTCGTGTCCTTCTAGGAGGTCAGAGGCTATAGCAAACAAGGGGTGGATTGTTTCTAGCCTTCAAAAAAATACATTTGACTTGTTGAAACAGAAACTTTGCACAAAAAGAGGACCCCCAAGAGCAAACCCATGCATTAGAAACAACTCCGGGCTCCATTCTATTTGTTCAACACAAAGAGGGCTACTGCATTCATTTACTTCTTTCTCCCACTGCATGAGAACATTGTGTATTTTCCCCTCCTGTGCCGGTAAGAGACTGCTTGTTTAGATTCTGGAAGCACGGACTCCAAGTCCTTGGAGATTCTGTTATGTTCTTCTCCATTCCTCACTGAAGGACTTCCCTTCTAATGAAGTCACTGGGGGTGATAGCTGGGGGCCTGACCTCGTTGCCGGATGCCGAAGAGGGAACAAAGTCTGAGAAAATAGAGACATTCGAACCACAAATATGGATTTTCAACAGTGCTGGGTTTAAGAGATATCGAACAGATTATGGCACATTATTGGGACAGCCATACTGAAGCACAAGTTTAGGGGAAGCACTTCCGTCCTGCTGCCCTGGCCGCCTTTCCAGCTGAATGTTATTTGGCCCTCTCATTGGCGCTCACTAGGGGACAGGCCCCCAATAGGGAGAGGGCACTCACCCACCTTAGCCAATCATGGGGTCTTCCCCACTCTCTTCCTTCTCCTCCTCCGTGCTGCTGCCAGGGAGGAGGGGGAGGCCGGCCAGTCATGCTCCACCTGCTTGTTGGCTGGGTTGCCCCACTCTGCAGGAGCACTCCCACCCTTCACCCACCTCTCTCTCACCTTTACTGTCTTATGGGTGGCCCAGTTCGCCAACTGAGCCAGCCTTCTCTCCAGGAAACCCTCCCTCCCTCCTGCCCTCTTTCTATGGCTTGTTTTCAAAACAGGTTTTGCTACTAGTAAAAATATAAAAGCAGCCCCACTGGATCAGACCAGTGGTCCATGTAGTCCAGCATCCTGTCTCCCACACTGGCCAAGCAGTTTGTCTGGAGAGCCGTTCTCTGGCGGGCTCATGGTAGTTTATAACAATAAAGAGTGAAACACATTAAAACCCCATAAAACTTCCCTTATTATAACCTTATTATATTACAAATTAATTAACTCCCACTCATTTGGGAAACACTTTCCAGACACCCTGTGGGGTGGGTGAGGCTGAGAGAGCCCTGATATTCCTGGTCGGTCAGAACAGCTTTCTCAGTGCTGTGGTGAGCCCAAGGTCACCCAGCTGGCTGTATGTTGGGGAGTGGGGAATCAAACACGGATCACCAGACTAGAAGCCCGCACTCCTAACCGCTACACCAAGCTGGCTCAAGACCTTAGTCTTGGAGATGCTACTAGATTCTGGCTCTTTTCTCCGAGGACAGATGGACTCATATTCTAACTTTATCCAAAGAAGTGAGCTGTGACTCACGAGAGCGCCTTCCCTGCTAAAATTTTTGTGAGTTTCCAACTGCTCCAGGCAGTCTAAAATGGCTACCCTTCTGGACCTGTCTCCATGGAAGGCACCAAATTTAGCCACACCGAACGGAAATCCATCAACCCTGTGATACAAGGAAAGATAGACTCACATTCTAGCTGTCCCTGAAGAACTGAGCCGTGACTCCTGAAAGCTCCTCCCCGGCCACAAATGTTGTTAGCCTTAGTAAACGCTTGCTGTTTACTAATGTAGTGGGGAAATTAGAATATAATCCATAAATTCAGCCTGGAGAAAAGGAGGTTGCGAGGGGACACGATAGGGGGTGGAGGGACTACTCATCTAGTTTGCAGATGACACCAAATTGGGAGGACTGGCAAATACTCCGGAAGAAAGAGACAGAGTTCAACGAGATCTGAACACAATGGAAAAATGGGCAATTTAATAAAGATAAGTGTAAAGTTCTGCATCTGGTCACCCATCTGGTTGCATGTGGGGGAGCACAGATTAGAAGTCTGCACTCCTAACCACTACAACTGGCTCTCAATCACAACCTGGGTGCTTGTCCCTCTCCCTCGACACCTTTCAACTGCCTGGAGAATGATGCTGTGTGCAGAGCCCTTCTACGTCTCCGCAGTGCAGGAAAACTCCAGAGGAGAGAGAGAGGAAAGAACTCTAATAAGGCAGCCAGCCTGGGTGAGTCTCCTCTTTCAAAGCAATGTAAGTGTCCAACAAAAGATATTAGGGGACGGTATGATTTGTCGGAGAGAGCAGATTTTACTTATTAGGTTCCATTTGTGGTCTGGGTGTTATTATAGGTTTCCTTTTCCTTAAAAGAGGTGGGGGTGGGGGAGAGAGATTACAGCACTTGACAGCCTGTGAGAAAAGGTGAGTACTTTGATTTGAGGCCTAAGTGAATGAGCCAGCAGAGATGAGTTAAAATATTCATTTGCTGAAGGGTCATTTCCAGCCAAAGAGAGAGAGAGGGGGGAAAAAAGCATACATTGGTAAAAGATTCAATTATGTTATGGAAAGGGCACTTTTGCACGGTGCAGGTATTAGCGGAAAGGGCCTAGGATTGTCTCAGCTCATCTTGGTTGGAAAAAGAGACATTGATTGTAATCAAGGGAGAAACGCTCTCGGAGAGGATGGGAGAAAAGCCGGCTTCCGCTTATTTCTCCGTCACCCTGATATGGGTCTGCTGATAGCTTCAGGGGCTGCTCCCCCTACACAGGACAGGGAGGGAATGCACACCTTCACATCCAGTGAGTCTGATCTGCCACCAAACATGCTCACAGGCGTTTAATATAAACATGGGAGTAAATAACATACACACGTAAGCATTAACAGCTTGCTCATTCAATCATCCAATGAATCCATCCATTCGTCTGTCCATCCGTCCGTCCGTCCCTCCATCCATCCATCCATCCACCCACCCGCCTGCCCGCCCGCCCGTCCGCCCGTCCGTCCACCCGCCCCTCCGTCCGTCCGTCCGTCCGTCCGTCCATCCATCCATCCATCCATCCATCCAGTCTTTCAATCCACTGTGCACCCGAAGTAGCTGTTCCTATGTTCTTAAGATCAGGAAAAAGCCTCAACCTTTTCTGCTGTGTTGTTGGCCCTCCAGAGGAACTGTTTGGCCACTGTGTGAGACAGGATGCTGGATTAGATAGACCACTGGTCTGATCCAACAGGGCTCTTCTAATGAGGGCCTCATTCTTTCTGCCCTGGTGTTGACTCTCCAGAGGAACTGCCTGGCCACCAAGTGGGATAGGATGCTGGGTGAGATGGACCACTGGTGTGATCCAGGAGGGCTCTTCTGGAATTCTTAAGCTTCTTTTTAACTAGCTATGTTTCAGGTCACTGGCAACAAGACACGAATTGGCATACTGCAGATTATCCATTAATCTCATGGTGCTCTCTTTCTCTCTCTCTCTCTCTCTCTCTGTCTCTCTGCCTCTCTCTCTCTCTGTCTCTCTGCCTTGATAGTCTGTTCTTCCTTCTCTTTAATTTGCACACCGAAAATTGCAGAAGGGCTGGGGGAAGTACAAATGCAAGATCTGTCAAGTGGGCCACCACCTCCTGCAGGGCAGAAAAGCAAGGCTGCAGTTTGGACAAGAGAGGTGTACTGATTAGGACCAGAGGGGGACAAGCTGTGCGCCGGGGGGGGGTTGGTTGCTTTGCCTTCAAGGACAATGCTGTAGGGCACGCCACATCGCCATCATCATTAGGGGACTGCTCGCCCACCAGCAATGCCTCAAGCTCCTTGCTATTTCTGCTTCCTGGTGGTTTCAGAAATGCGCCCTCCCCGCCTCCTTCAGCCCCGTTTCACATGAATGAGTGAATCGATTACAGAATTTGATCTGGCCCAAACTGATGGCCTAATTGTGGCATGTGTGGGTGTGTGCTAATGGGCATCTCCGTTCCCATCTTACCAACCCACATAGCAGAACGTAGAATGAGAAGGGTCCTCAGAGATCATCTAGTCCAAACCCTGGCACAACACAGGAAATTGACTCCCCCACCCCGTCCCCCCAGTGACCCTTGCCTTGACTGAATTGCTGAACCATTATTCAGGCACAAATTGGCCATCTGGAAACCCAGCAGTTGAATGGTTAAAGGCGCACACATGTTCCTTTTCTGTCTATTCTGTGGTCGGGGGGGGGGGGGAGTTAAGAAAAAGGCACCAAATTTGTGGGAGCCTCTCCTCTTTAAGTATTTGAAAGGTTGTCACTTGGAGGAGGGCAGGATGCTGTTTCTGCTGGCTGCAGAGGAGAGGACACGCAGTAATGGGTTTAAACTTCAAGTACAACGATATAGGCTAGATATCAGGAAAAAAAATTTCACAGTCAGAGTAGTTCAGCAGTGGAATAGGCTGCCTAAGGAGGTGGTGAGCTCCCCCTCACTGGCAGTCATCAAGCAAAGGTTGGATGCACACTTTTCTTGGATGCTTTAGGATGCTTAGGGCTGATCCTGCGTTGAGCAGGGGGCTGGACTAGATGGCCTGCATGGCCCCTTCCAACTCTATGATTCTAAAAGAACACCCAAGCTTCAAAAAGATTGGGCCAAAGGGTACAATTCTATGAGCACCCAAAGAGGGAGTTCTCATCTGACCTGATAGAGGTAGGTAGGTAGGTTCTCATCTGATCTCCTTTGTTTTCAGCGGTGAGGGGAAAAGTAGGTTTTCTGTTCTTCTCACACCCTTGGAAATAATGGTTGGGTGGGGACACCCTCTTTGGGTGTCTGTAGAATTGCAAGAAATTTGAAACTTGGGGGTTCTTTTGAGGAGTGGCTATGATGCAGATTTGGTGCCTCTACCTCAAACATCCCCCCCCCCCCAAACCATGGAATTGACAGGAAGGGAAAAATTTCCCATTGATTTTAAGAGAGCCAAATACCTTCGGAATTGGGCAAATTTATTCGGCTGAATCTGAGCAAGGAAAGGGTGCTTTGGATGCCTTGAATTTGGGCCAAATCTATTCAGGCTGAGTCCAAAATAGTCTGACTTTTATTACTATTTTTTTTTTTTACACCTGCCTATGATATGGAGCTTTTGAATCAAAATGGTTAAGACCTTTCCCCTCCCGTGGACATAACACCAAAGGTGACAATTTGGGGAAGAACAAGTCCAATGCTAGGAAACTGGCGATGGGAGACCGACTTGAGGCAAGCAAGGATCCAGAAGGGAATCGCTGGACATGCAGCAGAATGATGACGGTCCAACGATCAGACACGAGACTTGGCAAGGAAGTCATCATGCCACCAGGAAGGGAACAAAACGCATTCTTTTACGGAGTGAAAAAGCACTCATTCCCAGCTACAGACATTCCGCTTCCATAAAACCATTGGCTTTCCGAAAGGTTATGTTTCTGATTCCCATCCAAAGTGTCGGTTGTTACCTTTCGAGTCCTCGACAAACAAGGGCCAGAGTGCTAAAACTCCATCTGCTTCTGTAGGAGCCGGCCCAAGACACATGCACATCTTTGGAGCAGGAATGAGCTCCAATTTGTTGTTCTCACAGTTTCATCCCCCCCCCCCGCCGCCACCCCCCGCTGTCCCTCTCCCCACTTGTGTTATTAAACCCATCCCTTGTTTTATTTTTTGTAACATGTACGGTTTCTTGGCACTGATTTTTTCCTGGAAAAGACGTGCCCTTTGAAACGGGATTCAGGTACCGGTGGAGGAGCCTTCTATATGCATAAATTAAACAAAGAAAAAGAACTGAAGGCACCCCAAAGGGCATCTATTCCACCCCCCCTGCATGATGCAAGCAATTCACAGCTACTCTATGCCCAGATGAAGGCAAAAAGCCTCCAGGATCCCGGGGTCAATCTGGTATAAACCAGGGGTAGTCAACCTGTGGTCCTCCAGATGTCCATGGACTAAAATTCCCATGAGCCCCTGCCAGCGTTTGCTGGCAGGGGTTCATGGGAATTGTAGTCCATGGACATCTGGAGGACCACAGGTTGACTACCCCTGGTATAAACCATCCATCTAAATGGTATCTATTGTACCCCCAAATGCTTCATACGTAAGTAAAAGTCATATCATGGACCGTTTATGCACTGGGAACTTCACTGCCTCACCCCCCTGTCAGGAGCACAGATCGGGGGGCTGATGAGGTGCACCAGGCCAAATGCTCCCCCATGTGGGTGCAGGAAGAGGTGGGGCAACATGCCATGACTAAAACTGCAGCCTGCAACCCAGCATGAAACCTCCAGTGCATAAACGGTCATGTGAATGCTTGGGAGTGGCTCATTAGAAGAGCTTCTGTTTCTCAAGTAGAAGGTCCGAAGCTCAGTCACAGGCATCTCTTGTTACAAGGGTCAAGTAGGAGGTGATGTCAAAGACCACTGCCATCTTTTCCACATGATAAGGCCCCAGCTGTTCCCAGCCAGTAGTGGGGCTAATCCCTGTTCCCAGATGACGTCTGTTCCTTGCTAATTAACCATTATTTAACTCACAAAGTGGCTGCTGAGTTTATGTTAAGAGCCAGCATGGTGTAGTGGTGCAGCTAGCCGGGTGACCTTGGGCTCCTCACAGCCCTGATAGTGCTGTTCTCACAGAGCAGTCTGGTCAGAGATCTCTCAGCCTCACCCACCTCACAGGGTGACTGTTGTGGGGAGCGGAAGGGAAGGTGACTGTAAGCCGCTTTGAGACTCCTTCTGCTAGAGAAAAGAGGGGTATAAAAAAAACCAACTTTCTTCCTAAGAGCCTTTCATGAGAAACGTTCTCTCAGCCTAATATTCATCCACTGGGGTTTCGTGAGGATAAAGAGGAGAGAAGGAAAACAGAGGAGAGCAATGTAAGCTGCTTTGGCTTCTGGCAGGGGGCAAATGAATTAATTGTATCTGTTTTCGTGTCTCCCTAATGACTCAAAATCTCAAAATGTTCTACACAGCTGAATTAACACCCGAGAACATTTTTGATCGTATCCGTAGCTGACAGTTTCTCATTCCCCTTCGCGGTTCTTCTCAGAAATATAATTTGAGCCATTTCTGACGTGTCAGAGCTGTGGCCGTTCAGATCTCGGTAATTCCATCCCTGTGGCCATCTATAACAGTATCGATCCCAAATTCCGCTTGTCCTGACCCCATGCTGGAAATGGGACTATTATGAACAAATGAGAAAATAACAAGAAGGCGTATGAATTGGAGGCAGAATCTGGCTGGAAAGGGAAGGCTATGAATCCCTTGGGTCTATAGGCAGCACTGCCAAGAGGCCCGTAAACAGACCTCCCCTGGGCTGGAGAAGGACTTTAAGTCCCCATTGAGATATAAATGATTGAGAGATAAGATGATAAGATGGTAGATAGAAGACGGGAAAACAGAAGTTGGAAATTGGAAGATGTTGGATGGATGGATGGATGGGTGGGTGGGTGGGGGACGGACGGACGGACGGACAGATAGATGATAGATAGATAGATAGATAGATAGATAGATAGATAGATAGATAGATAGATAGATAGATAGATAGATAGATAGATAGAATGGCATAATGGATCATAGAATAATAGAATCATAGAATAATAGAGTTGGAAGAGACCTCCTGGGTCATCTAGTCCAACCCCCTGCACTATGCAGGACACTGATCACCTGATCGCTCATCCCCTGCCCATCAGGTTCACTGGATGCCGTAGCATTCTGGCAGTTTGGGAGACAGGAGAAAAATTTCTCTTGGTCAACACTCTCCACCCCACTCTTATTTTTCTACAGTTCTATTATGTCTCCTCTTATTTGTCTCTTTTTTAACTGAAAAAGATAGTGTTGGAGTGATGGGGCAGAGGAGAGGAAGACTGATAAAGGAGAGGAAGGGCTGTAGCACAGGGACAAAGCTTCTGTTTTGCATGCAGAAGGTCCCAAGTTCAATCTCCGGGATCTCCTGTTAAAAAGACCAGACAGGAGGTGACATGAAAGACCTCTGCCTGAGATTCCAGAGAACTGCTGCCAGTTTGACTAGTCCATCCTGAGATGGATGGACCCATGGTCTCAGCCACATTCAATCAGCTTCGTATGTGTTTATGTGTTATGAAAAGTCCTACCATATCTTTGATGAAAATCAGGGCAAGGAGAAAAAGCTGGATTTGTAATACTCCCCTTCCTATTCAGATGTAAGCATTAGGGATCAGCAGTGTATTGGCAGATTTTAAACAATAAAAGGAAGGGAACATTGGTCGCTTAAAGAATAAATGGATTTGTCGAGAAGAGAAAACAACTTCGCTAAGAGAGAGGGGGGAAGAGAGAGTCCTAATAGTTCTAACTGACCATATTCTCCTGGAGGCGATCAAGGAGGAAGTGGATTCAAAGGAGCAGGAAGTCTCCAATTGGGCCAATCGAGTGGAGACTTATTTTAAAAATACCCGGAAGTTCCTTATCTAACTATGCTAAATAAACTTCTCTTCTGGTGCCCCCTACAGTATATTCTCCATAGGCTGCTGGATTGTGCACACTACATTCCAACACAATGTTCACAATGTTCACAATTTTCAGATTCAAATGAGTGGCCATGTTGGTCTGAAGTAGTACAATAAAATCAGTAGCACAATACAAGCACTCGAAAGCTCACACCTTGAATAAATCTTTGTTGGTCTTAAAGGTGCTACTGGACTCTGATTTTATTCTGAGCCTAATAAACACACATGTTAAGGTTCTCAGCTGATGCAGCTTCCCCCTCTCCTTGAGCCACAAGAGGAAGAAAAAGTGAGAGAGAGAGAGAGAGAGAGACCCCACTGATTAAAATCTTGTATAAAGCCAAGGGAGCGCCGTGAAAATTAATTTAATAAGCACTATATTGATTCAGAGAGTATTATGCTTAATATTATTACTCGACAAAGAGAAGAATTCTTTCCACATAATGTCCCTGTGGCACAAGTTAAAAAGAATTAGCACAACTTAAGAGAATCCACTTAGTCCCCAATAGAAGACTTGAAGGAATTTGAATGTTCCTTAGATCTGTTCTGCTGAGAGCTGAGGGGGAAAAATCCATTTTATTCAGCCCCTTCAATCCTCTTAGTGCCTTTTCTCTGGTTAGCAGGGGAGAGAAGAAATGCCTATTAAAACAAAAATTACTTGAACTGATTTTTTTTCTTTTCTTTTCATAGCTTAATGAGGAAGTAATTTACCCGTTCTGGACCGTGGTTCTTTCATTGGTGTCCCAAATGGGCAGAGGACCAGGAAATCAAGGGAGAATACAGGATAACTTTTTAAAATTATTATTATTGAATCCCAGTGAAAAAGGGTTCTTGCTTTAGGGGCTATTCAAAGTGAGACAATTTGGGTGGCCAATTGAAGAAAAGGAGTAAAAAAAAAATTCTTCATTGTAAGGACATATGGCTGGCGTCCAAGATCAAGTCAATTTGTGTCATAGTTTACCCAGATTATTTATGGGTGTGGATGTTGAAAATCTGCGCAGGAAGAAATCTGATAGGAAGAGTTGGTTTTTATATCCCATTTCTCACTACCCAAAGACGTCTCCAAGGGGCTTCCAATTGCCTTCCCTTCCTCTCCCCACAACAGACACCCTGTGAGGTGGATAAGGCTGAGAGAGCCCTGAGATTACTGAAGAAGAAGAAGAAGAAGAAGAAGAAGAAGAAGAAGAAGAAGAAGAAGAAGAAGAAGAGTTGGTTCTTACATGCTGCTTTTCTCTTCCTGAAGGAGTCTCAAGGTGGCTTACAGTCACCTTCCCTTTCCTTTCCCCACAACAGACACCCTGTGAGGGAGGTGAGGGTGAGAGAGCTCTGACAGGACTGCTCTGGTGAACAGCTCTAACAAGATTGTGATGAGCCCAAAGTCACCCAGCTCGCTGCATGTAGAGGAACAGGGAATCAAGCCAGGCTCACCAGATTAGAAGCTGCCGCTCTTAACCACTACAGCAAGTTAATTCCGCTGAAATATGGTGATGGAGGAGAGTTTTGTGGATACTCAGATAGTAGTAAAGTCATCTATTATACAATCCATGACGATCAGTAAATACCATCCAAGCTAATGTGAAATATAATACAGTATGTCAGATAAAAGATGAAGAGTTGGTTTTTATTCCCTGCTTTTTGCTACCCAATAGTGTTTCATAGCAGCTTTCTATCATCTTCCCTTCCTCTTATGATATTCTTATGATGACCTCAGCCTCCCTGCCCTATAGTTGGCCCACCAGAGGAACTGGTGGGCCACTATGTGAGACAGGAGGCTGGACTGGATAGACCTCTGGTCTGCCCCAGCAGGGCCCTTTTGATATTCTTAGGAAGGCCCTGTTGTTCGCCTTCCTGCCCTGTTGCTGGCCCTCCAGAGGAACTGGCTGGCCCCTGTGTGAGACAGGATGCTGGACTAGATGGACCACTGGTCTGATTCAGCAGAGCTCTTCTGAGGCTCTTATGAAGGCCTCAAACTTCCTGCCCTGTTGTTGGCCCACCAGAAGAACTGGTTGGCCACTGTGTGAGACAGGGTGCTGGTGTAGATGAACCACTGATCTGATCAGCAGGGCTCTTCTGATGTTCTCATGTTTTTTCTGGCATTGAAATTCTTTGAACAGAGTTTTAGAAGGGTATAGAATCATAGAGTCATAAAGTGGGAAAGGTGCCACAAAGGCCATCCAGTCCAACTCCCCGACCCATGGGGGATCAGCTGCATTGATATACAACATAAGATTAAGGTTTGAGCCCAGTAGCATCTTAGAAGTCAGCGAGAATTTAGGGCAGGTTTTTTCAACCAGAGTTTCATGACATTCTGGGATTCTTCATAGCCCTGGATGGTTCTCCTGAATGGATGGATGTTAATTATTTATTATTCATTTATATTTATTATATTTGTCTACTGCCCTCCCATGAGGCTCAGGGCGGTTGACATATTTTTAAGATGTGTTAAACATGTATTGGGTGATGTGGCCATATATGGCCAATGATCAGCTTGTAGAGGGGGGGAGGGGAGTGGCCCCAGGTGGGTTATCTAAACAGCTATGCTTCTTAACCATGTTATGTACCATTCTAAACCATGTTATGTACCACAAATTGCTTAGGAGAGTCAAAGTTTTATTGTAGCTCTCTGTGAAATATTTAGGCCAGGAATACAGCAGTCTGTACAAACAGGATCAGCGGTAAACTTTCTCCACTTGCTCTTGTTGTTGTTATGTGCGAAGTCGTGTCCGACCCATCGTGACCCCATGGACAATGATCCTCCAGGCCTTCCTGTCCTCTACCATTCCCCGGAGTCCATTTAAGTTTGCACCTACTGCTTCAGTGACTCCATCCATCCACCTCATTCTCTGTTGTCCCCTTCTTCTTTTACCCTTGATCGCTCCCAGCATTAGGCTCTTCTCCAGGGAGTCCTTCCTTCTCATGAGGTGGCCAAAGTATTTGAGTTTCATCTTCAGGATCTGGCCTTCTAAGGAGCAGTCAGGGTTGATCTCCTCTAGGACTGACCGGTTTGTTCACCTTGCAGTCCAAGGGACTCGCAAGAGTCTTCTCCAGCACCAGAGTTCAAAAGCCTCAATTCTTTGACGCTCGGCCTTCCTTATGGTCCAACTTTCGCAGCCATACATTGCAACTGGGAAGACCATAGCCTTGACTAAACGCACTTTTGTTGGCAGGGTGATGTCTCTGCTTTTTAGGATGCTGTCTAGATTTGCAATAGCTTTCCTCCCCAGGAGCAAGCGTCTTTTAATTTCTTTGCTGCAGTCCCCATCTGCAGTGATCTTGGAGCCCAGGAAAATAAAATCTGTCACTACCTCCATTTCTTCCCCATCTATTTGCCAGGAATTGAGATGTTTTCTTGATGTTGAGTTTCAAGCCAACTTTTGCACTCTCCTCCTTCACCCGCATCAACAGGCTCTTTAGTTCCTCTCCACTTGCTCTAGTGAACTTTTTAGTTCTCCTTACAGCTTTCGGAGGTTGACCTGATTGTTACTGCTTTGCTTGCCCACAATTGTTTCATTCCACCTTTCCTTCTTTTTAAGTCTTGCAGCCATTTTTGGAGCATGCCCCAAAGCAAACCGAGATCTCTTGAAAAACAGGCTATTTGGAGTGTCTTCCTTAAAGCTCAACACGGTATTTTTTTTTTAAGTGAAAAATCTTAGTGCCGCAAATTCCGGCTGCCTTGAGACTCTATCCAGATGGAATTAATAAATGTGCAATTTCCTTAATAATGAAAGGGCGAAGCTTGGTACACGAGGACATCGGTTTCCAGCATGAATTGATTAAAAGAGACCTTGCCAATATTATAAGTTTAGCTCTTTGACAAAGCAGAGGCGACAGCAGTGCCTCGCAAACGCAATTAGCAGAAACATCGACTTTGCTAATATTGTTTCCCATTAAAAATCCCATTCCAATTATATAAAGCCCAGAACTTTTGTTCTAACCGACTGTGCAAAAAGAAGGAGAAGCCAGTCAAGTCTGAAGGGTTAGGGCTGTTAGGAAGGTGCTGATAACAACAGGGGAATGCAGCTTAAAAAACGGGAAACAAATAAACCTGCACTCCTTGTGATTTGTAACAATTGCAAATAAATTATAGACAGACACGTTCATTGGACAGATGAGGAGGAGATCACAACAGTCAATGTTATTTTGTTAACATAAGAAAGCCCCACTCTTATGATTCTGCAGAACAGCTTATAGGCTAATCCTGCCCTGAGCAGGG
This sequence comes from Paroedura picta, assembly GCF_049243985.1. Lineage (NCBI taxonomy): Eukaryota > Metazoa > Chordata > Lepidosauria > Squamata > Gekkonidae > Paroedura > Paroedura picta. The sequence continues at coordinate 83,204,338 of NC_135378.1, read as the reverse complement.
GGTTGGACTAGATGGCCTCGATGGTGGCTTCCAACTCCATGATTCTGCATGGATTTTCCTCTCTTCAGCACTCAGTTCACTTTCTGCTTGCTGTTTCTCTGCAGTTTGTGAGAGTGGTTTTGTTGCAGTTTTCCCCCTTGATTCACTAAAGGTAATTAGAAAGATCCCCCACCCCCTTTACTTTTGCTCCTTGAAGGCCTCTCCTCTACCACACATATTGTCCCACATGGTAGGTCTCTCCTGGTTGGTCAGTTTTAGGAGGTGCACATTTTCTGAAATTGTAATGAGAGATTTTCCAAGCGGCATTCACTGTCAGATAGCCCTAGTTCTTCCCCTTCAGTCCTGCTAGGGATTTAAAGTTTTCTTTCTTGTAGACAATCTCAGGTTCAGTCTACCAGCTGACCAAACCATTAAAGTAACGTGAACTCATTCTCTCAGTAAACACGATAAACAGCAGGAGATAACACTGGTCTGCATATAATGTAAGGAATCAGTGTGCATGCTTACCAAACCAATATGGAGACCGGGTGGGATGGAGACATGCAGGGAAAGCTGCAATTCTGGAAATAAAGTGACACCAGTCACCTCTAGGAATCACCGAAAACCCGATGTTTTTACCAGAGCATTTCCGGCAGTCCCAAGTGTCATGTGACATCACCTGGTTTTTCCTGGAAGTGACATCATGTTGTCACTGATGGTGATTTTTTTTTCTCCCACTGGCCAATCAGGATCAACCCCCTGCACAATGCAGGAAATTCACACCTACCTGCCCAATCACAGTGACCCCAATTTCATGTCCAAATGGCCCCCACCAAAAAATTCCAGAATCCAGCCCAGCCTGGAGGAAATTCATCTGCCATCCCATCAATATAGTCAAATGTCCAAAACTCACCATAGTCCAATATCCTGTCTCACACAGTGACCAGCCAGTTCCTCTGGAGGGCCAGCAACACGGCAGAGAGGCTGAGTCCTTCCCCTGATAGGAACCTCAGAAGAGCCCTGCTGGGTCAGACCAGGGAGGGTCCATCCAGTCCAGCTCCTATCTCACCCAGAGGCCAGCCAGTTCCTCTGCAGGACCAACAACAGGCCATAGAGGCCAAGGGCTTCCTAAGAACATCAGAAGAGCCCTAGTGGATCAGACCAGGGTTCCATCTAGTCCAGCCTCCTGTCTCACACAGGAGCCAACCAGTTCCTCCGGACAGCCAAGAACAGGGCAGAGAGGCCAAGTTCTTAGTCCTTCCTACGAACATCAGAAGAGCCCTGCTGAATCTGACCAGGGGTCCATCCAGTCCAGCCTCCTGCCTCACACAAGGGCCAGCCAGTCCCTCTGGAGAGCCAACAATAGGACAGAGAGGCTGAGGCCTTCCCTCAGTGTTGCATCCTGGATCTGTGATTCAAGTTTTCATGTGCGTTTAGATAATTTTTTTTGGAGGGGGGGGGAATCCTCTCCCCTCTTTCAGTTCGGCTTGAAGTGTAATCCTCATCTTCAGCTCTGCCTCAAGCTTCCAGGTCAGAATCTCAGCAGCCCTGATGAGATGAGATGTCAAACAAAAGAAAAGTGAGTGATGGGTGTTATTGTCTTCCCTTAATTAAAAAGAAAGAAAGACCTCCCAAATCTCTTTAATCTTAACGGAATAGGGCCCTCCTTATTGCACCTGACCAGGAGGCTTCATCTAGGGCAGGAAAGCTTTGTCATGCTTACAGCTTTTCACACAATATATATATATCCCCCCTTTCTTGCTTGCTTTAATGACGTTGGAGTTGTTTTGAAGAAAAAGCATTTCTATTAGTCATCATGAAAGGGGGACATTGTTTGGGTCGGTGATTTGTTGCAGGTGGCTTCTGCTGCTCCGATTAATGTAAATTCAGTTCATGGACAGCCGGGTGGGGGGTGCGGGGGTCACACTGTATCTCCAGGGAGGTCATCTGGAGGCAATGGACAGGGAAAGGGAGGGGGGGGTGGTAGTGGGGTTTGCAGAGTACCAGTACCACGGGGAATTGAATCAGATGATAGATGAGGGGTAGTCAAACTGCGGCCCTCCAGATGTCCATGGACTACAATTCCCAGGAGCCCCTGCCAGCAATTGCTGGCAGGGGCTCATGGGAATTGCAGTCCGTGAACATCTGGAGGACCACAGTTTGACTACCCCTGTGATAGATGATAGACAGCAGGCAGGCATAAAGATGATAGATAGATAGATAGATAGATAGATAGATAGATAGATAGATAGATAGATAGATAGATAGATAGATAGATAGATAGATAGATAGATAGACAGAGACAGAGACAGAGACAGAGACAGAGACAGAGACAGAGACAGAGACAGAGACAGACAGATGATGGAGGGAGGGAGGGAGGGAGGGAGATAGAGGTAGGTAGGTAGGTAGGTAGGTAAATAGCTAGACTGTTAATATGTCTAGCTGTGTCTGTTAATATGTAAAGGACTGAGTTTGAGGTCTGAGGCAGGATCATAGTTTACACTGTAATTGGCCAGGGAGTTTCAGATAGGGTGGTGTCACGGTTAGACCGGGATTTCTCAACCAGGGTTTTATGAAGCCCTGGGGTTTCTTGGTGACGCTGGAAGATGGCAAAACAAAATAAAAGTGAGTGATGGGTTTCCTGAATGGGAGGAAGTTAATTTAATTTTTTATTATGTTTTTAAAAATTGTTCAACATTTATTGGGTGATATGATCATATATGGAAATATCGACCTGCCCCCTACCCAAAAAATTGGCCAATGATGGGCCTGGAGGGGGTGGGAATGGGAGGGGCTTCGGATGGGCGTGTCCACAGCTCTGCTTCCCAACCATATTCTGCACAATTGCGCCACTTCTGGGGTTTCTCGAAGCCTGAAGAATGTTTCGGGGGTTTCTCAAGGGTAAAAATTTGAGAAACGCTGGCTAGACTGATATTTCTGACACCCCTTTGTTTTTTATTAACCTTACCAGGTGGTTTCAGGGCTGCTCCTCTTCTTCATCCTAAACTCTTTCATGGGAGTAGAGAAAACACTGCAGGAAAAACCACACATGGCGTAGAGGTGACCTCCTCAAAGGAAGGACAGGATAAAAACGTGACTTGCTCCTTCAGTGAGGTCAGTCCCCAATTCATGAAGTTCTAGCTTCAAGCCTTGATGTTCCCAGCAACATGAAATTCCACGCAAATAGATCATGCTATCTAATGGTGCCCATCACAGCTTCAAAGCCTTTTTTTAAAAAGCCTTTGAAATCCTTTGAAATCCTTTTATTGTTCACAGCAATAATTTCTTTTTTTTAAAAAAAACCCTCCTAACTACCTTAAAAATGGTTAATTTGGAAGGAAACTAATCCCCTTGTGCGCAACTTGTTCTCCATTTACATTCTTCTATTCTCCTACATGTCTCATATTTGTCTGCTTTAATGAGCTTAATTAAAGAGGGTGTCTCATCCGACATCAAACATGCCCACACAAATCAAAGCAAGGCTTGGCCTGCCGTTCAGATCTAAGGCTTTGGTGCATCTTGCTCAAATAGGAGGGAGGGGGGTAGCGGAATCCAAGGGGGGCAATGAGAAGATTTTGTTGGAATATGCCAGATCTGGAGTGTGCATGATTCAACAATTTTATGAAGTTTGTCCTGCAGGGGGCATTGGTGGCCTTGTGTTTTTGGCATAGTTACCTTTGGTCATTTTCTGATCTTTCTTCAAAGAATCTCCTCCAGTGTCTTAATTTTTCAACTACTTCCTACTTCTTTGAGCACTCTTGCTTGCCTTCTGTTTCACCTTATATAGGACCTATTCTCTTTCTTACCTGGGCTTGGAGCTGTAGCCAGTTAACCTTTTCTGAAGTTAACATGTTCACAATAGGTTAAATGAATATGCCATCTAAGATGTGCTTCTAGTTTTGTGAGTAAAATTTCTGTGTCATGTTCCCTTTGGAGTCAGATCAGCTTTGTCATTTTTTTTTTTAAACAGCATTTTCCCCTTACCCAGGAAACATGGAGGATCGGGGATATAATTCAGAGCTTTTGTGCTTCCAAGACAAATTGCTTTTTTTTGTTTTGTTTTCACATTTAACCCAATTGGTCTCCTTCAAAGTGTGTGTTGCTGTCCCCTTAGAGAGCCAGTTTGGTGTAGTGGTTAGGAGTGCGGACTTCTAATCTAGCATGCCAGGTTCGATTCTGCGCTCCCCCACATGCAGCCAGCTGGATGACCTTGGGCTCGCCACGGCACTGATAAAACTGTTCTGACCGAGCAGGAATATCAGGGCTCTCTCAGCCTCACCCACCCCACAGGAGGTCTGTTGTGAGAAGAGGAAAGGGAAGGTGATTGTAAGCCACTTTGAGACTCCTTCGGGTAGAGAAAAGCAGCTTATAAGAACCAATTCTTCTTCTTCTTCTTCTTCTTCTTCTTCTTCTTCTTCTTCTTCTTCTTCTTCTTCTTCTTCTTCTTCTTCTTCTTCTTCAAAATGGCTGCTGAAAATTCCAGTGCTTTAACTGAGAATGTTAGGCTATCCCTCTGGTAGGCCATTCCACTCTTCTTCTTCTTCTTCTTCTTCTTCTTCTTCTTCTTCTTCTTCTTCTTCTTCTTCTTCTTCTTCTATCATTGGCTAAGGCCATCCCTACTAGTGAACCAGGACAGATTGGTCAAGTGGAAAAAAAACTGTGGAAATCAGGTTACCTATTGCTAATTACCAAAATAGGCACCATTAATTTGCTAGCATCCAGAAGCGGATGCTGTAATGGGTTTTGGGGCAATGGATTAGAATATTCTACATCTCATTGCTAGACCGTCTATCAATGGCAGTTATCTATTTTTTCCTGCGTGAAGTCGATAATGTGATATATTGGTACGCCATCACTCCTCTAGGAGTGGTGAATGTTCTGATGTGTGAGGCATGAAGGTTTTTATTTTTTATGGAAATCAATATATTTTTTAAAATGAAATTCCACTCTCTGTTGCACTGCTGCTGAAGACAGGGATGGACCATGATGTGGTGGAAGGGCATTTGCTTAGCATGCCGACGGTCCTAGGTTCCGTCTTCTGGCATCGCCAGTTGAAAAGACCAGGCAGTCAGTGATGTGAAAGACCTGTGCCTGAGACCATGGAAAGCCATGGAGAGGGGCTGTGGCTTAGTGGTGGAATGCCTGCTTGGCATGCAGAAGCTCCTTGGTTCAATCCTTGCCTTCTCCTATTAAAACAAATAGTGATTCTCCATCTTTGGAGATTTTTAAACAGAGGCTGGAGAGCCATCTGATGGAGAGGCTGATTCTGGGAAGGCTCAAGGGGGTGTCGGGTGACAGTGGATAAGTGATAGGGCTGTGAGTGTCCTGCATATTGCAGGGGGTTGGACTAGATGACCCACGAGGTCCCTTCCAACTCTAGGATTCCGTGGTTCTAAAAATATGATTTTTTAAAAAGAAAAGATTAGCCTGATTAAATCAATCCCATCCAATAAGCAAGGCAAGAGGACTTGGATAGTAGAAACATAGACAGAACAAGAGGGCTTTTCTGCAAGGCAGATGATCCAGGAGGTCCCTTCCAACTCAATGATTCTATGATTCTACGTGAAAGAACTCCGCCTGGGATAATGGAGAGCTGATTTCCATCCGAGTAGGCGATGCGGACCGTGAATGGACCCAGGCCCCGATTCAGTGGGAGGGAGGCTTGTGAGCCATTTGCCTTCTGCGGCTGAGGAAGGCCATCAGTATTTTGGCTTCAAAAGCCGCCGAGACACAACTTGCGAGGCCGATGATTTCAAATGACGCATGACCTACCCAAGATGATTGCGGAGCATATGCGAACCAGCAAGTCCGTGCCTTGGGAGCCTGCCTGAACATCAGCCGCCTGGCTTGGTGCCATGCATCTCACTCCTGCCGACTGCAAAGATACAGACCCGGTCATGATGCGGCCCATTTGGAACTGACAGCCCACCCTCAGTGAGATCCCATGGGGGGGAGGGGAAGGGGGGTTCCTTTCATCAATATAGTCCTTGCAAGCAAGGCAGATTCCGTTTCCCCTTTTTTGCTGGAGAATAGAGACCCAAGGGTTCCCTTGGCAATGGCCAAGTATCTCATCACATTTTCCTTGAGGAAAGAAAGGGTACTCATTTCCTGCTCAAGCTAATTAAATCAAAGGAACTTGCAGGGAGGAGGAAGAGGAAGAGGAAGAGGAAGAGGAAGAGGAAGAGGAGCTGGTTTTTGGTACCCCAAATTTATTATTTCTTAAATTTATATACAGCTGCTCCCAGCAAGCTGGTTCATGGCAGTTTACAATAACAAATAAAACAACACAATCCTAATAATAAAACCCCCATATAATAAAACCACAATAGTGAATAAATAACATATTACATATGACATGGCGATAAAACAAGAACAAATCTCCAATGTCTGGGCAACCATAGCTGATATGGATATGATCATACAACACAATGGGAAAAAGAAAAATCAGAGGAATAGAAAATCTAGCAACTCCTAGAGAGGAGGGATTGGGTGATCTGATCTCATGATCCAGGAATCAATTACCCAAAGGACTCTCAACGCAGCTTACAGTCCTCTAGCCTTCCTCTCCCCACAAGAGGCAGCTGGTGGGGTAGGTGGGCAAGAGAGCTCTGAGAGAACTGAAAATGATCCAAGGTCACCCAGCTTACTGCATGTGAAAGGGGAGAAGGAGGAGAGCTGGGTATTTTTGCACCACACTTTTCACTACTCAAAGGAGTCTTAAAGCAGCTTACAGTAACCTACCATTCCTCTCCCCACAACATAAACTGTGTGAGGCAGGTGGGGCTAAGAGAACTCTGAGAGAACTGTGAAAGGCCCAAGGTCACCCAGCTGGCTGAATGTGGAGGAGGAGAAGAAGGAATTTGGGATCACTGTGAGTGAGCAGGTAGTTGTGAATTTCCTGCATTCTGCAGGGAGTTGTTCTAGATCAGAGGTAGTCAACCTGTGGTCCTCCAGATGTTCATGGACTACAATTCCATGGAATTGTAGTCCATGAACATCTGGAGGACCACAGGTTGACTACCCCTGTTCTAGATGACCCTGGAGGTCCCTTCCAACTATGATTCTATAAGAAGGAATTCAGTTTTTGAGCCTTTCCTTTGCAAACATTGCATTGTCATTCATATTATCTCAAGGCTGAGGTGCATACCAAATAAAGTTTGCAACCTCCAGGCAGTGTCGAGAGGTCTCCCACTAGCCCAATTGACCTCTAGATGCCAGTGATCCATTCCCCCCCCCAGGAAATGACTGTTTGGGTGGGGCCCTTCAAAGGCCCATCCCCTCCCCCATCCCCTCCCGTATTTCCCCACGCAGAACTGGCAACGCTAGCAAGCAAGGAGGGCAATAGAGCAGTGAGAAGGCCGAAGAAAGGATCGCGCCCTAATGAAGTCATAAGTATATAAGTTGTGCGGAATTCCTCCTTCACCCGAATGCCCCCTCCATTGCACATTTGAGTCCTGTGAAAAAGGTCTCCTCGTTTAATCATTTCTTCTGTCAGCAACTGCATTTCCAGTTCCTTCATTCGGCCTCTTGAGATTCGCCTTCTCAACTTTTGCTCCTCCCGCAGAGCTCCCCTGAAGTCTTTCCTTCCTTCTCTTTAATCCAGAAATAACAAAAGCCCTTGGTGAGCTCTGACAGAATGACCTGACCAGGCCTCCGGATGCTTTCAGCTTGTTGGGCAGTGTAGTCAAAGACCAGTGAACATGTTATCAATCTGCCGATTGAGACATGGCTGTCCCCCGCCCTTTATCTTTCTGTGTGGCCTTCCGGCTTTTAACCCCAAAGCAGCTTGGAAATTATGACGCCTTTCAAAGCCAGCTGCAATTCAGCATGACATATGCTTCCATCTACAGCAGGCCTCTTCTGCTAGCTGCCGGATCCTTTGTCTTCCCTGGGAAGAAATTGTTCTTATTGGACCCTGCTCAAGCGGGTGTGCTTAGACGACCTGGAGGAGTCTCAAAGGGGCTTCCAATCCCCTTCCCTTCTCCTCCCCATAGCAGACACCTTGCAAGGTAGGTGAGGCTGAGAGAGCTCTGAGAGAACTGCTCAGCGAGAACAGTTCTAACAGGACTGCATGTGGAGGAGCGGGGAATCAAACTCAGCTCTCCAGGGGAAATCTCATAGAATGGTGGGATGGTGAAAATGTGTCATTTTAGTTCCTTGCGCTCCTAATAGAGTGTCCCTGTGTCCCACTCCTAACCTTGCAACATCTCATTCGGCCCCTGAACCTGTCTGACCTTTCTGGGGGCCTCTGCTAAAATAGCTGTTCCTGTTATATTGTTGTTGTTTAAGATCACTGAAATTGTGTTATTCAGAACCATTATTGTTGATGCACTGACTATGTTATATGTTAGGTCATTCCATGCATCCCTCTGTGATGTTATATGTAAACCGCCCTGAGCCATATGGGAGGGCGGTATAAAAACCAAATGAATGAATGAATGAATGAATGAATGAATGAATGAATGAATGAATGAATGAATGAATGAATGGATGCTTTGGGCTGATCCTGCGTTGAGCAGGGGGTTGGACTAGAAGGCCTGTATGACCCCTTCCAACTCTATGATTCTATGAATGAATGAACGAATGAATGAATGAATGAATGAATGAATGAATGAAAGCTTGCCCACTTCGAGATGAAGATCTGTAATTCGAGCTGACCTTCTGATGACAGAGATCTGCTTTCTTGGAGCAAGAGGGCAGCTTTGCAGAGTGAACTGAATGAGCACGCTTGCTCTGTATTCTTGGTGCTTAGGGGGGCAACCAGGGGAGGGCTTTTGGAGTTCGGACCCCAGTGGCGGACCTCCTGATGGCCCCTTGATTTTGGCGTGACGCAGAGGGACTGCATGGACCATTGGCCTGGCCTAACATGGCTTCTCTTATGTTCTCTCCCCAGGGAAGGTGATTGTAAGCTGCTTTAAGGCTCTTTAGGGTGGGAGAAAAGCAGGGTATAGAATCCTACTCATCTTCTCCTATCCTCAAGGTGGTGGCAGAAGCCAGGAGATTTCTCCCCGTTGGACTCATTGGATTGGCCTGTGATGGGAACTGCTCGCTCACGGACGCCTGCCCATCCGCGCTAACTGACCACTGCTAGATTGGAGAGGGAAAATGCCAGACGTTAGAAATAAAACTTTTCCAGCTACGCAGCCCTAGCTGCAGGAAACTGACAGGCAGGGCCATGTGTTAAAATACAATTTTCTTTACCTGCAGCCCTCTGAAATGATTGCTTCAGCGTGCTCAACCCCACCGTGAAATCATTGTGCATTCCATGGGGAGAGCAGTTTCCTTTGCGACGGGTTAAGCTGCCGTTATGGAACCACCATCTCCAACGCCGTGGGAAGAGGCAGGTGATTTGACATATAGCTGCCATTAGCACAAGGAGGTGTCAAGCCTTTTTGGCTGTAAACGTCTCTTTCCAATTGATACTTTGAAAGCCAGGAGGGCCTTGGAGAAGGGGCTGGTTAGAAGACACATGGGCCCCTTATTAATCCCCGTGAGAAGTCTGGAGGTGTTTGTTTTTGCAAACAAGGCAGAGATCCAGGGGTAGTCAAACTGCGGCCCTCCAGATGTCCATGGACCACAATTCCCAGAAGCCCCTGCCAGCGAATGCTGGCAGGGGCTTCTGGGAATTGTAGTCCATGGACATCTGGAGGGCCGCAGTTTGACTACCCCTGACTTAGGCTAATAGAAGAGCAGTTTGGAGGTAGGGATTTGGGGAGTCTGAGGAACCTGGAAGCAAAGCAGTGTCCTGAACAGTCTCGAATCTCCCACCGAGGCATGCTATTGGCTGTTATCGGAGGACCTTGATTGGTCGATAAGTCCAGGGCTACTCTTATCTCTCGAGTTCAAGGTCGAACAGTGGTGGAGGACAGTGGTAAGGGTTGAGAGACAAGGAAGGTGGGGGAAATGCCTCATTTTTTAAGAAGAAGAAGAAGAGTTGGTTCTTATATGCCGCTTTTCCCTACCCAAAGGAGGCTCAAAGCGGCTTACAGTCGCCTTCCCATTCCTTAAGATGAAGGTTCATTTTTATACCCTGCTTTTCACGGTCAAAAGGAGTCTCCAAGCAGCAAGATCTCCTTCCTTTTTCTCCCCCCACAACAGACACCCTGTGAGGTAGGTGGGGCTAAGAGAGCTCTGACAGAACTGCTTGGTTGGAGCAGCACTATCAGGACTGTGACTGGCTCGAGGTCATCCAACTGGCTGCATGTGGAGGAGCAGGGAATTAAACCTGGATTGCTAGAATAGAAGCCGCTGTTCTTAACCGCTACACTACACTGGCTCCGGAATGTTTAAACCATGGTGAATCACATTAAGAAGTCAATGAAATACTATTGGTCGAGGCCAGGGGTTACCAAACTATGGCCCCCTAGATGCTGGCAGGGGCTCATGGTCATTGTAGTCCGTGCGCATCTGGAGAGCTACACCTGGTCTAGATGGAATTAAAAGCATTTCTAATGCTTCTTGCCTTGAAAACAATGTGGAGTCATCATAAGTCATCTATGAATTGACAGAAATATATTTCCGTGTACGTATAATTTATATTTCGCACACAAATTCCACAGATGCAGAAAAGGTTAAGGAACAAGAGCCTGTAGAACATTAGTCAAAAATTAGTAATTGCCACTTACGTTCTAAACAAGTTAAACACAAGGAAACATACCAATAGAATTAGGAAAAAGAAAAACGTTCATTAAGGGCTGTCAAGTAAGCTTCCGAATTCAGGTGACCTTATGAATTAATGAAAACAAGAACCAAGAAGGGTGTCTGGCCTTTCTGGTCCTGGCTCTCGCCTGCAGGAATGAGCTGCCAGTGGAGATCTGGGCCCTTTCGGAATTACTTAAGCTCCAAAGGGATTGCAAAACAGCATTCTTCTACCAGGCACATGGTTGAGGCGAAATTGAGAAAATGGAGCATCAAACCGGACCCCCCTTCCCCTTCCCCTTCCCCTTCCCCTTCCCCTTCCCCTTCCCCTTCCCCTTCCCCTTCCCCTTCCCCTTCCCCTTCCCCCTTCCCCCTTCCCCCTTCCCCCTTCCCCTTCCCCTTCCCCTTTCAAAACTGGTTATTTATTATCATTATTATCATTATTATTTAAATTAATTACCTGCCACTCCTTAGACCAGCTCGTGGCGGGTTACAATTGTCCAGGCTAAAAGCCCCAATAAAATCCCATTAAAACAATCCTAGGACACAAAAACACAACAACAAACCCCAACAACATGGTGCTAGTAATCTATCTCCAATCCCCCCAATAAAACATCTAATCAGGGAAGTGGGAAGAGAGGGCCATAATTAACAGATGGTCTTAACATTGCCTAGCGCCGGGGGAATCCCATAAGCCTATCAATGGAAGTATTTCTGATTTATTTTACACTGTGTTTTTATGTTTTGACTATGTATTAAACCTCTGTAGTAAACCTCAAGCCACCTGTGCAGGAAGGGGCAACCTAAAAAATCAAATCAAATAGATAGACAGACAGACAAATACTTGCCTTGCAAAACTCTCTAGACAATAGGACATTAAGGCATGCCAACGTAAAGGCATAAATTCATTTTGAAAAACCCCTTTAGACATTATTCCTTTATAACTTTAATACTGGCTGCTTTACCAATCTAAAAAGACAGAATTCACTTCGTTCTTTGCCTCTGGGGAAGAACTGGTATGCAGAGGGGTGAAGCTTCAAGCGTCTTAAAAAATAAAATAGTTTGACAAAGAAGAGAAACAATTTCATAAGTAAGAGGGAGGAGAGGTATAGTCCTAACAGTTTAACTGACTGTTGTACTGAAGGGAAAAATACCGGAAATGACCTCAAAGGAGCAGGAAGTGTCTAATTGAGCCCATTTGGGGGGACAATACTTATCAGGAAGTTTCTAATCTAAACATGCTAACTACACATCTCTCTGGATATTCCCCTGTAGGACATTCTTCATGTGCTATTGAATCAGACACACTACAGGTCTTTCATATTCTGACAGAACTGTGGATGACACTGCTTTCTGCCCCCTCTGACTGTGTAGAGTCACCAAAACATTTGTCCATGCTCCGAGGCATTAAGCATGTGCAAAAATTCTCCATCTGACTATATATATACATTTGCAAATTGGGTCTCTGTTTTGTCCTCTGGGAACTCAGCCCACATTCCCTCCCAGAGCTATTATGATACTCCAGGCTTTAATAATATTTGCACAGAGCTTTGATACCTGTGGATGAAAAGCAGTCTCCGAGTGCAGAGCCTGAAGCCGCATGTAATGTGCCAAACTCCCCCTGGGGATGCTGGCTCCGTTGTGTCATGTCTTCGGCATAAATCACAATCAGAGAGGGGTGGGAAAGGCTAAACAAAGGATGATCTGCTGGTAAATACAGAAATGAAAGTGAACCTCGCGTATGACAAATCACAGGTTAAGGAATAACGACAGCACGTGGCATTTCAAGTCTGCCTTTTGAGTTTTGCAAGCGATGCAGATCTACGGTCATGGCAGTTAGAATCCTAGAACCGTAGAATAACAGAGTTGGAAGGGACCTCCTGGGTCATCTAGTCCAACCCCCTGCACCCTGCAAGACACCCACAACCCTATCGCTGACACTGTCACCTGCCACCCCCTTGAGCCTTCGCAGAATCAGCCTCTCCATCAGATGGCTATCCAGGCTCTGTTTAAAAATCTCCAAAGATGGAGAACCCAGCACCTCCTGAGGAAGCCTGTTTCACCGAGAAACCGCTCTGTCAGGAACGTCGTCCAGATGTTTAGATGGAATTTCTTTTGAATTAATTTCATCCCATTGGTTCTGGTCCATCCCTCCCTCTGGGGCAAGACAGAACGACTCTGCTACATCCTCTATATGGCAGCCTTTTAAATACTTGAAGACTATCAAATCCCTTCTCGGTCGCCTCCTCTCCAGGCTAAACAGATCAAGCTCCTCCAACTTGGACAAGCTGCAGTTTGTCTACATCCCTCTGGGGTGCCCAAAACTGAACAGAGGACCTCAAGTGAGGATCAGGTCATTCACACCTCATGGGTTCTCTGGGTAGCATATGCAAAGAAACTAGACATTTTATTTAAATATATTCACTGTTTATTATAGGAATGCAAGGGGTGGGGGAAGGTCAAATATGGCTTTTATTTAATTCAATATCAGCTGCACAGTTCATAGGTTATGAGAGCATGGGATCCAACCTTTCAGTGGTGGACGGACATGACATCAGTGTTCTCCCAACTGCATTGGCTCCAGCTTGGAGTCCAGAACAAGTTCAAGAGTTTAGTACTAACCTTTAAAGCCCTAAATGGTCTGGGACTGGCGTGTCTACGGGAACACCGTTTCCACTATCCCCGCCCCCAAAGGGCATTGAACAGGGGGTTGGACTAGATGGCCTGTGTGGCCCCTTCCCACTCTGGGATTCTATGAAATGGGAAAACCCTGGGGCCTGAGTTGTACACCACTGACTAGTGTCTAAATTGTTTGCATTCCTTATTGCTGTGTGGAGTCCTGTTGGGTATGACATCTCCCCCAAGTTTACCCGTGGAATTAGAGGGAAGGTAGCCATTAACCAATACACAGTGGGTAAATCCCCTGATCCTCCACCCTTGAGAAATGAGAGCCCTGGGATTATGCAAGAGCTCCCCAGAGGCCATACAGATTTCCCAGAAGTTCAGATGGCCGCTGACATCACACGAGGTCACTGGAGCACTCTTCTCCTGTTGCTCTACAGGCCTTGTCTCTTTCTCCCCAATAGAAACAGTCAAGGATCAATCGATTGATTGGTTGACTCTCATGTTTTCCTTCTGCACCCACTTCTCTGAAGGGGCCTGGCACCATTGTTTCTACTACCCTTAACATAGAGATTAGTGGGAAATCCTAGAGTGTCACCCGGATATGATGTCACATCCTTCTTCAACTGTCACCCTTCCTACGGTTAGTTCTCCAAATCTCTTTGTGTTTGTCAAGGCAGTGCCGGCAAGCCAACCTGGAAGTGAATAATGATCTTTGCATCTTAATATGAAGAAGGATTTCCGAAAGAAAGTGCAGGAAAACTTCCATGCTACTACCTATTTTGCATAAACATATTTCTCTTTGGGGGAAAAAATGTAGATCTTTATTACAAGAGTCCCCAACGTGGTGTCTATGGGTGCCACGGACCTACCAAATCGTTTCCTGACCCCCACAAAGTGATTTTTTGAAAGTATGCAGGGCCAAGGGGAGAACTTGTCCAGCAGGGCTTCCCATGGACCACTGTTCCTATTGTATGTGCACATTAAAATAGCATAATATCACAGTGACAATTTCCACTGCAGTACTGGCTTTATCTTTTCTCCCTCCTCTTCTCCAGTGTGGTATTTTATAAATTACTCCCTTCTGCATTTGGTTTTTCCACCAATGGCGGCCATTTTGTGCTTCGCTCCTCCCCCTGCAGTGGCCATTTTGTCATTGCATCTAACAGCCGGTGTCACAAATCCAAAGAGGCCCACAGACTTTATAATGTGAGGGAACACCCTTCTCTCTTTCCTCAAAGATGTCAACGGATGTGGTCTCAAGATGGGTGTTGTGTTTTTTTTTGTAGCTCTTCATGAGTGAGTTTTCCTGATTAAAAAGGAAAATGGCACTGATCGAAATGCAAGAGGCACGGCTGAGCTGTATATCTTTTAATATTCCATATTAAGGATGGCTGTAAAACCCAGTGACCTTTAAATGGGATGTGACAATTGAGCATAATTGAGTGGCATGGCTGCTAATTATGTCAAGGGATTAGGAAGCAGAGAGGAACAAACCCTCGCTGACCTGGCAGATGATATGAAGGGTGCATTGCCAATTTCCCCTAGCAGTGTTTGCATGCTGATCCTTGGCTGAGGGATTCAGAGTTCACCGTCAAATATCTGGGAGAGATCTGTGGAAGGGAAAAGAAAGCTTTGAGGTCAAGTCAAACAAACGGCTCTGATAAGATAAGGAAATGGACAGTGAAGTTCAGGTTCCACTTGTCGGAACAAAAGATTTGATTCCCCACTCCTCCTCTGCATGCAGCCAGCTGGGTTGACCTTGGGCCGGTCACAGTTCTTTCAGAGTTCTCTCACAGCCCCCTCTTCCTCACAGGGTCTCTGCTGTGGGGAGAGGAAGGGAAGGAGATAGTAAGCCACTTTGAGACTCCTTCAGGTAGTGAAAAGCAGAGTATAAAAACAAACTTTCTTCCATTTTATTGTGATGACCACCCTGTGAATTAGGTCAGACTGAACATGTGTGACGGTCTCAAGATTCCATGTTAATACTTATGCTATATATTTTTTTTCTCACGGTTCCAGCCTTCTAAAATCTTAAAGGAAGATGATTGTTAAGTCATTTTGAGACTCCTTCTGCTAGAGAAAAGCAGCATGTAAGAACCAACTCTTCTTCTTCTTCTTCTTCTTCTTCTTCTTCTTCTTCTTCTTCTTCTTCTGTTTTTGCTGCTGCTGCTTGCTTGCTTGCATGCTGATCAGCTCTTCCTGAAGAAGCAGGAAGGCACTGGGAGCGTACCTTAAAACAAAGGGAATCACAGCTATTTGCTTGAGATTTTTCAACTACCACTACAGACTGACCAATAGGTGTCACTACTGAGCACACATGCACAGCCTAGCTGCTTAAACAGCTCAACAACGACCCTTCAAGGCTGACTTCACCAAATTACTTGCTGACTGCAATTCCAACACCCAGCAAGCAACACCCATCCCCAAAGCCCTAATGAACAGCTACAGAAAGTAGATTTTGTCATTTCTTATCAGTTTCTGTGTCTGAGGATGAGAGGACTCCCCAGCCCCCGTTGTCTCTGAGGCCCAGAAGTCATATTTCAGAGATGGAGTTTCTTTTTCTCCCGTTAAGCTTCCAAGTAGATAGATTTGATTTATAAATTCATTCAGGGGGGAGATTTTTTGTTTTCCTTTTTGTCGGTTCACGCTTCAGCGATGCTACATATTATTTGTTCCGTAGGAACAAACAGTTCTTTTCTGCTGAGACTCAATAACTCTCCATGGGGGACATATTAATACAAGCAGAGAGCCATGTAAATTTATGGATGTGGATTTCTTCTTTAATGGAAAAACATCAGACAAGCTCCGGTGGATCGTAACAACAGATCAAGCTCCGAGTTCTGCAACCTCCACGCCGTCCACCCCGTTTTTTATGGAACAAACCGAACCTAGCAATGGGTACTTCTACAGACCCCTACTCTATAGTAAGTACTGCTAGTAGTAATAATAATAGTAACAACAACAACAACAGCTTTTATTTATAACCATGCCGTCCACCCTGTTTTTTATGGAACAAACCGAAACTAGCAATGGGTACTTCTACAGACCCCTACTCTATAGTAAGTACTACTCGTAGTAATAATAATAGTAACAACAACAACAACAGCTTTTATTTATAACCTGCCCTTCCCAGCTGGCTGAGGGTGGGTGGCAATAGAAAATATACAGTAATTAAAGCACACGTAGATAATAATTATTATATACTTTAAAATATGTTATTAAAACCGCCTCCTTAAAACTTATAGAGTGGGGATTTCAATTGTGCAGGTGGGTGTTTTGTTTTGTGGCTGGAGCATTGTTGTTCTGTGAGCAGGGAGAGCCAGCAGTTCCACAGCCCAGGCCATGTGGAGGAATGGGGAATCGAACCTGGTTCTCCAGATTATGCTCTTAAGCACTACACCAAGCTGACGCTCTTCTTTGTCGTTCTTCCATCTGGCTAGCAGGAAACTTCAGTGGTGGTCAAGGAAGCACTGTGAACTGGACAGCTTAGGCTAGCCTGATCTTGTGAGATCTTGGAAATAAATCAGGGTCATAGGGTTGCCAGCTCTGGGTTGGGAAATACCAGGAGACTTTGGGGTTGGAGCCAGGAGTGGGTGGGGTTTGGAGTAGGGGGCAACCTCAGTGGAGTATAAGGCTATGGAGTCCACCCTTCAGGGGAGCCATTTTCTCCAGGGGATCTCCGTCCCTAGGTCCCACCTGGGGACTGGTATCTCTAGAGCAGGGGTAGTCAACCTGTGGTCCTCCAGATGTTCATGTAATACAATAGCCATGAGCCCCTGCCAGCACATTCTGGCAGGGGCTCATGGGAATTGTAGTCCATGGACATCTGGAGGACCATAGGTTGACTACCCCTGCTCTAGAGGGTCAGCCTTGGTTCGTACTGGGATGCAAGGACATGAATGAGGTCTACAGTAGCAACAAAGGGGTAAGCAACGGGAAATCCTCTCTACTTTATATATAAAGCCTCAAAGGAAGGTGGTTCATAAATATAAATAAATACAAAATAAAACTCTGTTAAGCATTTACCAGGTGACATGTGGTCATGTTGACCCCCCTCCCAAAATGGCCAGTGATGGGCCTGGAGGGGGTGGGGAGGGGAGGGGCCCCAGGTGGGCGTGTCCCCAGCTCTGCTTCCCAACCATATTCTGCATGATCATGCCACTTCTGGGGGATTCTTGGAGCCTGAAGAATGTTCCAGGGGTTTCGCATCGGTCAAAAAGTTCAGAAAGGCTGCCCTACCAGCAAACCATACATCTTCTGCTACTTGACCACACTTTGCACAGTCTTGTGTTTGACCTGTCGCAGTCTGCTTTTGAGGAAATTCCTTGTCTTCAGTTTGTGTGTGTGTGTTTCTAATAGAGATCCGAACAGTTAACATTTGATCCAGCCACCTTGAATATGTCCTAAGGAGCAACGCGTACCTGCTACAGTTCGGGGAGGGAAATCTGTCACCTTTTATAGCAGCGCAGAGTCAACGTGGATGTTGTACAAACATTAATCCAGGGATAGTAAAATTGCGGCGCTCCAGATGTCCATGGACTACAATTCCCATGAGCCCCTGCCAGCTGGCAGGGGCTCATGGGAATTGTAGTCCATGGACATCTGGTGGGCCGCAGTTTGACTACCCCTGCATTGATCTGATGGGCTGACCAAAGATCCATGCTTTGTGGATTTAGGAACACTGAGTTGATTGACAGAGGACTCCCCGCCCCCCTTTCCCCTTCATGAATATGCTTACGATGCAAGGGAATTAACAGTAGCAAATCTTGAAAGTAGTATGGTCGTTGGAACTAAGCAAGGGTGGTTTCAAATTAAGAATGACGCAGGGCAGACAGAACACTCCGTAGATCCGCTAAGAACTAGCAGATGCTCTTGGGGCTGCAGGGGACTCTGACATGCCTCTTCATGTATGCCTTTTTTTTTGGTAATTGGAAAGGCATGGAAGAGTATTCCTTCGGGTCAAACTGTTCCCGGCAGCCTGCTGCTACCTTCGGTAAACGACGGAAGGATTTGTTCCCGAATTGACACAATGAGGATTGTGTTTGTTTATACCTTTTTAATCAACGGGATGCTATATTGGGCTGAATGCTGTGCTGCATCTATGCTGGCAACATTATTATAATTTTTTTTTTTTTAAGTCTCAATGTGAACTTTAGGGCTATGCGATGAATTGAAAACAGTTGGCCACTGGGCACAGCCTCTGCCTTAATTTGGTTCTGGTTTTACGTCAGCCGTCTCCTGTCTGGCAAAATCAAGCCACTTGGAATTGCCTATGAAAGCTTTTGTCCTGCACAGATGTTAAAAAATTAAGGGACTAATTGCTAACTTGTCATGGGGGCTTTAAGCTGAACCTGCGCTGAGCTGAGGGTTGGACTAGATGGCTTCTAGGGGCCCTTCCCAGTCTAGGATTCTAAGGATATCTAGTTTGGGCCTGGAGATCTCGAAAATTACAACTGATCTCAAGTGGCAGAGATCAGTTTCCCTGGAGACCATGGAAGGTGGGCCCTGTGGCATTAAACCTCATGAAAGTCCCTCCCCTCCCCAAACCACAGGCTCTACCTTGGGCTCCACCTCCAAAATCTCCCAACTGGGAACTGGCAGCCCTAAGAAACGCAATGTCATGGACTAGCCGGGTCCAGCTGAGCTCAGTGGTGTGTAGACAACATCTCTGTGGAAGAGGCAGCCAGCAGACCTGACCCCAGCCCACAGTCAGTAACAGGAGCACTGCACTGAGGAGCCGGTACCACAACCAGGTACCGGTGCAAGTTACCCTTAACCCTGAGGTGGCAACAGAGAGCCATCTGCCAGCCAGTTCGCCACCCCTGTCAACAGAGCCTTGGAAATAGCATAGGAGGAAGAACAGAAGGGAGCTGCAAGGCAGACGTTGCAGTGCCAGATTGGCAGCACAGCACTGGCTCCAAATCAGCAATGAGGAGGTGTTCTTGCAGGAGCAGGGCTGAGGTGGCTGGCCCGTGTTTTGCCTGATGTGTAAAAGCAGCAAGCAAGGGGGTGGCTTAGTAGAGGGAACTTAGAATCATAGCATCATAGAGTTGGAAGGGGCCATACAGGGCATCTAGTCCAACCCCCTGCTCAACGCAGGATCAGTCCTAAGCATCCTAAAGCATCCAAGAAAAGTGTGTATCCAACCTTTGCTTGAAGACTGCCAGTGAGGGGGAGCTCACCACCTCCTTAGGCAGCCTATTCCACTGCTGAACTACTCTGTGAATTTTTTTCCCCCTGATATCTAGCCTAAAGAGGGCTATCATGTCCCCTCTCAACCTCCTTTTCTCTAGGCTGAACATTCCCAAGTCCCTCAACTTGTCTGATTGATTCAGGGTTTGCAGCTTGTATGAGCCCCTTGGCTCTGGGCTGTGTTCTAGAGCTCTGGTCTTTGGTCCTGAAGCCATGAATGTGATTTCCCTGGAATCTGGACCCTGGAGTGATATTTTCACTGCCTCTGCCTGCCTGTCGTGTTTCTGCAGTCAGGACACTCAAACGGCTACTAGGATTATGGATTTATAATGGTGTTTAATGTACATTTTGTTGTATTTTTAACTGTGCTGTTAGCTGCCCTGAGATGCTGCATGAGGGGTGATATGTGAATCAAATTAATAAAAATAACAATAGCTGTCTTTAAAGGTTGTCACTTGGAGGAGGGCAAGGGGTGGTTCCGGTTGGCATAAGAGGATAGAACCTGCTGTAATGGGTTTCAGCTACTTGCAGAATGATACTGGGGTTGGGGTGGAATTTCACAGTCTGAGTAGTTTGACAGTGGGATGGGCTGCCTAAGGAGGTGGGGGGCTGCCCCTCCCTGGTGGTCTTCAAGCAGCAGCTGGACATACCCTTCTCGTGGATGCTTGAGGCTGATCCTGCACTGAGCACGGGGTGGGACTAGATGGCCTTCATAGCCCCTTCCCAAAGACACAGACCCTTCTGAAGAGAAGTGCGTGCGTGCAGAAGCTCAGACCCAGAATAACATTTTGTTGGCTCTTAAAGGTGCCACTGGACCCAAAGTATACATTAGTAGCGTCGGGAAGGAAATTGGAAGCTGCTTTGAGACTCTTTCGATCAGTGAAAAGTGGGGTATTAAAACCAACTCTTCATCAAAGTCAGGTACGTGACTTAAAGATGGTGCTTTATGTCCACACCCACACCCACACCCACTTAACTTGTGGACCTAAGAAGCTTCAAGCAGTCCTGCCTCCCTGTTCGTAAGAGCATTTGAGAACAAGAGCGTCAGCAAACGCACACTTAAAAAAAAAGAGGCATCGATAAATCTTAGTAGCTTTGGAGTTCTCACCTAATTGATGGGGAGGCCATTCGAGTTTGCGATAGCTCTCTAAATGGAACGGGATACTAATGTGTGCTAATGACCATTAGACATTAGCGACTTGTTTTCTGCCTTTGTAGTTGACGATTAAAATAAAACAGCGGGACTAGAAAGCTTGCCATTAGGGGGAAGTTCCAGATTTATTTACTTTGAATGGTGCCTTAGGCAGGAATGAAAGGAAAAAAGAAACCAGCCCTCCGAAACTCGCTAGGGATGTGCGGAACCCCTCTGAGAAATGTTGCAAGACTTTTAAAATTAAAAATGCTAAATAATACTAAGAAGAATTCTTAGCTTCTCTGCAGCAGTTTTGTGTGGGCTGGAGTGCTTCACAAGCGTTTCTCTTCTTCTCTTGCCAAGGCAGTCCGGGCCTGCATCCTGTCCCTGCAAGGAGCAGAGTGGAAAGTGGCTCTTGTGTAGGAGGGAGAACAGAAGATGCTGGAGAATGGCTGCTTGGTCTGGAGTCCTTAGCTTGCATCAACTTCAGACTGGAGGAGGTATTATAGAACCATAGAGTGGGGAGGGGCCAAACTAGCCTGCTCAATAAAGGATCAGCCGCTGCTTGAAGACGGCCAGTGAGGGGGAGCTCCCCACCTCCTTAGGCAGCCCATTCCATGGCTGAATTAGACTCAGAGAATCCTAGAGTGGGAAGAGGCCATGCAGGCCATCTAGTCCCACCCCCTCCTCAGTGCAGGATCAGCCTCAAGCATACAAGATACGTCTCTGTCCAGCCGCTGCTTGAAGACAGCCAGTGAGGGGAAGCTCCCCACCTCCTTAGGCAGCCCATTCCATGGCTGAATTAGACTCAAAGAATCCTAGAGTGGGAAGAGGCCATAGAGGCCATCTAGTCCTATCCCCTTTTCTGTGCAGGATCAGCCTCAAGCTTTCAGGATAATTAAGTGAGTGAGTGAGTATATATGTATGTATTAAGTGCTTTATATCCCCCCACTCCCATTCCAATGGTTTGCAGCGGGTCACAAAGTCCTCTATAAAAACCCCTTAACCCCCATTAAAAGGACATTCCAAATAAAATAAAAATGGTAAAAACATAGCAGACAAAGTGAAAAAAGACGCTCTATCACCACATCCAGAAATCTAATAACCCGCTATAGGGGAGGGAGAGGGAGGCCCTAGCTGACAACAACCCAGGTGCTACCACTAACCCTGGGGAGCGGGGGCATGGTCTTCCTCCCTGTGGTGGGATCAGAAGAAAAAGAAGGTTGGTTCTTAGATGCCGCTTTTCTCTACCCGAAGGAGTCTCAAAGTGGCTTACATTCGCCTTCCCTTTCCTCTCCCCACAACAGACACCCTGTGAGGTGGGTGAGGCTGAGAGAGCCCTGATATTACAGAAGAAGAAGAAGAGTTGGTTCTTATATGCCGCTTTTCTCTACCCAAAGGAGGCCCTGTGAGGTGGGTGAGGCTGAGAGAGCCCTGATATTCCTGCTCGGTCAGAACAGTTTTATCAGTGCCGTGGCGAGCCCAAGGTCACCCAGCTGGCTGCATGTGGGGGAGCGCAGAATCGAACCCGTCATGCCAGATTAGAAGTCCGCACTCCTAACCGCTACACCAAACTGGCTCTTCTACTGATGGTTATTCTGTTGATCTCAGCTACAGGCCCGGTGGAATGGCTCTGTCTCACAGGCCCTGCAGGAACTTTTCAGGTCCCGCAGAGCCCTGATCTCACTTAGGGGATCATTGCACCAGGCTGGTGTCGGGCCCAAGAAATCGTTCTGCATTCAAGAAGACACACACCCCAGGATCTTCATGTTCTAATAGTGAGACGTATAATGAGGATGTGATGCTGCAATTAGAGCCTTCGCACCACCCTGGTTTCCTGCGCACACAATTCCGCCCACCCAGAAGTCACCAGAGCCGCTTTGAATTAAATGTAGATCAAAGTCAAGACTCTGCTTTATCTTGATGAACGTGTTGACCTCACCCGTTAGCTCTCCCCCCACAAAAAATCCCTGGCATGATCCCTCTCTTCCACAAGTGGTGCAGAGAGGAAAAAAATTCTCATCAAACTTTGTTCCCTTCCTCGACTGCTTGGCTTGGCCCTTGGTCTCAGCTTGTGATCCATCCATCCATCCATCCATCCATCCATCCATCCATCCATCCATCCATCCATCCATCCATCCATCCATCCATCCATCCATCTCTTTATTATTATTTTTTATATATTTATTCCCCGGCACTCCCAGAGCTGGCTTATGGTGGGTTACACAAGTCCCATAAAAACCATCCAACCCCCTATTAAAAGGACACAAAAACTCAGAATACAATTACAATAAAAAGTGAGAAACATCGCAGAATATTACCCACCCCACCACTACCTCTAGAGGGGGGGAGGAAGGAGGGTTAAGATGACTCAAGTTTCTGCTTAAATGTTATGAGTTTTCTAGACTGTCCTTCTCAGACAAGGGCCTCGGAGTGGCTAATATCATTCAAATAAATTACTATTTCCCCTAAATGGTGTAAAACCAGTGAAAAATGGCAGCCCAGGTAAGGAGCTGTCCGGTGCTGAAGGCTTTGGGTCCGAACATGGTGAGACAAGCTGTGATGTAGAAGAAGTGAAGAAGAATTGGTTCTTATATGGCACTTTTCTCTACCTGAGGGAGTCTCAAAGAGGCTTACAGTCACCTTCCCATTCCTCTCCCCACAACAGACACCCTGTGGGGTGGGTGAGGCTGAGAGAGCCCTGATATCACTGCTCGGTCAGAACAGTTTTATCAGTGCTGTGACTAGCCCAAGATCACCCAGCTGGCTGCATGTGGCCACCGTCTATTAGACCATGGAATAACCCCAACCAACTTGTACAGATGAATATCCTTGGGGATGGGCTGTGCCTCAGGACTTTCATTTGCAAAGTGAAGATTCTGTATTCCTCAGCATCTATTATGGGCATGTTGAACCCTGTTATCCCTGACCTGGCTGACCCGGGCAAGGTTGATCTCAGAAGTTAAGTGGGGTCAGCCCTGGTTACCACTTGTGCAGGAGGCCAAGATCATTACACAAAGGTAGGCAATGGGAAGCCACTTCTCAGCATCCATAATTTGGCTGTGACTTGCAGGCATTTTCTACACCACCAGCCGAGTTCTATTTCCCCATCAAGAACATTTTTCTTTGGGTCGGGTTGTGTTTTCTCCAGCTCCAGTTTGAATTTACGCCCCCGGATATTTACAGCAATTATTAGTTTCTGGAGTTGTAAAAGTCTTCCTGTTTAACGTTTGCCTTTTGTGCATGCTTTCAGCCTTGCCAAAAAACACAAATTATAAGTGGTGCATGGGTTCTCTTCCCTAAAATAAATTCACTAAGAACTTCAAGGCAAAAGAGGAAAAGAAAACATTAAATGCCCTATGAATGAGCATAGTATCGCACATAATGTTTGTGCGAATAATTTACGATGTCAGATGTGTTTTCTCTATTCCCGCAGTAAATTGTGTATTTATAACCCCCTGACAAGTTATCTGCATATGTCTTCCTTATGCTTGTAGATATTTCATGGACATAGGGTATATCGTGCTGTCTCAATACCTGGCATTGAAGAAATCCTGCTCCTTGACCTTATGGCCATGTCTCAAATCTGGTTTATCATGGTAGCAAGGTCAGAACTTTGTCTGGTTTCCTCCTACATAGAAGGAAACAGGCTTTCGATGATGATGAGGATGAGGATGAAGAAGATGGTTTGATTTTTTTCCCCACCACTCCTGGAACTGGCTCATGGTGGATTATAATTGTCCTTAACTAAAACCCCAGTAAAAAAACCCACTAAAACATACAGGACATCGAAACATGACAATCAGCAGTGCTAAACATGGAGGTATTACACAATCTCCATCCCCCCTCAAGACATCTAATAGAGGGGGCTATTGGGGGCCATTGATAACCCATGGCCTAATGATGCCTAGCACAAGGCACAAGGACAAGGGGTGATTTCACATGCTCCAAATAAAACACATTCAATCCACTTTGCAGCTGGAATTTACTGCAAATGGTGCCGAGGAGATTGAAACAGCATTATTTAATATGTGTGAAAGCACCCCAGGACTTATTTGGTGCAGATTCTTCCCAATGGAGGGCTCTTTGTCCTGATCTGATAGACCCAAAGAGTAGGTAGATGGGGCTGAAAGAGTCCTGATATTACTTCTTTGTGAGGACAACTAACAGGGCAGGGATGAGCCCAATGACACCCTTCTGGCTGCCTGTGTAGGAAATCCAACCTGGTATATGGTGACTCCAGTAAGGTGCTTTCAAGTCAAGGGAGAAGCAGAAGTGGTCAGCCATTGCTGTCCTTTGCAGGGTATTCCTTGGAGGTCTCCCTTCCAAGTGTCCAGTTCTGGATGCCGCAGATCAAGAAAGATATTGACAAGTTGGAGCATGTCCAGAGAGGAAAGGTTGAGAGAGTTGGCTGGTCGTAGCTTGGAGACAAGGCAGGCAAGCAGGGATGGGATATCTGTTTTGAACTATATAAAAGGGAGATGTGTTGTTGACTACAGAAGAAGAAGAAGAAGAAGAAGAAGAAGAAGAAGAAGAAGAAGAAGAAGAAGAAGAAGAAGAAGAAGAAGAAGAAGAAGAAGAGCAAGTGGAGGAGAAAGGGGGAGGAGGAAAAATAGGAGATGTGGCTCAGTGGTGGAACATCTGCTTGGCATGCAGAAGGTCCCAGGTTCATTCTAGAGTCTCCACTTCAAAGGACCAGGAAGCAGGTGATGTGAAAGACACCAAAGAGCCATTGCCAGTCAGTGCATCAACCTTGATGAGAGCCCTGATATTACTGCTCAGTCAGTAATACAGCTTTGGAAACAAGGTCTTGGAGAAATGGGTTCCAATGATCAAAAAGGAGGTTCCACTTAAATATTAGGAAGCATTTCCTGATGTCAAGGGCTGCTCATAGCTAGAATACGCTGCCTTGGAAAATGGTGGAGTCTCCTTTGTTGGACGTTTCAAGGAGGAGATTGGATGAGCACCTGTCAGGAGGGTTTAATTTTGAAGTCCACAAGAAGGTGTGGTGCTGGACTGGAAGGCCCTTTGGGGTCTCCCTGTATTTCTGATACCAACCCTACTCAGCTTCCAAGAATGGGCTTTACCATGCCACCTTCTCTCCCTGGAAACAGAGGGAGAGCACCGAGTCATGTCTGACCCTTGGGGTGACGCCCTCTAGCGTTTTCATGGCAGACTCAATACGGGGTGGTTTGCCAGTGCCTTCCCCAGTCATTACCGTTTACCCCCCAGCAAGCAAGCTGGGTCCTCATTTTACCGACCTCGGAAGGATGGAAGGCTGAGTCAACCTTGAGCCGGCTGCTGGGATTGAACTCCCAACCTCATGGGCAGACAGCTTCAGACAGCATATCACTGCCTTACCACTCTGCGCCACAAGAGGCTCATCAAGTTCTTTTTAGGACCACACTTTTTAGAACGGAGCTCCTGAGCTTACCGAGGCTGCATAGTGTGCCCCCATCATGGAGTTCGGTTCCATAGCTCCATCCGAAAGAGCGTTTAAGCCATTGCCCATTGTATAGAACACGATTTGTGCTACTTCCAGCAAGGCCATGGCAATTTGGACTTGACCCGAAACACCATCAGCTCTGGATGATATGCGAAAACGCAAGACTTTCTTTTCCAATTCCATTTCCCTGCCATAATCTCAGTTACGCTTTGCTGCAGCTGCCCAAACGCGATGCATTCTGAATTAATTCTTGCATATCGGCACTTCAGGTTGTTTGCAGGGGCCGGGAAACGCACCATCAGGTTCAAACGGATGCCAAAGTACATAAATCATGCAACAGATGTCTTATTCATTTCTGGAACCTCATTTTGCCTGGAACGGGCGCGGATGAAATTCAGTTGTCTCCGGATGAGGCGAAGAGGCCAAATATAATCTGATTAAATGGAACGGGGGGGAAACACAATGGCAATCCATGGGGGGATAAAGTGTAGGCTGATTCTTTCTCTCAGGTATTGGGATTAACTCAGTGAAGATAATTCCCTATGGAGATAGTGGCTGGGAGCAGAAAATAGAATTCCAAAATGAGATGTTACTTTATTAGAATCATAGAGTGGGAAGTAGGCACGTGCACTTCCATTTGATGGGGCTGAAAAGTCCCCGAATCAGTCTCGATTCGGGCACATCTCAGTCAGAGCCAGTATTTAAGTTCAAATGGCCGAATCAAATTTGCTTCAATTGCTGTATCATGATTTGGCACAATTAGAGATTTGAGCATGTGGCTCTTTAAACTTTAAAGGGGAAGAGAAAGGGGGAATATTCCCCTTTTTGTCTTTCCCAGATCCTGAGGGTGGGGGTTTCTGGTAGAGGCACCAACCTTGCAACATAGTTGCAGGACCCTCAGCTTAAAAGGAATCTCAAGTTGCGAAAAGATTGGCCATGGGGGTCCAATTCTAGGGACATTCAAAGAGGACCCCCTCATCCTATCTACATTATTTTCTATGATGAGACCAGATTTCCTGGTTGGATCTCATCATAGGAAATAACAGTGGTCGGATGGAGGGCAGGGAGCAGTTCCTGTGGGCAGCAGACAATAGGGCCAACAGACAATAGGCTTTAAACTACCGGCTCAATATCGGGGAAAATTTTCAGAGTCAAAGTAGTTCAGCAGTGGAATGGGCTGCCTGAGGAGGTGGGGAGCTCCCCCTCACTGGTAGTCTTCAAGCAGTGGCTGGACAGATACTTCTCTCAGATGCTGGAGGCTGATGCTGCATTGAGCAGGGGGTTGGACTAGATGGCCTGGATTGTTGTTGTTGTTATGTGCGAAGTCGTGTCCGACCCATCGCGACCCCATGGACAATGATCCTCCAGGCCTTCCTGTCCTCTACCATTCCCTGGAGTCCTTTTAAGTTTGCACCTACTGCTTCAGTGACTCCATCCATCCACCTCATTCTCTGTCGTCCCCTTCTTCTTTTGCCCTCGATCACTCCCAGCATTAGGCTCTTCTCCAGGGAGTCCTTCCTTCTCATGAGGTGGCCAAAGTATTTGAGTTTCATCTTCAGGATCTGGCCTTCTAAGGAGCAGGCAGGGCTGATCTCCTCTAGGACTGACCGGTTTGTTCGCCTTGCAGTCCAAGGGACTCGCAAGAGTCTTCTCCAGCACCAGAGTTCAAAAGCCTCAATTCTTTGACGCTCGGCCTTCCTTATGGTCCAACTTTCGCAGCCATACATTGCAACTGGGAATACCATAGCCTTGACTAAACGCACTTTTGTTGGTAGGGTGATGTCTCTGCTTTTTAGGATGCTGTCTAGATTTGCCATAGCTTTCCTCCCTAGGAGCAAGCGTCTTTTAATTTCTTTGCTGCAGTCCCCATCTGCAGTGATCTTGGAGCCCAGGAAAATAAAATCTGTCACTATCTCCATTTCTTGCCCATCTATTTGCCAGGAATTGAGAGGGCCGGATGCCATGATCTTTGTTTTCTTGATGTTGAGTTTCAAGCCAACTTTTGCACTCTCCTCCTTCACCCGCATCAACAGGCTCTTTAGTTCCTCTTCACTTTCTGCCATTAGAGTGGTATCATCTGCATATCTGAGGTTGTTGATATTTCTCCCTGCAATCTTGATCCCAATTTGTGACTCCTCTAATCCCGCCTTTCTCATGATGTGCTCCGCATACAAGTTAAATAGGCAAGGCGACAGTATACAGCCTTGCCGAACTCCTTTCTCAATTTTGAATGGCCTGGATGGACCCTTCCAAATCTGGGCTTGTATGGATCTATGAATGGGGTTGCTATCCACCTGCAGAAAAGTAGCCCCTGCCTTCTTCATGGAGGCTTAATTGAATGTTCTTTGCCAAGTAAGGCACTTTACTTTCCCTTTTTCATACATCAAACCCCTATTAAAGAGGCAGGATCCCTTCTCCAGCTACGTTCACCAGCCTCCAGTTGGGATTTGGAGATCTCCTGAACATCTGATGCTGCTTTGTACCGAATCCAATCCATGTCTTGTCAAAGTCCATGTTGTCTATTCAAGTCAGCAGGGGCTCTCTGGGTTTCCAGGCAGAGGTCTTTCACATCACCTGTTCCATTTAAATAGAGATGCCAAGGATCGAACCAGGGACCTTCAGCATGCTGAGCAGATGTTCTACCACTGAGCCACAGCTCCTCTCTGTGTATCTCCAGGGTCTTTCACATGCCTAGTGTTTCACTGCCTAGTCTTTTTTCACTGGAACTGTGAGGGATTGAACCTGAGACCTTTTGCATGCCAAGTTAAAGCTCTTCCATTAAGCCACAAGCCCTGGAATCTCCCAGAATTAGAATTGATCTCTTGACTGTGAGATGAGTTTCCCTGGAGAAAATGGCTGATTTGGGGGTGGAGTCCATGTCATTAGACCCGGCTGCAGACCCTCCCCTCCCCTCCCCCAACCACGCCCTCCCTAAACTCCACCTCCTTGTTTAAACCAGGAGCTGGCAACCCTTTTTTTTTTTTTTTTGAGGCTGCTTTTAATCCAAAGCCTGAGAGGATTTGCTTTTATTGGTTCTGCATCCAGTGGAGAATCAGTTTCCCAAATTCAAAACAAGTCTATTTTCTTTCTCATTCTTTTGTTCCCTGGAAAACCACTGGACAAGAAACTCATTTCTATTCCTTTTCTTCCGCCCTCCCTTTTCTCAGCGGCTTTCCTTCAGCCGCAAAAATGTGTGTTCGGAGATATTTATTCCTTCCTCACTGGATTAACTCAGCTCAAGAATTAGAACAGAATTTGGCGCGTCTTTAGCAGAAGGAATGAAAGCTAAATATTAAAAAAAGGGGGGGGGGAGAGGAAGAAAAAGGAAAGATTAGAAAGCCTGAAGGTTCGCTGTTTTCCCTCAAAGGTGCGTCTGAAATGAAGGAATATCACCGCCCAAGAATTAAGTTGTAGCTTCTGATCTTAAATCCACATAAAATGGGAGAATGAAAACTAGCAATCACATTTAAAGCATTAGCCCGTCCTGGGGGACTTTGCTGAAAAGGATTCATTGCCAGTGGAAGAAAGGGTTGGTTTTCTACGTGTACTTTATTGTCTGCTAAAGTGCTTCTCTAAAGGTGCTCTCAGGTGCAATCTAGGCTAAAGATTTGACCTCAGAAATCCTGCCCAGACCCAAGTGGGCCTAGGCCAGCAAATGACCACTGTTAATTTGCCGTATTTCTAAAATTTCAATTAAAAAAAAACTGGGTCCAAACTATAAGCCATTACCTGGATCTGACAAAGGATCTGGTCCATCTGGAATTTCTCTTCCCACAATAGCTAGTCAGGAGGCCAAATAAGGAGGCTAACTGCTATTGAGGGGTATACTGTCTCTGAACATGGAGGTTCCATTTTGCTATCAACCATTGGTGATGACGACAATGATCATGATGATGGCGATAAATAATAATAACAACAACAACAACAACAACAACAACAACAACAACAACAACAACAACAACAACATTTTTTTATTTCTAACCTGCCCTTCCAAGTAACTCTGTGTGGGCATGCAGGGAACAAGTATGCTCAAAGAAGCTCATCAGGACACTGGAGGAGATGCTTTGAACATCACCAGGAAGTTCCTATTCCTCATTTCAGGGGGTGGGGTGGGGAGAGGAAGACCTGAGTTCAAATCAATATGAATTCAGCAGGATCCATAATAGAAAAAAAAAATAAGCGCAGAATCAACCAGCTCTCTGTCTACCCATCCACCTTCTATCCATCTCTCATCTATATCCTTTCCTTCCTTCCTTCCTTCCTTCCTTCCTTCCTTCCTTAACCCTGAGTCCGTCCGTCCTTCCTTCCCTTCCTTCCTCCCTCCCTCCCTCCCTCTCAGTCTTTTCCTTCCTTCCTTCCTTCCTTCCTTCCTTCCTTCCTTCCTTCCTTCCTTCCTTCCTTCCTTCCTTCCTTCCTTCCTTCCTTCCTTCCATCCATCCATCCATCCATCCATTTATACATACTTCGATTTCTTACCCGCCACTCCCAAGTGGCTTGTGGTGGATTACAGCAGTTTGCATAAAATCCCCACTAAAACTCCCCTTAAAACCCCAAACATACAAATCAAAAAAATATAAGATATGATGGGGGGAAAAAACCCAATTCTATAACAGTACAATCCCATTCCCCCCAATACAATCTCAAAGAGGGAGGAGGGAAGAGGGGGCAGATGGAACCCATGGCCGCCATACACATAGCTCTGTGTATCAGACCACGAGTCTGATTCGGCATAAGGTAGCTTCATGTGTTCACGTGAGGTCATGGATCTAGGCAGAGCACAGGCCTGGCAAAAGATAAAATGGCTTCATGCATTTGCATCAAGCATCTTTGTGCCTGCGGACTATTCCGGGGAGGGGGGGGGGTGGAATCCTGCTGTGAGATCCTTGTGTTTAGCAGCCAAGTGGCTTTCAAATGGTTTCCTAGATTATCCCCGTTAACCAGGAGCTTCTTTGACACCCACAATCCTTTTGACCCTCCGTGCGATGTCCACAAATGACTGCTAATGGCTCTATCGATCCTGAATCTAATTGTAGACGCTTTTCATGGGTCGTTAAAGAATGTAATTGAAATACAGGTGGAATCGTTCCCAAAGCTGGCCAGGACTCGTACGACTGGGTTGTATTCCGGCTAAGATTTCTGCCCTGCCAGAGCTCTGCTGAATGCATTGGAAGAGGATGCAATCACATTTGCATCAATGCCGGGTCATGTCGGTATGCGCAATTGTGCGTGTGGAGCTCCCATTTTCTGAAATGAAGGCCAGAGCCCCTGCTTGCGCTGAGCTCCTGATGCTCGTCAGAAACCCCTTTGAGTTTCCCCATCCCGGAATTACATTTCACCGCTTTGAATGCCAACCATGCGCAGCATCTTTAAGAAAAGTATGGCGCCACATCTTAAACACACATCTATATTAATTTGATCCACTTAAAGGGGGAAACAGTCGTCGTCTGTATAATTGCATAATGTATATTAATCAGAGGTGATTATTTTCTGAATTATGACAACCACAATTCCGTGTCAATTAGTGCAATTAGGCTGAATTAAGCAGCGCGTAATTGCCCTGCCGAATTCCCCTGGCGCATTAATGGAATGAAAAAGTTAGGCATAAAGTTGATCGCTAATTGTGGTCTCCGGGGTCAGCTAAGGGAAACGCGTCTCTGAGATCCGGCCAACGCGGAAATAACATGAAAGTTGTGTTCCTCGACGATTAGGAAGGAGGTGTTTAAAAAGGTACCTGTCACGTATCCCCTTTACCGAGTGGTCGAAATGATAGGTTTAAGCTTAGGGCTGATCCTGCGTTGAGCAGGGGGTTGGACTAGATGGCTTGTATGGCCCCTTCCAACTCTGTGATTCTATGATTCTCAGACCCTTAAAAAAGATCACAGCAGAGACCTGTATCTGGGTAATTTAAATGTGAGCAAGCTAAGGGTAGTGTTTTCAGCCTTGAGATTTCAGTGAATGCCCTCTTCTGTTCTGACTGGGAGAAATGCTCAAATTCCTCTTTTACAACATCTCTGTATCTGTGGGAACCCAGTAGTTGAAGATCTGCCACACTATCTACTGGAATGTCCGCTCTACACAGGTCCAAGGAAGAAATTTCTAAATAAAATTATTCCAGGGGCATTTTCTTCAGCTCATGATAAACTAAAGTATTTGCTTTGCAATACAGACCTGTGGACGAGCCTCTTGTGGCGCAGAGTGGTAAGGCAGCCATCTGAAAGCTTTGCCCATGAGGCTGGGAGTTCAATCCCAGCAGCCGGCTCAAGGTTGACTCAGCCTTCCATCCTTCCGAGGTCGGTAAAATGAGTTCTCAGCTTGCTGGGGGGTAAACGGTAATGACTGGGGAAGGCACTGGCAAACCACCCCGTATTGAGTCTGCCATGAAAACGCTAGAGGGCGTCACCCCAAGGGTCAGACATGACTCGGTGCCTGCACAGGGGATACCTTTACCTTTACCTTTACCTTTACCTTTACCTTTACCTTTACCTTTACCTTTACCTTTACCTTTACCTTTACCTTACAGACCTGTTTGTGACACCAAGGGTTGCCACCTTTGCTCTGGCCGCAAGAAAGATTTGAGCTGGCCTTGTGGCCAAGACCGTGGGCTAATGAGCAGAAGGTATGGGTCAAGTGTAATTCTTATTCTGGTTAAGTGATAATCTGTGTTTGTTTTGAACGATTTCATTGTTATCTGACCTTGCGATGGCCTACGGCCTAGTGCAATATAGTTTGACTACTACTTGAGTGGTTGAAATGATACTTGCTGAATATCCCCGACTCCCTTGAGCTTATTTGGAGCTTGGAAGCTAATCAGGGTCTGCCAGGGATCGTACTTGGGTGGGAGCCCACCAAGGAAGACCACCCTTGCTATGCAATGGACGGCAATGGCAAGCCACCACTGCCTATCTCTTGCCTTGGAAACCCCATGAGAGGTCACCATGAGTTGCTTGTGACTTGATGGCTCGTCATTACTTGTCCTTTCCCATGACCTGGATAGCTCAGGCAAGCCCAGTCCCATGAGATTAGGGGAGCTAAGCAGGGTCAACCCTGGTGAGTATTTGGATGAGAGACCTCCAAGGAAATGCCAAGTTGATATGCAGAGGTGGGCCATGGATAACCACCTCTGGATGTCTCTTGCCTTGAAAAGGCTGTGGGTTGTCCGCAAGTCGACTGTAACTCGGTGGCAGAAGAGAAACAAAGAGAAAGGAAAGGGAGGAGGTCCCATGTGGAAGATAGGAATGATTACTGGATGATCTTCGCAACAGTCAATTTCCAAATGTCACTTGAATTAGACCGAGGAAGGCCCGCTAGGAAGGGAGACCGAGTAAATGCACTGCAAACACAGCAGGAACATATGAAACTGAATCAGATCCTGGGCCCATCATGGTTAATGCACTGAATGGCAATGGCTCTTTGGTGTCTTTCACATCACCTGCTTCCTGGTCCTTTGAAGTGGAGACTCTAGAATGAACCTGGGACCTTCTGCATGCCAAGCAGATGTTCCACCTCTGAGCCACATCTCCTATTTTTCTTCCTCCCCCCTTCTCCTCCACTTGCTCTCCTTCTTCTTCTTCTTCTTCTTCTTCTTCTTTCTTCTTCTTCTTCTTCTTCTTCTTCTTCTTCTTCTTCTTCTCATTTCCATGACTTCTTAGAGAAAAGCAGAAATTCTCTGGACCCCATGAATGCACAAAGCCTTTTCTGCTCCCAAATGAGAGACAATTCATGTTGTATTTATATAAATACTAGGTTTTAATATCCGTCTGTCCAGGGAAATATAGTGATAACCTTTCAATAGGCTTTTTGGGTAGAAATCTGTATTTTGGTAATATTTACATATGCAAATAGATAAACAAGCTGAACTTTAAGTTATTACATTCGA
Organism: Paroedura picta; assembly: GCF_049243985.1. Classification (NCBI taxonomy): domain Eukaryota; kingdom Metazoa; phylum Chordata; class Lepidosauria; order Squamata; family Gekkonidae; genus Paroedura; species Paroedura picta. The sequence goes on along the minus strand of NC_135378.1, from coordinate 83,170,450 downwards.
GCGGCTTCCAACCCACAGGGTGCCCTGAAGTCTTTCTTGATCTTTCTCCTTTTGGGGCGGAGTGGTGGTGGATCTGTGGTAGAACACAAGGACGGCAGGCAAAGAGTCCCAAGAGGCATCTGCAGACGGGGTCACAAAGAGCAGGTTAGGTAGGACCGATCTCAGCTGAAGACTCTGTAGAGCTGCAGCCAGTGTGGTGTCATGGTTAAGAGCAGCAGGCTCTAATCTGAAAAACTGGGTTTGCTCCCCTGTTCCTCCTCATGCAGCCAGCTGGGTGACCTCAGATCTGTCACAGTTCCTTCAGAACTCTCTCAGTATCACCTACGGAAGAGCTGAGGGCCCTGCTAGAACTTCTTGTGTTCCGCAGGGCCTGTAAGATGGAGCTCTTCCGCCAGGTCTTGGGGTGAGGTGAGGGTGTGGGAGATTGGACGGGGCCCTTTAGATTAGACTATCTGTAGTGGAGCTGGAATCCATAAATTGTCCCTGAGGCACAAGGAGGGGAAATTGTCGGCTGAGTGGGAGGGGAGAGTTTTTCCACCAGGATATTTATTTTAATGGGGGTTTTAGGATTTTAATGTATTTTTTGTGAGGTATTTTTATGTAACCCACTGTGAGATGGCTTGTTGGACAGTGGTGGGCAATAAATCTAAATAATGATAATGATGATAAAATAATAATAAGCTAATAAATAAGATGAGCCTCTTGTGGTGCAGAGTGGTAATGCAGCAGACATGCAGTCTGAAGCTCTGCCCACGAGGCTGGGAGTTCGATCCCAGCAGCCGGCTCAAGGTTGAATCAGCTTTCCATCCTTCCGAGGTTGGTAAAATGAGTACCCAGCTTGCTTGCTGGGGGGTAAATGGTAATGACTGGGGAAGGCACTGGCAAACCACCCCATATTGAGTCTGCCATGAAAACACTGGAGGGCGTCACCCCAAGGGTCAGACATGACCTGATGCTTGCACAGGGGATACCTTACCTTTACCTTAATAAATAATAATAAAATTGAATTAAATAAATAATGATGATAATAATAATACCTTACAAGGGGCCTGTTGTGATATATAAGATATATAAGAGACCTCCCTTCCAATTTGTACCTAAAGGAGCTTTGACTCTTAAAAGTCTTAGACTGCAAGATCTGTCATGGGCATGATTCAAGAGCAAATGAAGCACATCCCAGAGGGGGCACTGGAGGAGATGTTAGCATATTCAGATCAGGAACTTCATGGCATGTTACAAATAGTCTACTCCTATGTCCCGATTGGCCTAATTGGAGACTTCCTGTTCCTTTGAGCACGCTTCCTCCCTGATTTCTTCCACAACCGTTAGTCAGTTAGACAGTTAGGACTCTCTCACACCCCTCTTCTTTGCAAAGTTGTTTCTCTTCTCAACAGAGCCCTTTATTCTTTAAGCTGCCAGTGTTCCACACCTCCTTTGTATATTTAAACTTTGCCAACAAAAAGCTGAATTCCCCCCCCCCCCCAGCATCTTGTTGGCCCCTAAGATACTGCCTGACTCAAACCCAGCTCTTATAATGCAGGCTGACAAGGCTGCCCTCTGAAAGGATTGCCAGATGGTTCCATTTCTTCTGTCCAAAGGATGCTTTATTCTGTTTTCGGTTTCAGCGGAGGATGGCCCCTAAATTCCACTGAAAGTTAAAGAGTGGAGCCAATTCAGAGGGCAGAAAATATTTCAGACATAAACGAGAAGGGAGCAAGTTTGGTATATCGGCACGAGGAATGGAAACCAACTCATATATGTCAACATTTCCCAGATGAAAACGCTCTTAACTTCCCTGCTGTCCTATCAAGGCTCCTACCGCCAGCCTCCCTGCTTCCAAAACTGCCCCCCGGGGAACATTATTTAGCACCATGTTGTCGGTTCTGTTCATTTATCAGCCAGAGCCTTCGTGGAGTTTAATGGCAAGGTGAAGACTGTTCTTTACATTAGAGATGGAGCTGAGAAATATACTTGCCTATGGGAGGCGATGGTACGGCTGTACTCTGCTCTGGTTCGGCCTCACTTGGAGTCCTGAGTTCAGTTTTGGGCACCCCAGTTGAAGAGGGATGTAGACAAACTGGAGCGTGTCCAGAGGAGGGCAACAAAGATGGTGAGGGGTTTGGAGACCAAGACGTAGGAGGAAAGGTTGGGGGAGCTTGGTCTGTTTAGCCTGGAGAGGAGACGACTGAGAGGGGATCTGAGAACCATCTTCAAGTATTTAAAAGACTGAGGATGGAGCAGAGTTGTTCTCTCTTGCCCCAGATGCAAAAGAAATTCTGTCTAAACATCCAGAAGGAGTTCCTAACAGCTTAGTTTAGTGTTTAGGAGTGTGGACTTCTAATCTGGCATGCCGGGTTCGATTCTGCACTCCCCCACATAGAGCCAGCTGGGTGACCTTGGGGTCCCCACGGCACTGATAAAGCTGTTCAGACCGAGCTGGAATCTCAGGGCTCTCTCAGCCTCACCCGCCTCACAGGGTGTCTGTTGTGGGGAGAGGAAAGGGAAGGAGATTGTGAGCCACTTCTTCTCTCCCTCCCTCAAATCTATATAGAGAAGTGGGAAGAGAGAGCATGGATGACAAAGCTAAATGCACCAGGGGGGCCCATCTGATCTTCCTTGCCACGCCGGCCTCAACCATAAACGTGGTGGAAGAGCTCCGTTTTGCAGGCCCTGCACAATACCAAAAGCTCCCACAAATCTATTCTGGATGGTGGAGCGGTTAAGAGAGGAAGACCCACGTGATGTCACCGGTGACATAGTGATGTCACTTCTGACACACACTGGAAGTGACATCATCCATACCAGGAGGTATTTGGGCAAAAACTCTATGGTAGAACATTTTTCTACCATAAACTTTTAAAATTCAAATACCAGAGCATCTCCAAGATGTTGCTGGATGGTGCCTCAGCCTGTGCACAGAGGAAGTGACAGCTACCCATTACCTGGGCCTTCCTCTCTCTCCTCCTAGTTGTCAGGAGGGACTTACGGCTCAAACAGGCCATGGCATTTCTTTCATAGGAGCCCAAAGCCTTCAGCTGTCCATTTACAGGGTCAAAAAACACTTTCTTCCCTTAAGTCGCTACTAATCCATCTTCCTTCCGTTGATAGTTTCAACATCTCCCGTAAGAAATATTACATAAAGGAGAGGTATGGATCCTATTAGCTTTTACGAGCTTAAAAAATTACTTTTCCACGATGCTGCCAAGATTACCTTTGCCTGAATGAGTTGCTGGCTGTGTAGGAAATAGCTCCGGACTGGCTGGAGAAGTACATTTTAGGTCCAAATAAATTACAGGGATATCGGGTCATTAAAACAGACACACATTTTTATTATTGATCGGTTTCGTGGAGGGGCGGTGGACGCCGGGATATTTCTCATTGATTCCAGCACTCCGGGTATGCAAGATGAAATGTTGTGATTCTTCCTTTGCTTTGTTCTTGTTTTTTTATCTTCCTTGACCCCCGGGTCTTTAAGGCCCAGTTCACACAACCAGCAGACAGATTTGTCTCAAACGACTTGCAGGTTGTACCACTGCAGTCAGAGAATCATATAGCTGGAGGAGTCTTCATTTTTTAAAAAAATGATGTACTTAAAATAAAATAACTAGCTTAAAAGGAATTTACTGCTGCAGGAAGGTGGAGCAGCTATAAGCGCAGACAGCATCAAGAGGGAATTGGATAAACATCTGGAGCTGAAGTTAGAATCAAAGAGTTGGGAGGGACCTCCAAGATCATCTAGTCCAACCCCCTGCACAATGCAAGTTCACCAATGACTATTAGCCATAAGGTATTTGTTTGGGTCAGTGATGCTGTGTATTCTTAGTGCTTAGGGGTCAAGAGTGGGAGGGCTTCTAGACTCCTGGCCTGTGGTGGACCTCTTGATGGCCCATGGTGGACCTCCTGGTGGGTTTTGGCCTCTGTGTGACATAGAATGTTGGACTGGATGGGCCATTGGCCTGATCCAACACGGCTTCTCTCCTGTTCTTATGAAAGGATTAGATAAAAATATGATGCAGAAGAAGGCAGCTTCATGCGTTCATATGTTCCCAAAGGTCCCTTAGGCACATCTCCCCACAAAACGTAAATGCATCACGCATAATGTAAAGCTGATGGGAAATGTTTTGCTGTTGTTTTGACAGCTCCATGGGTTCTTACCAAAAGAATGAGCTTGTTATCTCTCACTTTCCTGTCTAAAAAAAAGACATGTCTAATAATATTACTTCAGCAAGATGCTTGGAATTTGGCAAAGAGAGACATATATCTGGCACAATCATCCCCAGATCCCTAGTCGTTCCCCTGAAAGATCTTCAAACTTGGCCCACACATGCTGCAGACGGGTAAAATATCTTTAGGGATTACAGATCTGAGCCAGCAGGTAGAACGGAAGGTGAGGGCTCCTAAGGAAACAGTAGTGTGGGTTTATTAAGAGCAGTGGCTTCTAATCTGGCAAGCTGAGTTTGATTTCACACACAACCAACTGGGTGACTTTGGGCTCACTGCAGTCCTGATAGTGCTGTTCTGACCGAGCAGTCCTGTCAGAGCTCTCTCAGCCCAAACCAACCTGCCTCACAGGACATCTGCTATGGGGAGAGGAAAGGGAAGATGATTGTAAGCCGCTTTGAGATTCCTTCACGTGGAGAAAAGCGGGGTATAAAACCCAACTCTTCTTCTTCTGGACAGACAGAGATTCAGGTCTTGGTTTCTCCTAGCTGGAAATATCTTGACAGAATTTAAATAGATAAAGAGGGGCAAAGCCTCAGGTTGCCTGAAAAATAAAATAGTTTTATTAAGAGAGAGAGAGTCTGAAAAGAAAGAGAAGGGAGAAAGAGTCCGAATAGTCTAACCGTGCTCTTCTTTCATTTATTCTCTTCCGGAGGCAAGCTGGGAGGATGTGTGCTCAAGGGAGCTGGAAGACTCCTGTTGAGTCAGTCAGGGAGGGAGAGTATTTGAACAATATTAGGAAGTCCCTAATCAAACTATGCTAAATACACATGTCCTCCACTGCCCCCTGCAGGATATTCTTGATAAGCTTTTGAATCATGCATGCTGCAGAACTTGCATATTTCCCACATTACTGATATTTGGCATGTTGCAATCTGAGCTCTGGAGAGCTAATGCAAGTCTGTGTGGGTAGCATGAGAACGACATGATCAAATGTCTGAGTCAGCATAAGGCAGCTTCATGTGTACAGGAAACGAAGAAACAGCTGCAATCCAAAACCTTATGCAGATTGAGAATTTTCTATAAATGGGGAAGTGCTACAAGCATGTCTATGGTTTTCTCATCGCACCTGCCATGTTTGCTTGCTGCCACATTCCAGTGTAGGGTGTTGCACATCACTGGCACATCGCAGCGAGGGCAGCATGGCCCTGTAAAAGCCGCTTTGAGTCCCCCAACTACAGGGACTCTTTAGGATACTTAAGGCTGATCCTGCGTTGAGCAAGGGGTTGGACTAGATGGCCTGTATGGCCCCTTCCCACTCTAGGATTCTGTGTATCAACAGAGGCATCACATCAAAATCACAGGATGTCATAGTCCCATTGTATACGGCACTGGTCAGACCACACCTGGAGTACTGTGTGCAGTTCTGGAGGCCTCACTTCAAGAAGGACGTCGATAAAATTGAAAGGGTACAGAGGAGAGCGACAAAGATGATCTGGGGCCAAGGGACCAAGCCCTGTGAATATAGGTTGAGGGACTTGGGAATGTCCAGCCTGGAGAAAAGGAGGTTGAGAGGGGACATGATAGCCCTCTTTAAGTATTTGAAAGGTTGTCACTTGGAGGAGGGCAGGATGCTGTTTCTGTTGGCTGCAGAGGAGAGGACACGCAGTAATGGGTTTAAACTACAACGATATAGGCTAGATATCAGGAAAAAGTTTTTCACAGTCAGAGTAGTTCAGCAGTGGAATAGGCTGCCTAAGGAGGTGGTGAGCTCCCCCTCACTGGCAGTCTTCAAGCAAAGGCTGGATACACACTTTTCTTGGATGCTTTAGGATGCTTAGGGCTGATCCTGTGTTGAGCAGGGGGTTGGACTAGATGGCCTGTATGGCCCCTTCCAACTCTATGATTCTGTGATTCTGGGGTGGCAAATATATTGAGTGACTCTATTAAGCCGAATCCCCACCTGGGCACCCTCTCTGGTCTCTCTTCCTTGCACGGCTTTCTCTTTCAGAAGTCCTTCATATATTATGGAGAAAATTACCCTGGGAATCTGAACATGAAATACCGTGCTCTGCTCTTTGCCTGAGCGCTCTAAAATGAAATTTATGCCATTCCTCCAGGTTCCGTCTCAGTGCCCTCTCTTGTTTATGCCACTGCATAACTTATCCCACCCTCCTCCACCCCACCCCCAAAGTCCTTACCGATTTCCTCGTTGAGAAGGCTGGGGAAACACAGCAGGAATGCGTCCTGGCCTTATGGCTGCCAATGCTTGACAGAAACACGTTTGCCAGAGGAATAGCCCCTGCTCGGCTCCTTCTGTGATGTAAGGGAGGTCCTGATGGGATCTCCTCTCCGTGGCTGTCATCAAAGACCATCTCCCACTCATTTGCCCTGCTGCAATAGCTGCTTGTTCTACCTGAAAGAGTCTGTAGGATATCCAGCTCTCGCCAAGAATGCCAGACCCCCGTTTGGGGTTGGGAGAAAAAACACTTTGGTGTCACTCCTCCAGTTCGGAGGGTTTCAGAAAACAGAAGGAAACCCCTTCCTAAACAGCCACTTTTTAGGCAAACCACCCCGTATTGAGTCTGCCATGAAAACGCTGGAGGGCGTCACCCCAAGGGTCAGACATGACCCGGTGCTTGCACAGGGGATACCTTTACCTTTACCTTTTACCATCAAAGACCAGCCAGTCATATGTTCAAAATTACAATGGTAGAATAGAACACATTCTGTTTAAAAGAATAAAATCATAAGGTACATATACAATTATATAATTATTCCACTAGCCCTGAAGTCAGTAAATTTTGCAGGCTATGGCAAGAGACTTTGCTACTAGCACTGTGAAATTCAGATCTCTGTCTTCCGGTAGCAGCCTGATATTTTTTTTTGGGGGGGGGGCATATCTAAAATATCTGTTCAAAGATCAGCCTCCTGCTTATGATTCGTAGACAAGATATGAGTAGATATTGGTAGGTAACTACTTTCCAGTGGTGCTGGGCTAGATGAGTAATTGTTTTGATTGTTCAAGATCCTTTCTATGTCCCTGTGTCCTTTAAGGCTCACCCTGCTGAGCAAATCTTTCCTTCCTTCCCTTGATCTTTTTCTGATCGTTTCCCGTTCCCCTCCCTTCCAGTCTGATCTTTGGCAAACCAAACCAAATCAACAGCAGCAATTTCTTTCCCTGTGCATCACCCAAAATGTGAACCGCAATTACCCGTAATGTGATTTCACCAAGGCAGAATTAACTCGGCTTTATTTTCTTAATAATATTAATCCATTGTAATAAAATGTTGATAGAGGGGTGGGGGGGGATGCACGGTTGGTGTCCCCCTCCCCATTCCTGGTCTCTTTGTTATTTTGGAGAAATAATTGCTTAATTACTTCAGTGGGCTGTGAAGAGCTGAACGGATGCACTTCTCCATCTGTTTTTGTTAATTTCTTGAAACGGCGCCATGTGAGAAGGAAGCAAAGATGGGAAAAAATTAAGAATTGCACAGTTTTAGTACTACCTAACACTCTGGGCCAGAGGTAAGCCAAGCTGAAGGAAAACAGTCTGGCAGGGCAGTTGGATAGCCCCACTAGGCCAGCTGGAGAGGTTTAGGATAACTGAGAAGAGCTTTTTCTTTTTCAAAATGGCTGACAATCACCTACCCTTCCTCTCCCCACAACAGACACCCTGTGAGGGAGGGGAGGCTGAGAGAGCCCTGAGATTACTGAAGAAGAAGAAGGGTTGGTTCTTAGATGCCGCTTTTCTCTACCCGAAGGAGTCTCAAAGCAGCTTCCAGTCGCCTTCCCTTTCCTCTCCCCACAACAGACACCCTGTGAAGGCGGGGAGGCTGAGAGATCCCTGATATTATTGAAGAAGAAAAAGAGTTGGTTCTTATAGGCCACTTTTCTCTAACCCAAAGGAGTCTCAAAGCAGCTTCCAATCACCTTCCCTTCCTCTCCCCACAACAGACACCCTGTGCGGTAGGTGGGACAGAGAGCTCAGAGAGAACCATGACTGGTCCGAAATAATTTTATATTATAATTATAACTTTATATTTATAATATCAAGATTTATTTATTTATTTCCCGCTACTCCCTGTCAGGCTCGTAGCGTTTAACAGCAGTCTTAAAAGGTTAAAGGTAAAGGTGTCCCCTGTGCAAGCACCGGGTCATGCCTGACCCTTGGGGTGATGCCCTCTAGCGTTTTCTTAATCCCATTAAAATCCCCATTAAAAGACTTTAAAATTATTATTGTTATTATATTTGGTTTATATATAATAATATAGTATGGTACGATCATATATTATATTATTATTAATATTATTCTCCGTCTTATTTATTTATTTTAACCACGCTCAGGGTAGGTGGCAACAGTAATATCCTCAAACAAGATAGATGATAGCTAGTTAGTTAGAAAGATTAATAGATAGATGATGGATGGATTGATAGATGGACAGACAGACAGAGGATGGATGGATACTATTTCAAACTGTTGGAACACATAAATACAACCACATAATCAGGGAGGACAGCTAATAAGATGTAGCTAATAAGACTTAGCTTTAATCAATAAAGAAGAGTTATCTCCCAGAAGACAGGCGTCTCAACTGTCAGTGCCACGAATAAGAAGTCCCTCTCCTGGGTTGCTAGCCTATCCTCAGACCTGGTGAGTGGGAGGGAAATATTGCCAATGGTGACACTCTAGGAATTTTTCCTAATCACTATGTTCTTTACCATAGAGATTAGGGCCAATTCCTACAGTGCCACCTAGAGGTGACGGCACTTCCTTACGAAGCTCTAGCCTCTCCAGGCACTGTCGCTTACAGATCTCCTAGCACTTTCTGGGAACGTGAGTTGCAGGTGGGGCTATCATGGAAACTCTTGGCAGCAAAGGGTCCTCTCTGGTACCCACAGTACCCTTTCATCCCCACCTTTTTTACCCCATAGTAGTGAGACCCATAGGACACACTATTAAAGCATTTTAGCCTCAGAGACGGGGCTATTCTTATGTCTCAGTGATCCAAAAGCTGCTAGAAGGCAGCGTCCTGTGGGGGAGGGGCCCAGAAGCTCAGTTCAGTCACATTTCTTTTCATATAAAGTTGTCACCTTGTTTGAAACCCACGTTTGGTGCATTGTGTCATCCCCCCTGGGGTCCACAGGCAAGGAGGACAATAAATTAGGTTCTGGAGACATCTCTTTGCTTGGATGAGAAGACTGCTGACCTTCTCAAAGGCCTGGGTGACATCATGCTCCATCCATACATCATCTGATTTAATGCTCCAGAGGGCCATGCATCATGTGCTTTCTCCAGTCTTCCAGGAAAGCAGAAATCGCCATGTGTCTGGACTTATGAGAAGACATGCCTCTCCAGGCCAGGGATAGAAAAACAGAAGGCTTCTCGTGTCCTTCGTTCTTTACATGACAAGAACGCGCATCCACATGCCCCATCCTTCCTCCTATTAAGAAGAGGAAATGGGATTGTATGTTCGTGTGTAACTCCAGAGAGACATTGTGGTCTAGTGGTTAAGAGTGGCAGACTCTAATCTGGAGAACCAGGTTTGATTCCCCACTCCACCACACATGAAGTCAGCTGGGGGACCTTGGGCCAGATCCAGTTTTCTTAGAGCTGTTATCACAGATCATTTTTCTCTGAGCTCCCTCAGCTCCACCCGCCTTCCAGAGTATTGTGGGGAGAGGAAGGGAAGTCGATTGGAAGCCACTTTGAGGCTCCTTTGGGGAGTGAAAAGTGGGATGTAAAACCTGACACTTCTTCTTCTTCTAAATGATTGATTGACTAGCTTCAGCATCTTACTTCCACAGCGATTTCTCCAAAGGGTCATGTCATCACCGGGGTTCCTCAATGCCTGAACAATATTTTGGGGGTTTCTCCATGGTCAAGAGGTTGAAAAGGCTAGCCTAGACACAACCACAGACCCTGGGTCTATAAATCCGGAACTTATTACTCTGATGTCAGCAGCTTTTCAGGGTCTCAAGATGATGTTCCTCATGTCACCAACCACCTGAATTCTATTAGCTGGAGATGCCGGGAACTGAACCTGGAAACTTCTGAGCGCAAAACAGAGGCTCTCCCACTGAGCCAGGACCACAGGGGAGCCACAGATTTTCTGGCAGAACCTTCCTCGGAGCCCCGATCCTAATCATGGCCACAGGCGACCCCATGGATAGGTGGGGACCTTCTGAAGTGAGGCAAAGAACATTTCAAGCCAAGATGGCTCATTAAAGCTTCCCCCGAAACGCATAACTGTGCATAGAGCAAGTTCCTGCGTATTAATTATTCATTCTCCCCGTACTTCATTATTTCTTACCGCTCTGAGCCAGGTTTATTTAGGCATTGCTAATAAAGAATTGCTGATACCGAATATGGGAAATTTGGGGCTATTTCAATTAAATAAGAGTCAACAGTTTTAATTAGCTCGCATGCTATCTACAGCCGGGGAACAGGCTCATGGTGTTTATGACTCCCCCCTCCCCGTGTCCCGTCACCCCTTCATAAGCTGTGATTTATGGCCACTGGTGTGCATCCATGCTGGGATAGGGAAGGGGGATCAGGGTGGGGATAATTCCTAAAACCATTTCTTTCTCATTAATGAGGCCCCCAATGGCCTGGCCAGCTGGAACACTGCAGTAGAAAGACCAAGAGATGGAACAATTGGATGAAAGAAGATCTCATAACTTCGGGTTTAGAGCAAGGATGGACAAAGTGGTGGCTGTGGGCACCAGGGACAACTTTCACGGTGCCCATCAAGTGTTTCTAGAATGTGGGAGGGGCTTTGGCTCAGCAAGGCTTCTGATTGGCCGCTTCTAGGTCTGCAGGTAACGTTCGCAACCTTCCCAGGTGATGTCATCCTTCGCCTTCCAGCCTAGTTCAACCTTCTGGAGCTCCTTCACCAAACAATGGAAGGCAAATTAAAGCCTCTGGGAAGTCCTCTTCTTGGACATGGATTTATAGTGTCAGAGCTTCTTCATCTTTTCAGGGAGGCTAGTTGGTTCGTTGATGTTGATGGGGCCTCGACCAATGGACCAATTCTGTTTTACGAGTCCTGCAGGAGCGTTCAAGTCTCCACAGGGCTCTGATCTCAGTTGGGAGTGCATTCCACCAGGCCGGGGCCAGGGCCGAAAAGGCCCTGGTTCTGATTGAGGCCAGTTTAATTCCTCGTAGCCCTTTACAAGGATTTGTCAGGCCATTGCTTAAGCAAACCTTCCCCAAAGCCAAGTTTTTTAAATCTTACCTAGGCCTATTCTGCACACAATAGATAATGCACATCCAATGCACTTTAGAAGTAGATTTTCCTGTTCTGCACAGGGCAATCCAGCTGCCAAAGCACACTGAAAGTGCATTATCCTATGTGTGCGGAATGGGCCCTAGATTGCTGATTTTCCAGTGTGGATTGTTCCTTTTTTTTGCATCCCATGACATATTTAGAAGAAGAAGAGTTGATTCTTATATTCCTATGCAGGGGTAGTCAAACTGCGGCCCTCCAGATGTCCATGGACTGCAATTCCCATGAGCCCCTGCCAGCATTTGCTGGCAGGGGCTCATGGGAATTGCAGTCCATGGACATCTGGAGGGTCGTAGTTTGACTACCCCTGATTTAGAGGTTCCCTCTGCATAAAGAGTCTCCCCTTGAAATGAGTCTTCAATCCAATGCACTGTTGGGGATCATTCAGGGGGTTAAGCCTGTATTTATTAACTGATGCACATCAGGCTGACCTCCGTCGTCTTTTCCCACTGTTAGAAGCCTAAAAGGTGAGCTCTGGATTGAAGGTGTCTGTTGGGCAATGACGGGTTGGACAGGTGAGCGTGGACCGCCGGAGAAAGGTAAAAATCACTCCTGGGGTCCCCTGTGGACTATCAACAGAGAAAGCTGTCATTTGCTCAGCTGTTATGGGTATTTTTGAATGCATAACTGGCAACTCTTCTGAGCTTCCTGCTGAAGTAATAGGAATGCAGGACTCACGCTCCTATCTAGCGATGCTGGACTATTTATCAAGCATCAGGTCTAGACAACAGGTGAGCGTGGAGTGGTTTGGTGGGGTCTGATCTCTTCTTATAGATTCATAGAATTGGAAGGTAACCCCCAGGGCCATCTAGTCCAACCCACTGCAGAATGCAGGAAACTCACCACTACTTGATCACAAACAGTGACACCAATTCCATGCCCAGATGATGCCCCCTCCCCCCCAAAAATCCAAAATTTTTAAGGCAGTTGAAGAAGCACGTTCAACGAGGCCAAAAAGGCCCTGGTTGAGGCTAAATTAAGCAGGGGATTGGACTAGATGGCCTGCATGGCCCCTTCCAACTCTATGATTCTGTGATTCTGTGAAGTTCTCTGAGACTGTGAACCCTACATGAATTTTGCTGGGTCCATCTTAATGCCCTTTGGGGGTCATACGGGACAAGCTGGCACCCAGTACGGTATAGTGATTAAGAGTGATGGCTTCTAATCTGATTCCCTGCTGCTCCATGTGCAGCCAGCTGGGTGACCTTGGGCTGGTCACAGCCCTGATAGTGCTGTTCTGCCTGAGCAGTCCTGTCAGAGTGTCAGTTGCAGGGAGAGGAAGGGAAGGCAATTGTACGGCACCTTGAAATTCCATCGGGCAGAGAAAAGCAGGGGATATTACCCAACTCTTCTTCTTCAACAGGAACTTATGCCCAGCACCACCAAGGGCATTATGGTCCAGATCTCTCAGAGCTGAGCTCCCCGTGCAGGAACATGCTACGTTGCCATCACTGCTTAGCTTCCAAGACACTTGGACATTTTAGTCATAGAATCATAGAATAATAGAGTTGGAACTCATGGGTCATCTAGTCATCATGGGTCATCTAGTCCAACCCCCTGCACTATGCAGGGCGCTCACATCCCAATCGCTCATCGACTGTAACCTGCCACCCCCTTGAATTTTCACAGAATCAGCCTCTCCGTCAGATGGCTATCTAACCTCTATTTAAAAATTTCCAAAGGTGGAGAACCCACCACCTCCCAAGGAAGCCTGTTCCACTGAGAAAAGCACTCTAACCATCAGGAACTTCTTCCAGAGATTTAGACATAATTTCTGTTGAATTTATTTCATCCCGTTGGTTCTGGTCCGTCTCTCCAGGGCAAGAGAGAATAACTCTGCTTCATCCTCTACTTGGCACCCTTTTAAATACTTGAAGATGGTTCTCAGATCCCCTCTCAGTCGCCTCCTCTCCAGGCTAAACAGACCCAGCTCCCCCAACCTTTCCTCCTACAGCTTGGTCACCAAACCCCTCACCATCTTTGTTGCCCTCCTCTGGACACGTTCCAGTTTGTCTACATCCTTCTTCAACTGGGGTGCCCAAAACTGAACCCAGGACTCCAAGTAAATCCACTCTGAGCTTATCATTTTGCATGCTGTTCTTTTTAACAGAGTTTGGATTTGCAAATAATATGCAGAAGCAATATGCCTCTCCCCCCCTCCCCCCCAATTGTTTGCATTCACATTAAGGGGAAAAGAAACTGGCAGGGGGAAAGTCATTTTCCTATGTCATATTTAGATGTTCATCATTTAAGGGGAACATTAGCATAACAATCTTCTCCATGCCTTTGTAGCAGACTTGGAGAGAGAGAAAGAGAGAGAGAAAGAGAGAGAGAGAGGTTGATATATTATACCCTTCTTAATTTCCCAATCAGCATTCGTTGCATACTCCTCTCGTCTAACAGTTTGTTTTCCAATGAGCAAAGTTTCCGAATCTTTCAATAATCCTTGGGGATATTTTCTCTTCCCGAGCGTTCACGATCCATTTGATTAAGTTTCTCCCTCGCCGCCACTCCATTCTCCTTCATCTTCTTCAGCTGCCTTAAAAAAAAAACGTCCGTGGATCATATAGGATGAAATGACATTAGGAAATAATAAAAAAGATTATCTTAATTTCTCTCCCCCCCCCCAATATTCTGATTGTGTATTCATTTCTTGCCTTATTGCGCTTTGAAATGTTATAAATGTGCAAATGGTGATTTTTTTTTGATATAGTGTTTGTAGAGGCAGTCTGCTGCGGAGAGAATAGATTTTTTTTAAAATCTGTTCTCATGGAAGATGGCTAATATTATGGATTCCGTTCATCATCAGCAACATTATAAAGGATTCAAGTGGCATTTTTCATTTACAGATCTTCAGTGGCTTCACATCGGAATGTAAACATTAGCTTTCCTATTTGAGAGATATACGACCGATAAAATGAGGCACAGAAGTCTTGAAAAGAGAGAAAGAAAACCCAATGAGATTCAAGATCTAGAATTTTGATATGGGTAGACTCACAATGGCCATGCAATTGACTTTGGACTGGTAGGTTCCACTTCAATTGAGGCATTTACATTAAAAACGAGTTTTGTATAGGGCTGGCTGGTCTGGATTGGGATGAGTTTTTTAGGAGGGTGGGAACTGAAGACGGAGGCATTTGGGGAGGGGGAAGGATCTCCATGGGGTGTAAAGCGTTAGAGTCCACCTTACAAACTGGCCGTTTTCTCCAGGAGAACTTCCCTGCATCTCTTGGAGATTGGTTGTAATCCTAGGTGACCTCCAGTTACCACCCAAACATAATACAAAAGAAGATTCCACTGTGTAGTAACAATACAACTAAGAGTTTATACAATATGAAGAAGAGTTGGTTCTTATACCCTTCTTTTCTCTAACTGAAGGAGTCTCAAAGGGGCTTACATTTGCCTTCCCTTTCCTCTCCCCACAACAGACACCCTCTGAGGTAGATGGGGCAGGGAGAGCCCTGATATTACTGAAGAAGAAGGTTGGTTCTTCTAGGCCACTTTTCTCTACCCGAAGGAGTCTCAAAGCGGCTTACATTCACCTTCCCATTCCTTTCCCCACAACAGACACCCTGTGAAGAAGGTGAGGTTGAGAGAGCCCTGATATTCCTGCTCGGTCAGAACGGTTTTATCAGTGCCGTGGTGAGCCCAAAGTCACCCAGCTGGCTGCATGTGGAGGAGGAGTGGGGAATTGAACCTGGCTCACCACATTAGAAGTCCACACTCCTAACCACTACACCAAGCTGCAGAGGAGAGGACACACAGTAATGGGTTTAAACTACAAGTACAACGATATAGGCTAGATATCAGGAAAAAAAAATTTCACAGTCAGAGTAGCTCAGCAGTGGAATAGGCTGCCTAAGGAGGTGGTGAGCTCCCCCTCACTGGCAGTCTTCAAGCAAAGGTTGGATACACACTTTTCTTGGATGCTTTAGGATGCTTTGGGCTGATCCTGCGTTGAGCAGGGGGTTGGACTAGATGACCTGTATGGCCCCTTCCAACTCTATGATTCTATGATTCTAAACTTGCTCTGTTATATGACTGTTTTGATCTGTTACACCATTAAAAATAGTTTGATGTACGTTTCCCAACTTTACGGGTTCTATGTACACCACCCCGAGACGTCATAGCGATGGAGAGTATATAAATTAAATGAATAAAAGAAAAGAAATAAATTAAAATTAAATTATATACCCTTGAGGCACCTCCCCTCCCCTCCCCTTTCCATGTTCTACCCTCAAATTCTCCAGATATTTCCCCAGCTCAGCATGGGAACTCTATCCCCCAACAGTTGTATTTCCTAACAGCTGTATTTCCCATGGTCATCGTGAACCCAACTCCTTATAAGGAAGAGCCTGTCTGTACAATTAATTTTGCCTTGCAATGAATAAGTTCCATTCTGTCGAGGAACAATGAATCCGTGTCCATCTTGGTCGAGAATGGAAAAATTCCTGACATCCAAACCCAGATGTCCCCCGTGCAAATTTCAGCAACCCATAATTAGTGGAGATCCGTAGCTTCTCTTCAACTCAGGGTTCGGAAGAGTGGCAGAAGGGTTGTGGCTGGACGTCCTTTATGCGTTTCCACCTGGCATTCCCCAGTTCTGCTCTTTCCAAAGAAGAAGAAGAAGAAGAAGAAGAAGAAGAAGAGTTGGTTCTTATATGCCACTTTTTCCCTACCCGAAGGAGGCTCAAAGCGGCTTACAATTGCCTTCCTTTTCCTCTCCCCGCAACAGACACCCTGTGAGGTGGGTGAGGCTGAGAGAGCGCTGATATCACTGCCCGGTCAGAGCAGTTTTATCAGTGCCATGGCGAGCCCAAGGTCACCCAGCTGGCTGCATGTGGGGGAATACAGAATCGAACCTGGCATGCCAAATTAGAAGTCCGCACTCCTAACCACTACACCAAACTGGCTCTCTGAGTGCCTCCTGAAATAACAATGGCTGTCCAGATGGAAAATGGACAATATCCAGGATGCCCGAAATATCTTAGCAATAAAGATGTTTCATCTGGGCACGATGGCCTAATTTAGTTCAAGCCGCTTTAAATGTAGCGAGACAGGGCAGAAGCTGCATGTTCTGCCTACACCGTTTTGTTCCATGCGAGGCACACTTTGATGGATTTAATCAGGAGAATTGTCAACGGGAGCTTTAATCGCAGATTAAAATTGCCCCCTGGTTAATTAGCGGGGCTGAGATTAGAGGGCATTTCACTTACAACGCAGCTCAGACAAAAGGATTAATTCCACAATGGAACCGGATTTTTTAAATAATACAGGGTGGAGGGGAAAAAATCCTCTCCCTTTTATTCCTCACTTTTAAATTGCACCTGTACTTTGATCAGCTGCAGAAGGCATCCTGTTCTCCCCCCCTTTTGTGACAACCCTACAGGGCTGTTGTTCTCCAGTAGGGTTTCCCTCCACCCCAGCTAATTCGCTAACAGTTACAGCCTTTACAACGGCACTGCCGTAAAAATGCTGGCAGTGTTTGAATTCGGCAAAGCACCAAGCTGCTAAAAAAGGAATAAAATTGTTGTATTGTGAAGTGAAACTGGGTGAGTAAGAGAGAGAGAGAGAGAGAGAGAGAGAGAGAGAGAGAGAGAGAGAGAGATCTAACTGTCTAACTGTTCTTCTGTCTTTCAATCCATCTGTTCTGGAGACGAGGGGGAGGAAACACGCCCCAAGGAGCAGGAGGTCTCCAGTGACCCAGCAGGACATGGGAAGAGAGTGTTTGAAAAAACATCAGGAAGTTCCTAATCTAAATATGCTCCCTACACCTCTCCTCTGATACCCCCTGTAGGATATACTTCACATGCTGTTGAATCATGCACACCACACTACAGGTCTCACATCACCATTGAGGTCAGAAGTGTCGACTCATGAATGACAGCAGCTCTCCAAGGTCTTTAATAGCACCCGCTGTCTGGTTCTTTTAACTGGAGATGCCGGGGATTGAACCTGGGACCTTCTGCTTTGCTAAGCGGATAGTCTACCGGTGAGCCACAGCCCACTCCTCAAAATCACAGGGAGCTGTCTTGGCTTGAATCAGTCCCTCAGTCCTTCAAGATGAGTTTTCTCTACTCAGACTGGCTGTAGCTTTCCAGGATGTTCCATAGAGGCCTCTCACATCACCTCCAACCCTGTCCTTTCCCCGGAGATGCTGGGGATTGAGCCTGGGATGAGTCTGCATACAAAGCAGATGCCTCCAAAGCAGAGAGCCAGTTTGGTGTAGTGGTTAGGAGTGTGGACTTCTAATCTGGCATGCCGGGTTCGATTCTGCGCTCCCCCACATGCAACCAGCTGGGTGACCTTGGGCTAGTCACAGCACTGATAAAACTGTTCTGACTGAGTAGTGATATCAGGGTTCTCTCAGCCTCACCCACCCCACAGAGTGTCTGTTGTGGGGAGAGGAAAGGGAAGGCGACTGTAAGCCGCTTTGAGCCTCCTTCGGGTAGGGAAAAGTGGCATATAAGAACCAACTCTTCTTCTTCTTCTTCTTCTTCTTCTTCTTCTTCTTCTTCTTCTTCTTCTTCTTCTTCTTCTTCTTCTTCTTCTTCTTCTCCCCCAAGCACTGGCTCCTCCCCATGCCAGCAATGAAACCAGGGGAAGGGCAACCACCCGTCGGAAACACAAATTCACTAAAAAGAACTTGATTTATCAATTTCAAGTCCTGAACTCTTTTGCAAGAGTCAAATGCCAGCTTCCCTTTACGGAACGCTGCTTTTGCAAATTCAGAAGGGCATGACTTTTGCATGAGCTGGGTGTTTTCCCTGAAGCATTTCCATGGCTCCAGTGGGCTTGCCGGCAACTTTACCAGAAATGCTTGGCATAACAATCAACGGTGCAAAGTCGAATCCCCCAAGCGCCGAAGGGCAGACGGAAAACGCAATTGCCGTTTCAACATTTGAATTTGCTTATACGGTTTGTGTCCCCGGGAACATACCGTGGATATAAAAGATCGATATGGTTTTGTGGCCTGCCTTTTCTCCCCCACGAGCAAAGGAAGCCCAACCAATGAGAAAAGTGAAACTTCTCAAAAGCAGACAGTCTCATAGCTAATGTAATCTGACAGTTCCTGAGAAGTCCCGACCTAAATCAATCAAAGTAAGTTGATTTTTTATATACAATGGCAATTGTGGGGGTGTGGAATTTGGAGGGAATGTTCAGTTCTCTTATTTAGTGCGGACCCACCACTGTCCTTCTGGCAGCTTCTTTACGTGGCCAGTTTTCATATGATAGCAACTGTTTTTCATCGAGTATTGGGTCACTGAGGCAGAGGAACTAGAGATCAAATTGCCAACATCTGCTGGATCATGGAGAAAGCCAGGGAGTTCCAGAAGAACATCTGCTTCTGCTTCACTGACTGTGCTAAAGCCTTTGATTGTGTGCAGCACAACAAATGGTGGCAAGTTCTTAAAGAGATGGGAATACCAGAACATCTTATCTGTCTCTTGAGAAACCTATATTCAGGTCAAGAAGCAACGGTGAAAATCGGGCACGGAATCACGGATTGGTTCAAAATTGAGAAAGGAGTTCGGCAAGGCTGTATACTGTCGCCTTGCCTGTTTAACTTGTATGCGGAGCACATCATGAGAAAGGCGGGATTAGAGGAGTCGCAAATTGGGATCAAGATTGCAGGGAGAAATATCAACAACCTCAGGTATGCAGATGATACCACTCTAATGGCAGAAAGCGAAGAGGAACTAAAGGGCCTTTTGATGCGGGTGAAGGAGGAGAGTGTAAAAGTTGGCTTGAAACTTTAATCCTCTAGGTGTCTTCTACTCATGGGAGGAATCTTTCATGGTGGCTACACCACTTCTGGATCCATCTCAACTTAAAATGATTGTGGTGGGTGATTGCCATGTCATAGGTGTTGGCAGAATACACAGTGAGACTGGGTCACCAGGCTGCTTAAAGAATAACATAGTTTTATTTATTTACCAGCAAGAAAGCCCATTGCAATCAGGAATGAAATGGGTGCTAGGACCCAGGGGACACCGGGAGGTGCAGATCTCTCTCTCTCTCTCTGTGTCTCTCTCCCTCTTGCTGTGTCTCTCCATGTGCCTGGCATCGTTGTTAGGAGGGAAGCAGCTTGGGGCAGCTCTCTCTGTGTCTCTCTCTGCCTCCCTCGCAGCAGGAGCGATAGGAAGAAATGAGGGCTCGTGTTCGGTCTGGCAGGGCTCTGTGTGTCTCTCTCTGTCTCTGGTACATCTGAGAGGAACATGGCTAGTGTCCAGGGAGGGAGGGAGGGAGCTGTAGGGGCAGGGCCAATCAGGGTGCAGCCAGCAACACTGGCTGCACCCTGATTGGCCCTATTCCAACTTGGACAGCCGGACACGTTCCACCCCCCAGGCTGTATCACAAATATATAGAAGACCCATGGATAAGGATTATTAATATTTATTATTTAGATTTATATCCTACTGCTATGGAGGTTCATCTCGCTGCAGGCTACAATTAAGAAATGATAAACCCCACACAGATTAAAAGTCAAAATCTTTGAGCAGACCGTGGTTTTCCTGATGGACCAGCAGCCTCTTTCGGTATAAGGCACCTTCACACACGTTCATGCTCAAGTTTCATCGCAGGTTTTTGTGGCGTGCAACAGATTAAATCAATAAGCAAATAACCGTGCTTCCTGACAAGCAACTCCCAGTGAGTTCAGAGGGGCTTCCTTCCTCCTAAGTGTAGGAGCGCAGCCTAAGAGGGGGCCACCGGATTTCTAATGGAAGGGAAGGAAGAAAAGGAAATGGTAATTTCGGCACCACGAACTGAGCGATCCCCCATTAATAAGAAGCCACGCGGCTTAACATTTCCAGGGGGAAGGTCTTTAAAAAGGATTAGACGCTCCTGCTCACCGGTGGATTAGCTGGGACGGGGTAGAAAATGTCATCGGTGCTTCTCATCTGCGCTGCGGAGAATGCAGCACAGTTCAGCCCCTTCCCCTTCATGCAGAGAGAAACAGGAAAGCTTTCATTGTAACAGCAGCTTTGTTTCCTTAAAATAAAATGACAAACACACACACACACACACACACACACACATGCACTCAGATTAAAAAGTGATGAACTGGGGATCTTGCAAAGAAAATCACTCTGGATATCGGGGAGGGGGGGGCACAAAACAATTTCTGCAAAGGGGGGGAAGGGTAGAGGAAGGAATTGAGCATCACGGCTGTTGCATTAGGGGCATTAATTGAAGCATCGTTGGCCTTTTAAAAAAGATTTCACTACAAAGGTTCTCCTCCACCAGGCATTTGGTTGAGATCAACCTGTATCACCACTTCCCAAGGGCCCTCCTTCTGAGCCTTCCTCCTAGGGCACCCACCACAATTCTGCCCAACCCACTGGGCTCTCAGTAGGAGTTAATTTAATGTTTCCCACATTTTCTGCTGTTCCATGTTGCTTGTTGTTTCACTTCATTCATTATTGTTAATCTGTATTGTTTCTGTTTCATGTGAACCACCCTGAACCTTCAGGAATCAATCAAGCCTTTGTCCAATGGCTGCAACATCTCCCTAGGTTAGATTTCACCATCAAAGGCAAGTTATTATGGGAATTCTGATCTACGGGAATTCTGAGGAGGATTCCAATGGGGTCTGCCTTCCGTCGGCCGCAGTGTCCATGGGGAATTCAGACTCTGGGAGAGTTCATTTCAAAGTTCTTACCCACTTAAAAAGGGGATTGAATCGATTTCTGGTGGCTAAGTCTTATCAATGGCTGTTAGCCAGGGTGGCTGAGGGGAACCTTCATGTTCAGAGATGCTAAGCATCTCAATCCCAGAGCCAGCAAGCAAAATCAGGGGAAGGACTCTACCACTTTGCCCTGTTGTTGGCCCTCCAGAGGAACTGGATGGCCTCTATGTGGGACAGGATGCTGGACTAGATGGGCCACTGGTCTGATCCAGCAGGGCTCTTCTGATGTTCTTGTGAAGGCCTCGGCCTCTCTGCCCTGTTGCTGGCTCTCCAGAGGAACTGGTTGGCCACTGTGTGAGACAGGATGCTGGACTAGATGGGCCACTGGCCTGATCCAGCAGGGCTCCTCTGATGTTCTTGTGAAGGCCTCGGCCTCTCTGCCCTGTTGCTGGCTCTCCAGAGGAACTGGTTGGCCACTGTGTGAGACAGGATGCTGGACTAGATGGGCCACTGGTCTGATCCAGCAGGGCTCTTCTGATGTTCTTGTGAAGGCCTCGGCCTCTCTGTCCTGTTGTTGGCCCTCCAGAGGAACTGGCTGGCCCCTGTGTGAGACAGGATGCTGGACTAGATGGGCCACTGGCCTGATCCAGCAGGGCTCCTCTGATGTTCTTGTGAAGGCCTCGGCCTCTCTGCCCTGTTGCTGGCTCTCCAGAGGAACTGGTTGGCCACTGTGTGAGACAGTGTGCTGGACCAGATAGACAATTGTCTTCTGGTGTTCTAAAATTCCATTGATGTTCATCATGAATGGAAGGAAGCAAGATAAAGGGGAAGAATATGGGGGTTTCTATGAGGAGGGAAAGGAAAATAGTGTGGGAAGGGGAGACAGAGGAAAATAAAGTGACCCCTCCACGTACTTGCAGGTTCCCTGCTTGTTATTTGCAAATCTTGTAATCCCGGTAGAATGCTGTTGTTTATTGGATATTTTATGCTGTCCGGTTGAATTGCTTTCTGTATTTGTAATCTGCCTTGAGTCTCAGCGAGAGCGGCAGCAATAAACTCAAGAAATAAACGACAAAAGGGCACCCATGGATCTCCAGTGTTCTCCTAAGGATAGCTCCGGGGGTGGGCGGGGGGGGGGACATCCAATGACAAAATCAGAATCTTTGCTGTTCTTTTAGAGATTTGCAAATATAATTAAAAAAAACATTTTGCTTTAGAAAATCGGAACATGCAGGTTCTCTAGTGCAGGGTCACTGAACATACTGGAAGAAAATGGAGGTGGGAAAAGGGACTTGGGAACGTTCAGCCTGGAGAAGAGGAGGCTGAGAGGGGACAGGATGGCTCTCTTGGAGAATCTGAAAGGTTGACCCTTGGAGGAGGGCAGCAGGCAGTTCCTCTTGGCAGCAGAGGAGAGGACCTGCAGTGATGGATTTAAATTACATGCAGAATGGTACTAGCTAGATATCAGGGGGGAATATTGACAGTCCATGTTGTTCAACCTGCTAAGGAGGCACTGATCCCCTTATCACTGGCCGTCTTCAAGCAGCAGCTGGATAGATCCTTCTCCTGGATGCTTGAGGCTGATCCTGCACTGAGCAGGGGGTGGGACTGGATGGCCTGGATGACCCCCCTCCCACTCTAGGATTCTAGGAGTCTAGTTCAGCAGTGGAAGGGGCTGCCTAAGGAGGTAGGGAGCTCCCCCTCACTGGTGGTCTTCAAGCAGCGGCTGGACAGAGACCTATCCTGGATGCTTGAGGCTGATCTTGCATTTAGCAGGAGGTGGGACTAGATAGCGCTACAATGCTTTGATCCTATGGAGAAGACCATTTTTCTTTGCACCTGGGAATCTGCTTCTAATGTTTGCAAAGTTAGGCTGAAGTCAATTGGACTATGAATGGAGAACTGAAAAGAGAATCCTGTAATCATCTGAAGATTCACAAAGGAGGAGTCTCAAAATGGCTCAAAATGGCTTTCCTCTCTCCAGAACAGACACCCCGTGAAGTCGCT
Source organism: Paroedura picta (assembly GCF_049243985.1). NCBI lineage: Eukaryota > Metazoa > Chordata > Lepidosauria > Squamata > Gekkonidae > Paroedura > Paroedura picta. The sequence continues at coordinate 83,147,362 of NC_135378.1, read as the reverse complement.
GAGGCTGAGAGAGCTCTGAGAGAACTGTGACTACCCTAAGTTCACCCAGCTGGCTGCATGTGGAGGAGGAGTGGGAAATCAAGGAGAATAAGAATAAGAATTGTTTTTGTACCCCTTTTCACTGTCCAAAAGAATCTCAAAACAGCTCTCAAATACCTTTCTCTTCCTCTCCCCACAACAGAGGGAGGTGAGGCCAAGAGAGCACTGAAAGAACTATGACTGCTCCAAGATCACTTACCTGGCGACATTTGGAGGAGGAGTGGAAAATCAAATCAAGAAGATGAAGAAGAATTGTTTATGTACCCCCTTTTCATTACTTAACAAAGTCTCAAAACTGCTTGCAAGCACCTTTCCCTTCCTCGCCCACAACCGACACCCTGTGAGGTAGTTGAGACTGAGAGAGCTCTGAGAGAACTGTCACTGGTCCAAGGATACTGAGCGGGCTGCGTGTGGAGGAGGAGTGGGGAGCCAACCCTGGTTCTCCAGATCAGCGGCTTCTAATGAGCTTTCTTTCCATGCAGAAATGGAAGGGAGGGGTCACTTCCTTCGGCAGGAGCTCCTTCAGTGTCTCAGGAAAGCCGGTTGTAATGAGGCATGAAACGAGAATCCCCGGCGTGTACAAAGCAGACAATGCGGAATTAGGATAATTGGGGCTGTGCAAAGCATTGCATCTATTGCGTCTGTTCCGCTAGACAGGTGCCTGGAAACATAAGGCATGGGGATAGTGTGCAGAGGTTGGCATTGCTTGTGCCAGCTGTTGGGTTTTAGTGATCCCCCCTCTGGTAGTCTCATTTCTATTTTGACTGGGAAGAATGGTTGCCAAGTCCAAGCTGGGAGATTCCTGGAGATTTCGGGGGAGAGTTTGGGAAGGGTGGAGTATGGGAGGGCATTTGATACAGGCAGGGAAAGCTGCTTGACTCAAGGGGTATCTCAAAAGTGGGATTTGCTGCCAGAAAATGTTGGGATGGCCAAAAGCATAGATAATTCTAATTACAGTAATAATAATAATAATAATCATAATCATCATCATCATCATCATAATACATTCTAATTCTAATCCTAATTAGAAGAAGAAGAAGAAGAAGAAGAAGAAGAAGAAGAAGAAGAAGAAGAAGAAGAAGAAGAAGAAGAAAGCTTTGAAAGGGAAAGACAGGGATTCATATGTTCAGGGGTAGTCAAACTGTGGCCCTCCAGATGCCCATGGACTACAATTCCCAAGAGTCCCTGCCAGTGAATGGACATCTGGAGGGCCGCAGTTTGACTAACCCTGGGTTAGATCTATCTGGGATTCTAAGGCCCAGTCACCAAAGGGAGCCTCCGTATTTTAAGGCAAACCTGTGAATACCAGTGCCAGAAGCAACATCAGGGGAAAGTCTTGGCCTCTGTGTCCTATTGATGGCCCTCCAGAGGAACTGGTTGGCCACCATGTAGACCAGGGTTTCTCAATCAGGGTTTCATGAAACCCTGGGGTCTCTTGACGGCCCTGGAAGGGTTTCCTGAATGGATGGGAATTAATTTATTTCTTATGTATATATATTAATTGTTTAAACATTTATTGGGTGATATGACCATATGTGGTCATGTCAATCTGCCCTCCCCTTCTGAAATGGCCAATGATGGGTGTGGAGGGGATGGGAAGGGGAGGGTACAGAAAATTCTTATGCTCCGAGTGGCCATGTACACAGCTATGCTTCCCAACCATCACACCACTTCCAGGGATTCTCAAAGCCTGAAGAATGTGTGTGTGCTCAGAACTAAAGAGCAGCATTTTCCATTAAGGGTCTCTACTGATATGTAGGCATGTAGTCTGCTTGCAGCCCAGCCATGGAGGCTTGAATTGTGTTTTCTTTGTAACTATATTTAAAATGCTTGTTTCCTGCTTCTGTAAGGAGACTGAAGCAGATGAATATGATACATTTTCTGTAAATAATCATCCAGTAAAGATTCTCTCTTTTAAACCTCAAAGTGCTGCAAGTCAGTGCCTCATCCACAACTGCATACTTTCAAATGCTCTGTTTCCCAGCAGCTCTATTTCTCTGGAGGGACTCAGGAGCCACCCTGTGAGGTCGCAACAACAATTCCTCTGTGAGCTTTTGCTTCCCTTTTCTGTTTGAGACTTTTGTCATTCAAAACGTTATTTCAATTAACGCCACTTGCCAGTAATATAACCGAGTGCTTTCCACCAGGGCAGTGGTAAGGAGGGAGGGTGAAGAGATCTTTCAGATAAGTGGATTCCCATTGATGAAAATGAACAACACCATCTGACTTGCCGGGTCTTGCCATTGCTTTTTAAGAGCGCTTGAATCTGAAGCAAACAAACAAACAAACAGAAACAAACAAACAAAAAAACCCTGTCTCCCCCTAGTGAAATCAAACTCGGCGTGAATTTGAAAGTACGACTGCAAAGTTTTGACTGTGTCCCAGAATGGGATTGTTTATGCTGCCTTTGACGATGCCAGTCAAATAAATCAAGCCGCAAAATGTGCCATAATTACTTCTTTAACAGGCAACAGCGGCGTTGACAGCTCCCATGATAAATGACCACTGGGACAGGATATAGTTTATAGGTTCTAAGAGTGTATGTGTGTGTGTGTGTGTGTGTGTGTGTGCGTGTGCATATGTCTACAGACAGCTTCCTAAGGGGGAAATTAAAACTGCATCCAGACATCAGAGTCTATAAATACGACCCCCCCCCCGCCCCCCTTGATAGATGGCTTGCTGGTTATCTTCACTTCAGGTCCCGAGTCGTTGGATGAGTTCATTGCCAGGCAAAGCCAGAGAAACACAAAAAGCTGCCTCATTCTGAGCTAAGCCATCGGTCTACTTTGCCCAGGAATGCTCGTCTGTAAAAGGAAGATGTTCTCCAAGGTTTCAGTCAGCTACAGACTTTAACTGTTGGTGTCTGTAAGTCTTCACCGTCCTTTCCCATGGTCAGTGGCCTTGATTATATAGGTATGATGGTGTCTGTAAAAGACTGTGTGAAGCAGTGGTAAAGAAGGAGAATGCAGTCTTGGGCTGTATCAACAGAGGCATCGCATCAAAATTATACTAGGTCATTGCCCCCCCTGCATACTGCATGGGTCAGACCCCACCTGGAGCCCTGTGTGCAGTTCTGGAGGCCTCACTTCAAGAAGAAGAAGAAGAAGAAGAAGAAGAAGAAGAAGAAGAAGAAGAAGAAGAAGAAGAAGAAGAAGAGTTGCTTTTTATATCCCACTTTTCTCTACCCGAAAGAATCTCAAAGGTGCTTACATTTTCCTTCCCTTTCCTCTTCCCACAACGGACACCCTGTGAGGTGGGTGAGGCTGAGAGAGCCTCACCCACTGAAGAAGAAGAGGATTACTGAAGAAGAAGAAGAGTTGGTTCTTATATGCCACTATTCTCTACCCAAAGGAGTTTCAAAGCTTATAGTCGCCTTCCCTTTCCTCTCTGCACAACAGACACCCTGTGAGGTGGGTGAGGCTGAGAGAGCTCTAATATTACTGCTTGATCAGAACAGCCTCATCAGTGCTGTAACCAGCCCAAGGTCACCCAGCTGGCTGCATGTGGGGGAGTGCAGAATCGAACTGGGCTCTCCAGATTAGAAGTCCACACTCCTAAGCACTACACCAACACAAAAACCACTACACCAGAGTGAAGAGGAGGATCAGGGTCCAGGGGACCAAGCCATGTGACGAAAGGCCGAGGGACTTGGGAATGTTCAATCTGGAGGAGAGAAGGCTGAGAAGGGACAGGACGGCTCTCTTGGATTCTCCGTTTCAGAATGTTCAACAACAATCAACTTGCCATTGGAATCTATAGCAAACCACCTTGACATTTCATTTGCCTTGGAAGCACCTAGGTGGGATCGCCATAAATTGGAATGTAGCAGGGCCAGCTCTTAGATGAGCGACCACCAAGGAACACTAAGTCCCCCGTTGCGACCCTCCCTGAATTGAGCCTGTTCTCTTCACAACCAGTAGATTTTCCAGCAGCTCTCGGAGAATTGCAAGGGTTGAGTTTCTCCGACAGTGGTCTGCTGTCTCTTGCTTTTGATAGCGGCGTGTTGCTGGAGGATATTAATTTGTCCCGAACAGTACAGTACAAGTACAAGCTGTAATAACAAGGAAGATAAGATTTGATTTAGCGGGCATCTTCCCGGGGACAGAGTGCGTTATCCTGGCATAACAAGAGGCTCTCACGAACTGATGGATACCCTGGTATTTGGAGGAAGGCTGAAACGAGGGGGGAATGGACCACTGAATTGCAAAGCAATGCCCTGCCTGGTCCTTAGCTGCTCTCCAAAAAATGTTTGCAGCCTGGCAGAAACTCGCTCGTTTCCATTGGGCTGTGCAACAATAAGAATAACTTTCAAGAACAATGATTATTTACTAATTAATTAGAATCATAGAATCATAGAGTTGGAAGGGACCTCCTGGGTCATCTAGTCCAACCCCCTGCACTATGCAGGACGCTCACAACCCTCTCGCTCATCCACTGTCACCTGCCACCCCCTTGAGCCTTCGCAGAATCAGCCTCTCTGTCAGATGGCTCTCCAGCCTCTGTTTACAAATCTCCAAATTATTATTGTTGTTATTATTATTATTTGAATTTATTGCCCGCTATTGTCATCAAAGCCAGCCCGTGGCGGGTTACAAGATAAAATGAGTAAAATACAAATCCCCTAAAACCCTCCCCTCATAAAACAGAACAGTTAATAAAATACCAACCCCCACCTTTCCCTGCTGGGGGGAAACAGGTGGTCACCATTATTAGAATATGGTGGACACCCTGTGTCCACCTCCTTACTCCTTCTTTGGGGGAGACCAATGGGGACCCAAAACAGCTTACAACTTATCTTACTTTTCTCCTCCATTTAACCACTATACCACATGTGTCATTTCCTATCCCGTCCTATAAAGCAGGGGTAGTCAACCTGTGGTCCTCCAGATGTTCATGGACTACAATTCCCATGAACCCCTGCCAGCAAATGCTGGCAGGGGCTCATGGGAATTGTAGTCCATGAACATCTGGAGGACCACAGGTTGACTACCCCTGCTATAAAGGACAGAGAAAAGTACCAGCCCAAACAAGACCACAATAGAAAAGAAGTTGATGGCTGGGCTAGCATAGTAGGTAGCCATTGTTGGTAGCATTTAAATTTGCAAAGAGGAGCAAAACACAAGTCATTCTGTCCATTGTTCTGTTCTGGAGGCAAGCAGGGAGGAAGTGTGCTCAAAAGGAGCAGGAAGTCTCCAACTGAATGAATGAGGACATAGGAGGAGACACTCCTAATATCAGGATGCTCCTTATCATTCCATGCATCATCCTCAGTAGAATCCATCCACCCATCCACCCATCCACCCATCCACCCACCCATCCTCCCATCCACCTGCCCATCCACCCATCCATCCGCCCATCCATCCGCCCATCCATCCGCCAATCCATCCACCCACCCATCCATCCATCCATCCATCCATCCATCCATCCATCCATCTGCCCACCCACCCACCCATCCGCCCACCCATCCGCCCGCCCACCCGCCCGCCCACCCGCCCGCCCGCCCATCCATCCATCCATCCATCCATCCATCCATCCATCCATCCATCCATCCATCCATCCATCCATCCATCCATCCATCCATCCATCCATCCATCTATCTATCTATCTATCTATCTATCTATCTATCTATCTATCTATCTATCTATCTATCTATCTATCTATCGCAACTCTTCTACCAAGCCGCACTTAGAATATCAGTGCAATCTGAGGCAGAGTTACTCATTCCTAGATCTGTTGAAATCCAGGGGCTAAGAAGGCCTCCCTTCCCCTTAGGACGTTGCTGCTCTTGGACAGTCACATTTCCCATCCCTCGAAACGTTCCAGAGAGGAAATGGGAAATGACTACATCAGGCAATTTCCCATTAAGGCGACAGAAGGGAGGCTGTAGTCTGAAACGCCTCCACTGAAGGTTAATGTAAAATTGTGAAGTTTATAGCTTGGGAAAAAAATTTAAAAAAAGGGAAAACAACCCAGATGGTGGAGCACAAACTCAGGTGAGGGGGAAGAAAATGCCCACTTTGCACTGTGTAACAAGCCGTCTCATTTAGAAGTCCCCGTAAACAGTTTCCCAATGGCCGCCCAGGCATAATGCTGCATAATTAAAGGGCTGATAAGGTACAAAAGCTATTAATTGTCAAAGTGAGACTCCTTGAGGAGTCATTGGTTTGGCTGTGATATTCGGGACTATCTGTGGCTTGGTTGTTTGTGCATGTTCTGGGCGGGGAGGGGGGTCGGAGGAGGGTTGTGCTAACGATCTCCGTTTGTGCTTTCGTTGGCAATTTTCTCCTCCTAATGGCTGTATAATTAAACCTTAATGGACTGTTTAGGCTTATGTATATTCATAGACAAGTAGTTAATAACAAAATCAGCTATAATTAACTGCAAACCCACCCACCCACCCTAATATTTGGCTTTTTAACAAAATTTTCCCCGTTCAAAGAAAGACTCCTGCTCCCACACGCATCTGATGAATGTGGTAAAACTTGGCTAGCAATCTTTGTCTTCCAATGAAAGCACACGAGATGCTGCCTGAGACTCTTAGCCTGTCAAAGTCAGAATGGTGGCAGCTCTCCGGGGTCTCTGGTTTAGACCTTTCCCATCATCTGTGGCAGCATTTCTCAACCAGGGAAACCCTGGAGTTCCTTGACAGCTGGCCCTCCTCCTCTCCAAGCTAGAAGAAGAAAGAGTTGGTTCTTATATGCCGCTTTCTCTACCTGAAGGTGTCTCAAAGCAGCTTACAGTTGACTTCCCTTTCCTCTCCCCACAACAGACACCCTGTGAGGTGGGTGAGGCTGAGAGAGCCCTGATATTACTGAAGAAGAGTTGGTTCTTTTATACCCATTTTCTCTACCCGAAAGAGGCTAAAAGCGGCGAAGAAGAAGAAGAAGAAGAAGAAGAAGAAGAAGAAGAAGAAGAAGAAGAAGAAGAAGAAGAAGAAGAAGAAGAAGAAGAAGAGTTGGTTCTTATATGCCACTTTTCCCTACCCGAAGGAGTCTCTAAGCGGCTTATAACTGCCTTCCCTTTCCTCTCCCCACAACAGACACCCTGTGAGGTGGGTGAGGCTGAGAGAGCCCTGATATTCCTGCTCAGTCAGAACAGCTTTATCAGCACTGTGGAAAGCCCAAGGTCACCCAGCTGGCTGCATGTGGGGGAGCGCATAATCGAACCCGGCATGCCACATTAGAAGTCCACACTCCTAACCACTACCCCAAACTAGCTACACAAACCCAGCTCTCTCAACCTCTCCACATAAGACAGGGATCCCAAACCTTCACCCATCCTTGCCAGCTTCTCTGAACACGTCCCAGTTTGTCAGTCTCCTTCAAAGGTGCTCTTGGATTCCAACTCTGCTCTGACTTTCTAACAGTGCAGCAAGGGGGGGGGGAAATATGTATTCTCTTTTCACTTTTTCCTCAGCCAATAAGCGTGGCCGATCTTTGCAGCCCTGTTTGTTTGCTTTTTTGTCTACCAGCAGAGCAAAAATCCTCCAAAGGACATCGGTGATGAATGCCTGGATCCTGGAGCCAATCTCACCCCCCAACAGCCCTCCTGAGAGGCTGGGACATTAATATTAACATGTGCGCATCACCCAGGAGCCCTTGGGTGTCACCATTTATTTTATTTACTTCCGCTGACTAAAATGTCAATATGATACAGGGATTCTAAGTCACTCCGGAGGACTTGCCGTCGAGTGCAAATTCCAAACTGGGGACGCGGAGACCCCCCCGAGGGAGCTGAGACAAGCATTCCTGTGCTGCATTCTGCAACCTTCTCGTTGCCCGCCAATGGCTGGCGAACAGCTTGTCGGGTTCCCAAAATGCTGTGGAACATCTGCATTTCACCAGGATGATATATTCTCGAATGGGACCAGCTGTAGTGCTCTGACTTTCCTCCTCCGCTGTAAAAGTGAAAGTTATTCAAGCTTCCCGGGATGTAATTGGAAAGCATTTGATGCAACGTTTTTGGGGACTTTTCTCTTGTGTTCTTATGTCTGGGGTAGCTGTGCTCTGTATATTTGGTGCTTTGGGGAGGGCACAGTGGGAGGGCTTAGGGAGTTCTGGCCCTTCTAGAATCATAGAATCATAGATTTGGAAGGGTCCTCATGGATCATCTAGTCCAACCCCCTGCTCAACGCAGGACACTCACATCCCAATCGCTCATCTACTATAACCTGCCACCCCCTTAAGCCTTCACAGAATCAGCCTCTCCGTCAGAGGGCTATCTAGCCTCTGTTTAAAAATGTCTGATGGACGTCCTGATGTCCCCTGGGTTTGAGCCACTGGGTGACATGGAGTGTTGGACTGGATGGGCCATTGGCCTAAACTAACATGGTGGCACAGAGTGGTAAGGAAGCCATCTGAAAGCTTTGCCCATGAGGCTGGGAGTTCGATCCCAGCAGCCAGCTCAAGGTTGACTCAGCCTTCCATCCTTCCGAGGTTGGTAAAATGAGTACCCAGCTTGCTGCTGGGGGGTAAACGGTAATGACTGGGGAAGGCACTGGCAAACCACCCCGTATTGAGTCTGCCATGAAAACGCTAGAGGGCGTCACCCCAAGGGTCAGACATGACTCGGTGCTTGCACAGGGGATACCTTTACCTTTACCTTTAACATGGCTTCTCTTATGTTCTTAAGTCTGGGGAATGATGCTCAGCCTGCATGGTGCTTAGAGGGGCAACAGTGGACGGGCTCCTGAAGTTCTGCCTCCACTGGTGGACCTTGTGATGGCCCCTGGGATTTGGCCACCGTGTTGACCTGGATGGGCCATTGGCCTGACGGCTTCTCTTTGTGGGTGGTGCACAAAGCATCAGTGATACCGGTGGTTGTGGGATTGGTGCACCTAGCTGCATCCACCTCCAGTAGAATTGGGGAATTGGACCTGTGGGTGGTGTCAGCAGCTATGACTGCAGGTAGAGAGAGAGGTTGTGAATGGGTAGAGAAAGGATGTACAGGCAGGTAGGATCACACAGGTGGGTGGGCAAGACGGGGCAATTAGTAGTGGGCATGAGGGTTCTTGAGCTCTGTCTACTCAAGGCCTTCCGAAACCTGACTTGAAGGAAACCTGAACCTGTTTATTCTCTGTGGTTGCACACAGAGGCTGTGTTATGGGAACCCTCGATGTCAGAGAAGCCCTGACCTGAATTGCCCAGGCTAGCCTTATGTTGCCAGATTTTGGAAGCTAAGCCAGAGTCAACCATGGCTGGTATTTGGATGGGAGACGCCCAAGGAAGTCTGATATGACACACCACTTCTCAGCTCTCCCCATTCCATGACACAACCTTTGATTTTGACACCCACAGCCTACCGATCGAGCCCTCTGGTGGGTAGCTTGTGGCTGGCAGGGGCTCATGGGAATTGGAGTCCCTGGGCATCTGGAGAACCACAGTTTGGCCACCCCTGCTCCAGAGTTAGATCTTCCTTATTTAACTAGCGTTGCCATTTGAAGGAAGGACTCCCTGGAGAAGAGCCTAATGCTGGGAGCGATGGAGGGCAAAAGAAGAAGGGGATGACAGAGAATGAGGCGGCTGGATGGAGTCGCTGAAGCAGTCGGTGCGAACGTAAATGGACTAATAAAATAATAAACTATCGATAAAATTATCTAACGGTACCTGCAACAAAACTAGCGTGTATAAACATTTAAAAAATCAACACAGTTTGTCCATGCACATATCACAACCTATCAGTACACATATAGATTAGCCTGGGACCCCTTTGCTTGTGCCCTCCGCCCGGGCAACTGCCCAGCATGCCCATGTGTCAAGACAGCCCTGGTTAAGAGTGGTGGACTCTAATCTGGAGAACCGGGATGGATTCCCCACTCTTCCTCCCCATGAGGCCAGCTGGGTGAGATTGGGCCACTCACAGTTGTCTTAGAGCTGTTCTCATAAAGCAGTTCTCTTAGAGCTCTCTCAGTCCCACATGCTTCATTGGGTGTCTGTTGTGGGGAGAGGAAGGGAAAGGTTATATAATCTGCTTTGGGACTCTTTGGGGCATTGAAAAATAAGACATGAAAGACAAGCTCCTCCCTCCCTCCCCTTCCTCCCTCCCTCCCTCTCCTTGAAATGAGAACGAAGGATTCATTGTGTTTTGCTCAGTAATTATCTCCTCCATGAGAGACAGTGTTGTGCAGTGGTTAGAGGGCTTGAGAAGGGTCACATGAACACATGAAGCTCCCTTGGACTGGATCAGGCTCTTGGTCCATCTTGTCTATCCAGGCTGATAACAGTTCTCCATAGACTCAGGTGTTAGAATCTCAGTTCCTTTTTTAACCAGAGGTGCCGGGACTGAACCTGGGACCTACTCCATGCAAAGCAGTTTACCACTGTCTAAGAGACTTTTTCCACTTGATTCTCAGAACAGCCCTGCAGTGTAGGTAAGGCTGCGAGAGCAAGAACATAGTCCGTGGGGATTTGCACAAAGGTCTGATTTGGTCCAAGAAGAGAGAGACATACCCTTTTCGTTGCATTTTCAACCAGGTTCTGGTTAAAGGACTGGGTTAAAAGGGGGTTATGTACACTGTTGAAGTTTAAATCCTCCATCTCTGTCACTCCACTTATGGATCTCATATTCACAAGTTGTTTTGAAGGCTGAACGCTCGTCTAGCAATTTACATCAACGGCAAACAACTCCGATAGCTTTGTCAGATGCAAAATGTTTTTTGATGGGGAAAACATCTGTAAAGATTGCTTCTCTGATTGCAGAACTCTCAGAAAAAACAATTTTATGTTCCTAGAGCTATTTGAATTATTTTAATATAAAAGGAGTTTGCTTTCCTCGTGTTGCAGAAAGTCCTTCCCCGGAGAAATATGCTCTCATGGAGTATGGATGGGGATGGGCAAGAAATGAACCATGAAGGAAAAACGCATCATGCATTTTGCCCTGCTTGTGAATCAGGAGTTTCTGTAAACTTTTAAAGCAGTCCATGGTAGTTTGTGACAGTTAATGGATAGAGCAGAAAGCATGGGTTTAAAGAAACCCTGAGACCTTTTAACCCTTTGCTTTCGGTTCCCCCACCCAAACCCTGCAAAAACAGTTGAGTGATTCACCAAAGCAGCCCAAGTTTGGGCCGAATTTCAGATTGTGAACCAGTTTGTGCCGATCCCTTTAAACTGCACAAGACAACCAAAAACATCTGAGCAGTGGGGAGCAGGCGCCCTCACATCTCAGCTGATTTTTAGGCTTTCTTGTGCACTCCCTTTAAACTTTAAAGGGCCTGCACAAAACAGACCCAAAAGCTAAGCAGAAGGGAGCAGTCTTCTCCTTGTTGCTCAACTGCTTTTTTGGCTTTCTGCAAACCACATTTAAAGGGTTCCTTTCAACAGGGTTTGCAGGGACACAAATTGTGAACTGAGTCAGTTTGTGAACAAACCTCCCAGTTCAGTTGATCTGTATTTCGGTTCATGCTTTTGAGAAAGACTACAATCTGAGAATCAGAATGTGTTTCACGGGCCAACTAGTCCAACCCCTTATCACATCCAAGACATGAAGGCTACAGCATCCCAACAGGTGGCTCTTCTATCTCTTCTTGAGATTTTTCTAGTTAGCACGGCAGAACGTATACAAGAGCTGAACTATATGGTGCAGGTTCTCATGTCAAATGTAAATGTGATTTAAGCAAGAATTCTTCTCTGGGCTACTGCCAACTACTAGCAGGCTACCATTACAGAGAGCTAATCCTAGTCCAGTCTTAAACCAGCTCCAAATCCACTGCAATCCTTCCTTCTGGGCATTGCTGCTAAAATGACCAAGCTGGCTTCAGAGCTGACAAATACAGGACTTTTATTGGCATCTTTCATTGCCTGCCAACACTCTGACTGGTGGCAGGAGGTGGTGGAAATGTTATTGTGTGCGTTTGATATCAGTTCTGGGGAAAACCGAGAAGTGATAGGAATCCCCAGGGACTCAATAGCTTTACCATAGATTTCTGATGATTCCTAGAGCTACCCAACATCAATCCTAGTTTTAACCATAGAGTTCCCAGTGATTCCTAGAGCTACCCAACACGGCTGCTAGACTATCCACTTCTGTGCTTATATATGACTTTTTAAAAAATTTCCCCCCCCCCCAAATTATTTAGTTCAGTAAAGCAGTATCCACAAATATTGCTCTTATGGAATCGGCATTTGTTCCATACTGTGGGGTGACGTAAAGCGATGGCTTTTGTGAAATTTTTAATAAGACCAGTAAGACTCTAATTAATGAGAGACCCAGCAGGGCTCTTCTTATGTTCATAACGTTCTTATTTATCATTTCAGGCCCCATTTCCGCACAATAATCATTCCAAGAGCTTCATTTAGGTAAAATATTCTCCTATTCCTGTTCGCTCCCTACCCGCTCAGAGCGCAACACAATTCAGAGCAAATGACTCCAGCAGCTTCAACTCCCGACCAAATGGAAGGAAATGAGGCCTTTTGTGTTTCAATGGGTCTCGAAAGAATGTGGAACATTACAACATTTGGAGAGAAGGAAAGACAAGGAAGATAAATTGTCTGAGACGCTGAATTCCCAGGATCTAAGATCTCCCCAAAAGTTATATGGAGATGGAATTTTCTCAGACATCAAGGGCTTGCTTTAATTACATGCTAATGTTCAGGGAGTATTTTAAGCTGGGTGAAGAAAAGCACAAAAACAGCTCTTTTACATTCATAAGAATTTGCAGTTGAGAGACCTTTTAGCCCTCATTTTCAGATTATTATTATCATTACTGGTCTTGGGAATACCATGAGATTTGAATTAATTGAATTAATTTATTATACAGCCGTCGGAAAGGGAGAAGAGAATGTGAGGAGGGCCGTAATCAGAGATAAGCCCTCGGAAAAAAAAGAACATGGTTTTTGAGCACGCCGGAGTATTTTGCTCCTCTTTGTTGCGGTACCATGGCTCCCATCTCCCTCTTGAAAGGAGGACCGGATGACTCAGAGCCGTCTTTTGCATTTATGTTCGGTAAGACTCTTCTGATTCTTCACACACTGCTCTCCTCTTCTGATATGACAAACTTTTCTGTGCTTCAGGCTCTAACGTTGGCCTGTTCTACCCACCAAGTTGAATGTGGTGGCAGAATCGTCCTGGAAGTGACAAAGGGTCGCTCTAGGAATGGTCAGAAACTCTTTGGTGTTACCATCGAGTTTCTGGCTATTTCTAGTGCTACTCTTTGCCCCTTCTGGTAAGTACATAATGCTGCATTGAATCTACATCTTTCTATAGGTCTGTCTGTCTGTCCTGTGACGCTGAGATAGGGTGGTGTGAGTGTCCTGCAGTTCCTTTGACTGTCAGGAACTTCTGGATGTTTAGACAGAATTTCTTTTGCATTAATTTAATCCCATTGGTTCTGGTCCGTCCCTCCCTCTGTGGCAGGAGAGAACAACTTTGCTCCATCCTCTACATGGCAACCTTTTAAATACTTGAAGATGGCTATCAGCTCCCCTCTCAGTCGTCTCCTCTCCAGGCTAAACAGACCAAGCTACCCCCAACCTTTCTTCTTACGTCTTGATTTCTGCCATCAATGGTACCCTTCCAGATTTCTCTGAGACGTCTCCTTTTAATTGCATTTCATCTGTTTTGAGACGTGTTATTGTTTGAAAGGCACTGGATGGTGATGCCATCGCTCATTAAGGGCCCAGAAGCAAAAGCCAGGCTGACATGGCTAATTAACAGCGAATCCTCTATTTATGACTTTCTCAAAAGGCTTGCGTGACCTTTGAGTTAACAATGTTGAAGCGTTTGCCTTTAATTGGCCGCCGTCTTGCGTCTCATTGTGCTCGGGACAAATTGGCAATTCCCACTTCAGACGTCCTTGCGCCATTCCAGCTAATGAGGGTGAACGTTTACGGAGCCAAAGGTTCATTTCTGTGAAGTCTCCTCATTGGGAGGCTTGGATGAATCCAAACAGGCCTGGCCTTCTCCAGAGGCCTGGGTCTAGCTAAATATTGAACTATCCTGTCTCCTTTACCCTCAGAACACCGTCACTATTTTGACTTGTATATGTGTGTGTGAAGTTGCAACCGATGTATAGCATCTCAGCATGGGGTTTGGAAGTCAAGTGAGAAGTAGAGGCATTTTGTGCTGGCCTTCTGCTGCTATCGAAGAGTCCTTGGAGACCAGTGGCCTTTCATCAACATGGACCCTTTGCACCTACACCAGTGGTCCCCAACCTTTTTATCACCGGGGGCCGGTCAACACTTGACAATTTTACTGAGGCGGGGGGGGGAGTAGTCTTTTGCTGAGGGATGTCGCCGCTGCTGCCGCCTGAGTCTCTGCTCCGCTTGCTTTCCCGCCAGCGCTCCTGACTTCCCGCTGCCCGCGGGGGGGTGCTGCCATGAGCTGCTGTGAGGGGGAGCCCCAGCCATGGCGGCCGCCAGAGAGCACCAAAGGTGAGCTGGCGGCAGAGTGGCAGGGCAACCCCCGAGGCAGCAGCCAGGGAGGAGGACGAGGAGGAGCCGTGACCCGGTACCGACTGATCCACAGACCGGTCCCAGTCTCTGGACCGGGGGTTAGGGACCACTGGCCTAAACCATTCAGCACTGGGAGGAGCCACGGGCTTTGGGTTGATAAGGGAGCTTTTGTGCAGAATCCCCAGTCGTAGCAAGGACCCCGTGATGAGCTAATTGTCTCTTTTCAATAAAGTATTTTCTTTTCCTGAACGAAGATTGGAAATTGTGAGCAACTGGAAATTCATACACGTTGACTGTCACTAGGAAACTGCTGTTTAGCAGAATCAAATGCTAAAATGGCAGAGTGTGCAGGGACTAACTTTATATTTGAAAAACAGATCAACTGTGACATGTGAGGAAAGATGGAGAGTCTTCTTTGAGGACCGTAGTTAATTCAAGACGCTATGACACAGTTTACTAATCATAGAATCATAGATTCATAGAATCATAGAGTTGGAAGGGGCCATACAGGCCAACCCCCTGTTCAATGCAGGATTAGCCCTAAACATCCTAAAGCATCCAAGAAAAGTGTGCATCAAACCTTTGCTTGAAGACTGCCAGTGAGGGGGAGCTCACCACCTCCTTAGGCAGCCTATTCCACTGCTGAACTACTCTGACTGTGAAAAATTTTTTCCTGATGTCTAGCCTATATTGTTGTACTTGAAGTTTAAACCCATTACTGCGTGTCCTCTCCTCTGCAGCCAGCAGAAACAGCATCCTGCCCTCCTCCAAGTGACAACCTTTCAAATACTTAAAGAGGGCTATCATGTCCCCTCTCAACCTCCTTTTCTCCAGGCTGAACATTCCCAAGTCTCTCAACCTATCTTCATAGGGCTTGGTCCCTTGGCCCCAGATCATCTTCATCGCTCTCCTTAACAACATTAACTTTTGCTTATGTATTCCTACTGTTATGATGGTCAGTTCTTAGTCTGACGAAGGGTGCTTGCACTCGAAAGCTCACACCCTGAATAAATCTTTGTTGGTCTTCAAGGTGCCCCTGGACTCTGGTTTTTTTGTTGTTAAATCAAGAGTGAGAAACTTAAAAAAAACAAACCTGTATAACTCGGTATAGAATGAGAAATTACATCACAACAATTTACACTCTCTTTAATGTGTAAATTTACACTCTCTTTCCCTCTTGATACTTGATTTATGCCGGATTTTGGTTCTGAATGATAGGAAATAACATTGTTCAAATGTTGCTGCAGAGTAGTAGAGTCTGTATGACAGGGGTAGTCGAACTGCGGCCCTCCAGATGTCAATGGACTACAATTCCGAGGAGCCCCTGCCAGCGAATGCTGGCAGGGGCTCCTGGGAATTGTAGTCCATGGACATCTGGAGGGCCGCAGTTTGACTACCCCTGCTGTATGATATACATTGCTATATATAGCAATGTGGAAAGTATTGGCTTTTTGATAAGGTAGGAATAAACTTGGTTAAATTTTAAATGAGATTTAGCTGAGATGGGGCAACATGTTAAGAATTTGAAGAGGAGAACGGGATAATTCAGATGTCTACGCATACATCTTTCATTGTATTGCATAATTAATAAATGTTCCCAAATTGATATGTATAATTCCTTTCCCCCCTGTATGTCCGTGTTTCTTGGGGGGGGGGGATATAAACTACAAAAAAAGAGAGACATGTGTTTAAAAATCCTGTGTAGCCAAATATAAAATTAGAAGTAACTTTATAAAAGTTTATGCCATACTCAATGCTTCCCTTTTGAAAGTTGATTTAAACAGAATTGTTACTGTGAATTGTAGTAAAATGATAGTTTTGTTTAAATGTTAATGTGGAGCATTATAGAGTATAGGGTATAAATTGGAAAAAGTATTAATAATAAAAGTAACGGCATGATGATAATATAGTGATAGACTTTGTTTAATATTGAATAATGCTAAGATTTGGGAGAGGAGGAGAGGAGGTGATATATTGGAATCCGAAGGGGAGGAGAAAGCGATAATCCAAAAGTTTAATAATTCATATTTTATTGTGTTGTGTATATAATGAACAATGCTTCCAAAATTTGCTGGGTACACTCTTCGTTCTTTTTCTTTTCTCTTTCTCTTTCCTCTTGAAAATAAAAATATAAGAAAGGAAGAAAGGAAGAAAGGAAGAAAGGAAGGAAGGAAGGAAGGAAGGAAGGGAGGGAGGGAGGGAGGGAGGGAGAAAGAGAGAAAGGGAGAAAGGGAGTAAGGGAGAAAGAAGACTACCAAGGAAGACCCTTCAGAGGGAGTCAATGGCCAACCACCTCTGTTTCTCATGCCTTTGGAAGCCAAGGAGGCTCAGTTCTTGGAAGGGAGCCCACCAAGGAAGACTCTTTAGAGGAAGGCAATAGTCAACCACCTCTGCGTCTCCCTTGCCTTGAATGCCCCTTGCTGGAGTCACCATAAGTCTTGGAAGGGAGGCCACCAAGGAACACTCTGCAGAGGAAGGCAATGGCCAACCAAATTTGATTCTCCCTTGCCATGAAAGCTTGTTGCTGGGGTCACCATAAGTCAGCTCTGGGTGGGTAGCCTCAACATTAAAACAATCATTACAAATAAGCCACAAGTATAAATTAAAGCATTAATTAAAAGTTAAATTTAGGCTTTAAGATCATTTTAAAAGCTAATCACTGCTCGGAAGAATGGGGTGGATGGATTTTTTTTGGGGGGGGGGGAGAGGCCGGCATCTTCTGGATGTTCTTGCTGGTCCTCCACCATAGGCCTCGTGAAACAGGCCCCACTGAACTGATTAAGGCCTCACAGAGCCCTGGTCTCATTTCGTAGAGTGTTCCACCTTGACAGGCCAATTTTCTGACTGAGTCGAAGGCAGCTTTATGTGCATTAACCTTTGGGGTTTTGTCTGATGGTGTTCGGAGGCATTAGCATGGCCACCTCTCCTCCATATTTATTCCACTTTCAGCTCAACAGTTCTTGAATACAGACACTTTGCACAAATGCAGCTGAGACTCACCTCCAGCCGGCATTGACGCGGTAGAGGAGCCGGGCAGGAAGGAGAACGCACTTGAAGAAGCCCCCAGCGGCATGCACGGCAGGCACGGTGATGATGCATTGCACCTGGGGAGGGGCAAGGGCATGGGCCTGGGGCACCTTAAAAGGAGCCACGTGCATAGAACCTGGCCTCTTTCACCCGACCTGCCACCATAATAGCTTCCCTCCCACCCCCCTATGATGCTGGCTCATACTGTTAAGGTTGTGAATGGGGCCACTGTCATATATCTTGGAATTGCATTTGTCACAGCATGTTTGGCATGGGATGGAGTTTGCTTTGGAGGAGTTTGGTCTGCATATCGAACTCCTTAGGATTTGGGCCTCCTTAAGAGGAAGAAGAAGAAGAAGAGTTGGTTCTTATATGCCGCTTTCCCCTACCCGAAGGAGGCTTGAAGCGGCTTACAGTCGCCTTCCCATTCCTCTTCCCACAACAGACACCCTGTGGGGTGGGTGAGGCTGAGAGAGCCCTGATATCGCTGCTCGGTCAGAACAGTTTTATCAGTGCCATGGCGAGCCCAAGGTCACCCAGCTGGTTGCATGTGGAGGAGTGCAGAATCGAACCCAGCATGCCAGATTAGAAGTCCGCACTCCTCACCACCACACCAAACTGGCTCTGTGGCAGGTGACAGGTCTGTGAGCAGGGCCAACCTGGCAGGGAAGGCATAGGCCTCACAGTGCCAGGTAGCCTGGGGTGGGACCAAGGGAGGCATGTACCTCTCCTTGGCACCCCAGGGTGGCCAGTGCCGGATGGCTTGGGGTGTGTCCAAGGGAAGTTCATGCTTCCTCTTGACACCCCAGGTGGACACTTCCCTATGGGGGGAATCCAGTAGCAAGGGGACTTGTATTCCTGCCAGGGGAACTGGGTGGACCCCAGGGTGTCTTTGCTTCAATTTTTGCCTCTCTGTACCATTGTCCTGGAATGAACTCCCAGTGTCCTGGTGGCACAGAGTCAGGCACTGGCAAACCATCTCTGAACATGAGTTAGCTGTGACTTGACGGCAAAAAGCCAACCCACAAAGAGTTCCGAGCGGACAACAAAACAGAAGTCTGTTCTATAAACCTCCAGAGATGTGCCTGGGAAGTTCAAAGGCCATGGAAGTCTCTTAATCCGATGGGTTTGGTGCCTCCCGAATCGAGCATGTGTGGATGGCAAGTAAATATATATCTCTATACCCTTCTTTGAATGCATTTACTTTTCCTATTAATATTTCAAAACATCATGAATATTTAAAGTCTATAAGCTTTCGGATTTAGAGACCAGAGGAGAGCGATGCATAATTAAATAAAGAGCAATACCAGCCAGCGCATACAGATGGTTATTAAAATAATAGCCCTTGTGTGGCGGGACATTTCCTGCGCATTCCTTGGCAAGATGGGCTCCCGCAGAGGGAACTGCTGAAGACTTACAGGAGAGGGCGTTTGTGAACCGGGTGAACAAAGATTTATTCCGGTGGCAACTTTAAGACCAACCAAGTTTAGTTCTGGATATAAGCTTCTGCGTGCAGGCAGAGATCAGATGGCTCCTGAAGAAGCATGCATACAGAATTAAGCTTGGTTGGTCCTAAAGGTACCTCTGGACTCAAATGTTGTCCTTTAACTTCAGACTGACACCCAGCTGATTCTGTGTGGCTCTGTTTCTTTCCAAAAGAAGAAGAAGAGTTGGTTTTTATACCCCACTTTTCACTGCCCGAAGGAGTCTCAAAGTGGCATACATTCACCTTCCCTTTCCTCTCCAAACAATAGACACCCTGTGAGGTAGGGGAGGCTGAGAGAGCCCTGAGATTACTGAAGAAGAGTTGGTTCTTTTATGCTCCTTTTCTCTATCCGAAGGAATCTTAAAGTGGTTTACTATCTCCTTCCCTTTCCTCTCCGCACAACAGATACCCTGTAATGCAGTGGGGGCTGAGAGTGCTCTGAAAGAATTGCTCTGTGAGAACAGAATTATCAGGGCTGTGACAAGCCCAAGGTCACTCAGCTGGCTGCATTATGGAGTAGCAGGGAATCAAACCCAGCTCACCACCACTCTTAACCACTAACACCAAGGTGGATCTCTGTGAGATTTATTAGGCCAGAAGAAAAGAAAGCATTCCAAATGCGTAATGAGTATTTACAATGCCGGTGTACCTTATTGGAGTTCCTCTGGCACGCCGACATGTAACAATTTTAGCCAACTTTAATATCATGCAAGGATGGGAAGGCAGCATGAGGTAGCCTGATCTTTTCAGATCACAGAAGCTAAGGAGGGTTGGTTTTTGAAAGGGAGACCACCAAGGAAGGCAATGGCCAACCATATCTGCTTATCACTTGTCCTGAAAGCTCCTCTCAGGGAAGAAAAACACTCACAGGAGCAGGAAGTCTCCAAGTGAGCCAAGATTATTGAAGAAAAAAAAACAGGAAGTTCCTGATCAAACTATGCTAAATACACATCTCCTCTGGTGCCCCCTGCAGGCCATTCTTCATATCCCATTCATTCATGCACACTGCAGATTGGGCATGTTCCAGCCGTCTGTAAGCTCTACTCTTTCAATTTTCTGCTTGGTCCCCAAAGGCAGCATGTGAGCGGGAGCTGACTCACGACGGCTCTCGGAGTCTGCCTGCCGATGCAGAATTTATGTCGTTGACCTAAGTGGCTGTAGACCAGCTGGCTAATAGAATAGCAGGTGGCTGAAATGGGAAGTAGGGCTTGGGAGCCCCCAAGGAGGCCCCCAGAGCATCGATCCCAGATACTCAGCCGTGACCTGTGGGGTGGGGGAGGACAGGAGAAAGATATCTGATGGGTGACCTAGAGGGCTTTGCAAAATCTCAAATTGAAGGGCTTGTTGAGCGTTCGCCTTGACCTGCGTCTGCCTCTGTTCCACCGGCCATGATGGGCTTTGCCTTCTGGACAAGGGAAAGGATGAGTATGAGTCAGAAGCGAAACAGGGGGGGGGGTCGGAGGAAGCTGACTGCTCTTCCCCCACTTCGGACCATCATTTGAACATAAAAGTTAACAGAGAAGGCATCAGAAGTGCTATTCTGTTGTTGCTGTTGCTGCGGCAGTGAGGGAAATTGAAGCCTCGGGAGGTGGTGGATTCTCTATCTTTGGAAATTTTAACAGAGGCTGGATAGGCATCAGATGGAGAGGCTGATTCTGTGAAGGCTCAAGGGGGTGGCAGGTGACAGTGGAGGAGCGAGAGGGTTGTGAGTGTCCTACAGCAGGGGTAGTCAACCTGGACACGAAAGTCTGGACATGAAAATGTTGAAAGTCTAGACCAGGGGTAGTCAAAACTGGCAGGGGCTCATGGGAATTGTAGTCCATGAACATCTGGAGGACCACAGGTTGACTACCCCTGTCCTACAGAGTGCAGGGGGTTGGAGTAGATGACCCAGGAGGAACCTTCCAACTCTATGATTCTAAGATTCTAAGGTCCCCTTTCTGGGCCTATTGTCCAATTTCCTGCCCCAGATTGTTTTCCACGTAGGATACTTCATGGACATTGCAAATGCTCCCCGCAAAGAAGAAGAAGAAGAATTGGTTTTTATGCCCCACTTTTCACTGCCCGAAGGACTCTCAAGGCGGCTTACATTCACCTTCCCTTCCCTCTCCCAACAACAGGCACCCTGTGAGGTAGGTGAGGCTGAGTGAGCTCTGAGAAAAATGTGAAAGGCCCAAGCTGGCTGCATGGGGAGGAGGAGTGGGGAACCCAACCCAATCCAGCTCTTCAGATTAGAAACTGCTGATTTTAACCCCTAAACCAAGCTGGTTCTTTTAACCATTTGCCAAGGGAATGGGGGGGGGGAATGTTTTTTCTTCCATAAGAGGGGAAGTGATGCCCTCACATTGCACCAATGTTTAAGGATCCAAACAGGATTCTAGAGCTATTGCTAGAAAGTCATACCACTACAATGACATCAACAGGAAGTGAGCCAGCATGGCGTAAGGTTTATGAGTGACAACTTCTAATCTGGTGAGCCAGGTTTGATACTTTACTCCTGCACATGTAGCCAGCTGGGTGACCTTGGGCTAGTCACAGTCCTCTTAGAGCTGTTCTCCCAGAACAGTCCTGTCAGAGCTCTCTCAGGCCCACCTACCTCACAGGGAGTCTGTTGTGGGGAGAGGAAGAGAAAGTGACTGTAAGCCTCCTTTGAGATTCCTTCAGGCAGTGAAAAGTGGAGTATAAAAGCCAACTTTCCTTCTTCTTCTTCTTCTTCTTCTTCTTCTTCTTCTTCTTCTTCTTCTTCTTCTTCTTCTTCTTCTTCTTCTTCTTCTTCTTCTTCGCCGCTTTTAGCCTCTTTCGGGTAGAGAAAATGGGTATAAAAGAACCAACTCCTCCCCCTCCTCCTCCTCCTCCTCCTCCTCCTCCTCCTCCTCCTCCTCCTCCTCCTCCTCCTCCTCTTCTTCTTCTTCTTCTTCTTCTTCTTCTTCTTCTTCATTGCTGCAAAACCAAAAAAAAATGTCTCTTCCCCTTAATTTCTTCCAGTCAGTAGCTCGTTTGATGCCTGCACATCCCTGGGCATATTGATTCAGTCCTAAACATAACAGCAATTTATGTTCCAGTTCTTTGAAAGTGGCAACAATTTGGTTTTCTTGGAAAACGATCTCCGTGTCATTCAATATTTCTATATCACCAAATGTTACAAGAATCGGAAATGGCTTTTTGGCAAGACTAATAACATCGCCTTCCATTCACTGCAATTTGTTCATATTTTTTTACGGTCAAAATAAAATCACCCGTAGATGATCATATACTTGATTCATTTCCTTGTTAGGCCGGGTTCATTCGTTCTGGTTTTTTTTTTGTAAATAGCGGCTGCAAAAAAACAGCATTCAATAATTACCGCAAACAAGTTAGGGCGGAATTTATGGCCACCGATAACGATGGGATTGAACTGTTAGCACCAGAGATCTTTAGCAAAGGAAACTGAGATCCATTAAATGTAAGTGCCCCGTAACACATTTGTCATGTGGCTCAGAGCCGGGAGATAAGAATGGGAGCATTTCCTCAGTTCCTGTCTGGATACAGTCAGAGAATCTTTGCCAGATTTGGACTCACTTGCTAGCCTCCGATGAGAGGAACATCCAACTTTTGCATGATTTGTAGGTGATATTGGTGCCGCTTTGAGACTCCTTTGGGTAGAGAAAAGCAGGATATAAGAACCAAGTCTTCTTCTTCATCGGTAATCTCAGGGCTCTCTCAGCCTCCCCTCTCTCACAGGGTGTCTGTTGTGGGGAGAGGAAAGGGAAGGTGACTGTAAGCCGCTTTGAGACTCCTTTGGGTAGAGAAAAGTGGCATATAAGAGCCAACTCTTCTTCTTCAGTAATATCAGGGCTCTCTCAGCCTCACCTCCCCCACAGGGTGTGTGTTGTGGGGAGAGGAAGGGAAGGCAATTATAAGCTGCTTTGAGCCTACTTTGGGTAGAGAAAAGTGGCATATAAGAACCAACTCTTCTCCTTCTCATTCATTCCTTTGCATCATCTGGCCCCTTCTGAGGCAGCCCAAACACCGATCTCTGTTTCCTGAATAGGTTTCTCTGGGCGAACCCCATGGGAAGAACACAGTTTGGGTCAAAGGGAAGTTTAATTGGATATTAGGTTAATGTCATACAACAGAACACCAAGGCTGTGTGAAAATCAGTGGGTTCTTTTTTTAAAAAACTGCATTACTCCAAGTAAATTGCTACTGTATTATTTTCACTATATAGTCCAGTTCCACTGTTGTGCACAGCTGCAGTTTTGCTTCCCTGTGTCCTTCTGCATTTTGTTTAGATCAATAAAGCTCTTTTCTGCTGCAGTTTCTGTTGTTGTCTTCCTCTTTTCTTCCCTGGGAAATGTATGAAGCCACTGTAGGAATGGTGCATCCACCAGACTTAAAAGATCCTATGGAATCCAGGTTCAATTCCACACGTGGAGGAGTTTCCAAGCAATAGACAAGCAGAGGTAGTTAGCTATTGCCTACCTCTATGTATATAGAGCCTCTTGTGGCGCAGAGTGGTAAGGCAGCCGTCTGAAAGCTTTGCCCATGTGGTTGGGAGTTCAATCCCAGCAGCCGGCTCAAGGTCGACTCAGCCTTCCATCCTTCCGAGGTCGGTAAAATGAGTACCCAGCTTGCTGGGGGGTAAACGGTAATGACTGGGGAAGGCACTGGCAAACCACCCCGTATTGAGTCTGCCATGAAAACGCTAGAGGGTGTCACCCCAAGGGTCAGACATGACTCGGTGCTTGAGCAGGGGATACCTTTACCTTTACCTTTTACCTCTATGTAGCATCCACGGACTTCCTCAGCAGTCCCCCATCCAAGAAGGAGGAGGAGGAGGAGAAGAAGGAAAAGGAGAATGCTTTAGGATGCTTTGGGCTGATCCTGCGTTGAGCAGGGGGTTGGACTAGATGGCCTGTATGACCCCTTCCAACTCTATGATTCTGTGATTCTGTGATTCAAAGAAGAAGAAGAAGAGGAGGAGGAGGAGGAGGAAGAGGAGGAGAAGGAAGAAGAAGAAGGAGGAGAAGGAGGAGGAATTGGTTCTTATATGTCACTTTTCTCTACCAGAAGGAGTCTCAAGGCAGCTTATAATCATCAGATCCAGAGACAGTGGACAGTAGTGTGTTCAACCTGATCCAAACATCATTGTATACAGGATATAGTGGATACGTTCTAATTTATGTTTTGCACCATGTTTCTCATTCTTCAGTTTACAGAGGGTTTCCCCCCCTCTCTGTATTGTAATTAGCGTGTATCCCATTTGTGTCTGTCCAGGGGGGACTGGCAACCCTATCAAGGCAGCTCCCTGGGGGAAAAAAACAACAACAGTATAAATAAACAAGCTATTGCAATTTTAAACCCATTAAACACATTAAGAAAGGCAACACTCAAAAGGCTCAAAGAAAGACCACCTCCTCACTTGGTTGCTATAAAAGTCTATATCAGCCTATCTCAACATTATTTTACAATTGGGGACCCCTTGAAACATCCTTCAGGCTTCAAGAAACCCCAGAAGTGTCACAATCATGCAGAATATGGTCGGGAAGCAGAGCTGTGGACACGCCCACCTGTGGCCCCTCCCCTCCCCACCCCCTCCACGCCTATTGCTGGCTGTTTGAGGGGGGGGGGCGCAGGTTGACATGACTATATATAGCCCTATCACCCGATAAAGTTTTAACAAACTTTAAAAAAATATAAAATTCATTAACTCCCACCCATTTGGAAAACCCTTTCCTGGCCATCAAGAAACCCCGAAGTTTCATGAAACAATGCGTGTAGCATTGCACATTTTTATGAGACCCAGAAGATTTACCAAGTCAAAAGAATCACAAATCTATGCCAGGCAATCTCACCCACCCAGCCCGTTTTCCAATCACGAATGCTGTCTGCACATTCTCAGCCCCATCTCCAAAGCCATGATCTCCTTCCCACCTTAGATTTTTCCCAGCGAAGCACAGCCAGCCCCCAAACATTCAGGGACAAAATACAGCTCCTTCCTGATTACTGCAGAACACTGCCCGTAAAAAAAAAGAAGAAATTAAGCTGGATGTCGGTCTCCTCCAAGAACTCTGAAAGATTCCCTGCGTGACCAGTTTGGTTAATGCCCAGGCTAATATATTTCCCAACGAGGATGAATGTTTCTCATTTTCTACTGGTAAGTACCAAAAAAGAAAGAAAGAAAAGAAAAGAAAATTACTACAGACAATAAAAGGCCTGGGTATACTTTATCCACATTTCATTCAACACCTTGCCGTGGAGAGAGGCCCCTGGTGTTTTCCCATCATTTAGTTCCCTTGTTGTTTGTCTAAAAGCCGGATCATAAAACTGCAGCTTTTTAGGGCCTTCGCTTTTAGAAAGAATACGACTTTGGGAGAATGAGTGCAAAGGCTTTTCGGAACAATCAAGCATGGGGAAACCACGGTAGAACAAGACATACTTTGCCCGTGGATCTCCGTTCGGCTGTCAGTCGGCAGCTCTGGGTTGCGAAATACCTGGAGATGTGGGGCGGAGTGGAGCCCAGGATGGAAAAGTTTGGAGATGCCCCTCAACAGGGTACAGGGCCACCCTCCGAAGCAGCCATATTCCCTTGGAGAACGGATCTCTGCCAGTGTTCATATTGTCAACTTCAACAATAGTCTCATTCTCATCATGGCTGTACATCTCCAGCTGTCAGGGAAATAGCAGCAGCGGTTTTCATTTGCAGGGTAGCATGTCTAAAAATGGCAAGCTACCAGCTCCCTGGTGCCCCCTCTAGACACCTTCTGGACCAGCTGGTGGACTTCCTGATGGCCCCTGGGTTTTGTCCACTGTGGGACACAGAGGGTTGGACTCACTGGGCCATTAGACTGACCCAACATGGCACCTCTTATGTTCTTATGTCTGGGTCAGTGATGCTCTATATTCTCAGTGCTTGGGGAGGGGCACAGTGGGAGGGCTTCTGGAGTTCTGGCCCCACTGGAGGACCTCCTGGTGCCACTTGGGTTTTTGACACTGCGTGACACAGAGTATTGGCCTGATCCAACATGGCACCTCTTACTCTTATGCTCTCTGAGCTGTGGTACTGGCATGAGCTCTCCATCTTTGCACTCACCTTGGACTGTGTTTCCTGTGATCGTTTGGTGCAAATTTAGCCTAGAAAAATAACTGATCTCCTCCCCCCTTAAACTTTTACTTGTCTGAAGGCTAAACATACGCCTATCATGATTTCATCCCAGTTCTTAGCAGGGTTGCTGGATTCTTAATTTTCTCTTACTGTAACTTTATGGATTTTTCAGCAAGTTGATGCTAATATATATTTTAAAAACTCATTTTTGTCCACTCCCCCACCAATGACTCCCCTTCCTTGCTGTATAATTAAAAAGTGACTCAAAATGTCACGGGTTGAATACGAACGCATATTTTCCCCCAAACTGTCATCTACACGGAATTGTTCCTTCGCGGCACATGTGGGTGTATGCAGAGAAATCAGTATGTAAGTGGGGTGGGAGGAGAGAACGAAGCATCTGATAAATTTGGGGCAGCTGGGAGAACTGTGGCAGTTCCCCTGTTGAATTCAAAGCGATGTTATGTCACCAGAGGGGTGCCTATGCCTTCGAGAGACCTGTTGGCAGAGTTAAAATATGCAAAGTTTCCAGGCACCAGTGGCTTAAAGGATAAAAGAGTTTTATTTACTAGCGAAACAGCTTTGTAAATAAGAGAGGAGAGAGATTCTCCTAACTGTTTAACTGGCTAACATTCTCTCAGGCAGCACCTAGGCCAGGTGATATGGATGGCCCCCTCTTCCTACCCCCAGTATTAATTTTTTTGGGGGGGAGGGATGGGTGATTGTGTAAATACCACCATGTTTCTGTGCTGCTGTTATGTTTTTATGCCGTGTATTTTAATGGGGGTTTTAGCTAAGGGCAATTGTAACCCACCATGAGCCAGCCTCAGGAGTGGTTGGAAATAATAATAATAATAATAATAATAATAATAATAATAATAATAATAATAATAATAATAATAATAATATAAAATTGAGAGTGAACTTTGTACTTATTAAAGATGTCCTGCATAGTGCAGGGGGTTGGACTAGATGACCCAGGAGGTCCCTACCAATTCTATAATTTGTGTTTTAGGTGTACTATACGATACATCAACATTTTGTTTCCTTAAATATGTATCAGTAATTTGTTTCACACTGTTCCTTCTCAAACTTCATGCCACCTAAACAGATTCCAGGTCTGTAAGAACTGTTGGCAAGAAAGCCCTTTGCATCTCCCAAATCCCAAAAGCAAATTCTGTTTGCAGTTTGTTATGTCAGTTTCAAATTCTGAAATCTGTCAGGTTGGGGGAGGGGGTGAGCACCAAATGGACTCCTCCCATTTCACGTTTTAATCACCATAAAGTACATCCTGGATCGTATCTGTAAACCTTTACGGCTTGGTACCGCAAAGAAATTCTACTGAGTTCTGAAGGTTGTTCTTGTGAAAAATTATATCGACGGAGAGAAGCCGATAGGGGCTTTTAACGCAGATATTCATCTGGGAGACGGAATTATGCTAAATGCTGCCACGGAGATCAGTTGGGGGGGGGGGAGGCTATAAAAGAAGGGAGATTGCTGAACTCTGCAATTAGAGTATGCAGGTCTGTTTTTGATAGGGGGAAGGGGGACGGATAGGAATTCCGAAAGGATCATTCAACCTGAAGGCCATAAGCTCTCCGATATAGAAGTATATAACAGGGGAGAAGAACTATTAAATATAACTGTACCAAAAGTGTTTCCAGGCTATAAAGGGATGGAAAGGAAAAAATAGGATGGAAATTTTTTCAAACCAATCTTTGGCATCTTTTTCCATGTTGTAAAAGGATGAGCACCCCCCCCCCCTAAACTGTGTAGTCCTGGGCACATGATGAAATTACAGGCTGGCCAGAAACCAGGAAGCTTTGTACAGCTGCAATGTCCCAGAGATTCCTGGAGCTATCTTACATTACTTTTGTTTCTTCTGCCGACAGAGGCCTTCCTCCACAGGGGAAGGCCTGTAAGACGTACCTGGCTTTCAGGTTGGTAAGCCTATGCCCAAGTTACTACTTGTGGCAGACCATTAAGTAGGCTTGACAGCCTCCAGGTAGTAGCTGGAGATCTTGGATTACAAACTGATCCCCAGGCAACACAGATAAGATCACCCTGGAGAAAATGGCCACCTGGGAATGGCCACCCAATGGCCTTATACTTTATGGACGTCTTTCCCCTCTCCAAACACCATGTACCTCAGGCTCCAGCCCCAAAATCTCCAGATATACCCCAACTTGGAGCTGGTAACCCTACCAATGAGGAATGAGTCAATGCTTCCAACATGGGGAATGTGGGAGGTTGAACTCTCAATAAACGGACTCGCAGTAGAAGAAAATTGCTTTATTGAAAAAAGTATCAAACGGAGAGCAAGGCATTTCCTTGCTAGAACTAAAAAGCCAAGCTAGCAGTCAAAAATATATGCCCTTCATAAGTCTCCTCCCCCAATTTTAAAATAGGGAAGTGGGACAAGATGCCAGCATGGGCAGTGTTTCCCCTGCAAAAGCATGTACAACAGCTCAGGCGCTACAAAGGCATCCCCAAGAGATACAACAGGCTATTAATGTCAAAACAAGAAATGCTCCTGGGAGATATCTGAGAGACATCTTAAGCCTCTAAGCTGTGGGGAAATGCTACGCAATTAAAGTAGGGCAGAAACAGGTCAAGGAAAAATCCCTTGGCAAGAACATGAGAACAGGGAGCCGGTGAGCATGTGAACGGGGGATTGACAGGAGGAAATGCGCATTGTCTCCCAGACTTCTGGATGGTGCCTCTGTATGTTTAGGATGCTTTGGGCTGATCCTGAGTTGAGCAGGGGGTTGGACTAGATGGCCTGTATGGACCCTTCCAACTCTATGATTCTATGATTCTATGATTCTATGATTCTATGATTCTATGATTCTATGATGTTGGGTCTCAGCCCATGACTGGCCTGTGACCAGGCTGGCTGCTATGTAGGGGACATACATTGAATTGACCATGTGTTTCTGGGCTACACCCTTATCATCTTGTGGTGGGAGTCTTCCTGCCTATACTCCCATGTGCCCCATGCTCAGTAGAGCAGTGGGACAAAAATAGAAGGAACTAGTGTTGACCAGGGTCACAATGTTGTAGGACAGGGATCCCCAGCTTGGTGTCACCATGGTGCCAGCAGACACATCTCCTGGTGCCCACCAAGTGTTTTTAAGAAAGTGGGGTGGAGAAATATGGAATTTTTGGGCATCAAGACTCATGACTGGCCATTGGAGATTTGATTTTTTTTATTAATGATTTATATTTAATATTATTTCTATTAAATAATATTGTTTTATATTGAATGTTATCAATATGCAATTCTTTATATTTAATATTATTTATATTAAAAATAACTCATTCTGGCAGAAAGCGGAAAGCACAAGGATTCTTCACTGAAGGAAAGCTGTGGCAGTCGTGTTGTGGCTTTTCCACCTTCTGTGGCAACCATTTGGTTTTCGCAATTTCGTGGCTGTGCCTACCATCCCAAAGGTGACCACACACTCTAAAAGGTTGGGGACCCCTGCTCTAGACAGTCCCTGAAAGCATTATGATTTTATCATAGAGATTTTGGGGGAATTCCAAGAGTGTCATGATGTCATTTCCTAGTATAAACAGGAGAAAAGTGGAAGTGACAAGCAATAGCTCTAGGAATTGGTGGAAATTCTATGGATTTGCCTATAATTTATCACTCTCTCATTTTTTCCCCTGGAAGTAACATGATAGAAGTAGACCTTGGGCTAGTCACAGTTCTCTTAGCGTTGTTCTTGCACGGCAAATCTATTAAGGCTCTCTCAGCCCCACCTACCGTCCTGAGTGCCTGTTGTGGGATGAGGAAGGGAAGGTGATTGTAAGCCACTTGGAGACTCCTTTGGGTTGTAAAAACCAGGGCACAAAAGCCAGCTGTTCTTCTTCTTTCTGTGTTCAGCATGCCGATGTTTACAAACGACATCTCCAAGCTGATCTGTAGTATCTACAGAGCCCTCTTGGGTTCAAGAACATCTTTTACAATCAGGGAGGGAAAAAAAAAATATTTCTGAGCTCACGTCTCTCCAAGACTTCTCACCCCTGCAAGGCCAACTGCTCAACGTCTTCTTTTTCCGCAGCCAGAACAAGGTAATTAAGACTGCATTATCTGAGGACGTGATGCCTCCAGGTCTTAAGCAATCACTGAGAGCAGGCACTTCCTTTCCATTACCCAAGGAGGCTTCTCAAAGAGGGGAGAGCCAGCGAGAGGAAGGTCCCCCGTCGATGTCAGGGGCGCCTCCCAAACGGCACCGCAAACAAAGGTAACCGTTTCTTCCCAGTGTTTCGGTTCGGCGCTGATTAATTTTTCTCCCCCACAAGCATCTGCTTAAGTGTTTGATTAAACCACTCTGTGAACCCATCTGTTTACGGCTGATAGGGAATGGCACTCACAGAAGGGGATTTTTTTTTTTTTTAACTTGCATTGCACAACTCATTTACCGACAACGTTATGAAATTAGCGCTCCGAATGGGGAGAATTAAATTCCGAGGGTGAGCCCGGTCTGATAACATTAATCAGTTCATTCACTTCCCATGTCAGCAGCTCTGGTTTCAAGGACAATGGTGTGGGTTACAAGTCAGGAATGGGGCTTTAGCTTGGAAGTTTTGATTCACCAAGCAAAGGGTTCACTGTGGTACAAGCAGAGCCTGCTTAAGGATTTGCAGCGTCCAAGCAGAGCAGAATGAGTGTCATTGAAACATATGAGTTGGAAGGGGCCATCCAGGCCATCTAGTCCCACCCCCTGTTCAGTGCAGGATCAGCCTCAGGCATCCAGGAGAAGGATCTGTCCAGCCGCTGCTTGAAGACTGCCAGTGAGGGGGAGCTCCCCACCTCCTGAGGCAGCCCCTTCCATGGCTGAACTAGACTCACAGAATCATAGAGTAGGAAGGGGCCAGACAGGCCATCTAGTCCCACCCCCTGTTCAGTGCAGGATCGGCCCCAGGCATCCAGGAGAAGGATCTGTCCAGCCGCTGCTTGAAGACGGCCAGTGAGGGGGAGGTCCCCACCTCCTTAGGCAGCCCCTTCCACTGCTGAACTAGACTCCTGGAATCCTAGAGTGGGAAGGGGCCACACAGGCCATCTAGTCTCACCCCCTGCTCAGTGCAGGATCAGCCTCCGGCATCCAGGAGAAGGATCTTTCCAGCTGAGAAAGCTGTTCTGACCAAGCAGTGATATCAGGGCTCTCTCAGCCTCACCCACCTCACAGGGTGTTTGTTGTGGGGAGGGGAAAGGGAAGGCTAATTGAAGCCGCTTTGAGACTCCTTCAGGTAAAGAAAAGTGGCATATAAGAACCAACTCTTATTCTTCAGTAATATCAGGGCTCTCGCAGCCTCCCCTCCCTCACAGGGTGTCTGTTGTGGGGACTGTAAGCCGCTTTGAGCCTCCTTCGGGTAGAGAAAAGCGGCATATAAGAACAAATTCTTCTTCTTCAATAATATCAGGGCTCTCTCGGTTAACCTTTAAAAGGCTGAGATACCAAAAATAGGTCATAGTTTCTGCCCAAAGGATTCCCTCCCCCCACCCACCCACACATACACACACCCTGTATGTCAGAAAAATATTATGCCAACCAAAATGAATATGGAATAAGGTCATTTGGGGTTTGAAAAATCATTTCCAATCGACACATCAAAAAGGACTCCCGCGTTTCAAAATGCCAGTCTCCGAGAAAAATCGCCATTCCCCGACTGTCAATTCAGTACTAAAGGTCACCGTTTCAGAGACGCGACTCAGAAAACACTTCCATGTCGCCATGTTTGGTTCTTTTGCAAAATGGAGGAAATGATTAGGATGGCATCTTTTCATACCGAGCCTTCAAGCAAGAACATGCAAGGAGAGTCTGTAGCTCAATGCCGGAATGCATTCTGCACGTATCTGAGTTCAAAACGCATGAAGAAAGGTTGGGGGAGCTTGGTCTGTTTACACCGGAAAGGAGGCGACTGAGAGGGGATCTGAGAACCACCTTCAAGATTTAAAAGGGTGCCATATAGAGGATGGAGCAGAAGGATGCCCCGGAAGGATGGACCAGAACCAATAGGATGAAATTAATTCAAAAGAAATTCCATCTAATCATTCAGAAGAATTTCCCGACAGTCAGAGCGGTTTCTCAGTGGAAGAGGCTTCCTCGAGAGGTGGTGGGTTCTCCATCTTTGGAGATTTTTAAGCAGAGGCTGGAGAGCTATCTGACGGAGAGGCTGATTCTGTGAAGGCTCAAGGGGGTGGCAGGTGACAGTGGAGGAGCAAGAGGGTGGTGAGTGTCCTGCACAGTGCAGGGGGTTGGACTAGATGACCCAGGAGGCCCCTTCCAGCTCTATGATTCTATGATAGGAGCAGCTGAGAAGTGTCCTGTGAATGTTGTCATTTTAGCTTTCTAATCTTGGAGAGGTTGGCAGTGAATTTCCAGTGAGTCTCCATGTCAACCTCTTGGCTACCTCTTGACCATGAGTGGCATGGTCTTAGGCAGTCTGTTTTTTGTGCTTTTACTTTGGCAGGATTGCAGCAATGAGTTATCACACCTGGGCCATCCATCTAGCCAGGCGGGCCTGTGTTAACTTTAGGGTTGTGAGTGTCCTGCATAGTGCAGGGGGTTAGACTGGATGACCCAGGAGGTCCCTTCCAACTCTAGGATTCCTTAGAACCCAGGTTCAACACAGGGAAAGGGGCCTGGTTGTGTACATTCTGCACCTCGTTCCCATTTGCATCGTTCCACTGCAGAGCATACATCAAAATTCCTTAGGTTAAGTTTGTTGGGTTCAAGGGTTTGTTTTGTTTTGTTTCTAATCTTTGAACTAGAACGAACGTGGTCACTCTTACAGAACAAAATGGCACGAGAGGGAAGGACATGGCCTCTCTGCTCTGCCCGTTTTATTTATTTCTAACCGCTTCCCGACAGGGCGCTGAAATTGTTCCCGGGCATCATAGGAGAAGCTCCATCTAGGCTGTGCACCAGTCACCGGGGATCCATCAACTCAGCACAGTGACTGAGGTAAGGAAGCCTGCAGGGGTAGTCAAACTGCGGCCCTCCAGATGTCCATGGACTACAATTCCCAGGAGCCCCCTGCCAGCAAACGCTGGCAGGGGGCTCCTGGGAATTGTAGTCCATGGACATCTGGAGGGCCACAGTTTGACTACCCCTGCGCTTAGTGGGACATTAAAAAATGAAGACGGCAAGGCAGAGGTGCTAAAAGCGATCCCATTATAACAGGGCCTTCCCCTCACCAAGGCTGCTTCCCAAGTAACTTTATTCTGGCCGTAAATCGACACACTTCATATGGAGGAGTCATTCTTTTGAGGCTTTTATTATTGCGTGGCAATGTAGAATTTATTAAAATCTTTCCGAAACGGCCCATTACATCTTTCAGGAAATAGCCGCCTCCATTCCGGCCCGGCCTTCGGAGGAAGAAAGGAGCTTCAATAAGGAAGTGGACACTTCATAAACTCGCGGAAGCCTATTCATTCCGCACGACGTGCGTTCAATTTGGAAGCCGTGGCTGATTTGTGGCAGGAGTTTCTCATTAAGGGACACGACGGTCGATCCGGAGAGAGGGAAGGGAGCTATCGGGCAGGGCAAAATAAAACCCAAAAACGCTTGCACCGCAGTTCAAAAGCAATTCCCGTTCTCTTTCTTCCTGGTTAGGAGAGTGCCAGCTTGGTGTTAGCGGTTAAGACTGGCAGCCTCTAATCTGGACAAGAAGAGCCTCTTGTGGCGCAGAGTGGTAAGGCAGCCGTCTGAAAGCTTTGCCCATGAGGCTGGGAGTTCGATCCCAGCAGCCGGCTCAAGGTTGACTCAGCCTTCCATCCTTCCGAGGTCGGTCAAATGAGTACCCAGCTTGCTGGGGGGGGTAAACGGTAATGACTGGGGAAGGCACTGGCAAACCACCCCGTATTGAGTCTGCCAAGAAAACGTTGGAGGGCGTCACCCCAAGGGTCAGACATGACTCGGTGCTTGCACAGGGGATACCTTTACCTTTACCTTTACTAATCTGGACAAGATGGGTATGATTCCCCACTCTTCCACATGCAGCCAGCTGGGTAACCTTGGGAAGAAGGGTCTTACAGCACGGATGGTCAGATCTTGTTCTTCCTCTGTTGAAAGGCTTTCCTTTAAAGGGGAAAAAAGTCCTTCTGTTGGAGATAGTTTCCTCACTTGAAGAAGAAAGTTGCTGGTTCCAGCCCCATTTTATTAAAGGAGTACCTCCTCCTCTCACACATGGGAGGGAATTTCTACTAGCCTGGCCTCCAAGTGGGGCCTAGGGAACTCCTAAAATTATAGCTCCACAATACAGAAATCAGTTCCCGTGGAGGAAATAGATGCTTTAGAGCAGGGGGTAGTCAAACTGCGGCCCTCCAGATGTCCATGGACTACCATTCCCATGAGCCCCTGCCAGCATTAGCTGGCAGGGGCTCTTGGGAACTGTAGTCCATGGACATCTGGAGGGCCACAATTTGACTAGCCCTGCTTTAGACGGTGTTCTTTATGGCATTGTGCCCACTGACTGAGGTCCTTGTCCACCCCAGGCTTCACCCCCAAATCTTCAGGACTTTCCCAACCTGGAGCTGCAAACCTTCCTCCTCCACCAGTCGCCAGAGAGGACCTGATGACCCTATTGAAGGCAGAACCTGCTGAGATGCCAGCAGAATCTAAGATGAAGGAAGTAGAATGTTGTGTCTTGTCTCTCAAACAGGCAGAGAAGAATTCCCATTCTAGGGTGGGAATTTTCATTTCTGTGCTGAGCTATGAAATGCCAAATGAAAGTTCTGCTCAAAATGGATTTTGGACACAAGATTTTAAATTCCACCAACATGCGGTTTGATTGCTTTCTGAGGTCACACATTTTCTTGGGAGCTATGAAGGTGATGTAATTTCAGCACAGCGATAGTTCCCAACTTCCTTGGTAGAGAAGATTGGTCACTGTAGAAACAGCTCGTGTGTTTTCTCTTCTGCCACCTCAGTTTTCCCTCTCTCTTCCTTGGTCCCTCCAGGGACAAACCATCTGGTGAGATTCTTATTTGGTATACAGATTCCCCCCCCCCCCAAAAAAAAAAATGAGCTCAACAGGATAGATTGTCATCTTGACATTTAAACTCTACTCTTAGTGGTGCAATTTATCAGCTAGAGAAATGAGAACATATGCTTTCAAAGAACCATGCATCCTCCTCCGTAAATAGACAAAACACACTTAGAAAAGTTTGTCATGAAAGTTCACCTGAACTCCTTAGTTATGGAGAATGTAGGCAGTTTAGTTTGTTGGAAAGCACTTGAGGAATATTAAGTTGTTCACAACAGAAATGCAATGGCAATTCACTTCTTACCTTGAAAACCCAATGGGATCATTATAAGTTGGGAGTCATATTGGGAAAATGGGAAAACTATTTATTGGAAGAGCATAACAAACAGAAGCAAGACTTCACTTGCTGAAACCGATTTGCACCTAAACTAACATAGCTTTATGGAACTCCAACAACCCCTCTCCCCCAAGTAAATTCTTGGTTTGCTGATTAGTGTGCCAGCTATGAACACCTTCCCAGGCCCTATAGTCCCATGAAATGCACATGGAAACCTCCAGACACCAGACACATTCCTCCCCAGCTACCTCACTGTGCCAGGGTCCAGACAATAAAAGATTTCCCAGGGCTATAGAGAACAGAGAAACATGGAAAATGCAAAGTTCATAGCAAGGGCTTCACATGAGAACCTAAGAATAAATGGCAAAATCATATAAGGCAAATCACCTTTCATAACAAGAATAGATGTGAACAGGATCTTGGCTGCTAATATTCAGATATACATCTGGTATACATCTTGGTATACATTTTATCAATTACATGCAAGACATTGTTACCCAAAATGCATTTCAGGAGACATGTGTTTGTGAAGAATAGCTCGTGAGAGGTGGATAACAAGTAGAGAATCTGTTTGGCTCCGTTCTACAAGGCGATTGTCCCCTTATGAACTTGAGACAGAAAACATAACAAATGAAAGAATAGGCTAGTTTTATTACAGACAATTTTTTTAAAAAACAGACTTTAGGCTAACATAGAACAAGCACATTATCACACTAGCAGGAGGGAAATAAGTGATGGAAATGAATGGAGACAGAGAAATGGGTCAATGGAAAGTATATTTCCCAATCTGGGATGGAGAGCGAAGAGGCAGAGGAGAGACAGCACAACTGATCAGTGATGTGTCAGGCAACATGGATCCATGGGTCCAGAGTGGCACTTGGCTTGCCAAAAAAAGGGATCATGATACCCTGTTTGGGGGTGGCTGTGCTGGGCAAATCTCATAGGATGGGTTGCCCAGAGCTGGACAAAAGTTCAATTTCTCTAGAAGGGCAAGATGATGGCTTGGGAGAGGTAATCATCACTCCGGAGAAAAGGTGCCATTTGGGCATAATAGGAAATTTCTTGTAGCTTCCAGAAGCTTAGCATCTTAATAGGGTGCATTATCCCTTGGCAGAGGGGCAAGGGTGAGCTGGAGTAGAAACAAAGAAGCTAAGGAAGGAAGCAATTGAGTAAAAGACTCTGTTGACCACTGATCAACAATACAGTGGAAGGGAGAGAGAAGTTACCCTGTTATGCACAGGGTCCATCACTGCAGACGGTCAGGCTGAAGTGCACCAGATGGTATATTGGCCAGGTATGGTGTCTGGTGGACAGGAGTGTATGGGGCTTGTCTCGCCTAAGCCTAGATCGTGTGGGTGCCATGTATGGTTGGGCACAGGGTGCCAGTCCAACGAGGAGGTATGACATTACTAGTAACAGCATGCGCCATTAAAGATCACCTTGATGCCTTCTGTCCAACGTCTTGTGCACCATGACCAATAGTTTTGGACAGGCATGGTGTGGTGGTGGGAAGTGATATTGAGTCCCAGCCGACTTATGGTGACCCCAAAGGGTTTTCAAGGCAAGAGATATTCAGAGGTAGTTTCCTGTTACCTGTCTCTAAATCACAACCTGGACATCCTTAGTGGTTTCTCATTGAAATACGAACTAGGTCCAACCCTGCTTAGCTTCTGAGCCCTTTTGTGATCAGCTAGGGCCATCTAGGCCAGGGTTCACCTACACAGTAGTCTTATAGGGTCAGATTGTTCCTTGGGGATCTGGTAAATACAGGCATATTTGTTGAAAATCCAGAAGACGCTAGATGCCCATATTCACAGAGGAGAATTGTGGGAAGCATTCTGTTTCTGGCCAACATATGAGAGCTCGTCAAAGATTCTGTCACTTCATCTCTTGAAGGCCTGTCCTGATACTTTCCCTGCTCATCCCAAAGCAGCTCAAGACAGACAGGAGAAGGCCAGAAGCCTTTGAGCTACTCATTGTCACTTTGTCACATTGTTCTCAGCAAGCCGATATTACAGGGTGCTTTCCCTCCTCACACGATAGCTCTGTCGTTCTGCGTCCAGCCATCTAATTAAACACATTGGAAGCAACTTTGTCAACATGTAATTCTCGGCAAAGGTGATGCTTCTTGACCTGTCAGATCCCTTCGGCAGACACTTTGGTTTTAACTAGCACAAAGAAGCGTATGAAGGACTCGGTTCATTATCTTCTCTATTTGAAAGAAAAATGAACTCAAGTTAGAATGCAGAATTTCTCACACTGAAAACTGTCAAGAAGAAACAGGATCCAGTGTTAAGATGGGAGCTATGATTCCTTCGTTCTTCCTAAGGCAATACCAAGTGTGACACAGGCCTTGTAATGATGTGTCATCTCAACCTACAATCAATCAGATCTGAATTGTACATTGCACAGATATCCAAGATAATCTGCACTGTTTTTCTTTTTAAACAAAACCCTCATCTGACATAGCAAAAACCAAAATATCGCCCATCTATAAAACAAGCACAGCTGCGTGAGCAAAGAGAGCCAGTTTGGTGTAGTGGTTAGGAGTGCGGACTTCTAATCTGGCGAGCCGGGTTCGATTCTGCGCTCCCCCACATGCATCCAGCTGGGTGACCTTGGGCTCGCCACGGCACTGATAAAACTGTTCTGACCGAGCAGTGATATCAGGGCTCTCTCAGCCTCACCCACCCCACAGGGTGTCTGTTGTGGGGAGAGGAATGTGAAGGCGACTGTAAGCCGCTTTGAGCCTCCTTCGGGTAGGGAAAAGCGGCATATAAGAACCAACTCTTCTTCTTCTTCTTCTTCTTCTAGCAAATCCAGTGCAGCCTTCTGTTGTTTCATAGGCCCAAGGATACAGGCAGCTGTTGATGGGAAGTTAGGTCATATTGCAATTTGGTATGGGCACGAACCAGCTGATGGGAGATTTCAGTACAAATATTTGACCAGTTCATAGTTTGCCAAGCAATGCTTGGGTTTCAAGCCCATCCCTAGTCACAACCAATTTAGGGCAGCTTTCTAAGGTTTTTCAGGCAACAGCTGTTTGGAGGTGGTTTGTCATTACCTGACTCTGTGTAGTGACCCTGGACTTCCTTGATGGTTTGTCATCCAAGTACTAACCAGCCTCCCTCCCATGAAATTAGCATCCTAAACTGACCAATCAAGGGTCCATCTTGTCCATTTTAATGGGGTTTTCAATGAGAGTTTTAACTAGACACCTGTAACCCACCACTAGCCTGCTCGAGAGTGCCGGGTAACAAATATAATACTAATAATACTAATAATACTAATACTAATAATAATATACAAATGTGATAAACAAACAAACAAGGGTTCCCAGGACTCCTCTCTGACCAATGGCGGGAGATGGGAGGGTTACAGTTGCCATACGGCATTGTATATGGCACTGGTCAGACCACACCTGTGCAGTTCTGGAGGCCTCACTTCAAGAAGGACCTAGATAAAATTGAAAGGGTACAGAGGAGAGCGACGAAGATGATCTGGGGCCAAGGGACCAAGCCCTATGAAGATAGGTTGAGGGACTTGGGAATGTTATCCCTCTTTAAGTATTTGAAAGGTTGTCACTTGGAGGAGGGCAGGATGCTGTTTCTGTTGGCTGCAGAGGAAAGGACACACAGTAATGGGTTTAAACTACAAGTACAATGATATAGGCTAGATATCAGGAAAAAGTTTTTCACAGTCAGAGTAGTTCAGCAGTGGAATAGGCTGCCTAAGGAGGTGGTGAGCTCCCCCTCACTGGGAGTCTTCAAGCAAAGGTTGGATACACACTTTTCTTGGATGCTTTTGGATGCTTTGGGCTGATCCTGCGTTGAGCAGGTGGTTGGACTAGATGGCCTGTATGGCCCCTTCCAACTCTATGATTCTATGATTCTATGATTCTATACCCAAGTTGGGAAAGATTTGAAGATGGAGCCTTCGGGGGTCACAGGGACTTCAGCGGGGTACAGTGAGCTGTAATTCTGGGGAGATCCCTTTGCCCCTTCAGGAAGCTGGCATCCCTGTTCGGAGCCCTTTCCCACATGCTTTTGGTCCACATCAGCGGCCGTTAGCAATTGCCAAAGGG
The DNA here is from genome assembly GCF_049243985.1 of Paroedura picta. Taxonomy (NCBI): domain Eukaryota; kingdom Metazoa; phylum Chordata; class Lepidosauria; order Squamata; family Gekkonidae; genus Paroedura; species Paroedura picta. Next base: position 83,107,921 of record NC_135378.1, on the reverse strand, counting down.
CATTGAGACCGGAACGGAAGTGTGTTCCATTCCAGAACATCTGGGCTTTGATCTGGAGCCGTGCCATAGACTCTCTTTTTGGGGTAGAAATACTTGAGGAGGCTCTCAAGGCTCTCTTGAAGATGGTCTCTCAAAGGCCATCTGGCGTGCGCTCCTCTTTTTTATGCGCTCCTCCTCAGAAATGCTGATGCAAATAAGCAAGGGAGCATAGTGGTGTGGGGGCAAAGAGGTGAAGGAGGAGGGACGGCAGGTGTCAAGCGAGCGGAGTCCCCCCCAATGGTCCCCAAGACTCTTCTGCAGCACTAACACCGTCGGCGGGAAATACAGGGAGCCGAGGGCCATTGAGCACCTTTAATTTCCCCAGCGTATCCTCATTACGGCAGCATCTGTTCTAAATAACATCGCGAGTGGAAGGCGGGTAATTAGCAGCCCTCGTTCCTTCCTCCTTCCATGTGGCAGCCCTCCGTTTACTTCTCGATGGGGCCGGCTCATTTTGAAGTGTCCCGTAAGGACGGGGGAGCTCCGCCCCCAAAAAAAGCGGCCCAGAGCAGAAAGAACTCATCCGACGGCCTCACCACCTCCCAGCCCATTGGCTTGCTCTTCCGGGATAAAGTTACCGTGATAAGATTCAGGCTAGGACTGCGTGGACTCCAGCTAGGATCAATAAACAATTGATCAGGTTATCTACTCCCAGCTGGGAAATGCCTGGGAATTTAGGGGTGGAGCCTAAAGTGGGCGGGGTTGTGGGAGGGGAGGGACCTCTATGGGGTATAACTTTATATTTATTTGTAATTCCATTTATAAGACCGTCCCTCTTGGCTTAGCTGTCTTGGGGTGGTGTCCCTCACATAAAAACATAGGTTAAAACTCTAAATCCTAAAACAACATCCTCACTATTTCAGGCTTCTCAGATAGTACCCTCCCATAATAATAGCCAAAAGCTGGTACTACAAGGAGAGTGTAGTAGTAGTAGTAGTAGTAGTAGTAGTAGTAGTAGTAGTAGTAGTAGTAGTAGTAGTAGTAGTAGTAGTAGAAGAAGAAGAAGAAGAAGAAGAAGAAGAAGTTGTTTCTTCTACCCTAAGGAGTCTCAAAGCATCTTACATTCGCCTTCCCTTTCCTCTCCCCACAACAGACACCCTGTGAAGCGAGTGAGGCTGAGAGAGCCCTGAGATTACTGAAGAAGAAGAGTTGGTTCTTATATGCTGTTTTTCTCTACCTGAAGGAGTCTCAAAGCGGCTTACAGTCGTCTTCCCTTTCTTCTCCCCACAACAGACACCCTGTGGGGTGGGTGAGGCTGAGAGAACCCTGATATTCCTGCTCGGTCAGAACAGCTTTATCAGTGCCGTGGAGAGCCCAAGGTCACCCAGCTGGCTGCATGTGGGGGAGTGCAGAATCGAACCCGGCATGCCAGATTAGAGGTCGCTGCTCTTAATCGTGACACCAAGCTGGCTCTCCCTGAACGGTTCATTGATTCCGGTCGGTCGTCTCACGGCTTCCCAAGTCAATGGCTTTTGGGATGATCCTGCCAGTCGGCTGTCGGTTTGGATTATGCAAACAAGCATAAGTGGAGCATGGCTTTGGGCCTTCTACCCATAGGGGGTGCTAGAAGGTTTATGCAGCTTGCTGCTCTGATGTTCATGGGATGCCGGCAGATGGGAAACCTCCCTTCCAAGACTCTAGGGGGGTCATGGGTGATCTTTCTCAATGTCTCTGAAACCACGCTGCCCTTTCTTCCTGCTAAATAAGACAGTGTGTCATGCCTTCCCCAACTAGTTAACCCAAGGGGCTGGCAAAGTCTTACTGTCGCTTCTCATCTGTCATAAACTGTTTGGCCAGGAAGGGAGTCCGGAAATTTGCTAGCGCTTCATGTTCATGGATCTTTGAAGCCTACTAGGAAAGGGTCTTCCCCTTCCAGGCTATCGTTCTTTTACAAAATGGGTTATTTAGTTTTATGGGGAGTTAGAGGGAAGTTCTCGAAGTTTTTTACAAAATCAGTTTTCTTTTTTAAAAATTGCTCGTAGATAATTCAGGAGAAACAAAAGCTGCAATGATCCATTTAAAGACAATTTTGTCATCCATGGGGAGATATCAACTTCCACAGTTATGGGTGATGAGGACTCTCCTGTACGACGTGGGATGAAAACTGCGGAAGGGTAATCACATGATGGCCCATTGTGGAATTTTCTCCTAAAATACAGTTTTTTAAACAATTCCTTTTCTTCTTCTTCTTCTTCTTCTTCTTCTTCTTCTTCTTCTTCTTCTTCTCTTGCTATTTTCCCATCTCAATTAATTGCTACACCTGTGACTTCTGAATTGCCAACAGCTGGTGTCGCTTCTAATCTAGAGAGCCAGGTTTGATTCCCTGATCCTTCACATGCAGCCAGGTGGGTAACCTTGGGCTAGTTACAGTCCTGTTAGATGTGTTCTCGTGGAGCAGTTCTGTCAGAGCTCTCTCAACCACATCTACCTCCCAGGGGGGGTCTGTTGTGAGGAGATAAAGCTGAATGTGAACCGGTCTTAGATCTTCTTCTTCTTCTTGTTGCTGTTGTTTTTCTTCTTCTTTTTCTTCTTCTCCTCCTCTAAACTAACTGTTCTCCGATGCTCTTTGCCCTTGGTCTGATCCAAGGCTCTGAGATCTATGCCTTTTTCTCTTTCTATCCCATAATATATCATTCCCAATAGCCCCCAAAGTGCAGCGTTTGCATTTTCCAGCAACGGACGCAAACAATTCATTCTTGGTTCCAGCTGTGCAAATCATGCCAACCGAGAAAGGTTGGTTTCTCCTTTTTCCAAAATGCATGGCCCAGAATTAGAAATATAGCGGACATTCCTATCGGATCGATCCCTGTGCATATCATTTTTTAAAAAAAATGAATCCCTGAAAAAACTATCCCATAAATAATTTTCAAGGAGCAGGGAGGTTGGACGGCCTGGTCAGAGACTCCTAAATTGGAACAGCGCTCTGGGGCAGTTAGCCAGGAGTTGACTATGGCCATAGCTGAATCCATATTTCAGGTTGAACAAATTCATAGTCCAGTTGCGCCTTAATGACATTGCATCTGAGTAAGTGTGTGTGCAAACTAGTTAGGACAGTGGTTCTCAACCAGGGGGTTGGGACCCCTTTGGGGGTCGAATGACCTTTTCACGGGGGTCATGGCAGGGCGAGCAGCTTGGCTGGGGTGGGGGGGGCCCACTGCCACTGTGGCTGCTCCTCCTGCAGGCACCGGAACACACCCCGAGGCTGCTAGCAGGAATGATGTGATCAATAAATATGATAATGATAATGGTTTTGTAAGTAAAAATTTCTTTCTCTGGTTACCATTGGAGTCAGACCAGCTTTGTCATTTGTTTGAGCAGCATTCCCCCCTTAACTAGGAATTGGGGATACTGCAGAAGTCTTCTGTGTTTCTGGGCTATAGTATTCTATTCCAACTTATGCCTATTCCAGTATGTGGCTTCCAAAGTGATTGGTATATTTATTTTTCTTACGCATTTAATCCAACGGCTCTGACATGCTTGGAAGAAACTGAGCTATTCTCAAACTCTCACCACATTCACTTGCCTCGTGAGATTTTGGGCATCGTTTTCTGTTGCTCTGGCAACAGCTGGAATCCAGGTTGATCGGTGCACTCCAGTGTAATTCATTCATTGGGGAGGTGGGGGGGAGTTTGGGGAATTCAGAGGAGCAAAACTTTGAAAGGACCTTTTCCTGTATTTCCTTTAACGACATCTCTTCTGGGAGTCCATATTTCTGCTTGTCTAAATCTGAGTGTGGTGCTGTGGGGTTAGGTGGCATCTTTGCTTACAGTGTCAGAGGCTTACGTAACTTTAATACAAAATAACAATAAACCACATGTAGGAGTTATTTCCTGGCATTCTTTACAAAACTGCGCGCATCACACGCTGGGAAAAATCTATGAGCGTTCTCCACTCTTCGATCTCCTGACTCGTCTCTCAGCATGTATTTTCTTCCCTTTCTCTTGCTTTAGAAAGGGGGAAAAAAATCAGAATGGAGGCAAACAAAAATAAGAGAGGATCTCATCTTCTCACCTTGACAGCAAGAATTTGGAAAGAAAAAAAAAAGAGTACAGCTTTGGGAGTTCTGCCTTCATGTAACAAACATCCTGCTTTAACCTTTGAGTCTTTTAAAGAAAGGAAGAAGAAGAAAAAATGCCTGGAGATTGTGTGAACATAAGACAAACTCGAGCCTTACGAGGGAGGGCAAGAATTTATCCTCTTAACCAATGATTCTTCTCCGCTGTGGCTGCAAACTGTAAAGAACACGAACGCCAAACTTCAGAAGTGGCATTGGAGGATGGGGCATGAAAACTGAACACATCGCTGGACAAAACCACTGTAGGGACTACTGTAATAAGCTCTACGTGGGGCTACCCTTGAAGAGAGCCCGGAATCCGCCTGGACCAGCTTGACGGCTGACACGAGCCTCTGGTTGGACACACATCGTGCTGGTCTTGAAAGATCTACATTGGCTCCCTATTGACGGCCAGGCACAGTTCAAAGTGTTGATATTATTATATAAAGCTCTAAATCAGGGGTAGTCAAACTGCGGCCCTCCAGATGCCCATGGACTACAATTCCCAGGAGCCCCCTGCCAGCATTCGCTGGCAGGGGGCTCCTGGGAATTGTAGTCCATGGACATCTGGAGGGCCGCAGTTTGACTACCCCTGCTCTAAATGGTTGAGCCCTGGTTATTTAAAGGAGCACCTTTCCCCAGACAGGCCTGACTGAGTACTGAGATGGCCTTCTTGCCGTCCTGCCTCTTTCAGGGAAAGGTGACATGCAAGAAGGCCTTCTCTGCGGTGGCTTTCAGGTTTTGGAACAGTCTCCCTCTGGTGATTTGCCAGGAACCTACACTATAGTGTTTTTTGTGCCTGGTGAATGCACACCTCTTCACCCAGGCTTTTGAGAGCCAGCTTGGTGATGAGAGCCAGCTTGGTATAATGGTTAAGAGTGGCAGCTTCTAATCTGGAGAGTCAGGTTTGATTCCGCAGTCCTCCTCCGTATGCAGCCAGCTGGGTGACCTTGGGCTTGTCACAGTCCTGTTAGAGCTTTTCTCACAGGTCTCTCTCAGCCTCACCACCTACCTCACAGGGTGTCTGTTGGGAGGAGAGGAAGGGAAGGTGATTGCAAGCCACTTTGACCTATTCTGTACTGGTGGTGCCGTGCTGGGCTGCCGCTGTGTGTTTCGGTCGGGGCAGGTTGCCCCACCTTCCTGGGTCCAGATGAGGGAGCATTTCCCCTGCTGGACCTGGTCCGCCCTGGATCTGTGCCTCCGGACCACGCAGATGGGACAGTGAGGTTCTGTCATGCTGCGTGGTGATTGGGGTCACTTTTGAGTTTTAAGAACGGGGTATTGCATGACAACACAATACCCTGTTCTTAAAAATAAAGGGCAGTGTTTTTTCCTCTAATGAAAAAAAAAGAAAAAGAAAAAGAACATTTTCTCAACAGAACAACCAGATTTACTTTGCAAGGTTCTCTTCCCCACCCTCCATTTTTAATGAAATCACTCATGCAAACAACAGATGTGAAAGGGAGGAGAAAATATTTTAAAAAATATATATTTTTAAGATGAATGTGTTTGGAACATTGTGATACCTGTTGTTGATTTGGAACGTGAACGGTTTAGCATTATTATTATACTAGAGACAAGCTGGAGGGAGCACAAAGGGTTGTGGGAAGGGGGGGGGGATTTAGAAATGTTTCCAAAAATCTCCTCCAGGAATCTATAAGCTATCAAGAGAGACTGTTTCCTCATTTACCCTCTTTGTTCATCCCATGCTTCTCTAAATCTCAACTGTTCTCAAAAGTCTGAGTCTTGGCTCATGTTCTGTCCTTATAACGTTGTTGTTTTGGAAAACTTGCCAACGCCAGGTCAGAAAATTCCTGGAGTTATAACTAGGCCTGGACAGATCAGCTTGGACAAGCCCAAAATTACCCGATTTGGGTAATTATTTGGCTCATATGAGCCGAACCACCCATTCCCTGAATTTGAACAGTCCGAATCAGGGTGATCGAACCACAATCTGGCAATTCGGTCATGATTCGGACGTTCAAATGAATTCTCCCTACTTTCTCAGGAAGCCTCTATTCATCTTACACCTGATACTTTTCACTCTAGAGACTTTCGGAGAGCTGGAATGGTGTTGCGGTCAAGAGCCTTTAATCTGGAGAACCGGGTGTGATACCCCATGCCTCCCCATGCAGCCAGCTGGGGACCTTGGCCCAATTCTTTCAGAGCTCTCACAGCTTGGAGACTCCTTAGGTCAGAGAAAAGCAAGGGATGAAAACAGATTTAATTCTTCTTGGGGCGGCATCCAAAGGTACACTCAAGGAATATATATATTTTTTATGATTCTTACATGAAAATTCTCATATAGAGAATTGATGAGCCAATGAGTTTGGATGGTTTCTAGCCAGGCCTCAGACTTTGCAGCGGTCAGCTCCGGAAGAGTCGGGGTGCCTTTCTGTGTCATGTTCAATAGTTCAAATGCTTTGAAATTACCAGAATGCCGGAGGGAAATCTCTTCCAAGTGCTCAGAGAACTGGAAAGTGCCCTCCAGCACACAATGTTGTTTTCACTGCCCATTATATTAACACTCTGTTTACTGCCTGCTATTTCACCCCCCTTCCGGGATCAGCTCTTCTGTGTTTCTAAATGTTCTCCCCCTCCCCTTTTCATCTCCAAAGTCATCCTAGCCTCTTAACCTTCGAGATCCCCGCTAAAGGATATTCGACTCCTAACATCATAGGGTTGCCCGGATACATTCGGTTTACAAGGTTATAATAGTATTACGGGCAGAGATCACCTGTCGGAGATAGAATGGGCGGGAGGGTGTTTGAAGAGCTTGGGCTGTGTTGACAGTTCATTTCTTTCTTTAATTTTTTTTTTTAAGGGAAGTGGCAAGCCTGTTAGATCTTGAATAGATACAAATACAGAAGCTTTTTATTGGCATTATAAGCAATAAAGGTAAGAAGGTACCAAATGATATAATGAAAATCGGACAGAGTTTCTCAGTTACATTAAAAATAAAGAATTGATTCGAAAAACATTACTTAAAAACACTGCAGTATGGGAGGAACGTAAGAGCCTCTTGTGGTGCAGAGTGGTAAGGCAGCCGCCTGAAAGCTTTGCCCATGAGGTTGGGAGTTCGATCCCAGCAGCCGGATCAAGGTTGACTCAGCCTTCCATCCTTCCGAGGTCGGTAAAATTAGTACCCAGCTTGCTGGGGGGTAAACGGTCATGACTGGGGAAGGCACTGGCAAACCACCCCGTATTGAGTCTGCCATGAAAACGCTGGAGGGCGTCACCCCAAGGGTCAGACATGACTCGGTGCTTGCACAGGGGATACCTTTACCTTTATGGGAGGATCGTACAGGGTCCGAGCCGTTGAGCAATCTCTTGACCATTACAATTTTGTCTCAATGGGATTGAAAGGTGGGCAAAATGTCGGATATCAACAAGCGGTAAGAAGAGAATGTAGGGCAAGTCAAAATAATATGAGGAAGTAGATCAAGGACCTTGTAGCCGTGAAAACATCACCTCTCTGCTAAAGAAATATGGTTCAACCTCCCTAAGAAAATGTTAGATCTCGGAAGCTAAGCTGGGCTGACCTCAGCTAGTCTTTGAATGGGAGACCTCCAGGGGTTTGGGTGGTAGTTCCTCCAAGAGACACTAGGGGGCATGACGCAGAGGCGGGCAATGGCAAACCAGCTCTGAACGCCCCTTGCCTGCCTACCGGATGATCCTTGGAACTCCCAGCTACATGACACACACCAAGAGATAAATAAAGCAATACATCTTAATTCCCAGTTATATCATAGGGATGGTGTGTAGGTAGCAGCCCTGATCTGGATAGCCCAGGCAAGAGTGGTCTTGCCAGGTCATGGAAGCTAAGCAGGGCTGACCCTGCTTAGTATTTGGATGGGAGACCATCGTGGAATGGGGTAGTAGTTCCTTCAAGGAACACTAGGAGGCAGGCAAGGGCATACCAACTCCTAAGGTCCCTTGCCTGGTTGCCAGACAACCCTTTGGTCTCCCGGCTCTACTACACATACCATATGATACATAAATATTATTATTGTTGTTATTAAATGTTATTGTTATTATTTAATTTATTCCCCACCTCTCCCAAAGCCGGCTGGTGGTGGGTTACAAACGCCCAATAAAAAATGCCATTAAAACCCCCATTTAAACGGACACAAAAAAATAGTGATCAGACGGGTTGATCCTGGCTCAGTCAAATGAACCATGTCTTGTTTACATCCAGGCTGGACCGCTGCGATGTACTCTACTTGGGGCTATGCTTGAAGACCATTTGGATGCTGCCAGTAGTACAGAACACTACAGCTAGACTGCTGCTCAGGGTCAGTTACCAGGATTGTGGTAACATTATGGTAAACATAACATTATGGCAATCATATTGGTTTCGGGATTGCTCCAAGAGACCAGTCCATGGCATTGTTTTTGACCTTTGAAGCTGTACCTGGCTTGTGATCCGTGTAGCTGAAAAACGACCTTCTCCCATACATTCCTGCTGAGAAACTACAATCATCCTACCGACCAAAGAATTTTCAAAGAGAGCCTTCTGGGTGGCAACCCCTCGATTATAGAACAACATCCCTGGGGATGTGCACCTGGCCAACTAACCCTCGACCTTTAAGGAGCAGCTGACAGTGGTTTCTTCATGGTTAGATCATCACCTAGTAGAAGACCACCAGCAACCATAGAGTGCCCTCATGGATACACAGACAGGGAGCTAGTTGATCGGGGGGGGGGGGGAGGTAGGTTTTTGCCACTGGAATATATAATTTTAATGGGGGATTAATAATATTATTCTAATTTTTGTGGGGGTTTATTATTATGTAACCCACCATAAGATGGCTTGGCTGATAGTGGTGGGTAATAAATCAGAGGAGGAGGAAGACGAGGAAGAGGAGGAGGAGGAGAAGAAGAAGAAGAAGAAGAAGAAGAAGAAGAAGAAGAAGAAGAAGAAGAAGAAGAAGAAGAAGAAGAAGAAGAGAAATTGTATTGATACTTCAATTTCTTGACTCTAAGGAATCTCAAGGTGCCTTGCAATTATCTTCCCTTCCTCTCCCTACATCAATCACCTTCTGAGGTGGGAATGAGAGAATCCAGAGAGAACTGGGACTGACCCAGCGTCACTCAGCAAGCCTCATGTTTCTCAAGGTGCCTTCCAATTACCTTCTGCTCTTCTCCCACACCAGGCACATTAAGAGATAAGTGGGGCTGAGAGAGTTCAGCGAGAACTTGGACTGGCCCACAGTCACCCAGCAGGTTCCATGTATCTCAAAATGACTTATAATCTCCTTCCCTTTCTCTCCCATGGCAGTCATCTTGTAAGATAGGTGTGACTGACAAAGTTCAGATAGAATTGGGATTGACCCAAGGTCACCCAAGTAAGCTTCATGCAGAGGAGAAATGGGAAAACAAACCCAGTTGTCCAGATTAGAGCCTGCGGCTCTTAATCACGACACCGCTCCAGATAGCAGAATTGCTGAACTCATATTTTAACAGGACCAGATGAGCAATTAATTGTTGCCTTGTAAATTCTTGGTTTGTCTCCTAAGGCCCTTTGCAGGAAGGCAAGACCTTAACTTCTGAGGCAATAATTGGAAAGAACTCTGAGCAATCACTGCAATTAACTTGTCTATCGGACTGAAAGGCCCATGGGGAACGGGATCAATGTGAGCCAAGGATGTCGTCTGAGAACAGTTGCAGTGGATCCAGAGTCACAGGGAGGGCGGATCGCAAATATATTAAGGAATAAGGTCTGCGGGCAAGCGAGAGCCACAGTTGTGCAGTGTTGGACTCTCTCTTGTGGAATATCTTGGAAGCTAAGCAGGGCCAACCCTGGTTGATATTTGGATGGGAGACTGCGGAGGAAGTCCAGGGTTGCTACGCCAAGACAGTCAAAGGGCAAACCACCTCTGTGAGTCTCTTACCTTGAAAAGCGAACGGGGCTGCCACAAATCAACCGCGACTAATGCGGTCGCTGTGTTCAAAAAGCGGACTGCAGTCCGTGAATGCTTATGCTGGAAGAACGCTGCGATAGCCGCCAGACTTGTGTTTATTTAAACGGAACGCTGCGGGAAACGAAGCCTGCACGGTGCTCGTCCATGTACAATTTGGAAATATAACCCAGAGGTCAATGAAAGATTCTGAATGCATCGGTCCCACGCTGGAAGCAAGACCAGAGCGAATCCAACACATTCTTTCGTTCGGCTGTAGTGTAGCCGTTCGCACGTACCCACAATGGGGAAGAAGCCCGGAAAATGAACGCTATGTACCTATGTGGTCTGGAAGTAGCATAGAAGAAGAGTTGGTTTTTATACCCGCTTTTTCCCTGCCCAAAGGAGTCTGAAAGAGATCTTCCCTTCCTCTCCCCACAACAGGCACCCTGTGAGGTATGTGGGGTTGAGAGAGCTCTGAGAGGACTGCTTTTCTCAGAACAGTATTATCAGGGCCAGGGGTAGTCAAACTGCGGCCCTCCAGATGTCCATGGACTACAATTCCCAGGAGCCCTTGCCAGCATTCACTGGCGAATGCTGGCAAGGGCTCCTGGGAATTGTAGTCCATGGACATCTGGAGGGCCGCAGTTTGACTACCCCTGATCAGGGCTGTGACTAGCCCAAGGTTGCCCAGCTGGCCGCATGTGGAGGAGCGAGGAATCAAACGCGGCACGCAAGATTAGAACCTGCCTCTCTTACCCGCCACACCAATCCACGGTTCTCTGTTTGGAAGTCCTGAGAATGGCTGCTAACGATGTTCTGGAGAACATTAATTCATGGGGTCACCATAAGTCAGAAGTAGCTTAATGACTCTTCATACAGGCACACGCACAGATCCGTGGAGAAATTTGAATGCGTGGAACTTCAGATGCGGCCTTAAATGCCATTGCGTGAAAGAGAAGATGAACATATTACTCGAAATCCCTTTTCTACCCGTATTCGTGCCCAGTCCCTGCAGAGCCAGGATTAATGTTCACAGATAGATGTATACATTTGTGTAGCTAATTATCGTGTTCGTTCACTGGGGGGGTCAGGAACATTAAGGGAACCCGAGACAGCGCCATTTAGCAAGAGAAGCACTGGAGCGAGCGCATGGATTCTGCATGCACGTCTTGCTCGATGGCATTGGCAAAGAGACCCAGAGGGAGATGAGTGGTTTTGTCTCCACTGTACATTTTTATAGTCAAAAACTTCAATCAGAATCCAAACAAAATGAATTGGAGGGGGGGGGCATGGAGCGAGCATATTCTCAACAGAGATGAAAGTTTAATTGTTTCTCGATGCCAAAACAGTGACTTTTTGTTGACAAAGGAGTTTTAATTTTGCAGCAGAAAAAGAGAGAGGAGAGAGGGGGAAAACAGAAGAGAGAGAAACAAAGAAAGGCACAACAGGAATCTAATACAGCCTTTTCCAACCGTTAGACCAGGGAGGTACCACTGAAATAGTATCCGGGCCTTAAGGTGCCAGGAAGTGATGTCAGCTGGCCACACCTCTCTGCCACGCCCCCCAGAAGTGAGAGGAGCCCCAGGCCTCCAAGGTTTAAATGGCTGGGACCGGTCCGTTTCCTACTCCCTCCAGGCCCATCAGTGGGCAGGTCAACCGGTCTAAATATGGGAAGATATTTCCTTGAAATAAAAATTGTTTTCTTCCCTATTCACTCAGAACCAGAAATGCCAGACCCAGAGTGGGAGGGTTCTCCCCAGCCGCCATTTTGAAAAACCCCACACTGCACCACCACTGTGAAACCCCATGGTACCGCAGTGCCGTGGTTGAAAAACCGTGCTCTAGAAAGACAGTGCAGTGTAGTGGTTACAGGTTGGCCAGCTCCCCATTGGGAATTCCTGGAGATTTGAGGATGGATACTGGGACAAACAGGGACTACATTGTGGAAAGCCTTTCCACTTTAATGTCGGGAACCAGTGACAAAATCTGCCTCTCAGTGGCCCTGCCCACTCTCTGAAAAGCTCAGCAGGCAACGAGACTTGTCCCAGTGTGCATAGAATCATAGAATCATAGAGTTGGAAGGGGTCTTACGGGCCATCTAGTCCATCCCCCTGCTCAACGCAGGATCAGCCCAAAGCATCCTAAAGCAAAGCATCCTGGGAACCATGTCGGGGAATCGTGCCATAAACTCCACCCTCCAAAGAGCCTCTCTCTCTTTGGTCATCCGTTGCCATTCCAGGAGATCTCCACGGCTGTCGGCCACCCTACCCTTTGGAAGCTAATTTTTTTCTCTCTCCCGTACCTGTCAGAAAATCCAATCCCTGCCCAGCATAAACATTTTGTTGGAGCCCGCGAGAGGTAATCGTATGATGCCACAACACCTGCTTCAAAGAGGGGGGAAACAGACTCCGCATGGGGAGGGGGGGGAAGTTAAATTAAAAGCAAGAAAAGGAATGCCAAGAGGAACGTTTGTTGTTTTTAATTATCGTTTTAACACGGGAGACTGGCTCCTCATTTGGCGCCACGCGACAGAAGCAGGAGGCCGCCTCGCTGGCATTCTCCTGGCCCTTTGGGTGATTTGCTTTGCTGGCAGAAGTCTAATAAAGAGGCTCAGCTTTATCTCCTCCGTCCCCCCCTCCTTTTCACAATGCTCATTGTTATAGCCAAGCTACAGATAAACAGAAGCTGAATCTCTGGAGGCAGAAGTGCATGCTGGAGAATTAGGGGCGGGTGGGGGGGGGAGCAAGGGCACCAGCCAAATAGAAAAGTCTGTGGAAAAGCACAAAGTGATTAATCGTCGGTTGAGTCTCTCTTTCTCCCCCCCCCCACCACCATGTTCCTTCCTCCACCCCCCCCCCCAAAAAAATTCTTTTCAGGTTTTATTATAGAACACTCTTGACTAATCCCCCTGAAGGGTTGTAATTTGTAACCGAGTTGAAGAGAACAATATTGTTGTTCTGCAGAACAAGGTTGCGTTAAAAATAATAATATCCACAAATATATACGGGGCAGATCCTGGGGAAGACAGTGGACTGGGTTGGAGGGAGGAAGAGAGAGAGAGAGAGAAATCAATTTGGTGAAACTAATTATACTCAGAAGATAATGACTCCTGTTCCCATGCATTCAGGCATCTCTCCTTCTCGCTCTCAAGGAAGCCCATTACAGGCCTCTGTAGATTCAAGAGCCACGTCTGAGACAAGGAGAACGATTCACTTACGGAACTGAGAGCTTCAAGATCCGGAGATCTTAGGGGGCTTTTCTTTTCAGGGGGAGATGGAAGATAATAATATATACATTTATGGCAGGCAGTTTTGTCGTTGCCAAATTCCTGTTCACGAGATTCCACGTCCTTGCCATGAACTGTTTTTCCGCCTTGCGCTGTGACGTAGCTTTACAAACCTGGCATGGTTTTATAGCTTCGTCTTTTGCATTGGCCCGTTTCCTTGGTTGCAGCATGTGATATTCTCGGCCTGGATCGTGCTGACCCTAACTAGTGGTGTAGGGAATTTGGACCAGCGTGGTGGCATGCTTAAGTGTGGCGGCTTCTAATCCGGTGAGCCAGGTTTGATTCCCCGCTCCTCCACATGCAACCAGCTAGGTGACCTTGTGCAAGTCACAGTCCTGGTAGTGCTGCTCTTACAGATGGATTCTCTCAGAGTTCTCTCAGTCCCACCTACCTCACAGGGTGCCTGTGGTGGGGAGAGGATGGGAAGGTAATTGTCAGCCGCTTGAGGCATAAAAACCAATCGTCTTCTTCTTCGGACCCTGCTCTCTCTCATGTGGTCTCCTGCCCTGGCATTGGGTTGCTGAAGTAAATGTCTGGGAATGTTGTATAGAATAACACAGCATTTGTGGGCTTTTAGGGTGGCAAAATCGCTGGGTGTTTTTTGCACCTGCCCCTTGCATGCCCATGTAGGTATGCTGACTTACATGAACTCAGTTGCAGCAAGGAAACTCTTTGTAATAGAGTTTGATGACCCTATCATTTCATTCTTGTAAGGCCAGTGGATCTAGTAAACATCTAACCTACCTCTTGAAGCTGTATGTCCTACCATCACTTCCCGTGCAGTGAATTCCACAGGTTAATGACTCTTTGGGTGAAGAACATAAGAACATAAAAGAAGTCATGTTGGATCAGGCCAATGGCCCATTCAGTCCAACACTTCAGTGGCCAAAACCCAGGAGCCAGCAGGAGATCTACCAATGGGTCCAGAACTCCAGAATCCCACCCACAAAGACTAAGAATACAGAATATCACTTCCCCAGACAGAGGCCTATTAGCCATTGGTGGACCTCTGTTGGATCAGGCCAATGGCCCATCCAGTCCAACACTTGGTATCATGTAGTGGCCAAAACCCAGGGGCCATCAGGAGACCCACCAATGGGTCTAGGATTCCAGAAGCCCTCTTACTATTACTCCCCAAGCACCAAGAAGACAGAGCATCAATGCCCTATACTTTGTGGCTAAAAGCCACTGATGGGCCTCTGCTCAGATCGAAATCTTCTAATACAAGACTTGAATCTAAATCTTCTTCCACATGCCAACTTGGCGACTTTCCTGAAAATACCTGCCCAAGTTTCACCAACAACCACACCCAATGGTTCAGATGCCTGGAAACGGAAGGAGGCCTCAAGGGGCAATTTGATTAATTCCTGTTGCCAGAAGGGGCTCATGGGAATTGTAGTTCATGGACATCCGGAGAGCCACAGTTTGGTCACTCATGCCATTTAGCAACATGGATTTATTTTATTTATTATTTAAAATATGACTAAAAATGGGAACGGGTTGACCCTTTTGAGGACCTGTAGAAATGTAGACAGCATCCTAAAAAGTAGAGATATCACCCTGCCAATGAAAGTGCATCTAGTCAAGGCTATGGTCTTCCCAGTTGCAATGTATGGCTGCGAAGGTTGGACCATAAGGAAGGCCGAGCGTCAAAGAATTGAGGCTTTTGAACTCTGCTGCTGGAGAAGACTCTTGCGAGTCCCTTGGACTGCAAGGCGAACAAACTGGTCAGTCCTAGAGAAGATCAGCCCGGACTGCTCCTTAGAAGGCCAGATCCTGAAGATGAAACTCAAATACTTTGGCCACCTCATGAGAAGGAAGGACTCCCTGGAGAAGAGCCTAATTCTGGGAGCGATCGAGGGCAAAAGAAGAAAGGGACGACAGAGAATGAGGTGGCTGGATGGAGTCACTGAAGCAGTCGGTGCAAACATAAATGGACTCCGGGGAATGGTAGAGGACAGGAAGGCCTGGAGGATCATTGTCCATGGAGTCGCGATGGGTTGGACATGACTTCGCAACTAACAACAACAACAAATATAGAAGACTTTTGCAGCCACAGAGCCAGAAAACCTCCAGATATATCTTTAAAAGGCCATTTGCTGATTGGCCCTCAATCTTGGTTAGAGTTCCCAAGAAGATGTAAAGAAACATGGCTGAAGAAGGCATACAGTACTTCCATGAGGAAGAAAAAGAAGAGCTAGGGGATATTGTACTTTGCTTTTCACTGCTTGAAGGATTCTCAAAGCAGCTTACAATCGGCTTACTTCTTCTCCCTACAACAGACACCTGGAGAGGCAGATAAGGCTGAGAGAGCTCTGAGAGAACTGGGACTGGCCCAAAGTCACCCATTTATTTTTAAATGCAAAAGGTGCCTGATGACTGACGTGGTTGCCACAGGAATAACAGAACAAAACAACCCACACTTATACCAGCCCGGAGATGTGTTTTTGACACAGTGCAGAAATGTCTCAAATGTTTGGTTTCCTTTGGGCCAGCTCTTAAGAAGACGGTGGTTGGGGAGGTGGGGGGGGGGGGAGAAGGAGGACTTATCTAAGGGATTAGATTGGCCTTAGCATTAAGCTGGCATTTCCAAAAGGTGAAATTCTATTTGCCCATCACTTATCTGTCATTTGTCAGATAACAGTATTTTCTCAAACTACTTTCTGGGAGGGAGGGCAACAAAGAAGACCTGATTATCCACGTGGCCATCTGGGCTATTTGGACTTTGTCCAGAGTGGGAGGCTGAAGGAGTCTTGAGAGCCAGAAGAACAGTAGCTGGAAGATATTCCTCCTCATAGCTCTCCTCTGCACCCTCCCTGTCTTGTCTACATCCTGTTTGCAGTGAGGCCACCGGAACTGCACACAGAACTCCAGGTGGGAGTGTACCCCATGCGGGATACAGCGGGCCTAGGATAAGAGCACTCAGGTAACAATAAAGGTTGTCAAGTTTTGGGCTGCTGCCGTTCTGTAGTAAGAGAGTTTGCAAGTGCATTCCCTCTTCCAAAAAAAATGACGTTTCAACCGTATTGTGGTTTGTGATTATACTGATACTAGAATCAAAGCCCGTTTTAAAAATGGGCTTTGAAAGGGGCAGCAGGCAGGAGGGGTGGCCGTGGCTCCCTTTGGCCGTGGCTCCCACAAGGCTTCTAGCAGGCAAGGAGGGAGGGTGGGAGCTGGAGGGGAAGGGCCAATCAGGGTGGATCTGGACGGACAGGGTCCCGGACAGTCTCCTCCCAGGAGGCTGTTTCCCAAATATATAGGGGAGCGAAATAGTGTTAAAGATACTTTTGCATTTCTTACTATGTGTCGTTTGGTCTGAATTACTGTAACAATACATTTATCTATTTTAGAAGGGACCTCCAGGTCCAACCCCCTGCAGAATGCAGGAAATGCACATCTACCTGCTCACTCACTATAACCCCAATGACCAGGCTGCTTCAAACATTATTTGGAAAGAAACAACTATGTATAGAAAGAGAGAGAGAGAGAGAGAGACCTAACTATCTGGCTGTTGTCTGTAGTCTTTCTATCTGTCATTCTGTTATGACGCCTGATGTTCTGGTGGCAAGCAGAGAGGAAGTGCTCTCAAAAAGCAGGAAGTCTCCTATTGAGCCAATCAGGACGCTGGAGGAGATTATTCAAAAATCATCCAGAAGTTCCTATCCTATCTATGCTGAATACACATCGCCTCTGATGCCCTCTGCAGGACACCCTTTATACTCTGCTCAGTTATACACACAGCAAGTCCTGCATATTCCAACAGTAGCTGCTTCACCTATCCAGGAACCTGGGGGCAGGAATTATGGGCCTTTGACACTGCAGGTAGTAGGAGAGCTTGTGGGTAGGCAGGAGAACGAGGGGCAAGCCAGTAGGGGCACACAGGTGAGTGCACAAAAAGAGGGGCTTGGTTGGCATAAAAGCGCACTTTCTGCCCAGCCCACCTACCCCCCCAAACCTGGAACTGGCCATGGGTCAATCAGTTGTCAGCTTTGCCAATTGTGGAGCCAATAGTGGTTGGGGTCTGGGGCAGGGAGGGACTTCAATGGAGTATAATGCTATGGGGCCCACCCTCCAAAGCAGCCATTTTCTCCTGGGGAATTGGTCATCGTTGCCTGGAGATGAACTGTAAAATCAGGGGGCTCACCAGGTGTCCCCCCCCCCCATGTACTGGCATTCCTAACTGAAGCTTGGATGAGACAGATTTATCAACTGATTCATATTTATTTATTTTGGTTTTATATACCGCCGCATTCCCTTCGGACTCGCTGCGGTTCACAATAAAGCAATAAAAACCAGTATGACCCCATTAAAACCCGTTGAAAACTTACATTGAACAATGAACTTTAAAAGGATGGTGAATACAGAGTTTTAACCCCCCTCCCTCTCCCTCTGTCCAAGTACAGGGGGCCAAGAGCTCTTTCTCATTGGGAGTGAGGGTCCCAATTTACCAATGCAAAGGAATCCACTGATCGAGATCTGATGAATAATAGATCTGATGAATAATTTTTGTTTTGGTTGCCCGTCTCAAACGTCAAACGGGAGTGTATTTCAACGCACCATTCCTTCCTCACCCCTCTCCTTTTGTTGGCGGGTCAAACAATAACCGCCTAGCCCAAATCCCGAGGTTTTCTTTTGTAAGGGAGGCCGTGCCTGTGCTTTTCGAGCGGGATTTTGCTGCTCTTGACCCTCGATCCTGACTCTTTCAGAGCTTGCTTTCCACTGACTCGACACACAAATGGGGGGAAAGAACTGGAAGGCTCTGAAGAAGACAGAGCTTTTTTGAAGGGTTTCTCCCCCTTCTCAGTCCTTGATCGCTGCTGGAAGATGAGCCCCGGGGCTTGTAAAGTGAGCAAGGCAGAATTGATCGTTACAGGGCCAGGTTTTGAGTCAAGATCTCGGATTGTGTTTAAAATGTTTAAAAAAGTGGAGAAACAGCCTTTCTCCACTTTTTAAAACATTGAGAAACCCCTGAAACACTCTTCAGGTTTGGAGAAACCCCAGGGGTGGTGTGAGGTTTAGCTGTGGACACATCCACCTGGGACCCCTCTCCTTCCCACCCCCTCCAGGGCCATCACTGGCTATTTTGGGAGGGGGCAGGTGGGTCGACATGACCACATATTCTGGTCATGTCACCCAATAAATGTTTAACACATTATACTCACATACATATATATAAGGCTCTACACGGTCCTACCCTTGTCCTTGACCCGGACATTACAGTGGGTACACAATGTGGTGGCATGGGTCCTTACTAGGTTATCATGGTGGGCCATTGTTTAGCCGCTCCTGAAACAACTGCACTGGTTACCTATCTGCTTCCGGATCAAGTTCAAGGTCTTGGTTATGACCTTTGAGGTCAGTTTACTTCCAGGACCACTTGCCTCCTTATGCCCCCCGCAGGGCACTTTGCTCTGTGGGTATGAGCCTGCTGATGGTCCTGGGACCCCGGAAGGCATGCCTAGCCTCAACCAGGGCCAGTACCAAGAGAAAAGAAGTGGTATAGGTATTTTAATAAATTCACAATATATTGCTGAGCTGGACATTTCCCAGGAAAGCTTTAGAAACAAAAACAACAAAAGTTCTTGAAGAGTTCTGGACCGATTCTGCACACAACGGTTACTGCACTTCCAATAGGCTTTAGAAGCGGAATTTCCTGTTCTACCCTGGAAAGTCCAGCTGCAAAAGCACATTGAAAGTGCATTATTCTTCAGGTGCAGAATGAGCCCTGTACATCCCAGCAGATCTGAGAAATAAAAATGGCAGTCATACCACCTCTGGTTCACATAGTGTCCAATCAGTACACTTTTGGTTGGCCAACACTCAATCATCTTCATAGAGGATTGAAAAACAATATCTCTCGTTTCTAAAACCCATCAAAGAGCTAGGTCCTGACATTTCTTTTTTAAGCAACAACACAAACCTAAATAAAGGTTCTGCTTGGAAGAGTTTGTGACCACTTCCCCATGTGCAGAGAATTATTGCCTGCTACCAGCTGCAGACTAAATTATTCACAACAAGCAAATATATGCACATTGGCTTCATTTGCATCATATGCGCAGATCGCAAAGTTCAACGTTTCTTGGTGAGCTTGGCATTGAGTTTTCATATCCCTCCACCCCGCCCCGCCATGGAGACAGAGAGACTAGTCCGCTTCTGCTCTTCCACTGGGATCTTTCTGACTCCCCTCACCCGCCGACGGTCCATTAAGGTAATGCATTTAGCAGGCAGCCAATTAAAGTCACTGCAATGCATCGCTATAATTCTCGCCCATCCATACAAATTGCATTGGTAGATTCCAGAGAGGAGGCCCTCGTAAATCATCCGCCAGAGCCCTGTTTCAAACATTTCTCTTGGACACCTGCACATAAATCCTGCGCCTCAGTGATTACAATTCTGGCTCTGATCTTCCTGGGATTCCTTTGCTCGAACAAGAGAAATAAAATCAGGAATGTTTAACACTGTTATGTGCACCTCTGCTAATCCTGCAGTGGGCAGGAGGGCGGCTCGAAGGAAGGCAGCGTCCGAACTGTTCCCTCGCCACAAAAGAACGGTGCCAGAAATCAAATACGCACTAAACACTAATATATAAAAGGGTTTTTTTTCCACAGCCAAAACTGATTTTTTTTAAAATTTATTCATGTTCTTTTCAGTCTGGCTTTCTCACAAGTTCTCAAATGGGATTATATTGGAATATGCAAGATCTATAGTGTGCATGATTCAAAAGCATATGAAGAATAGACTGTAGGGGGCACCAGAGGACATGTGTATTTAGCATAGTTAGATTAGGAACTCTCTGGTGTTGTTTTTTTTTTTTGGTTTTTTTCAAATTCTCTCCTCCAGAGTTCTGATTGGCTCATTGTCGACTTCCTGCTCCTTTGACCACATTTCCTCACTGCTTGCCTCCAGAATGGACTGAATGAATAGAACAGATAGATAGTTAGAACTGTCCCTCCTCTTTCTAAACAAAGTTTGTTTCTCTGAAAGTCACCTTGGTGTACCACTTAAGAGCTCCTCCCCTGCCACCAATTTAGTTAGAAGAAGAAGAGTTGGTTCTTATATGCCACTTTTCTCTACCAGAAGAGGCCTCAAAGTGGCTTACTGTCACCTTACCTTTTCTGTCACAACAGACAGAGGTAGGTGAGGCTGAGAGAGCCCTGATATTCCTGCTCGGTCAGAACAGCTTTATCAGTGCTGTGGCGAGCCCAAGGTCACCCAGTTGGCTGCCCGTGGCGGAGGAGCTGGGAATCAAACCCGGATCACCAGATTAGAAGTCCGCACTCCTAACCACTACACCAAGCTGGCTCAAGACCTTAGTCTTGAAGGTGCTACTAGATTCTGGCTCTTTTCTACAAGGACAGATGGACTCCTATTCTAACTGTATCCAAAGAAGTGAGCTGTGACTCACGAAAGCTATAATTTTTGTGAGTTTTCAACTGCTCCAGGCAGTCTAACATGGCTACCCTTCTTGACCTGTCTCCATGGAAGAGACCAAATTTAGCCACATCGAACGGAAATCCATCAACCCTGTGATACAAGGAAAGATAGACTCACATTCTAGCTGTCTCTGAAGAACTGAGCCGTGACTCATGAAAGCTCCTCCCCGGCCACAAATGTTGTTAGCCTTAGTAAACTCTTGCTGTTTACTAATGTAGTGGGGGGAATTAGAATATAATCCATAAATTCAGCCTGGAGAAAAGGAGGTTGAGAGGGGACATGATAGCCCTCTTTAAGTATTTAAAAGGTTGTCACTTGGAGGAGGGCAGGATGCTGTTTCTGTTGGCTGCAGAGGAGAGGACACGCAGTAATGGGTTTAAACTACAAGTAGAACGGTATAGGCTAGATATCAGGAAAAAAAATTTCACAGTCAGAGTAGTTCAGCAGAGGAATAGGCTACCTAAGGAGGTGGTAAACTTCCCCTCACTGGCAGTCTTCAAGCAAAGGTTGGATACACACTTTTCTTGGATGCTTTAGGATGCTTAGGGCTGATCCTGCGTTGAGCAGGGGGTTGGACTAGATGGCCTGTATGGCCCCTTCCAACTCTATGATTCTATGATTCTATAAATCCTGGTGAAAGAAACCCAATCCAAAAACACGGTCCCTGACCAAAGTGTTGCCTCCTCTTCAAGTTTCCTGAATTGCAACTTGATGATTAAACTTTCTGTCGAGTATGTGTTTGTTGAGCTATACATATATATGTTCAAACTCCTGGCCTCTAAATGGCCTTTATGGTTTGCAGACTGGCTCATTCCAGAATTTACTGCCGCCCCGATAGCATTTTTTTAATTTACTGAAGCAACACCGTAATGCGAGAGTGTCCCTAAAGAAAGATCAGTGCCATTATTTTGCTGGTGTTAAATTTCTCTAATGAAATAAATTCCAATTTATGCTGCCTTTCTTGTAATATATAACTCACTGTAGAGGGTAAAATGTTCCTTATAATGACATTCTCTGTTTCTGCCGACAGACGCAATCTCTTGCTAATGGGATTCATAAGCAGGTTGTACAACTGGTTGGAACTGATCAGGAAGAAATTATTATGGGAATGATTTTTTTTTCCTTTTTAGATTTGGGGAGGGGCGGGAATAGAACAGGGAACATGTTCAATTGGTCAGAAGTTAACACCATCCTACTAGAATCTACGTTTTTTCCTCTTTTAGGTTGGAATGCCATAAGAACATAAGGAGAGCCCTGCTGGATCTGACCAGGGGTACATCTAGTCTAACATCCTGTCTCACATAGAAGCTAACCAGTTCTTCTGGATGACCAACCATAGGGCAGAAAGCCCAAGGACTTCAAAAGAAGAACTTTGTTGTATCAGACCAGAGGTCCATCTAGTCCAGCATCCTGTCTCACACAGTGGCCATCCAGTTCCTCTGGACAGCCAACAACAAAGCAGAGAGGTCATGTCCTTTCCCTGATGTTGCTTCCTGGATCTGGGATTCAGGGGAATAGTGCTTCTGAAGAGAGAAAGAGCCTATGACAAGAGAGATAGTGATGCTTCTTAAGAGCTCTAGATGTCTGAATGGGGTTGTTGATCTAAACTTCTCCTGGAATTCTGACTGATTTCCATACAACGTAGGTTTGTTCCGCAGAAGAAAATGGCAACTTAGAAAGGCAGACTCTTTGATATGTCCATTGACTTCCTTCCCCTTCCCTAATCATTGAGTTAGAAGGAGCCATACAGGCCATTTAGACCAGCCTCCTGGTTTCTCTTATGATCTTATGAATGGGAAGTGATGCTTGGTATTGATGGTGTTTACGGGGCAGGGCTTCTGAGGTTTTGGCCCCGCTGGTGGACTTCCAGATGACACCTGAGTTTTGACCACTGTAGGACAGAGTTTTAGACTAGATGAACCACTGGCCTGATCTGACATGGCTTCTCTTACGTTCAAATATCTAGGGCAGTGATGCTCTGTATCCATGGTGCCTGGAGGGCAACAATGGGAGGGCTTCTGATGTTCTGGCCCCACTGGTGAACCTCCTGATGGCCCCTGGGTTTTGACCACTGTGTGACACAGAGTGATGGGTGGGTCATTGGCCTGATCCAACATGGCTTCTCTGACGTTCATATGTTTTCAACCTCCCAGATTTGCCAAAGTATTATTTGCAAGAGTTCTGAACATTCAGATTCCTAGTTTTTCTTCTCTTCTGCCGTTGACGGAAGAGAGAGATGGCTTATAAAACCCTGCACTATTATTAGATACAAAGGAACTTCTAGCTCATTGGAAAGGTACTTGAGGAGCCTAGATAAGAAAACAGTGACATCCAAGAGTGGGACTAAAGGCTATGCTGGAGCTCAGCCATTCATCTAAGGTGTAGTAGGTCTATCTTTCTAATGTTATGGGTGAAGACCAGCATTTTTGTCTTGAAATTTCCATCAAGGAGGCTTACCCGATGTGCTAAACACTTTGCTCGTGAATCAGCTGTCCCTGGTGGCCACTGTTTAATTTGTCACTTCCTTCACTTCTATTTATCCTTTGGCTTGATGGTCTAATGTAGTCCGACCTTTAGTGCACATCCTACAAGGAGACATGCAGCCACCGACACCGGGCATACTGGATGATCTAATTTCAATTAAACACCATCATACATCTTCTGCTGCTGACTGTAGGAGTGGGCAGAGAGAAGCTTATTGTTCATGCCTCACTCTAGCAAAGGGCCATTCAGTTGCATCACAAGAAAAATAAAATTCTACGCCACCCTTTGAGAACAATATATATTCATGGCACAGTCTACTTATATGAAGAAGAAGAAGAAGAAGAAGAAGAAGAAGAAGAAGAAGAAGAAGAAGAAGAAGAAGAAGAAGAAGAAGAAGAAGAAGAAGAAGAGTTGGCTCTTATATGCCACTTTTCTCTACCCGAAGGAGGGTCAAAGCGGCTTCCATTTTCCTTCCCTTTCCTCTCCCCCACAACAGACACCCTATGAGGGAGGTGAGGCTGAGAGAGCCCTGATATTACTGAAGAAAAAGAAGAGTTGGTTCTTATATGCCGCTTTTCTTTACCTGAAGGTAGAGTGGAATAGGCTGCCTAAGAAGGAGGTGAGCTCCCCCTCACTGGTGGTCTTCAAGAAGCAGTTGGACAAATCCTTCTCCTGGATGCTTGAGGCTGATCCTGCGTTGAGCAGGGGGTGGGACTAGATGGCCTGGATGGCCCCTTCCAACTCTATGATTCTATGATTCTATGTCTTGTTGCACCCCTAGAGGAACTGGTTGGCCACTATGTTAGACAGAATCCTGAACTACATTGACCACTAATTTGATCCAGTAAGGCTCTCCTGATGTTTGTAACATCAGGGAAAGGCCTTGACTTCTATGCTCTCTTGTTCGACCTCCAGAGGAGCCGGTCGGCCGCTGTGTGAGAGGGCAGGCTGGTCTGATCCAGCAGCGCTGTCGATTGGTGTAAACCCTCTCAAGACACCTTGCGGGAGCGGCGGTGAATAAATAATAAATAATAACAATGAAAGAATAAAATAATAGAACCCAGCATGCAGATGCGGCAGCTTGCCCGCCATACGATTCAGCCGCATGCCTCCAGCCGCATGCTTTCCCCGCACCGCAGAATGCGATGGCAGAAATTTGCAGCCGTTCGGAATCAGCTGCTCCTCCTAAGGGAACAGCGCGGGGGGGAGGGATGGCGTCGTTAAGATGTCGTCCGGAATTAAGCTCCCATCTGCCCGGCACACTAAAGCCATTTTGTAATGAAGCTATAAACTCCTCCCCAACGAAAGAGCTTTCGAGGGCGAGTATATTACCGGAAGCCACTGGGTTATGCGCCTCGATTTGTAAAACCATCACATCGTTATCTCGCGCGGCCCAGATACCTCCGTACCTGCAGCCTGCTTGGTCCGACGGCCTAATTCAATTACCCGGGATTCAGGTTGCTGAGTCGGCTGGGTGACTCCGAATATCAAAATCACTCCGTGCCTCATTTGCAGACATAAAAGAAAAGGCGGTGGGGCTTAATTTTGTCGGGAAGTGGGACCTCCCTGACCTTGGCCGCTTTGCCCTCCAGCACCAGACACCTTGACACTGAGACTCCTGCTAACACGGTGCAGACGGTGGCATGGGTGTCACTGCTCCTCTTCTTCTTCTTCTTCTTCTTCTTCTTCTTCTTCTTCTTCTTCTTCTTCTTCTTCTTCTTCTTCTTCCTCCTTTCTTCTTCTTCTTCTTCTTCTTCCTCCTTTCTTCTTCTTCTTCTTCTTCTTCTTCTTCTTCCTTTCTCCTTTCTCCTTTCTCCTTTCTCCTTCTCCTTCTCCTTCTCCTTCTCCTTCTCCTTCTCCTTCTCCTTCTCCTTCTCCTTCTCCTTCTCCTTCTCCTTCTCCTTCTCCTTCTCCTTCTCCTTCTCCTTCTCCTTCTTCTTCTTCTTCTTCTTCTATTTTCTCCAGGGGTCCTGGGTGGCACTCAAAAGCTTTGATTGACATCAGTAGCACCAGGGCTCCTTTTGAGCTGTGCTGAACACATCACTGGATTGCTTCAGCGGTTTTCTCCAAACTGAAAAACAAACGCCAGACGAGGATGTAAGAAGAGTCCTGCTGGGTCAGGCCAGTGGTCCAGCCTCCTGTCTCACACAGTGGCCAACCTGTTCCTCGACATGGCCAGCAACAGGGCAGAGAGGCCGAGGCCTCCGCTTGATAACTGCATAAGAAGAGCTCTGCTGCGTCAGACCAGATAGTCGATCTAGTTCAGCATTTTGTCTCACACAGTGGCCAACCAGTTCCTCTGGAGGAACAACAGCAGAGCATAGAGGCCAAGGCCTTCTCCAGAGATTTCCTCCTGCAACTAGCATACAGAGGTTGATTGCCTTTGAACATGGAGGTTTAGAAGGTAATTCCTTAAGATCACCAGAAGAACTGGGACTGGGCCAAGGTCACCCAGCAGGCCTTGTTTGTCTCAAGGTGCATTAGAAGAAGAAGAGTTGGTTCTTATATGCCGCTTTTCCCTACCCGAAGGAGGCTCAAAGCAGCTTACAGTCACCTTCCCTTTCCTCTCCCCACAACAGACACCCTGTGGGGTGGGTGAGGCTGAGAGAGCCCGGATATTCCTGCTCGGTCAGAACAGCTTTATCAGTGCCGTGGCGAGCCCAAGGTCACCCAGCTGGTTGCATGTGTTGGAGTGCAGAATCGAACCCGGCATGCCAGATTAGAAGCCCGCACTCCTAACCACTACACCAAACTGGCTCTCTAACCATTACACCAAACCACTACACTCCTAGCCACTACACCAAACTGGAGAGGAAAGTTAGGACATTATAATGTCCTTCCTTTCTTCTCTCCTCACAAAAGGCACCTTCTGAGGATGAAAGGGTTTGGGGAGAACTGTGATAGGCCCAGGGTCCCTCAGCAGGCTTCACGCAGGGGTGGAGGGAACCGAAGAACATTCCGCCGATTAGAAAGCACCCCTTTAAACCGCGACGCTCTCTGTTGGGGGGTCTCCCCTTCCCGCCAGGCGTCAGATGACCTCTGCAGCCCTGGGGTTCCGCCCCAGGTGTGGGATCCTAACATAGGAAGAGAACAAACGCACGAACTTTCTATAGCCACAACACAACTTTCTAACCAATCCCTCTATTGCCTTGACAATCCCCTCAATCGTTCCGCAGTTTCGAAACTTTCTTCTCGTCTTTTCTTTTTAGAAAAAAAACAGAGCACAAACGTGGAGATGAACGGCTCCTCCGCGGCCCCCTCCCTCCCTCCTTCATTTATGCTAATTGACATTTAATAAATGGATGGAGAACGTACCGGGAGCCGCTTTGGAGCCGCTCAGAGACGGACCGTTCCCGTCGAGTGCGTATCGCCTCTTAATATATTGATTAAAAGGGCCGTTAGAGAAATAATAGCTCGCCCGCATTTTCAGGATCAGCTGAGCCAGGGAACGGGGACCTCTTGACTCAATTACAACTCAGGCAGCTCCCTTGGAGCTATCGGCTTGCGTTAGCTTCTGCTTGAAAATTCACTGGACGGATTTACCGTTCTTTCTTTCTTTTTTTTCTTTCCCTCTATTAATGTATTGAAATGCACGAGACGGCCTAGGGCAGGTAATAACATTTACAAGAAAATGAAAATATCAAACTTAAGTGGAGGCTTGTCGGATTCCATGAAAGTGTTTGCATAGGAGGGGGAGGGAGAGGGAGGACAGGAGAGAAACCCCCTTCCCAAGCATTGAGGACAGGAGAAGGAGCTTGGGGGACCAGGTTGTCCCTCTCGGCCAGGGGCCTCTGACCTTTTGGACTCTGTCTGTCTGTGGAATTCAGACAGACAGTAACGGGTGTAATGACTACCAAGGGAGGAAGTACATAATACAAAAGGGTTGCACCGGGAGGGGCTGGCATGGAGAGAAAGGAAGCCCAAGTATAGGAGGGAACGGGGTAATTTTTAACATGCACGGGGAAAGAGGTAGGTGAGGCAGACAGAGCTCTGACAGAGCTGCTCTGTGAGCAGAGCTCTAACACGG
The DNA here is from genome assembly GCF_049243985.1 of Paroedura picta. Classification (NCBI taxonomy): domain Eukaryota; kingdom Metazoa; phylum Chordata; class Lepidosauria; order Squamata; family Gekkonidae; genus Paroedura; species Paroedura picta. The sequence goes on along the minus strand of NC_135378.1, from coordinate 83,080,694 downwards.
CTGTGACTGGCACAAGATCACCCCGATGGCTATATGTGAAGGAGTGGGAAATCACACCTGGCTCTCCAGGTTAGAAGCTGCCACGGTGTAGTGGTTAGGGGTACAGATTTCGAAACTAGCGAGGTGGGTTTGATTCTCCACTCCCCCACATGCAGCCAGCTGGGTGACCTTGGGCTCCCCACGGCACTGATAAAACTGTTCTGACCAAGCAGTGATATCAGGGCTCTCTCAGCCTCGCCCACCTCACAGGGTGTCTGTTGTGGGGAGAGGAAAGGGAAGGCGACTGTAAGCCGCTTTGAGCCTCCTTCGGGTAGGGAAAAGCGGCATATAAGAACCAACTCTTCTTCTTCAGTAATATCAGGTCTCTCTCAGCCTCACCTCCTTCATAGGGTGTCTGTTGTGGGGAGAGAAAGCCACTTTGAGACTCCTTTGTGGAGAGAAAAGCAGCATATAAGAACCAACTCTTCTTCTTCCTCAGTGATATCAGGGCTCTCTCAGCTTCCCCTTCCTCACAGGGTGTCTGTTGTGGGGAGAGGAAAGGGAAGGTGCTTGGAAGCCTCTTTGAGACTCCTTCAGGTAGAGAAAAGCAGCATATGAAACCCAACTCTTCTTCTTTTTCCAAGCAGCTTGCAAACAACCCCAGGTCACAGCAGGCCATCATTTCTCTGCCCTGCTACAAGGATTCACTCCCATTGAACACGACAAAAGTAGAGATGTGTCTTTCAGTGCTGACAAATACTTTTCTAATGCAAAACACAGCCCTGCGTTCTGCCGTTGTTGAAGACGGCCACCCCACCAACTGGCTGGCAGATCTACCCAGGGGAAAGGGAACAGTTCTCCCTCCTCGTAAAGCATAATTAAATAACAATAATCTTTAGTTCTGCCACAGATCCCATTCAAAGGTATAGAGTTGTGCTCAACAAGATAAAGTGGGCAGCCTTGAAAATGCAAAGGAGCATTTATTCAGCGGTAATTCATGGTCCGCTGTAGTTAATGCCGAAGCCATGAATCAACTCCTGTTTACGGGGACTTGGCACATTGGGCTGCGCACAATTCAGTTTTACATATGTAAAGTAAGCATATAAATGGGCACATTTATCCTTATTAGGCTGTGAGACCGTTCTGACTCCGAAGGTGACTAAAGACGTGTTTGGCGGCTAATGACGGCCATTTGTTTTTCCCCTCCCCGTGAGTCCCCCGGGGGTCCAAGGCCCAGTGGGTGCCGTGCTTCAGTCGTGAAGCCAAGGAAACCGTGCTGTGAAATTGCTTTGTAAATAAGGGCATTTAGGTGATGGATTCCCATTTCCTTTGGAAAGGACCAGGTGACAGGCGACGAATTACCCGGGTGAAGAGATGCTCGGCCCAGTCTGGGGCCTTAAGGGGAGGCATAGGCAGGCCCAGTTTAAGGATCTGTGGGCTTGGTAGCGCCAGATTTGCAGAGCTCCACTGTCCAAAGCAGGGGTAGTCAAACTGCGGCCCTCCAGATGCCCATGGACTACAATTCCCATGAGCCTCTGCCAGCGTTTGCTGGCAGGGGCTCATGGGAATTGTAGTCCATGGGCATCTGGAGGGCCGTAGTTTTGAGGGACCATTACATTTCCGCAGCTTGTGATCTGCACACATTCTCAAAGAGCGATGCGCATGCTCAGTTGCTCTTTGTTCCTGAGGTCCACAAGGATGAAGACCCCCTAACAATCACAACTGAAAGGCCCCCAAATGATAGAACTCAGGTGGGACTCCTGGTACTATGAGGCCCATAGCATTTGCTACATGACCTACCAGGACAAACCACTTCTGAACACAGGAGAAACAACCTGAATGTTCCAGACATTCCTTTTGGAGGAATCTAAGCAGGCAAGGATCCAGGGATCCATCAAGTTGAGAGGAAGGGAAGGCTGATTGTAAGCTCTTCTTAGAGTCCTCTGGGCAGTGAAAAGCAGGGTATAACCCCCCCCCCCAACTCTTCTTCTTCTTCTATCATTGCTTTCTAACCATCAGTCCACTTGAAAAGGAGGAGAACCCATGAAAAGGATCATTCACCTGCAGAGTAATGCCTAGGTGTGCCAGTCTTCAGGTGGGGCCCAGAGATGTCCTAGAAATACAGCGGATCTCCACATGGCAGGGATCAGTTCCCACTGGGCATCATTTCAGGCTCCCTGACTCCTTCCCAAAAAATAGTCTTTTTTTCCCCTGACATTTGTTGTGTCTTCTGGACCAGCAAAACAAGCTCAAGTTGCAAGGTCAGTTCTGTGAATAAGGCAAGCGAGATCCACCTGCATCTTCTCCCACCTGTCCCTCCAGCTGCATTTATGGCGGCCCCAGGTAAGTCCAGACCGCTTTGTAGCAAAAAAACGAGTACAAAAAAACACCAGTTCTTCTCTGAAGCCAGTTCTGCATTTTTATGGGTAAAAATAAAATAAATGCTGCGCTAAAGTTTGGCACCAAACTGCAAAGATATTTATCCCATTCGGCATGTTAGCCACGAAGCCCCCCACCCCACCCCCACCTCCACCCCCCGCTGTACAAAATCTGTATGCACGGCAACTGCAACGGTTACGCATTCTAGCCCCAGGTCAGGCACAAAGGCCATCCTTCTTATTCTTGCTTCAAATGTATTACTCATTGCAGTGGACAAATGAATAAAGCATTTCTCCCCCCGCCCCTCCCAGAAGACTAAGTGTATTAAAAAAGAGAGAAAACACCTAGCAAGGTTATATGTATTGCAGCTGCAACAGCATAAGGGAGATGTAGCCTTTTGCTTTAATATGCTGACCATCACTTAGTTGCACTAAAAGGTTCTGATCCTTAACTCCTCATTGAGTCAGTCGAAGTATCCCATTATTTTCTGCACCCTTGGATCCCTGCCCGGATTGTCCCGCTAAATGGCTCCTGTTATGTTGTGATTAAGAATCAGTTTCCTCCGGAGAAGGGGAAGAAGAAAGAAAGGTATGGAGGAGGCAGAAGGGAAAGAAAGGGGCTGGCTTTGGACAGTAACCTGGAGCATAGCTATGGTTTATAGAAGAAGAAGGGGAAGAGTTGGTCCTTATTTGCTGCTTTTCTCTACCTGAAGGAGGCTCAAAGCGGCTTCCAGTCACCTTCCCTTTCCTCTCCCCACAACAGACACCCTGTGAGGTGGGTGAGGCTGAGAGAGCCCTGATATCACTGCCCGGCCAGAATAGCTTTATCAGTGCCCTGGCGAACCCAAGGTCACCCAGATGGTTGCATGTGGGGGAGCGCAGAATTGAACCCGGCTCGCCAGATTAGAAATCCGCACTCCTAACCACTACACCAAACTGGTGATGGAGGTGGGTCACCGTGTTGATATGCGACAGTAGAAAATAGCAAGCAACTGGGAACACCTTAAGGCAGTCTTTCTCAATTTTTCTTCTTTTTCTAACCATTGAGAATCACCCAAAACATTCTGCGCACTTTTAGAAACCTCAGAAGTGGCACAATCACATAGAATGTGGTTGGGAAACACATCTGTGTACATACCTACCTGAGGCCCCTCCCCTCCCCACCTCTCATTGGCCATTTTGGGAGGGGAGGGGTCGACAAGACTGCAAGGCTGGATTCTGAAGATTTTTGGTGGTGGTGGTGTTGGGGATCACTTGGGCATGAAATTGGGCTCACTGTGGGTGGGCAGGTAGAAGAAGAAGAAGAAGAGTTGGTTCTTATAGTCCACTTTTCCCTACCCGAAGGAGGCTCAGAGCGGCTTACAGTCGCCTTCCCTTTCCTCTCCCCACAACAGACACCCTGTGGGGTGGGTGAGGCTGAGAGAGCCCTGATATCACTGCCCGGCCAGAATAGCTTTATCAGTGCCCTGGCGAGCCCAAGGTCACCCAGCTGGCTGCATGTGGGGGAGCGCAGAATCGAACCCGGCATGCCAGATTAGATGTCCGCACTCCTAACCACTACACCAAACTGGCTCTCACCAGTTGTGAGTACCTGCATTGTGCAGGGGGTTGGACTAGATGACCCTGGAGGTCCCTTCCCACTCTATGCTTCTATGATTCCACTTTATGAGAGCTAAATGGTGGCAGAACAGAGCGAAGGGGAGGCGAGGCATATGATTTCTCAGAGAAATAGTTTGGGGTAGATTTTCAAGCAGGTAGAGCAGCCTCTCAATGTTATTTCTAGGCCTCAACCATAACCCTGACAGAACCCTGACAGGCAAAGAATTTTGAATTTGGGGGTCTTTTGAGTATGGTTTTCTGTACGGCAAAATTTCTAGGGAGTGGTGCTTCAATGTTAATTATTTTTATGGAGACATTTATTTGAATTGCATAGCTAAGCAATTTGGTCTCCCCTTTGTATACATCTCGGAGGTAGGGGGTGTCACACCAATACCTTCCTTACTATCTGTCTCCACGCTCCGGGCGTATTCTCTTAAGAGAGTTAGCGTGGCATAACCGTTAAGAGTTGTGGAATCTATTCTGAAGAACAGGGTTTGATTCCCCACTCCTCCCCGTGCAGCCAGCTAGGGGGCCTTGGGCTAGTCACACCACATCCCTCTGAGAGCTGTTCTTGTAGAGCAGTTCTCTTAGAGCTCTCTCAGCCCCACCTACCTCACAGGGTATCAGTTGTGGGGGGGGGGGGAGGAAGGGCCAGGTGTTTGTAAGTCACTTTGGAACTTCTTCAGGTAGTAAAAAGTAAAGTATATTAAAAAAAACAGCTCCCCTTCTGTTATTTAAATTCCCATTTGTGCATCTGCTGAGATTTGTAGTAGTCGTTAATACCTCCAAATCTCTGTTCTCTGCTTATGTGGGTGTTTGGGGAGGGGTGCCCCGGCCAATTGTCTCTACATAAGTTTGAGTTAAGTGTGGAAAACCATTTAAATAACTACCCTTCCTGCCTCTTCTCTGCCAAGAGAGGGAGAAAAACACGTTTTAAAAACTCAAGAGTTTCTTCACATGGGGATAAAAAGAAGGAAGGGAGAATGACACGGGATGCTTTGGGTCCCCACTGGGGGAGAAAGTGGGGTACAAATGCAGCAAATAAGTCAAAAGAACCTTGAAGAGGGAAGACGTGAAAATGTATCATTTTAAGCCACCATTCCGGGCCAGACAGAGACCTTCCTTTGAGGAGGATCTCTCCGCTGTTTGTACTTGAAGGGGGGAGAAACGGTGAGAGAAGCCATTCTGTTTTATCTAACCTTCATTTTTCATTTTGCCTCCTAATTACATCTCGGGCATTTTGGGATATCACTCATTGTCGCTCATTCCCCTGCCGTTCCCATTCTTCACTGACTCCACGACTCCCCAGACGTTGTTTGTCCTTCGCAAGGACTCCTGATGGGGCCCTTCCTTCCGAACTACTTTCGGCTCATCAGCCCACGTTGACGCATCGGGCACCGTCGCCGTCCAGGTTTTCCTCTCGTGGCTTTGTAGATTGCCCGCTGTTTCCAAAGGGGCGTAAGCAAGTCTTTGAATTCCGCAGCGGCAAAACCCAGTTTGTGCGTGTTGATTATAGAAGAAGAAGAAGAAGAAGAAGAAGAAGAAGAAGAAGAAGAAGAAGAAGAAGAAGAAGAAGAAGAAGAAGAAGAAGAAGAAGAAGAAGAAGAAGAAGAGTTGGTTCTTATATGCCGCTTTTCTCTCCCAGAAGGAGTCTTAAAGCAGCTTCCAATCCCCTTCCCTTTCCTCTCCCCACAACAGACACCCTGTGAGGGAGGGGAGGCTAAGAGAGCCCTGAGATTACTGAGGAAGAAGAAGAGTTGGTTCTTATATGCCGCTTTTCTCTACCTGAAGGAGTCTCAAAGCGGCTTCCAATCCCCTTCCCTTTCCTCTTCCCACAACAGACACCCTGTGAGGTGGGTGAAGCTGAGAGAGCCCTGATATCACTGCCTGGTCAGAACAGTTTTATCAGTGCTGTGGCGAGCCCAAGGTCACCCAGCCGGCTGCATGTGGGGAGCGCAGAATCGAACCCGGCATGCCAGATTAGAAGTCTGCACTCCTAACCACTACACCAAACTGGCTCTTATGGAATTATTTTGTTTCGATCCCACTTCCTGACCATTGTCTCCCGAAAACTATTCAGCTCATATAGGAGACGCAGGCACTGCCCTTGGACTTACAATCTAGAAATACAGACTAAAGGTTATCATTTATGGCACTGCATGTATTTCTTGGCAGAGGTCCTCAACCTGGTGCCCGTGAGTGGCATTGTGAGAGCTGGTATCTTTCTTGGAACCTACCTGGTCTTTTTAGAAAGTAGGCAGTACTCTTGCCCAATGGGTGCATCTGGTTTGCCACTGAAGATTTGATTGACAAGGGGATTAACATATTCTTAATTCTTGTTTCCTTGGAAGCTGCTATCACAGTGCTGGCTTTATCACCTCTTTTACCTGAAGTATTTTTAATTACCCGTCTTCTCTCATCTTCTCCCTTGAACTTCCTGTCTGTGGTTGGCTCCGCCTCTTGGGGCAGCCATTTTACAGTTGTGCCCACCATGCTGTGTCAGAATCCCCAAAGTGCCCACAGGCTGAGAAAAGCTGTGGACCTCTGCATTCATTTCAGATTTCTCGTTTGCATTTCTTTTCTCATGCATCATCCCGTTTATCTTGCATTGAGTTGCACTGGACAAACTGGACAAACTGGACAGTGTCCAGAGGAGGGCAATAAAGATGGTGACCAAGACATATGAAGAAAGGTTGGGGGAGCTTGGTCTCTTTAGCCTGGAGAGGAGACGACTGAGAGGGGATCTGATAGCCATCTTCAAGTATTTAAAATCTTCGGAGATTTGTAAACAGAGGCTGGAGAGCCATCTGACAAAGAGGCTGATTCTGTGAAGGTTTAAGGGGGTGGCAGGTGACAGTGGATGAGCGAGAGGGTTGTGAATGTCCTGCATAGTGCAGGGGGTTGGACTAGATGACCCAGGAGGCCCCTTCCAACTCTATGATTCTCTGATTCTATGGAGTCAGGCGGCAGCTTACCAATCAAATCCCGGTGTGCTGCAGAAGCTGGGACCCACAAAGGGCTTGGCCACAGTGGTATACTCTGGGAGCCATTTGAAGAAGATCAGAGCAGCTTCTGGGCACCATGGCAACCAGTCTCCAAAATGAGTGATTCTGCTTGGACTCTCTGACTCAGCCATGGGGGGTGGTGGGAGTGATGGTATTTCCCCCCATGAGTTTCGCACCCCCTCCCCTTATGATCATTTTGACTTTTTCATTTGGCTCCCTCCAAAGACGTTGGCCACCCCAAGAAGCTCAAACTGTCCGTTCCCCCATCAGGGTTCCTTACTGTGCAAGTAACCATCCAAGAAGGAAGCCATATTGGGCAGCGCTTGGGTTCCATATTTTGCACCTTCCAGATTCAAGGGACCCGCGGGAGGGATGTTGTCCAGCTCTTCCTATCAAAACCCAGGGCTGAATCAGTTTTGCGGCAACCCCTAGATGGAGCAGTCCTAAAGATCACATACGGAGATTGCCTCGCCTCGCCTCACCTGCACGCCGTCCATCAAAAAGCCCTGCAATCAATAGAAGCGCTGTTCCACTTCTGTAATATGGAGACGGACATTTAAAGCTCGTGTTCGGCGACCTGGATAAATGATATTGCCGCCTGTGCCGTTGCTACAGGAGGGGATGGAGAAAAGGTGTATTTTTCATCGTTGTGCAAGAGAACGGGCATCATCGATTTATTCCCCCCTCTCTTGTTCTTCCCTGCATTAAAGAGAAAAGCACCAAACACCAAGCACAAACATGAACCTGTTGTATTTGCTGAATTATGGAAAGGTATTGCTAGCACGTGAGGGATGGGGACGGGCAGAAAAGGGTCCTACAGCTCCCAATATCATGGGGTTCAAATCATGGCTGGTTCATGACTTGAGCCTCCCTCCCGAAAAAAGAAATTATTCTTTTTCAAACATTCAAAACAGGATAGAAGGAGGAGGAGGAGGAGGAGGAGGAGGAGGAGGAGGAGGAGGAGGAGAAGGAGAAGGAGAAGGAGAAGGAGAAGGAGAAGGAGAAGGAGAAGGAGAAGGAGAAGGAGAAGGAGAAGAAGAAGAAGTAGAAGAAGAAGAAGAAGAAGAAGAAGAAGAAGAAGAAGAAGAAGAAGGGTTTTTAATATCGAAGGAGTCCCAAAGCAGCTTATAATCACCTTCCCTTCCTCTCACCACAACAGGCACCCTGTGAGAGAGTGGGGACTGAGAAAACTCTGCCAGGTCTGCTCTGTGAGAACAGCTCTAACAGGACTGTGACTAGCCCAAGGTCACCCAGCTGGCTGCATGTGGGGGAGCATAGAAACAAACTTGGCTTGCCAGATTAGAAGCCACCACTCTTAACTACTACACAACGCCAAGATGGCTCTCCATTCTCTCTGTGGGTGTCTTGCAGAAGAAGCTGCTGCTCTTAACCACGTTACCAAGCCATGTTGGCCTGCAAGAGAAGCCCTGAATTTGAGTCCGGAAGCTTTTTATAGACCAACAAGATGGGAGGGGGATTATGAGCTTTCAAGCGTCAAAGCTCTCCCCTGCTCATCCATAAAGGATCGGAGTGAGCTTGAACCATCCCCTCTGTCTCCCTACTTTAAACCTACCTCAAAGAGTTGTTGTGAGGCCAAAACAGAGGAGCCAGGAGCCAAGAACAACACTCTGAGCTTCTCGAGGGAAAAGCGAGATTCATTCAACACAGCTTTGAAGGGGGAAGTGAATCATTAAGGGCTTCAAGGAGCCCCATAAGTGATGTCAGCTGGCCACACTTCCCTGTTAAACCCCCTGGAAGTGACATCACCACCAGTGTTAATAGGCAGGCTTGGGGAGAACTGTGCAGGAAATAGGAGGCGGTTTAAAGCAGGAGTAGGCATGCAGGCTCCGCTCTCTCCCAGGAATAGACACCACAAGAGAACTGACTCATGCTCGGGAGGAGGAGCAATCGAAGTTGCCAAAGAACCAAGCCGCATGAAGATAGGTTGAGGGACTTGGGGATGTTCAGCTTGGAGAAAAGGAGGTTGAGAGGGGACATGATAGCCCTCTTTAAGTATTTGAGAGGTTGTCACTTGGAGGAGGGCAGGGTGCTGTTCCCGTTGGCTGCAGAGGAGAGGACACGCAGTAATGGGTTTAAACTTCAAGTACAACGATATAGGCTAGATATCAGGGGGGAAAAATCCACAGTCAGAGTAGTTCAGCAGTGGAATAGGCTGCCTAAGGAGGTGGAGAGCTCCCCCTCACTGGCAGTCTTCAAGCAAAGGTTGGATACACACTTTTCTTGGATGCTTTAGGATGCTTAGGGCTGATCCTGCGTTGAGCAGGGGGTTGGACTAGATGGCCTGTATGGCCCCTTCCAACTCTGTGATTCTGTGATTCTGAAGTGGCTAAGACAGGAGGGGCAAGTCCGCAGACCCCTTCCAGATCATTCACAACCCCCTAGGGGGGGGGGGGGCTACGAATCCCTGGCCAGGAATCCTGGCTTTAGACTGTTAAATGGATTTCTGATGCACTCCTATTGTCACTGTATATGACTAGCTAGGCATGAATCAGAGAGGGCGTCTGGAACTGTAACCTGGAGAGAACAGAGCAAGGAGTGCTCGACTGCAAACAGCTTTGCATGAGCCAGTGGTGTCCGTCTTCTCACCCTACCGAGCCAACAATTGCTTCCTATTTTCAGAAAATTAAAGCCGTGACCTTTTGCTTGCAAAGACTCGCTCAGTCTGGGGTTGCTACCTTTGTGCTGATCAGCAGGGACTTTGTATTCAAAATATGGCCTGGTGAAGGCTGCCCGGGGAAACCAAGGGCATGAGAAGACAAAGAAAATCAATGGAATATTTTACCTTCTCTAGACAACTGCAGCGGGAGGCGTGTCGCGGGGGCAGAGGAAGTATTGATACGAATCAGGACTTCAGCATCTCCTGGTCTGCATTCAAGGGGCAATGCAGCTGGAGGGGGATGGGTGGGTGGGAATCTGTGAATAGAAAATGCCAGAGATCTATTTGTTTCCACCAACCTGAAGGTATTGGGTTTGGGACACATTCCCACACCAGGGAAATGGATTTACTTTAGAGTGTCAGTGCCCCATTGACTTCCCCAATAAGCAGGCTCTTGGCTGAAGAAATCTCTTTATTGAAGGGATTAATGAAACAGGTACATGATACTCTTTGCTGAAACTAAAGTTAACACAAGCCCGCCTGACTATAGGGATGGCCCAGGTGCTGTAACTCATTGTTCCCATGCCGCAATCCTGCCAAAGTAAAAACACACACAAAAAAAACAGACTGCCTAAGACATAACAAGAGCATGGTACCTGCCACTCATGGTCAACAGATAGCCTCACTGGAAATTGACTGCCAACCTCTCCATGATTAGATAATTAAAATGACAACATTCACGGGACACTTCTCAGCTGCTCCTATCATAGAATAAGAGAGTTGAAAGGGACCTCCTGGGTCATCTAGTCCAACCCCCTGCACTATGCAGGACACTCACAACCCTGTTGCTCATCCACTGTCACGTGCCATCCCCTTGAGCCTTCACAGAATCAGCCTCTCCGTCAGATGTCTATCCAGCCCCTGTTTAAAAATCTCCTTAGATGGAGAACCCACCACCTCCCGAGGAAGCCTGTTCCACTGAGGAACCACTTTAACTGTCAGGAACTTCATCCGGATGTTGAGACGGAATCTCTTGTGAATTAAGTTCATCCCATTGGTTGTGGTTTGATGATGATGTTTCAATGTATAATTTATTTGTCATTAAATTTACAGCCACTGGATTATTTCGCCATGGAAAGTATTTGAAAAAGTCCATTTTCAGTGCCATGTACAGTTTCCCCTGCAAAATGGAGGCGAGGAGACTTATGAAAACCTCTTTAGGTCCCTATTGGCATAAAGAATTTAAATAAATCATACCTAAATTGGGCATTAAAAGGACATCAGTGGAATGCCTTGCAGGGGGCGTCAGAGGAGATGAGCAGTTAGCATACTTAGCTTAGGGACTTCCTGATTATTTTCAAATTATCCCCACCTGATTGGCTCTTTGGAGACTTCCTGCTCCTTTGAGGGCACTTCCTCCCTGCTTGCCTCCAGAACAGAAAGAATGTTCCGCAGAGACAGTCAGACTGTAGGACTCTCTCTCCTCTCCCTTCCTATGCTAAGTTGTTTCTTCTAAAGAAAATCGCGTTGTTCTTTTAAGCAGCCTGGTGTTTCACCCCTCTTTGCCTATCTAAACTCTACCAACCATAAGGACAGGGGGACTTCCAATCCTAGCTGCACTGGAAGAAGTGTGCAGCGGCTTGTAAAAGCTCCTCCCCTGCCACACATTTTGTGAGTCTTCAAGGTGTGGCTGGACTCTGGCTGTTTTCTGCTGCTACAAACGAACATGGCTACCCGGCTCTCTCAATCAATTCCGGCGTTCAGTGTATGTTTGTTCGGTTCATTAGCCGCATTGAAGGGTTCAATCATTTGGCAGATATATATATTTTTTACACTTGAAGCTCCCGACTACAGAATTGCATGATGTCCGTGCATCGTGGGAGGCGGGGAGGTGACAACCCCCCCCCCCAAGAATGGTTTAAAACAATGTCCAATTGTAAGAGGAATCCATAAATTCCGAGTGTGTGCGGAAATGAACAAGAGAGACATATAATTATACCCTCTAAGCTTTGTCATAAATACCCTAGCGCAACTGCCGTGCATCAGTGATTCTCATCTGTTTTCGGCACTGCAAATGGATTGAGTTTCTTTCCCCCAGTGCAACAGGTACTTGGTTTTGATTGGACAGATCTGGGTTCCAACCTTATTTATTTATTTTTATATTTGTATCCCACCGCTCCCAGCAGCTGCTGGCCCGTGGCGGCTCATAATAAAACAGTAAAATGATGATGTTATCCGTTCAGTCGTGTCCAACCCTTGGCGATTCTATAGGGAAGTCTTCTCCATTCGCCCCCATCTCTGACTGCTTCTTTTAGTTGGTCCGTGGTCATCCCTGTGTCGGCTCTGATCGTGTCGAGCCAGCGGATCCTTTGGTGACCACGTTTCCTTTTGCCGCTGACCATGCCCAGCATTAATGACTTTTCTACCGGGGAGGGGGCATAGGCAGGCAGGCCCTTCTCCTTAGGGCTGTTTGGGGGACAAAACAGGGCCCAGGAAGGATGTGTCAGACTTCTTTGAAGAAATTAGTGCCATGAATGTAAGGGAGGGAAAGGTCTTTGAAATAGTGTTCAGACGTAGAACGTGAGCATCCTTTGAATCTCACCCCAGTCTTAAAATCACTCGGTGGTCTGGGACAGGAACAGGTGCACGCTTATCCCATTTTGCACTTGGGACAAGTGGGAGTGGGGGAGAGCTTGATGACACAGAGGTTGGATGTGAGTGTCCTGCATACATCAGGGGGTTGGACTAGATGACCATGGAGACCTTCCAACTTCATGATGCTACAATTTTTAAACAGAGGCTGGAGAGCCATCTGACAGACAGGCTGATTCTGTGAGGGTTCAAGGGGGTGGCAGGTGACAGTGGGTGAGCGAAAGGGTTGTGAGTGTCCTGCATATTTTGGGGGTTGGACTAGATGACCCAGGAGGTCCCTTCTATGATTCTATGTGTGGCCTTCACAAAAAAGTACCCACCCACAAACCAGCCGCCCAATGAGTACAGCAGAAATGCATTCTTATGAATATGTCTATGGAGATGATTTTCAGTTTCACTTCCGTGTCATTTTAACCAAAAATTGAACATAGAGGTGAAAATATTTTTTCACACTGCATCTGGTTAATCTGTGGAACTCACTGTCACATCCTTCCTGTGCTTGGCAACCACTAATTTAAAGAGACATACTACCACTGGTCCTAGAGCCTCTTGTGGTGCAGAGTGGTAAAGCAGCCGACATGCTATCTGAAAGCTCTGCCCATGAGGCTGGGAGTTCAATCCCAGCAGCCGGCTCAAGGTTGACTCAGCCTTCCATCCTTCCGAGGTCGGTCAAATGAGTACCCAGCTTGCTGGGGGGTAAACGGTAATGACTGGGGAAGGCACTGGCAAACCACCCCGTATTGAGTCTGCCATGAAAACGCTAGAGGGCGTCACCCCAAGGGTCAGACATGACTCGGCGCTTGCACAGGGGATACCTTTACCTTTAACACTGGACCTGGACAGAGTATACCCATCATGATTCATAGCCATTCATTGCCCTGTCCCACATAAATAACCCCACTCCCCTTCTAAAGCCTTCCAAGGTGGCTGCCTCCTGTGACAGTGAGTTCCACAGATTAACTAGATGCAGTGTGAAAAAATACTTTCATCTCTCTGGGCATTTTTTTGTTCAAATGACAAGGAAGTGAAACTGAAAATCGTCCCCATAGCCATATTCCTAAGATTGCATTTTTGCTGTACTTTGATAAAATTTATGAAATAGCGCTAACAAGAAAAGTTTGCGGTAAGACTTTCGGAGGTTTGTCAATAACAGATCCATAACTTCAAGTGACAGTTTCATTCCCCGCATTAATTTCACAGACAGCTTTCATGTACGGATGGGAAAGTTGTGTTTTTTTTTGTTTTGTTTTACATAGTGTTTACTCAAACTAATTCTTAATGCAAAAGGTCTCCTGTTAAATATTTGATAGCTCCCCGCGAAAACAGATCCGCGAGACGGAAAGGCAATTATCACCAGAAGAAGCGTTCCTATAAACTTTATTGTTTTCAATTCTGTTTTTACTGTGAGCAACGCAGCTCACAGCAGCCCATTCGAAATCAACATTGCGACAGCAAAATGAACCGTGAAATACAAAAATAAGAATTAAAACGTTTTCTGGGGGTTGGTGGGGGTTACGCGCAGGGGCCACGTGAATGCCGATGAGGAAGCCTCATGCCTCTGGGAAGGGTTGTTTTTGTTTTAGTGACTGGCATTCAGACATTGACAAAGGACAACAGAAAACAAAAAGGCCATTTTTGCTTTTGTCAGTATTAAAATCCATCCAAATTTGGTATTTAGGAGTCGGTATTCTCCTAAAAACTTTGGAAATGTCAGCCATCACTCCTAACACCAGACCCGACTTTATTTCATAGTCCTGTAAGGCAGAAACGAAAGGAAGATCTAATTCAGCAGATAATAGAAATGATAGGTTTGTTTTCCAACCAAAAGAGTTAGCCAATGTTCCTACCAAGGCTGATGACATTGTGTGATCAACGTATGCCTAAAATCTACCTATTTTCTGGATTATTTTGCATTCTCAGTCATTTAGGGAAGGATTTGGGATTTTATGTAAGCCAGCAGCATGGCACCATTTCTCTGTCAAACCAAGTACTTTATTCTGAGAAACGGCGAGTCTGCAGGTCCTTTAATCATTTTTTTTGCCATTAGCAGTTCCTAGCTGCTCTCCGGACAATATTATGTGTGAGACAGCGTGATCTGTCGCTGAGGATGTGTGAGAGAGAATATAACAAACAACACAGCAAGAGTTTAATGTTTATTCCTCCTGTTCACCTTTATGTTTGGATGTGCTCTAGCAGAGTCTTCTAAGTGCACTTTCCATCTGTTGTGTCCATTTGTGTGTTATTGTGATCTCTGTGGACCTAAACAGAGAGCTCCTGGAGGTCCAGGTTTCTTTCCCTGTCCTGCCATGTTTCTTTGACGTGCCGTATGCAAATGGGGCAACATGAAAGGTTTGGAAGAAGAAGAAGAAGAAGAAGAAGAAGAAGAAGAAGAAGAAGAAGAAGAAGAAGAAGAAGAAGAAGAAGAAGAAGAAGAGTTGGTTCTTATATGCTGCCTTTTTCTACCTAAAGGAGTCCCTAAGTGGCTTATAGTTGCCTTCCCTTTCCTCTCCCCACAACAGACACCCTGTGAGGTGGGTGAGACTGAGAGAGCTCTGATATCACTGAAGAAGAAGAAGAAGAGTTGGTTCTTATATGCTGCTTTTCTCTACTCAAAGGAGCCTCAAGGTGGCTTACATTCGCCTTCCCTTTCCTCTTCCCACAACAGACACCCTGTGAGGGAGGTGGGGCTGAGAGAGCCCAGATGTTACTGCTCCGTCAGAACAGAAGAAGAAGAAGAGTTGGTTCTTATATGCTGCTTTTCTCTACCCAAAGGAGGTTCAAAGCAGCTTCCAGTCACCTTCCCTTTCCTCTCCCCACAACAGACACCCTGTGGGGTGGGTGAGGCTGAGAGAGCCCTGATATCACTGCTTGGTCAGAACAGTTTTATCAGTGCCGTGGCGAGACCAAGGTCACCCAGCTGGCTGCATGTGGGGGAGCGAGGAATCAAACCCAGCTCGCCAGATTAGAAGTCCGCACTCCTAACCACTATACCAAAAGGCCTCCGAGTCCCTTTAAACCCCTCCTTTCTGCTCTGCCCACAAGCCTCTACAAACTTCCACAGACGGCTTTCAAAATTTGCAGAAGTTTGTGAGTTTATATGCATCACAATCTTTCATTCTTGAACCAGCGCAAAATTCACGTTGAATTTGGCTTTGTGGTTCGGTTTGTGCCCTCGCTTACACAGGGGTCACGCGAGTATAGCAACTGAATATCACAGTGGCTCAGCCTCTAGTGCCGATACCTCGGGCTCCCAGAACCAAATCCCAGCTCATTCAATCTTAACCAGCTTGTTGAGAGAGCCACTGACACCTGTTCATGTTTAATGCATTGCTTGGACATTCCCCCCCCCCCCCATCACGATCTCTCTTATGAAATGCTGAACCGAAGGCCAATGGCTCCCTCATCCTTTCAGGATAATTACAAGATATTATTTTTGTTAACTGTGGTTACCATAGGGATTGTCACTAAGGCACATGAAAATGCAGATCGGCTGGAGTGGAATTCTTGCCAAATGAACTCAAACATCCTTTTTTTGTTCTGGATGCTTAGGTCACTGGAGTTTGGCCCCTGGGGACCTTAAAAGTATCTTAGACAGTAGGCCCTGTGAAGTCCTTTCCTCAGAGGAATGTGTGTTTTGTAAGCTGTCTCCACTAATAGATGCTCTGAACGCAGATGATCCTATGGAAAAGTTTTACTTTCCTGGTGTTGTGATAGGAAGCTGTGTCATTCATATATCTGAGGAGAAAAGAGTTCCAGAAGGCAGCCATGTTTGTCTACAGCGGAACAGGAGTCCTGTAGCGCATCAGCATTTGTGGGGTATGACGTTTCGAGCGTCAAAGTTATCTGACAAAGAGAGCGTTGATTCTCACAGGTTTATACAAGAATACTGTTGGTCTCAGAGGTGAAACACATAATCTCAATGGCCTCTACTCATGTGGTGATTCTACAACCTCAATAGGTTCTTGATTGTCACTGGAGATCAAAGCTGAACGTGAAAAGACCTAGAAGGGACTCCAAATTGGACACTCAAAAGAAAAAAAGACATCAGAACATAAGAGAAGCCATGGCGGATCAGGCCAGTGACCCATCCAGTCCAACACCCTGCATCACACAGTGGCCAAAATCCATGGGTCATCAGGAGGTCCACCAGCAGGGCCAGAACTGCAACCCCCCCCCAGGACCATGAATACTGGGCATCACTGTCCCAGACAGAGTGATCCATCTAAACCTTGTGTCTAATAGCCACTCATGGACCTCTGCTCCAGATATTTCTCCAATCCCCTCTTGAAGCTATCTATGCTTGTAGCTGGCCCTACTTCCTATGGCACTTCTCCAAGTTTTTTAACTGCTCTTCATAGGAAAGGTGTTCCATTCCGCTTAATCGTTTTCATTGCCCATTTCCGCACGTGCTCCAAAACGATAATGCCTTTTTTTGAGGTGCAGCGACCAGAACGGCACACAGTATTCTAAATGAGGCCACACCATAGATTTATTTAGGGGCATTACAATACGGGCTGATTTGTTTTCATTCCCCTTCTTACTAATCCCCGGCATAACATTTGCCCGTTTTATTACAGTCACACACTGAATTGCCTTTTTAAATATCATTCTAGCTGCACAGGAGCAGGCACTGGGGAAGAACAGTACGAAAGCAAAGATTCAGAAGAACAATAGTGGCCAAAAACGTCAACTTTGCAAGACAAAGGATGAAGCAGTTGACTGTGGCAGGGGTAGTCAAGCTGTGGTCCTCCAGATGTTCATGGACTACCATTCCCATGAGCCCCTGCCAGCAAACACTGGCAGGGGCTCATGGGAATTGTAGTCCATGAATATCTGGTGGACCACAGGTTGACTACCCCCGGACTATGGGATCAGTACCTGCAGTGAAATTGCTCAGAGCTGCAGCAATGTTGCATAGGAATCTTTGCAAGAAGTATGGTTTACTATCAGCCAGAAATCCATGGGCAAGATCATGAAGAATGATGGAACAAATATTCTTTGGGACTCCCAATGACAAACAGATAACCCCCTGGAGTATTATGCCCCCGATATCACAGTTGTAGAAAACATGGGAAATAGGCTTTGAATCACTGACACTGCAATCCCAGGAGGCAGCCAAATAGAAAAGAAAGAACAGGAGAAGACCACAAATAACAAGACCTATAAATAGGGTTAGAGGACAGAAGAAGGTTACCATTATGCCCATTTTCATTGGAGCTCTTGAACCAGTGCCTAGATGTCTCAAGAAATACCTGGACATTCTGGACAACGTGCAAATCAATACCAGCTCAGCTCCAGAAGACAGTGTTGCTTGCAAAGATTCTGCTGCAATTCCCAAGAACTTGACTAGATCTCGAAATGCAAAACTCCAGTCTAGCAGTCAAATATCTCATTGTGACAATTCACAACAGCATACTCAACAACAGCAATAATAGTTTTTAATTTCCATTTCCTCTCCACTCATCCAGACATAAAAATCCATCCCTATGCCCAAATGCTTCCCTACAGGAAAATAACGTCACCTCCCAAAGGGAACCAGCTTGGTGTAGTGCTTAAGAGTGGCAGCCTCTAATCTGGAGAGCCGGATTTGACTCCCTCCCTCCTTTACATTCAGCCAGCTGTATGACCATGGGCACATTTCAGTTTATTTATACATGGTCTTTTGACCAGCGATTTCCAACAAATGGAAACAATTACTCCATTAGCATTGAAGGTGACCTTGGGCTAGTCACAGTCTTATTAGAGCTGTGCTTGCAGAGCAGTTCTGTCAGAGCACTCTCAGTCCCACCTACCTCACAGGGCCTTTGTTCTGGGGAGAGGAAGGGAAAGGGGACTCCTTCAGGTAGCAGAAAGCAGGGTATAAAAAACCAACTTCTTATTATTATTATTCAATGGCAATTTTGATTGCAGTGCCCTCCCAAGCCCACCAAAATTCAGGACGGTCCTCCAACCAAGTATAATGACTTGATATCCCATTACACAATGCCAAAGGCCCCAATTTGCCTGCCCCACACTAAATTTGTTGAGTAGGCACAGCCCGCTGCACGCCAACAGCTGAAGCCAGGGCATTAATAAACTGACCAGGACAATTTCCTTTATGAATCTTAAGAATATCTAATAGAACGTTTAATCTCATAATGGATGGATTGTGCTGATTATAGAACAGCTGCAATTTGAAACACATTCAGTGACATTTTGTTCTTTTTCCTGGAAAGGAAAGGCGTGCATTTATTTCCAATCTTTTGCGCCCTGCCTTTCAAAAGAGCTTTTTTGGGCAAGAGGATCAAGGAAATACTCTATTGCAATGTAAAGTGCCAATAGAAGACCTCAACCCACCTTTATTCTGGCTTTTGTTTCTGTTCATTGCGCTAGGACTTGGGATAACCAGGTTCGAATCCTCCCCAGTCTTCCGTGGAAGCCTGCTGAGTAATTGTGAGTTTGTTACAATCTCTCAGGCTATCCTGCCTCGCAGGTTTGTTGTGCTTAAAAAAAAAAATCTAAGCATACAAAATAAAGCAAAAACCAGTAGGCCGCAAAACTATGGGCAGAAAGAATTAGCGACTTAACTTGTCGTTTAACTTGTCACCTACAACACAATTTTCTCTTTTTTCTAGGGGAAAAAAAATCAAAGGTATTATATTTTGTGTGCAAACAATCTGTATATGTGAATTCTCACACTAAATGCAAGAAAACCGCCGTATATTGAATTAAGACTGCTGGGCCAGGAGCCTGTCGATTTTGGTTAGGAAATCTTTAACTGGAAATGTTCCAGCTTGAATTTCTCAGGCAGGGATGGATAAATATTCCCTAAACTTGTGAGGTTTGATGGCTTTGTAACCAAAGCCGTATCGTCTGATAGGCCCATTCTGCACGAGCCGCAGAGCTCCGGGCTGCCGCTGGTTCCTTGCACAGGCCCCACCTCTTCCCGGATGCAGATGGGGGAAGATTTTCCCTGCCGCACCTGGTCCGGCCCAGATTACTGACTCCACACAAGGCAGCTGGGGCAGAGATGTTCCACTGCACTTTGTGGCAGCGGGGAGGGGTATTTTCACTAAGTAAAAGTGTGATCCCACTTCAGTGACATTTTTTTAAATGCCCCAGTTGGCTCTGCACCACCACAACACATCATGGAACTGGCTGTGACATTTTTGTCCCTTCCAGGATGCTGTAGGTGGTCGAGGAGCTGGGCATAGAATGCCCACCTCTTCTCCTTCCACAAGCTTGGTGTACTAATTAGGAATGTGGACTTCTAATCTGGCGAGCCAGGTTCGATTCCCTGCTCCTCCACAAGAAGCCAGCTGGGTGACCTTGGGCTCACCACAGCACTGATAAAGCTGTTCTTATTGAGCAGGAATTTCAGGGCTCTCTCGGCCTCACCTCCCTTACAGGGTGTCTGTTATGAGGAGAGGAAAGGGAAGGCGATTGTAATCCACTTTGAAACTCCTTTGGGTAGAGAAAAGCAGCAAAGAAGAACAGATTCTTCTTCTTCAGTAATATCAGAGCTCTCTCAGCCTCCCCTCCCTCACAGGGTGTCTGTTGTGGGGAGAGGAAAGGGAAGGCAAATGTAAGCCACTTTGAGTTGCTTACATTCTATATGCCACTTCTCTCTTCAGGTAGAGAGAAGTGGCATATAGAATCACAGAATCCTAGAGTTGGAAGGGACCTCCTGGGTCATCTAGTCCAACCCCCTGCACTATGCAGGACACTCAAATCCCAATCACTCATCTACTGTCACCTGCCACCACTTGAGCCTTCACAAAATCGGCCTCTCCATCAGATGGCTCTCCAGCCTCTCCTTAAAAATCTCCAAAGATGGAGGAACCCACCTCCTCCTGAGGAAGCCTGTTCCACTGAGGAACCGCTCTAACTTCAGCTGTGGTGCCCAAAACTGAACACAGTACTCAAATAAATTAGAATATAAATAAACAAGTAAACAAAACGTCTTCTGGGCTGGGGGCTCGGAGGATTGCACTTGCTCCTCTGTGGGAACCGTCCAGCACTGTGCTCCTCTGAGTTATGGTGCCTCGTGGCAACACTGTTAAGCGGGGGAGTTCGGCCGCGCACTGCTGAGTCACAATCAATAAAAATCAGCACAGCCAAAATATGTTTTCTTGCATTAAGCAAACAAATAAGTGAGGATGCTTCAACAGCAAGTTGCATTTGGCTCAATCTGGACACGGATGGGCTAGGGCAGGGGTAGTCAAACTGCGGCCCTCCAGATGTCCATGGACTACAATTCCCAGGCATTCGCTGGCAGGGGCTCCTGGGAATTGTAGTCCATGGACATCTGGAGGGCCGCAGTTTGACTACCCCTGGGCTAGGGAGAAAGAAATGAAAGATGCATAGAGCTTGACGGCAGGCTTTGACAGGGCTGGATGAAATGCCTGGGTGGTTATTCCCAACTCTTAACCACTCTGCCACAATCACCTTCTCCTCTTTTACCCACAACAGCCACCTGGTGTGACAGGTGGGCCTGAGAGAGTTCAGAGAGTACTGGGACTAGCCCAAGGTCTTCCAGCAAGCTTAATGTGTCTCGGAGAAGCTTACAATTTCTCTCCCTTCCTCTGCTCCAGGCACCTTGCGAAATGGGTGAGCTTGAGAGAGTTCTGAGAGAACTGTGACTGGCCCAAGGTTACCCAGCAGGCCTCATGTCTCTCACAGCAGCCTACAATTGCTTTCCTTTCCTTACCCACAGGACAGCCACTTAGCATTGAATTAAGTTTGCCCTTGGCCCCATAGGACCAGTGGGCAGCCTTTCCCAGGCTATCCAATCATACCCACACTTGGGAGAGTCACAGAGCAACACCCCAAGGCTGCTCCCACATCCAGAATCTTGAGTGGGCACACAGGCGGTGGCCCGTGCTTCTTCCTCACTCACAGCCACCCTGCTCTCTGGCCCGGTTTACCTTTGGAACTGGTGCCAGGAGAGCAGGCTGGCTCTTCTTATAAATTGAAGAAGAAGAAGGAGAAGGAGGAGAGTAGGGGCAGGACAGACCCGCCATTGGCCCTCCGTGGGAGACTGGACGCTCCCTATTGGGTGCCCATGCCCACAGACAGCCAATCCGGTAGGGCGTGAGTCATCCCTCATGCAATCTGAACTTTAGAATGGTTAAAGAAGGATTGCCGTTCACGTCGGTTTCAGCAAGACTAATCATGAGGCTTTTATCGCCTCTTCAAGAAACCCCTTTTGCTATTATGCCCGGTGTGTTTTCTGGAAAAGGAGTCAACGGGGAATATAACAGGACGGGAGAAAGGAGAAGAGGCCAGGCCACAATTTGTAGGGAAGATAGGATGGAGAGAGAAGACAAGGGTAAATGGAGAGGGGCAGCCTGAAGCCGCAGAAGACTTCGAACTGAGCTATGAATTCTCAATCATGTCTAAGAAGCCTCTCTTTCCTTTGCAGACGAAGGGGGGAAGGTGCAATAAGAGATGACCGGTAGAGGCGGGAATCAGGGTAATGCTATCGTTTGTGTCTCCAAAGGTAGCTTTCTGTTACTCTATGTTCTTGTGAGTTTTCTTTCCATTCGTTAGGTAGATGGATATGCCCATTGATGGGGTCTTGGGATGCTAGTTGATGGGTTTCTGTGAACAGGGATGAAGGAAATGACGGGAAAGCACATATGTGGTAAAGGCAATGCTTGATTTGACTTCCAGGACGGATACAAATAGATGACTCCAAAGAAGGAGGAAGAGTACTGGAAAAGCTGGGAGCAATCAGTAGCTATTGTGAAGGACACTTTGGTTCTCCGTAAATAAGACACAGCGAAATTTGACGGAGATTTGCATTGTTTCTATTATTCTTTCTGTCTAGGGAAGTGTCTTGCGGGGTGGAAAACCCAGAACAGAATGTGTTCAGAAAATAAGGACACAAATTCATCCACAGCTGTGCATACATGGAGCTTGGCTGTATGGGCAAGGGAATCTCAAGCTTGGCTGACACACCCCTGGCCACCACTTGATGACTGCAGCATGAAATCATCCAGTGAGGGCCTGAATCACAAGACTTGTACTCATGCAATTTACTTGTATTGAGTCTGCCATGAAAATGCTTGAGGGCATCACCCCAAGTGTCAGACATGACTCGGTGCCTGCACAGGGGATACCTAAGACCAAAGTACGTAGAAGGGACAACCATGCTTGGCTGTTAATGGGAATCATTAAAAACAGAAAAACCAAAGAAGAGCCATACTGGGTCACCACCAGTGGCTTATCAAGTCCAACTTCCTGTCTCACACAGGGAGAACAGACCAGAGAAATAATGGAGGTTGGATGGGGGCATCCTTTTTGGGTGCCCCTAGAATTGGAAACCCATGGTTGAATCTTTTTGCAACTTGGGGGTTCTTTTGAGAAGAGATACCCATAGCTACGCTGCAAGTTTGGTGCCTCTACCTCAATCCCCCCACCCCCCAGATGGCAAAAGACACAAAGGAGAATTTCTTTTCCTTTCAAGTTTAAAGGCTGCTTGCTTGAATTGCCGAATCACACCGAATTGCGATTCACAATTCAAATGGCAATTCGGCAATTCGAGCAAGGTTGATTTGGTCATTTCAACTTCTTGCATAATGGGGATTTGAGCCTGATTTGGCTCACTTGTGCTTGAATCAAGACTGATTTCAGACAGATTGAATTGAATTGCACCTGCCTAGTCTTGGGTCCTTGCACTCTTCAAGGGGGGAAGGAAATGCTGATTATGCCCCCAGCACATTGCTACATTTCCTATATAGCAGGCAGCTCTGGTGGTATTTGAGCACAGCCAGCCTGGTGCCCATTGCTCTGTTCTCACCTGTGAAGGTTCTGCCAAGTCACTGTTCCCAAAATAAATATTGGACAGTGTAAACACTTTACACAAAGAGTGTGGAATTCACTTCCAAAGGATATAGTGAGCTACAGGAATGAGAAGCTTTCAAAAAAGATAACATAGAGGATGAGTACATCAATTTCAAAAGACATGGTGGCTGAAGGGAATCTCCACAACCAGAGGCACTAAGCCTCTGAATCCCAATTCAGGAAGAAACATCAGGGGAAGGCCTCAGCCACTCTGTCCAGTTGTTGGCCCTCCAGAGGACCTGGTTAGCCTCTGTATGAGGAAGGATGCTGGCCAAGATGGACCACTGGTCCGATCCAGCAGGCCTCTTGTTATGTTCTTACAAAGGCCTCAGCCTCTGTGCCCTGTTGTTGGCCCTCCAGAGGAACTAGTTGGCAATTATGGGGAATGGGACGCTGGACGAGGTCAACAATTGGCCTGATCCAGCATGATTCTTCTTGATATTCTTAATGAAGCTTTTGACCTCTAGGCCCTTTTGTTGGCCCTCCAGAGGGACAGTTTGGCTACTGCGTGAGACAGAATGGTCCACTGGTCTGATCCAGCAGGACTATTCTGATGTCCTTGGCCTCTCTGCCCTGTTGCTGGCCCTCCAGTGGTGCTGGTTGCCATGGTTCTGATCTAGGTGGACCACTGGTCTGATCCAGCAGGGCTCTTCTTATAGTCTTAAGATAAAATTTCCTCCTTCAGCATATTATTTGGGATTAGGTGAAATGTCTACACACACCTCCCTTCCTCATGCATGGATCCAGCTCAGGGTGTGTGTGTGTGTGTGTGTGTTTTAAAAATGCATTTAGTAATTCCCACCCGAATGGTCTTTTGAACACTGATCACCCCCGTGACAACCAGAGAAGCTGCTGAGGAGCAGGCAGAAGTGGCCCTACCAGCATTATGCATTTTGATGCGTCCTTATGCTTGGCCCACTCTCTCCACCACCAAGGAGATAAAGAGATTGAAATGACTGATCCTCAGCTCACCCCCGACTGTTCTTACAGATCTATTACTAGGCTCGATGGAATAGGGAAGAAGGCAGTCTGTGTTCGCATTTGTGTCCTTTCCTTTTGGAATGTGAGCTGCATCAGAGACTTTTTAGAAAGTGTCTATATGGGCAAGTTGCTTTGCATCGTTTAAGTGCTTCGTGCCCCCCTGCGGGAATGCGCCTACTTGCGTGTTTCAATTTCTGTGGAGAATCTGGTGCTACAGAATACCCAGAGGAAGGATTTCGCGGATAAAACAGAATAGAAATAAATAAATGACTTCTTTTGTCTTGTGTAATTTGTTGCCGTGGTTGGCGTTAGGCAGGGAACAAGTGATATGGATATTGTTCCTTTTGCGTGTGTTTATACTGTCAGAGTATTTTGTTTGCCGTGTTTCATGGTTGTTCCTGTAGATTTGTTTGCCTCGTGTATGCGCACTGCAAGATTTTTATGCACAATTTATGTGGCTTTTCGACGTACGATGCATGTCATTGATATGTAGCGTATCCATCCATCACGCTGATTTGTCGGTGCACACCGCATGGTGAATAATGCATGCATTTTTATGGGAAACATTTGGTGCAAGGAGGCAAAACCGTACCCAGAATAAAGCATCACAGATGCAGATTGCATAAGGGGGAAACAAATGTTCTTTGATTTCCTCCAGCAATATGCTCTTCTGTATCTTTCTTGATTTACTCTGTTGTCAGCTGACAGCGTTGTATTGCTGTGTTCCTCCTACTACAAAAAAGATTTCCTCTTTCTGACCTTTGAAGCTACCTTGATCCTAATGTTTAACCACACTGGCATCCCCTTGGGCTTCTCCGTATCATCCCTAATTTGTGGGATACTTTTTCATCCTAACGGATGGCGAAATGAGCTTCAGCATTCCACGGGGCCTGCAAAACGGAGCTCTTCCACCTGGTTTATGGTTGAGGCCGGCACAGCAAGGAAGATCTGATGGGCCCCCCAGCGTTAAGAGTGTAAGCACCCGCCATGTGATCTACACTTCCTCCTTCCACTCCTACAATAGATTTCTGATAGGCTAGCGGGTTAGTGACCGCCATGGTTTTGAACTGTTTTAAAGGTAAAGGTAAAGGTATCCCCTGTGCAAGCACCGAGTCATGTCTGACCCTTGGGGTGACGCCCTCTAGCGTTTTCATGGCAGACTCAATACGGGGTGGTTTGCCAGTGCCTTCCCCAGTCATTACCATTTACCCCCCAGCAAGCTGGGTACTCATTTTACCAACCTCGGAAGGATGGAAGGCTGAGTCGACCTTGAGCCGGCTGCTGGGATCGAACTCCCAGCCTCATGGGCAGACAGCTTCAGACAGTATGTTGCTGCCTTACCACTCTGCGCCACAAGAGGCTCTTTGAACTGTTTTAGGAGTTGGTTTTTAGGAGTCTGCATTAATGTATGTCCAGATGGGTTTTAGTGGGGTTTTAATGGGGTTTTGGCAGACTGCTGTAACCCACCACGAGCCTATTATGAGAGTGGCGGGCAATGAATGAATGAATGAATGAATGAATGAATGAATGAATGAATGAATGAATGAATGAATGAATGAAATCTCTGTTGTTATTGTTGTTATGTGTAAAGTCGTGTCCGACCCATCGCGACCCCATGGACAATGATCCTCCAGGCCTTCCTGTCCTCTACCATTCCCCGGAGTCCATTTAAGTTTGCACCTACTGCTTCAGTGACTCCATCCAGCCACCTCATTCTCTGTCGTCCCCTTCTTCTTTTGCCCTAGATCGCTCCCAGCATTAGGCTCTTCTCCAGGGAGTCCTTCCTTCTCATGAGGTGGCCAAAATATTTGAGTTTCATCTTCAGGATCTGGCCTTCTAAAGAGCAGTCAGGGCTGATCTCCTCTAGGACTGACCGGTTTGTTCGCCTTGCAGTCCAAGGGACTCGCAAGAGTCTTCTCCAGCACCAGAGTTCAAAAGCCTCAATTCTTTGACGCTCGGCCTTCCTTATGGTCCAACTTTCGCAGCCATACATTGCAACTGGGAAGACCATAGCCTTGACCAAACGCACTTTTGTTGGCAGGGTGATGTGTCTGCTTTTTAGGATGCTGTCTAGATTTGCCATAGCTTTCCTCCCCAGGAGCAAGCGTCTTTTAATTTCTTTGCTGCAGTCCCCATCTGCAGTGATCTTGGAGCCCAGGAAAATAAAATCTGTCACTATCTCCATTTCTTCCCCTTCTATTTGCCATGAATTGAGAGGGCCGGATGCCATGATCTTTGTTTTCTTGATGTTGAGTTTCAAGCCAACTTTTGCACTCTCCTCCTTCACCCGCATCAACAGGCTCTTTAGTTCCTCTTCACTTTCTGCCATTAGAGTGGTATCATCTGCATATCTGAGGTTGTTGATATTTCTCCCTGCAATCTTGATCCCAATTTGTGACTCCTCTAATCCCGCATTTCTCATGATGTGCTCTGCATACAAGTTAAATAGGCAAGGCGACAGTATACAGCCTTGCCGAACTCCTTTCTCAATTTTGAACCAGTCAGTGATTCCATGTTCAGTTCTCACTGTTGCTTCTTGACCTGCATATAAATTTCTCAAGAGACAAATAAGATGCTCTGGTATTCCCATCTCTTTAAGAACTTGCCACAATTTGTTGTGCTCCACACAATCAAAGGCTTTAGCATAGTCAATGAAGCAGAAGTAGACGTTCTTCTGGTACTCCCTAGCTTTCTCCATGATCCAGCGTATGTTGGCAATTTGATCTCTAGTTCCTCTGCCTCTTCGAAATCCTGCCTGTACTTCTGGAAGTTCTCGGTCCACATATTGCTGGAGCCTAGTTTGTAGGATTTTGAGCATAACTTTGCTAGCATGAGAAATTAGTGCAATGGTGCGGTAGTTTGAACATTCTTTGGCATTGCCCTTCTTTGGGATTGGAATGTAAACTGACCTTTTCCAATCCTGTGGCCATTGTTGAGTTTTCCAAATTTGCTGGCATATTGAGTGTAGCACTTTTACTGCATCGTCCTTTAAGATTTTGAATAGTTCAACTGGAATGCTGTCACTACCACTAGCTTTATTGTTGCTCAGACTTCCTAAGGCCCATTTGACTTCACATTCCAGGATGTCTGGCTCCAGGTCAGTAACTACCCCATTGTGGTCATCAGGGATGTTAAGCTCGCTCTTGTATAGTTCTTCTGTATAATTTTGCCACCTTTGTTTAATCTCTTCTGCTTCTGTGAGGTCCCTACCATTTTGGTCCCTTATCATACCCATCTTTGCATGAAACGTTCTCTTCATATCTCCAATTTTCTTGAAAAGATCTCTGGTCCTCCCCATTCTATTGTTTTCTTCTATTTGTTTGCACTGTTCATTTAAGAAGGCATTCTTATCTCTTCTAGCTTTTCTCTGGAATTCTGCATTCAATTGGGTGTATCTTTCTCTTTCTCCCTTGCCTTTCACTTCCCTTCTCTCCTTAGCTATTTGTAAAGCTTCCTCAGACAGCCATTTTGATTTCTTGCATTTCTTTTTCTTTGGGATGGTTTTAGTTGCTACCTCTTGTACAATGTTGCGAACCTCCGTCCATAGTTCTTCAGGCACTCTGTCTATCAGATCTAATTCCTTAAATCTATTTGTCACCTCCACTGTGTATTCGTCGGGGATATGATTTACTTCATACCTGAGTGGCCTAGTGCTTTTCCCTACTTTCTTCAATTTAAGCCTAAATTTTGCAACAAGAAGCTCATGATCTGAACCACAATCAGCTCCTGGTCTTGTTTTTATTGACTGGATAGAACTTTTCCATCTTCGGCTGCAGAGCACATAGTCAATCTGATTTCTGTGTTGACCGTCTGGTGATGTCCATGTGTAGAGTCGTCTCTTGGGTTGCTGGAAAAGAGTGTTTGCTATGACCATTGTATTCTCTTGACAAAATTCTACCAGCCTGTGCCCTGCTTCATTTTGTACTCCAAGGCCAAACTTGCCTGTTATCCCGGTTATCTTTTGGCTTCCTACTTTAGCATTCCAATCCCCCATGATGATAAGCACATCATTTTTGGGCGTTGCTTCTAGAAGGTGTTGTAGGGCTTCATAGAACTGATCAACTTCATCCTCTTCAGCAGCAGTGGTTGGGGCGTAGACCTGGATCACTGTGATGTTGAATGGTTTGCCTTGGATTCGAACTGAGATCATTCTGTCATTTTGGGGATTGTATCCCAAGACTGCTTTTCCTACTCTCTTATTGATTATGAAGGCTACTCCATTTCTTCTGCGAGATTCTTGTCCACAGTAGTATACCTGATGGTCATCTGAATTAAATTCACCCATTCCTGTCCATTTTAGTTCACTGATTCCTAAAATGTCGATGTTCAGTCTTCTCATTTCTTGTTTAACCACGTCTAGCTTGCCTTGATTCATGGATCTGACGTTCCAGGTTCCTATGGAATAAGAAATCTCTGTAGGTAAGTGAATTTCCTCCAGGCCAGGCTGAATTCTGAAGATTTTTGGTGAGGGGGGGATCATTTGGGCACGAAATTGGGGTCACTGTGGGTAGACAGGTGGTTGTGAGTGTCCTGCATAGTGCAGCAGTTTGGACTACAAGACCCTGGAGGCCCCTTGCAACTCTATGATTCTATGATTCTACCACCACACCACAGCCAATTTTGGGTGACCCCATCCGGTTTTTAAGGCAAGAGACACCCAGAGATGGTTTTCCGTTGCCTGCACCTGTGTCCAGACTCTGGACTTTCCTCCCATCCAAGTACCAACTTCTTAGATCTGTTGAGATTAGGCCATCCTGGGATCACGCTAGCAAAGGGTTTACTGGAGAACATGTAATGTGACCTCCAAGCATCCTTAAGGGATTCAACCCCACTGAAATACCGGTATCTGTATTTCATATATGTCCAGAAATACACAGGAATATCTAGAACCCACATTTTAAGGGAACTAGGCCTTTCTCCATCCATTTTGCAGGTTCCCAGGCAGCTCCTAGCTCTCTTTTGATGCAGCCAACACCTGATCTTGGGGCAGAAGCTCCTGGTTGACTCCTTCTACTTGCATCCCTAATTTGTGGGACTGAGAGCCTTTTCTATGACCATTTAACTCCCAGTCAGCTCTGCAGCCGTTCAAATAATATGTCTTTTACTAGGGATGCCGGGGATTGAACCTGGGGCCTTCTGCATGCCAAGCAGAGGCTCTTCCACTGAGCTGCATCCTTTTCCCAACTAGACCATTTATGCACCTCACCCACCCCCGATCTGTGTTCCTGACAGGGGGGTGGGGCAGTGAAGTTCCCAGTGCATAAACGGTCCTAGAGAGTCCATCCTGATATTCTTACTAGTGATGCCAAGGATTGAACCGGGGGCCTTCTGCATGCCAACCAGATGCTCTTTCACTGCCTTTTATAAAGCAACGGTCCCTGTGACTGACAGGACCAAGGGTGGGAGAAAGCTTAAAATCTGGATCTTGCTGCCAACTGGCCTCCTTCCCTCCACTGACTTTCCCCATGTTAGGTGACACCCCCAAGTGTCTCTTCTCTTGTCCAGGGTCCTGAAGTGACACCTACCCTTTCTTCAACTTCCTGGCTGGGCTGTATTCCTGGGCAGCGGCACAACCTGGAAAGCCATTAGGCAAAAAAATCCCCCAAAAAGCCTTCGGCATTTGCATCTCCAATCAATACCCACCGAGGTTAATGGCGAGATCGGTGCCTGGACCAGAGCGCTGACAAGAACCGATTTTGTCAACCCTCAGCCTCCCTCCAAAGAGCGCAAATGACCTTTCCGCACGAGCGGCCGGTTTCGACACAATCCGTTTTCAATAGACTGCGGGGGTTAGGAAGTTGGCAAAATTGTTCCATAAAGGACATCCTTTATTGTCTGCAGCGGAATGGGGGATGCATTCTAAAGAAGGGGATGGGGAAAGCCAACACGGATGGTTATCAAGCCCAAATATTTCCGCCAGCAGAGATAAATGTTCCCGCGCCATCATTTACAGAGCGCAGTTGACACATCCGTATTTATGTGCACTGGTGCGCAGGGGAGGGGGGGCGAGGGTCTCGTAAAGATAAATATGAGAAAAGTAATCACCTGAGGTCTGACGCTTTGAAACCAGGAGATCGGCATTAGTATTCTGTGGCTGAGCTGCCCCGTAATGTGTGTGATTGAATGGCTTTTGTTATTGGAGCAAACTGATTTATCACCTTCTGCAAGGTGTAAAAGGAAAATCAAAGGCAGCGTAATAAAATCTTATATGGCCCAAATATAATTTCATTGGGTTCTGTGTAGACTGTAGCATTTTGCAAACCGAAACAGAATGTGAAAATTAGTTTGGTGAATTAGATTGGCCAGCGGTTCATCTGGGTCAATCAAAACAAATGCCACCTAGATGACAGTCAGATGAGATAATGCTATTTTGAGGTGTGTGGTGGAAGGAAGGAAGGAAGGAAGGAAGGAAGGAAGGAAGGAAGGAAGGAAGGAAGGAAGGAAGGAAGGAAGAGAGAGTGGGTGGGAGGGAGGGAGGGAGGGAGGGAGGGAGGAAGGAAGGAAGGAAGGAAGGAAGGAAGGACAGAAGGAAGGACAGAAGGAAGGAAGAGAGAGAGAGAGAGGAAGGTGGGAGGGAGGGAGCGAGTGAGAGAGCGAACGGGCGAGGAAACGAGGGATGGAACGAGGGAGGGAGGACTGATTCACATTCAAGTCCTTGATCCGTTTAGATGGAGGGAGCGAGTGGAGCTTTTCACTTCCACACTTTCAGTGCAATGGGTTTGCTATCAGTGTGGACATGTCATGTCTTTCCTCAAGGAAGATATGCATAAGTTTTCTTCACCAAAACTATTAGACCCCTGGGGGTGTCTTTCTTTCTTTCTTTCTTTCTTTCTTTCTTTCTTTCTTTCTTTCTTTCTTTCTTTCTTTCTTTCTTTCTTTCTTTCTTTCTTTCTTTCTTTCTTTCTTTCTTTCTTTCTTTCTTTCTTTCTTTCTTTCTTTCGCCTGCTTGCTTGCTTGCTTGCTTGCTAGCTGAAACATTTATAGCTTATTTGTAACTTTTTCCAAAGCTCACGGCAACTTACTCCAATACACAATAAAAGATGTAATGAATCTGATCTTTACATAGTTTGCAGCCATTCTGATTCTGAAAGATATTCAGCCAAACAAGCTAACCTGGAGTTGGCTGTAATATATCAACGCACACGCTTCAGTAAAACAAATCGATTCCAAGCTCTGAGGCCAAAGTCCTTTCAAAGCAGGCCCTGCAAACCTTCTAAAAGGTGGAGGACAAGAAGATTTTTGAAGCATTTCTGGAAGCTGACAAAGGTGCAATTGCTCCAACCAAATCACTGTCCTGAGGTTTATATGTACAAAACTGGGATGAACATGTGAGAAGAAGAAGCCAAATTAATGGTATTCAAGGGTACTAAAAGAATTTGCAGATGTCATCTTTGAACCTCTGTTCATTCTTTTTGACACTTCTTGGAGAACAGGTGAGGTGCCAGACGATTGGAGATGGGTGAATGTTCTCCCAGGGCGAACATGCCCATTTTTCAGGATTTGTTATTCCATGGTTTCATAAGTCATAGAACTAAATGACAGAATGGAGACCTAGAAGGGCCGGGTAAGCATTCATAAGTAGCCAAAGAATTGCAGGACCTTTGAGTTAAATAGGAAATGGAAAGAATCAAAGAGCTCAGAACAGCTTAGAGAATAATAGATTAGGAAACTCCTGGAGTTTGGGGGGTAGATCCTGGAATTGGCAAGGTTTGAGGGGGGGAGGGACCTTACTAGAAGGGACCTTCACTCCCTATGTGAATGCTAATAGATTGAAGATCTCTGGTCCACATGATGATTGCCTGGCCTCAAACAGGGCCAGGTCTGTTTTAGCCCTGGTCCCTGCCTGGTGGAATGAGCTCCCAACAAATCAGTTCTAACTGGGCTCTCTCAGCCTCCCCTACCTCGCAGGATGTCTGTTGTGGGAAGAAGAAAGGGAAGGCAAATGTAAGCTGCTTTGAGATTCCTTCGGGTAGAGAAAAGCGGCATGTAAGGACCAACTCTTCTTCTTCTTCAGTGGAAGCACTCAGATCTATGCCCTGCTGTTGACCCTCCAAAGGAACTGGTTGACCACTGTGTTAATGCTGGACTAGATGGACCACTGGTCTGATCCAGCAGGGATCTTCCGATATTCTTTGAAGGCCTCGGCCTCTCTGCCCTGTTGTTGGCTCTACGGAGGAACTGGTTGGCCACTGTGTGCAACAGGATGCTGGACTAGATGGATTCTTAGGTTCTTCTGGTCTAACTGCATGCATGTGCAGGAACAAGAAGGCATGGTTTCTGCAGGAGAGGCCTTTACATGCCGCCTGCTCTGTCCAGATCTCTAAGGAGAAAAAGAGTGAACACTAGGAGTTCAGGAAAAGAAGGAAGAGCCATCAAGAGGTTTGTAGAATGACACTTTTAAAATAATGCTCTAGTATTCTCCCTGGGACCAAGGTAAGACTGACTGGATCATAATCCCCTGGGTCAGCCTTCCTCACTTCTTTGAAGATTATGCCATTTGCCCTCCAGGCTTGAGGCACATCTCCCATCCTCTAAGAGTTTTTAATAGAAGGGCCCCTGAGCTTTTTGAACCAACAGGTAAATTCGGGATTCAGACATGGCTGGTGGGCAAAGCAACGGAATGGCTGCCACAAAATGGCAGGAGGTGGAGCCATCCACAAAATGGCTGCCATGGCTTCATTTCACAGCATTCTACTGACAGGTCACTTTCTCTTTGTACAGCTTCAGTCATGCAGTGGAGATCCTTGAGCTGTGATATCGGATACTGCCCAAGAAACATTTTTTTTTTCAAAAATCTATACAACCAATGCAAACTCCAGCGGTCTGGGCTGAAGCTCTACCCAGCTCCCCTCCCAGGAAAGCACAACAAAATAAAAGCAGTGGCACCTTTAAGACCAACAAAGATTTATTCAAGGTGTGAGCTTTCGAGTGCAAGCACTCTTCCTCAGAATGTCTGCGGAAGAGTGCTTGCACTCGAAAGCTCACACCTTGAATAAATCTTTGTTGGTCTTAAAAGTGCCACTAGACTCTGATGTTGTTTTGTTGTGTTGCTTCAAACCAACACGGCTACCCACATGAATCTATCAGGAAAGCAGTCAGTGGGTGCCATGACACCCATGGGTGTCACCTTGGGTACCCCTGTCCTATCAACCTAACAGGTTGCATTCCTTGACTACTGTGACAATTGTATTGCAAGACTAATGTTTGTTTTTCTTTTTGCTCACTTGGCAAGAATCATTTTTATTACCTCTCTGGAGCCGATCTCTGTCTTGTTGATTTTTTTTTTTTACAAATGGAACAGCGTCTCCTAAAAGAGTTAGAAAGAAAGCGAGAGAGATCTTCCAGTCAACACACCTTAGCCAGCCGCCGCAGGAATGCTCACGCTGCTTTCTCGGATGCTCCACGTTGACACCGGCCAGCTTTCAATCACCCCAAAGAGCCCATTTGCAAGCTGCTACCTGCCATTTTTATTAGCACACTGCAACGTGCGCCGTCGGTTTACGAGGCCCTGCCAAATGAAATATTAAAAGGCGCATGCCGGGATGTCCGTACGCATGCGCGCGCACTCCAAAGGAGAAGCGACAGTGAGGAAAGCAGCTTTTAATTATGTCCCCTGATCAGGGAGCTCAAGAAGGTGGGCAGGAAGCTAACAAGGTATCTAAAGGATGATGGGTAAGGGAGCGAGGCAGAGAACTCCAGGGTGAAAACTGCGCAGAAGGAGGAGAGAAAGAAAGCAAAGGCTGGCGTGTTACTGGCATGGGTGCAGGCCCCTCCCTCTGACTTGGCTAGTCCAAGAAGAAGAAGAAGGAGACAAAGAAGAAGGAGAGGATGGCAAAGAAGAAGAACTGATTTTTATACCCCACTTCTCACTGCCTAAAGGAAACATAGAGTTGGAAGGGGATCTACAGGCCATCTGGTCCAACCTCCTGCTCAACGCAGGATCAGCTGAAAGCGATTTGAGGGCCCTGGAAGGGTTAATTAATTTTTATATAGAAGTATATATATATTACAAAATGTTAAACATTGGTTGAGTGGTATGATCATATATAGTCATGTCAACCCCCCTCCCAAAATGGCCAATGATGGGCCGGGGGTGGGTGGGACGGTGAGGGGCCCCGGATGGGCATGTACTCAGCGATGCTTCCCAGTCATATTCTGCATGATGGCACCTCTTCTGGGGTTTCTCGAAGCCTGAAGAATGTCTCTGTATCAAGCAGTATTTCCTTGGTGTAGAGAACCAGCTTGGTGAAGTAGTTAGGAATGAGGATTTCTAATCTGGCGAGCCGGGTTTGATTCCACGCTCCCCCACATGCAACCAACTGGGTGACCTTGGGCTCGCCACAGCACTGATATAGCTGTTCTGACCAAGCAGTAATCTCAGGGCTCTTTCAGCCTCACCCACCTCACAGGGTGTCTTTTGTGGGGAGAGGAAAGGGAAGGCGACTGTAAGCCGCTTTGAGACTCCTTCGGGGAGAGAAAAATGGCATATAAGAACCAACTCTTCTTCTTCTGTCCCTCCTGAACCTACTGCCCATCAGCTTCAAGGGATGCCCTTAGGTTTTAGTATTTGGGGGAGAGAGAGAAAAATCTCTCTTGGTCTACTCATACCACTCTGTGTATAATTTTGTACACCTCTATTATATAGCCAGAGCCTCTTGTGGCGCAGAGTGGTAAGGCAGCAGACATGCAGTCTGAAAGCTCTGCCCATGAGGTTGGGAGTTCAATCCCAGCAGCCGGCTCAAGGTTGACTTAGCCTTCCATCCTTCCGAGGTCAGTAAAATGAGTACCCAGCTTGCTGGGGGGGGGGGTAAATGGTAATGTCTGGGGAAGGCACTGGCAAACCACCCCGTATTGAGTCTGCCATGAAAATGCTAGAGCAGTGGTCCCCAAGGGTCAGACATGACTTGGTGCTTGCACAGGGGATACCTTTACCTTTACCTTTTATCATATAGCCAGCAATGGAGAGGTTTACAACCTTTGTAGCATAGAGGTTATGGTTCTAAGCCCTACCTACTCCGGGAATTTATTGTATGACCTTAGCCTGATTTCTCTCTCTCTCTCTCTCTCTCTCTCTCTCTCTCTCTCTGACTACCCTACTTCCTTGGAGGAAGTAGTCTAGAATATAATACATAAACACACCAGAGACTAGATAGCCAACAAGATTTGGCTACGTGCCAACATGGCGAAGGGGAAACAAAGGCAATAAACACAAAATAGCAAGAAAGGGGAGTAAAAACAAGTCATGATAGAAGATTCCTTAGTGCTGTTTTGTGTCCCTGAAAACTGGTAAATTGTTTAATACTACTCAGTATTGCTCCCTGCCCCCATGAATGCAACCCCAGGCCTCTGCTTGTTTGTTTTGTGCTGTTTTGTTTTAAATCCAGGAGAAATTTGGACTTACTTTGCCAATAACCTCTCTCTCTTTGTCCATTAGATGAAAGCCTCTTGAATAGTACAAAGGAATGAACCTTCTGAAAGATGTTGGGAAATTGTTATTTGGAGAATCTGACGGTCAGCATCGTGCATCTCAAGACGAATTTCTTTCCAAGACCTCCGCTGTGAAATCTTGCAATGTACTTGTGTAAAGAAGAAAAAGAAAAATGCCACATGATATGTCAAGGGGGTGGTCAATTAATCCCCGCGTCTCTCAGCAAAAAGTAAGAACGAGAAGCCAAATTAGCTTTTTGAGACTCACAGGCCGACGGGTAACTCCATCCACAGAAGTACGAATTAACTCTAATGAGTGTCCTCCCTTCGGGGGTTGTGGAAAGCCGTTTACATATTTTCCAACTTTGTTACAAAGGAAATGTGAACACTCAAGCAAATGGCTCTTGTCTGCTCTGAACAGTTTGTCTGACGTGGTTTTGCAAATCTCATATTCGCTGGGTGGCAAAGCCAAGAATCCTTATTTGCGTTCCGTGGCCTAGATTTAAGTAGGAGAAGGAGAACCAAAGTTATTTTTTTATGACCCCACTTGTCACTACTCAAAGGAGTCTAAGCGTGGTTTACAAACACTTTCCTCTCCTCACAACAGGCACCCTGTGAGGGAGGGGAGGCTGAGAGAGCCCTGGGATTACTGAAGAAGAAGAAGAGTTGGTTCTTATATGCCGCTTTTCTCTACCCAAAGGAGTCTCAAAGTGGCTTCCATTCACCTTCCCTTTCCTCTCCCCACAACAGACACCCTGTGAGGGAGGGGAGGCTGAAAGAGCCCTGAGATTACTGAAGAAGAACAGGAAGGAGTTGGTTCTTATATGCCACATTTCTCTGCCACAAAGCCACCCGCACCCTCCCCTTCCTAGAGCAGAAACCCTTGCAGGAACTTGAAGCAGAGCAGTCGGAGGCTGATGAGGAGGGAGAGGAAAGGCCAAATAATTTATTTTCTCCTCTTTGGTTACGCATAATTAAACTCCACGTCTGTTCAGGAAGCAGCTGGGCTCCTCATCGCTGCTGGAGGTGCCGGGGAGACATCCCTCCCCCCAGCAGATGGATGTCTTCAGGAGGCCGCACTGAATCTTTTTACATGCCATCTTGGAGTTGGTGCGCAGAAAGAAAGGATGTGAAAGGAAGCTGGGCAGGAGGCAACTGGAGGGAGGAGGAGAGATGGTTTGGAGGGGAAATGGAGAATACACCGATGAAAAGAGGCACACCATGACAAATAATCATAATTATGCATGGAAGAAAACACACAGAGGGAGAAAGGAGGCTGTTCTAGCTGCATCGCAGCATTCAAATAGTCTGAATCAGGGTAGCTGAATTGTGGTTTGAGCAGGATTGGTCCATTTCAAAGCTCTAGAACCAGCTGGGAGGCCACAGTATTTGAACAGAAGAAAAAACATCCACCCACAAAGAAGTTTTAATTTCAAAGAAGTTGAACATTGAGAGGGGACATGATTTCATAGGACATGAAAGAAGTTGAGAGGGGACATGATAGCCCTCTTTAAGTATTTGAAAGGTTGTCACTTGGAGGAGGGCAGGATGCTGTTCCCGTTGGCTGCAGAGGAGAGGACACGCAGTAATGGGTTTAAACTTCAAGTACAACGATATAGGCTAGATATCAGGAAAACATTTTTTACAGTCAGAGTAGTTCAGCAGTGGAACAGGCTGCCTAAGGAGGTGGTGAGCTCCCCCTCACTGGCAGTCTTCAAGCAAAGGTTGGATACACACTTTTCTTGGATGCTTAGGGCTGATCCTGCGTAGAGCAGGGGGTTGGACTAGATGGCCTGTATGGCCCCTTCCAACTCTAGGATTCTATGATTCTAAGTGGGCTTTGTTCAACTTTGCCCATCCCCCCCTCCTCGTGTTTTCTTATAAGGTCAACCTTTCACTCAAAACCTGAGGGACACCACCTGTTCTTCAAAGCAAATGATAGATATTAAGTCTGATGAAGTGGACCATTGCCTGTGCCAAAGACATGGTCCGAGATCAAGAAGGAAAGCAAAATACTTTAGATGGGGGGAAAGGTCTACCAATTCCGACTGTGGACATCAGTGAACCACAAACCACAAGCTGCATGTTTGCGGTCCGCACCCATGCTTACACGGAGGCGGGCAGAGGTGAACCACCTCTGGACATCTCTTGCCTTGAAAACCACATGGAGTTGTTGTAAGTTGGTTCTTTACATGCCCAAGAATCCTGCATTCAGGCACTGTGTCTGTCAGAGGTTTGTGGGGGATTAAGAAGATGTGGATTGGAATTGGGACTTTTCCCAGTCAGGGCTGTGTACCTGCACCAGCAGAACAGCAGAGAAGAAAAACCACACCCGTGTTTCTAGGTGCCAAAAGTTCTCCGGTGCGGGCCGAGATTCTTTTCGTTTCATAAAGATGAGGCCCTTTCAGAGATTAAAGTGTCAAAGGAGGAAGGGCTGGAATCGACTGATAAAGAGGAGAAGAGCAAGTCGCTTGGACCGGCTGGGGTATTATGTATCTGAGCATTTGCAAGGGGGAGGGGGATTTAAGAGGCCGTCTGATATCTAAAGTAATCTTTCATTAACATCGGTGACTGCTCGAGATGATGGTCCAGCTCCCAATATAACTACCTTGCCATCCTCTTCCCCCAAGATGCTAGGATTAATTCTGGGAATTAAACTAGGTTCAAAGAAAGGTGAAAAACACAATTAAAAGATTTAGAGATGGATATGATATCAACCCACAAGGGTTCCTTAAGAGGCGCAGACATCTGTGTCTCATTCAGCCAAACTCTTTGAACTAATCATATATATATATGAATGAGATATTCCCTGACTTTCTCACTAAGGGTGACCCAAAAGAGCTTGCATCCTCTTCCTCCTCCATTTTGTCTTCACAACAACCTTGTGAGGAAGGTTAAGCTGAGAGCGTACAACTTCATCAGTCTCCAAGTCCTGCAAGAATCCATCGCAGAATGGGGATTGAAGCCTGGGTCTCCCAGATCCTATTTTAACCCTCTCAACCAGTATTTCTTAACTTTTTCAACTTTAAGAAACCCTCCCAAATATTCATCAGGCTTCAAGAAAACCCAGAAGTGGCGCAATGGTGCAGAATATGGTTGGGAAGCAGAGCTGTGGACACGCCCATCTGTGGCCCCACCCTTTCCCACCCCCTCCAGGCCCATCATTGGCCATTTTTGGGGTGGGGGGGCTGAGTTGACATGACCATCTATGGTCATATTACCCAATAAATGTTTAACACGTTTTGAAAATATATAACATATTAATTCCCCCCCATTCGGGAAATGCTTTAAAAGAGTGCAGCGGAGGGGAAATGTCCATGATTTTAGGCAAGGTGACAACATGGAGCAAACGTCAGTGCCGGAGAATGAAAAGCAGGGGAAAGAAGGAGTCCAGTCCTAGTATGAGAGTCACAAGGAAAGAAATAAAGATCATTCCACAAACTTGCCAGGGGAGAAAAAAATCCACACATTTACAGGAAAAGAAAAGAAAAAGGGAACTTTCTCTTTGCAACTACATTTACAAGTATCTCTTCAAGGAGAAAAGAGAGAGAGAGACGATTTGACAGCTCCCGCAACCAGATTCATTTGTTTCCTTGATGATAGTTGTCGAAAGAAATAACGTTTAACATGAGCAATGTCTCTTCCCTTCAATCATTCTTCTAACAACTTCCATTCATTTTCAATCAATCCCCCAACGAACAGAAACACGGAGGCATCATGAGTCAAAAGAAGGATGCCGCTCATGAATCTGTGACTATACTTCTAGCCAGCCCGCTTCTGTGGACCATTTTTCTCTTCCGAAAGGCTGTGGGTTTTTTACACAACGGAAAGTCTCAAGAGTCCAGCTTCCTCTAAAGCAGGGGTAGTCAAACTGCGGCCCTCCAGATGTCCGTGGACTACAATTCCCAGGAGCCCCTGCCAGCAAATGCTGGCAGGGGCTCCTGGGAATTGTAGTCCACGGACATCTGGAGGGCCGCAGTTTGACTACCCCTGCTCTAAAGACTTTGAAGGGACACTTTATCCTCCAAGCCAACTTTGGCATGTGGACTTGGCCAAGGAACTGTGGCTCACCCTAAGTGTTGAGAAGTCACAGCTGATTTATGGAGACCCAAGCAAGGGGCCTTCAAAGCAGGTGAGAAGCAGAGGTGGTTGGCCATTACCTTCCTCTGCAGAGTCTTCCTTGGTGGGCTCCCATCCAAGTACCAATCCTGCCTAGCTTCCAACTTAGGGAGACCCCAGCCAGGGACTTTCAGGGCAAGTGAGAAGCAGAGATGGTTGGCCATGGCCTTCATCTGCAGAGCCTTCCTTGAGGGTCTCTCATCCACGTGCTGGGTATGCTTCTGAGATCTGATGGCATCACACTATATCATGGTTCCTTCCCTCTCCAGGATACATCTATGTACTTGAGTTTCACCAAGTACCCCAGCAAGGGACTTCCAAGGCCATTAAGAAGAAGAAGCAGGTTTCCATTGTCTTTCTCTGCAGAGACTTCCTTGAATGAAGATCCCAGAACAGTAAGATGGGACTCTCCTCTGTCCATACACAGTTTGTTCCTCTGCTAAATAAAACCCTGTCAGGAACTTCTTCCAGATTTTTAGACGGAATTTAGAATCATAGAGTTGGAAGGGACCTCCTGGGTCATCTAGTCCAACCCCCTGCACTGTGCAGGACACTCACAACCCTCTCGCTCATCCACTGTCACCTGCCACCCCCTTGAGCCTTCCCAGAATCAGCCTCTCCGTCAGATGGCTCTCCAGACTCTGTTTAAAAATCTCCAAAGATGGAGAACCCACCACCTCCCGAGGAAGCCTGTTCCACTGAGAAACCACCCTGTCTTCTTATTCGCACTCTGGAAGCTGCATTGTCCAAAATGCCTAAAGGTGAGCAGAGGCTTGACTCACCAGTCAGCCCCAAGCAAACACACCCTTCCCTCTGTGCACAACAATCAACCATCTAATCCAGCCACTTACCACCCACCCAGGCAATGAACAGACAAAAATGACACTTGCTCAAACAGCCCCCAATCTCTTGCAAGTTATATATCCTCCCACAGTGTAAGAACAGAAAGAAGCAACACTCACTTCAGCAACTCACCACCCGGCTCCTTCTCTTTCCCTGGCCTAGCTGCCTGTGGAGGGGGGGGGGCATCTTAAGGGCATGGAATTAAGGTCACTGTGGGTGGGCAGGTAGTTGTGAATTCCCTGCATTCTGCAGGGGTTGGACTAGATGACCTTGGAGGTTCCTTCCAGCTCTACGTCTTATGATTCTTTTTCTAAATATGCTAACTACACATCTCCTCCAATGTCCCCTGTCGGATATCCTTCTGCTGCTGTGAAATCATGCGCATAACAGCTTTGGCCTATTCCTACAGAAATCGCAGTCCCCCAAATTCTACCCCTACAGTCTGCATAACGCTTTGTTAATTATGTCTTCCTTAAGACACAGTTGTGTATGTTTGGAAGGGTGGGGGGGCGTATTACAGATTCCAGAGCAGGGGAGAAAAGGGAGAAATGAAAAATAATGAGTCACAGTAGAATAACAGGGACAATGTGTGGGAGAGAAAGCAAGAAGGGGGACGGGTCCCAACTGGGCTTCAGAGCATGAAGTGCTGTACTCCAGCCCATTCTAGCTTATAAAAAACGCGCTCATCTTAGCAGTGGGGGGACGGGGACGGGAGGCGTACAGTTGAGTCTGTCTATGCTTGCATTTCATGTGGCCACAACACTGGCTTCAACGGTTGGTCCCTGGCATGGATGAGTCTATCTGAAAGGACAGCGGCAAAACTATGGGGATATTTGGGGGAACCTGAAAGGAAGGGAGCGATGGTATGTGTGCATGGGGGGGGGGGAGATGTTACAATTGGCAATTAGTTAGTTACAAGAAGTTCTCTTCCTGCATTCTTTTCCGCTGCTCCAAACAGACGAACTCTCTATCTTAATCTACCCCACAAGGCTGTTGTGTAGATGGTGCCCCCCCCCAGCTAAGCTGCTTGCCCTGCCGCGACCCCTCTGAAAGGGTCGTTCAACCCCCAAAAGGGGTCCTGACCCCTAGGTTGAGAACCGCTGGTTTAAGGGGTTTCTTAATGGTAAAAATGCTACAAAGGCTGCTTTAGTCTCCGGAAGTTTTGGCTGCTAGGGTGAGTTCAGCCTTCATTTGGTCTAAAACTTACTGATTTGTCATTTCGGGGGGCACATGGTATCCATAGAACTCTCCTTCAACCCCACATTTCAAACAAGGCAACTGATGCAGGGAACCTTTTCAACTCAAGAAGAGAAGAAGAAGAGTTGGTTCTTATATGCCACTTTTCTCTACCTGAAGGAGGCTCAAAGCGGCTTACAGTCACCTTCCCTTTCCTCTCCCCACAACAGACACCCTGTGAGGTGGGTGAGGCTGAGAGAGCCCTAATATTCCTGCTTGGTCAGAACAGTTTTAGTAGTGCCGTGGAGAGCCCAAAGGTTACCAGGCTGGCTGCATGTGGGGGAGTGCAGAATCGAACCCAGCATGCCAGATTAGAAGTCCGCACTCCTAACCACGACACCAAACTGGCTCTTACAATAGCCTTTCCTATCTAAGCCCCATGCTTTCTTTTTTTAATATTTTATGGATCACAGTCCTCAAGTACAATTAATAAGAGGTGCTCCGATGTGGAGGAAATCAGAATGTTATCGCGCTTGTGCTCTCGAAAGATAAACAAGAGCACCCGATCCGCTTTTCCGATACGCAGGGCCGTGTCGTTCCCGTCCCACCGCTTGCCGTCTTGGTGTGAGTCACTCCACAAGCGTGTGCTCAGAGAGTGGAACTGTGTTTCATTAGCATTTTATGAGCTACGCGGCGCTGTGTCACTGAGAACGGCAGCTGCCCTTTGCATTTCCGCATCCTCTAATATTTTCTCCAAGCTCATGTAAATCCAAACGTTTCATTAAAATGGGAGGAGGCCATCTTGGAAGAGGTTTAAACATACGACGAGAAGGTGACAAGAGCTGGAGGAGAGTTCCCCATTATGGAGGACCCGGGGAGGGCCATTGCTCTGAGTGAAGTCCCGACAGGACTGGCCGAATGGAATAATCCAAACTAGAAAAAATTCAACCAACTGGCTAGTACAAAATATGTGATCTTTTTTGTTTATGATTGTGCCAATTTATTTTGTCGACATTGCCTTCATATCTATGATGTACAAACATAAACCAAAGCGGGTTCCGGATAAACAAAAAAAGTGTTTTTCTTTTTCAATATCCCGTTTTTGAAAGTTGTTTTCTTCCTCAGTGGTTGTTATCATATAAGTAGTCCCAAGGAGTAGCCAAGGAGCAGTAAAGAAACCTCCGTGAAAAACTGAGAGAAATCCTGGTTGAGTGGATCTTGCACATCTTCCAGTAGAACAGGGGTGGCCAAACTGTGGCTCTCCAGATGTGCATGGACTACAATTCCCATGAGCCCCTGCTGGCAGGGGCTCATGGAAATTGTAGTCCATGGACATCTGGAGAGCTACAGTTTGGCCTCCCCTGATAGAGCATCACAAATTTTAGTAATGTACTATACATATATTAAAAGTTGGTAAAGGCCATTACTTTCCTTTCTTTTATGTTTTCTGTATTTCCAAGATTTTCTTTTTCCACTCTGTATTTTTCTCCCAGTGGTTCAGCCTATGCTGATCTCACAAATTAAGCAGGGTCAGTCCTGGTTAGCATTTGTTTGGGAGACCAACCAAAAAGCTCAGAGTTGTTACACGGAGGCAGACAATGGCGAAACAACTTTGTTCATCTCATCAGCATGGTGGTTAAAAGTGGCGGCCTCTAATCTGAGTTTGATTCCCCACCCTGCCACATGTAGCCAGCTGGGTACCCTTGGACCAGTCACAGTTCTCTCCAAGCTCTCTCAGCATCTCCTACCTCACAGGTCATCTGTTGTGGGGAGAGAAAGGGAAGGTGATTATGAGCCAGTTTGAGACATGTGAAGTTTGATGGGGGATCTTAGGCCAGTCGTGGTTCTCTCAGAACTCTCTCAGCCTCACCTACCTGGCAGGTGAGGCTGTTGTGGGGGGAGGAAGGGTAGGTGATCATAAGCCACTTTGAGACTCCTTCGGATAGTGAGAGGCAGGGTACAAAAAGCCCAGCCCTTCTTCTTCATCATCAGATCTTGGAAGCTAGGCTGTGTCAGCCTTGATTAGCTCTTGGATGGGAGATGACCAAGGAAGTCCAAGGTCACTACACAGAGGAAGGCAGTGGGAAACAATCTCTAGCCTTGAAAACCCTACAGAGTCACCATAAGTACATGGTACTCTTCTTCTGCTTCTGCTTCTGAGGCTATTTGTATATGACAATCCTGCTTAGTAAAGTGAAAATAAAAGTAAAGGATCAAAATAATATGGAGTGCAGAACAGGTGCTATCTGAGAGTGCTATCTGAGAGTGATCCCCCTCCTAGAAACAAAAACAAAAAACTTATTCAACAACTGCCACATTTTGGCTCCCCTCCCCCAAGAAAAATACTTGTTATATATGGACAGCTCAATTTAATGAAGTCGGACAGTGAGCCCCATTTCTGAAATTCCAAACCATCAGACTGCTGTCAGGTGAGACGGT
Organism: Paroedura picta; assembly: GCF_049243985.1. Taxonomy (NCBI): domain Eukaryota; kingdom Metazoa; phylum Chordata; class Lepidosauria; order Squamata; family Gekkonidae; genus Paroedura; species Paroedura picta. The sequence goes on along the minus strand of NC_135378.1, from coordinate 83,036,652 downwards.
AACATTGTAGAACTGTCACCATATCTCAAAAGTTGAACAAATATAAAACTCTCTCTCTCTCTTTCTCCAAGCCTGATATGGTTGTCCAGCCAACTTGCCTTTCTGCCTGCTGATGGGTCCCTGATTCTTTCCCAAACTGACATGAAAATCCAACCACACCAACTCACAGCGAAATCAACATGCCCGTGCAGAGTGAATGTGCAAAATTAGGCCATAATGATGCACTACCTTAAAAAAATTCTCTGTGTGAGACACTCATGGTCATTCCAGAGCCTCATAAGGTTTACTCCAGTTTAGGGAGGGGATTAAATTTTAATATAACTAACCCAGATAGGAGTTAGGAGGAGAGAGTGCCTTTCTGCTCATCTGTTTAGTTTGTGGTAGCCTTGTTGATTTCACACACAATGGACAAGGAATGGGAGGGAAGAGCTGAATCTGCTGCACTCCCCCATTGGCTCCTCCCATTTTCCCCGCCCAGAATTTATTCTCAGATCCCTGCTACAAGAAAATGGATGGAGGAAGGCTGCTGGAGGCAAAGGGATTCAGGTATTCTGCCTGGAGATCTCTCAGAGTTATAAATGATCTCCAAATCACACAGATCATTTTCCCTGTGGAGAGTTGCTGTTTTGCATGGTGGGCTTTATGACAGCTGAGATGAATGCTTCGTTGCTTTGCTCAGGCAAGATACTGTATGCACAAAAACTAAACTAACTTCTTATTTAACAAGCATTGTATTTTAGGAGCGATGCCATGCACCCTGTAAATATGTGACTTCCAGGGGCATGGCAGGGAGGCCTGGCCAGCTGGTATAATTTCCGGGGTTATTTAAAGCCTGAGGAATATTTCAGGGGTTACTCTATACTTCAGAGACAACTCATTAATGGAAGGAACTGCTGTGTGAAATGACCGTCCCTGTATCACTGCAACTAAAATTGGGCCAACAACAAATAATATCTGGTTTAGAACGGTGATGTGAAAACCGCTCCATAAGATTCAGTGTTCATTCTTGTCCATCTAATATTCTTTTAATATGCTAATAGAATCATGCAAAAGATACACATAGGCTCTTTACTTCTGTTTTCTATAGGCATTTAGGGGTTATATAGAGCAGTGGTCCCCAGCCTTTTTATCACCGGGGACCGGTCAATGCTTAACAATTTTACTGAGGCCCAGAGGGGGGTAGTCTTTTGCTGAAAGACATCATTGCTGCCACCTGAGCCCCTGCTCCATGTGCTTTCCCGCTGGCGCCCCTCACTTCCTGCCGCCCGCTGAGGGGCGCTGCCTGCAGCGCCTGCGCAGTGCCACACCAAGGGGGAGCCCCAGCCATGGCAGCCACTGGAGAGCACCAAAGGTGAGCTGGCAGCAGAGTGGCAGGGCAGCCCCCGAGGCAGCAGCCAGGGAGGGGGACGAAGAGGAGCCGCAGCCCAGTACCGACTGATCCATGGACCGGTTCTGGGTCTGCAGACCTGGGGTTGGGGACAGCTGAATAGAGCACAAACATGCACAGATACATACAACTAGATAAGCAGAGAAGCAATTACTTATGGACACTGACTGATTACACATTCCACCGAAGACCCTCCCATGTCCGGCTGGCCATTGTTACAAGACAGAGATCACGGTAAGTCTCCTTCATCATATTAATGACCATGCAAATGCTCATGTCCGCATGAGTGATCTCTGTTGGCGGGAGCTTCTCTGCGTTACAGAAACCCTTCTCCGCTTGACCCAAATTGCCCGCAGTCCGGTTAAGTCACAGCTTGTTAATCAGAACAACTTTTCATGATCAACGGAGAGCAATGTTTCTCTAGGCAAGAGTTCAAGCTGAGGGCAGGAGGAGGGTCACTGAATTCATCAAGAGCAGGACTTCTCCGTCACTTACATGAACCTTCCCATGGCCCCAGGATACAGTTAAATGAGTGGATACCACTCAGAACTGACTTCTCCGAATAATATAGTTCTTAGAGCTCCGACAGGCCTTGAGTCAGGGGCCAACAATTCCTTATAACCCATGCCCTGGCAGATAGCTGCCCATCTCTAGCTAGCTGTGCTAATAAAGTTTTTGAGGAATGTCCTTGTAACAGTTACAATTGTGCTTGTAACACCCTTTCTAATTACAAGTTGGCCATTTTTACATTGAGACTCTTATCCCACTTGTAAGCATAAGGTATTTTTGTTCATCTCTTTTTCTGCCTGCAGTCAGCATGATTGGAACTACGAGTGCCAGCCTCCAGGTGGGACCTGAGGATCCCCCAGAATTAAAGCTCGTCTCCAGAGAGTTCAGTTGGACTCCAAAATGCTAAACTCCATTGAGGTCCCTCCATGCCTTTTTTTTTTTTTTTTAAGGAAGCATGCTTTGAGAAAGGAGGCAAATAAATGTAACTGAGATTGCTAGAGCCAAGGCTGTGAGAAGATATCTTTAACCAGGACAATGGGATTATCTCATTTTATTAGACGGATTGGTAATAGTCTCCTGCTGGGGGCTGTGTCACTTTATAAGATACTGCGATGGCTCACCTCGGAAATGAGGAACGTTAACTGTGATTAATGAGGCTGGCTCTCAAAGTCAGGCTGACGGCACAATGCAATCTGCCTTTCTCTGCCGGGGGGAATTTTGCAAGATGCTTTTAAATGTTTAAACAGAAGTCGGGCTGCCTTCCCAGCTCTGTGTCCATCGCAGTGTCTCAACTTTCCTTGAATCTTCTGCTCGAAAACTTCAGCATGTCCCAGCTGAACTGGGCTGCTTCTACACTAACTTGTTTTTTTTCCCGTTGTGGATCCTGCTGAATTCAGATTGATTAGAACTCGTGTCTTCCTCTATCACCCCCTTCCCCATTGAAACAGAAAGTGTTCTGCACATGATTGGGAAAGCTCAGAGCGGGGAGGGGAGGCAAGCACAGCAGGAGTCTCTTTCTTTTCTTGAATGAGGGAGTAGGGAGAGGATTGGAGACAGCAGAGGAGGGAAAAAATCCAAGAGGCAAATCTATGCTGAGAGAAGTTAGGGCTTCTGGAGCACAGTCGCTTAAGGGAAGCCTTGCAACCGGGAACCAGGAAGTCTTTGAATTGACACCCTGGCCAATCAGGGAAGACTCCTTTGCTACCAGGCATGGAGAAAGGAGTTAATTAGCAAAAAGCAAGAGGCTGCACACTTCCTGATGCCGATTTTTCAAATATTAAAGGTTATATCCACTTCTGGATATCATGGGGGAAAGGTAGGGTCGCCATGAATCAATCATGCTTGTTTCAGAAGGAAAATTTAAAGTGCCCAAAATCAAAGTGGAAATCAAATTCCGTGTAGACGGCAAGGATTCATTTGAACTGGGAGTGGGTAAAAAGCCCCGTGCAGACTACACCGGGTCTGTGTTTGAAAATCTGAACATGGTTAGTCAGTGGGACAGTATTGCAGAGGGAGGTGGGTCTCAAGCTGAGCACCAAGATTCATTGGAGAGGGATGATGATGTTTAGAGCTTCAGAAAACAAGGCCCACAAGGAAAGGATTTAAAAAACTGGGTAGACTTAGCCCGGAGAAGGTTGGGGGAAGACAAGCTTGAGAGCCAGCTCGGTGTAGAAGTTCAGAGCGGCGCCCCTAGTCTGAAGAACTGGGTTTGATTCCCCACTCCTCCACATGAAGCCAGCTGAGTGACCTTGGGCCAGTCACAGTTCTCTCAGAGTTTGCTCAGCCAGATTTACCTCTCAAGGTGTTGTGTGGATTTTGGGTGGCTTGCAACATTTAAAAATACAATGAATACAAATTAAAAAACCCAATAACCAGAACAGTAAAACCAATTAAAACAATAAAAGATCAATGGCTTGGAGAATTAAAACAACTGGTCATCTCCCCAATTCAGAAAGCTAACCAAAGGGGCCATGAAACAAAGCAAGTTTAATTTCCTTCAGAAATGCTGAAAGATACACAGGGCTTAAACATCATAGAATCATAGAGTTGGAAGGGGCCATACAGGCCATCTAGTCCAACCCCCTGCTTAACGCAGGATCAGCCCTAAGCATCCTAAAGCATCCAAGAAAAGTGTGTATCCAACCTTTGCTTGAAGACTGCCAGTGAGGGGGAGCTCCCCACCTCCTTAGGCAGCCTATTCCACTGCTGAACTGCTCTGTGAAATTTTTTTTCCTGATATCTAGCCTATATCGTTGTACTTGAAGTTTAAACCCATTACTGCGTGTCCTCTCCTCTGCAGCCAGCAGAAACAGCCTCCTGCCCTCCTCCACGTGACAACCTTTCAAATACTTAAAGAGGGCTATCATGTCCCCTCTCAACCTCCTTTTCTCCAGGCTGAACATTCCCAAGTCCCTCAACCTATCTTCATAGGGCTTGGTCCCTTGGCCCCAGATCATCTTCGTCGCTCTCCTCTGTACCCTTTCAATTTTATCTACGTCCTTCTTGAAGTGAGGCCTCCAGAACTGCACACAGTACTCCAGGTGTGGTCTGACCAGTGCCGTATACAATGGGACTATGACATCCCTGGGGAGCTTTTTCCAGAGAGAAGGAACAACCACTGTACAGGCCTTTCCCCTGAAAGTTGACAAGTGTGTAATTTGTGGGTCAGACCCCCCTCCCCCTGATGCTGATGCTAAGGAGGTAGGGCGTCATACTGGGAGAAGGAACTGCTTAGAACACTATACCCAAATTTGCCGTCAGTGATTTTTCATGGGATTGGAGGGAGGTGAGCAGTGGGCTGCCACAGGGCATGGTACAGGGTCCGGTATTTTGAACATCTTTATCAACGATCTCATTAAATTTGCAAATAACACCAAATAGGGAAGGGTAACAAAAACCCAAGAAGAGAGTATTCAATGAGGTCTGATCAATGCTTGAAAAGTGGGCAACTGAGAAGAAGATACAATTCAATAAGGAGAAGTGCAGAGTTCTACATCTGGGTCACAAAAATGGGATGCGTGCATGTGGGAGAGGAGATACACTTATGGGTAGCAGTGTGTGTGAATGAGATCTTAGGGTACTCGTGGACTGTAAGCTCAATATGTGTGATGCGGCAATGAAGAAGGCCAAATGCAGTTGAAGGCTCTATCAACAGAGGCACCACAGTGAAAACTCAAGCGATCGCTATGCATGTAGGAATCTGCCCTTTTCCATTTCCTTTGGTTTTTAAAAGTTGTCATTACGGGCCTTTTCATTCTGTCCGTTTGTGTTGCCAGTCTTCCTGATTCATGTCTTTCTCTTCTGACATTTTAATGTCACATCACGGCACTAAACCGACAGTAAAGTATTTGTTAAGGTTGCGCCACACCAAGGAGATAAATTCAGCCTGAGGGAAGAGCAAGGGATGTAAAAAAGAAAAGAAAAAACAAAACAAAAAGACGGGTTCTGTTCCTCTCAGGGAGAAGCGAATTCGAAACAGGGAGTTCCAACCATGACGACGGCGGCCTAACCAAATGCATCTGCATCCCTACAGAACAGTTCCTTAGTGACCATACAGCATCCGTCAGACATGGGATGAAATTAATTCAAAAGAAATTCTGTCTAAACATCCGGAAGAAGTTCCTGACAGTCAGAGTGGTTCCTCAGTGGAAGAGGCTTCCTCGGGAGGTGGTGGGTTCTCTGTCTTTGGAGATTTTTAAGCAAAGTCTGGAGAGCCATCTGACAGAGAGGCTGATTCTGTGAAGGCTCAAGGGGGTGGCAGGTGACAGTGGATGAGCGAGAGGGTTGTGAGTGTCCTGCACAGTGCAGGGGGTTGGACTAGATGACCCAGGAGGTCCCTTCCAACTCTATGATTCTATGTGCTTTCCCACACATTTAAGATTGCACTTTCAGTCCATGTCCAATGCACTTTTGTGACTGGGTTTCACCATGTGCAGTGGCAAAGCCCTCTTGCACAATATTACAATGGTGCACTGAAAACGGATCCACCATTCATTATGCAGAGGATGTCGAAGTGCCTTTTTGTTAAGGCCGCATGTGATTCTCGTTCTGCTTTGGCGGGACCACACATTTCATCCCGAGTTTGTCTGCTAACCAATTCCACCAACAGCCGTACCCAGCTATGATTATACGACTTAAGTGGTATAGAAATACATCATAACCTGGAATAGGGATCATTCTCTGTTGTAATGCAAACTTTATCACATGCTTTATGCCTCTCGTAAAGCGAACGGGGACCTTCGGGAGCGGAAGACGCTCTATAAACATGAGATATCATTTTGCAACTTAACATGATGCCTTCTCTCATCTTTACTCCCCTTCCTCCAAGACACCCCATCTGCAAGCGCATGCACAACTCTTTCCTCCGTGCAAGAAACAGTAAACAACAACACAGAGGTCTATCAAGCTATCGGGGACAACGGCCATCCATCACAAAGGCCTCACAATGTCAGGGAGGGCCAGAGAAGATGATGTCCACAACAGCAACGCTTTTATGGAGTTTTTAAATGAAAACCCACCCAACAACATCCCTCCCCCCTCTCCAAATCACAACACACAACACAGGGGCTACACCCGCAAGGCCATTTACACAGCTGAAATCTCATTTGTGGGACCAATAAAAGTCTGGGGGATTTACTTCACAATTTGTGGGAGGCGATTTGCGAGGTTAAGCATCGATTTACAATGTCCACCATTGTGTTTAGCAGTAAAAAATGCAAGCCGTGCCTATAACGTTGATTCTTCTGATCTACCACCTCTCTCTCCCTTTTGGGGCATAGTTGATATTCGACAGGGACTTCCCTCCCTGCTCCATACAGAATTCCGGTTTTATCATGCGCATGTGTGGAGAAATGTCAATGTGGTTTGTTTGTTCATCAACATGTTCTTCTTATGTCAATGTGGTTTGTTTGTTCATCAGCATGTCTTAATTTCCCTGTCAGGCTGTTAGGAAATTGCTTGTCTGAGTGCTTTTGTAGGAATGTATTAGTAAGGGCAGAGCTAGAATAACAGAAATAGAACCTAGGCCTAAAGAACATTAACATGGGAGCTAATTATCGGCACGGGGAGCCAAGAGGGCGACGTCCTGAGCCTTATATAGGCTGGTGCCCTGCTCCCTCAGAGCAATGGCCAGCTGCAGTGGAGCACATCCCGGCTGAGCTGCCATTACTCTCATAAGCCCTGCTGCTGCTTGATGTTGCTCAAAGCCAGGCTCGTGAGGCTCCTCGCGGCATCCAGGCCAGGTGGGACTTTTTAAAAAAGCTGCAGGATGCGGGACATTTCTTCAGAATCCGTGATTGTCCCGAGAGATGCAGGATAAAAGGGCACCTTAACATAATAGCTGCCACAGGACACAAAATGGCTGACACAGGATACAGGGCCAGTCACAAAATGGCTGCCTTATCGCACCTTCATTCATCCAGGGATGTGCTGTGCTGTGGGGGAAACCTGTTAAAAAATATCTGCACAGCCAATCACATTTCCATTGACTATTCAAAAGCCTTGAGGGGCAGAAGCCCAGCTAAGGGCCCACCCACTTTCTAAAAACACTGGGCAGCCACCAGTAAATGTGCTGGCAGGCTCTGCAGTGGGGACACCGGCCTTAAATATGAGCAACCTGCCCATGGTACAAGCTTTTGAGAACCAAAGGAAAGGAGCTTTGAGAGTCAGCACGGTATGGTGGTTAAGAGCTGCAGCCTCTAATCTGGAAAGCCAGATTTGACTCAGTTTCTCCTCCACGTGCAGCCAGCTGGGTGAACTTGGACTAGTCCCAGTCCTGTTAGAGTTGTTCTCCCAGAGCAGGCCTGTCAGAACTCTCTCAGCCACACCTACCTCACAGGGCGTCTGTTTTGGGGAGAAGGAGATTGTAAGTCGCTTTGAGACTCCTTCGGTTAGTGAAAAGTGGGGCATAAAAAACAATTCTTCTTCTCTTATTGTTGGTCTTTAAAGTGCTCCTGGATTCTGGTCTTGCTCTTCTCCATTCATCATCTGCTTTTCTTGCTGCGAGTCAAAGCAGATTACATAGAATGAGTCAATATAATCAATATGAAGAGACATCTAATAAGCGGCACACTGGGTCTACCACTGAACTAGTCACAGTTGGAGAAAGAATACCGGTTGACTGGAACCCTCAAGCAGATCTACCATGGCTATTCTCACAGGCTTCTGTTTCTTAGCTAACCCAGGTTTTGGCCTTTCATGGCTCAAGCCCCAAACAGAACCCTCCCGTCTTGTCTTATATCTTCTCCAGGTGGTAAAATCCTCCCAGCCTCCCAGTTCACCTGGAAGAATCATAGAATCATAGAGTTGGAAGGGACCTCATGGGCCATCTAGTCCAACCCACTGCTCAATGCAGGAGCATCCTAAAAGCATCCAAGAAAAGTGTGTATCCAACCTTTGCTTGAAGGCTGCCAGTGAGGGGGAGCTCACCACCTCCTTAGGCAGCCTATTCCACTGCTGAACTAGAGTCAGTGAAATTTTTTTCCCTGATATCTAGCCTATATCGTTGAACTATTTCCTGATATCTAGTCTATATCGTTGTAGAAGAGAAAGAAGGAGGAGGAGAAGGAGGAGGAGGAGGAGGAAAAGAGGCAAACACATTTAAAAATGCAGAAGTTCAAAATGTTCCTTTCTTTGGAAAAACCAAAGGCACTTTTGAATGGCTTCCTTTTTAAAAAGAAAAGAAAAAAGCCGCTCCTCTGATTGTACTCTCAGCGGAATCTCAGATGCACAACTCAGCAAGGGCTCCTGCCGCCTGCCGTTCTTGGCTTTATTACTTATGCACCATTTACCCTTTGAGATTTGCTGAGCTAATCAAAAGGAATGCCTGTATTTGGCAAACTGGGACAGCCCCTGGATCGGGGGCTCTCAGGGGTGTGGGGGTGTTGACATAGTTTAATGGCAGCCTGGGACAGATGGATTTTTCCGTCTCCTTCCAGTGACATCCTGTCTGCTACCAATTTCTTAACAGTATGCTAGCATATTTCCTAGGGACCTTTGGAAACCCACCAGATGTACTAGCTGCACCTTGCATGAATACCTTTAACGAAGACAGCTCTCTGGACCCAGGTGCAAAGGGCAAGCAACATTTGAAAGATGAAGGGAATCTAGGTCGCAGCGGGGGTCAACAGCGGGCACGGGTGGAGTGTAAGTACAATGTGAGTGGTCATTGGGGTGCAGTAGCAAAAAAAATGCTAATGCAGTCTTGGGGTGCATCAACAGAGGCATAGGACCCAAATCCCAAAATCCTAAAAGAAAAGCCTCTGGATTGTACAGTAGTTTTAAAAATATTCTGGATTAATGGATGTATTTGTGTCCAATTATTTTGCTTTCTTAAACGTTCACCATAAATGGCAAAATGTCCTTTCATGTTGCTCACATGACCAACATAGATTCAAAACATCTTATCTACCTGTCAGTCATCCATCTATCCAGCATCATCTACCCATTTATCCATCTACCTACCAACTTACCCATCTCTCCTATGCTACCCCTATCAGAAAGCATGCTCAGGGCAGTTTTCAATAATAACATCTCAGTTAAAACCAATACCCCTCCCAGCCTCCTCTTAAACATCCCACAACAGACTAACCAGACTGGGGATGGTCTAAACCACGGGTAGTCAAACTGCGGCCCTCCAGATGTCCATGGACTACAATTCCCAGGAGCCCCTGCCAGCGAATGCTGGCAGGGGCTTCTGGGAATTGTAGTCCATGGACATCTGGAGGGCCGCAGTTTGACTACCCCTGGTCTAAACTAAGGAGAAGGAAGGTGGCATAGACCTGGCTCTTCCGCCAGCTGTATGGTTGAGGCTGGCGTGGGGAGGAAGGACCTGATGGGCCCTCCAGTGTTAAGAGCGTATGCTCCCTCCTCCCACTCCTGTACTCGATTTCTGGGGGGTCAGTGGGTGGTAGACCACCATGGTTTTTAAAAAGGCTCCTAAAGTCTGTTATTGTATGAATGAATGGTTTTCAGACAGCCCTGCGGAAGAGTCCGCAGTTCCTGTGGAACACTGACCACTCTGTCAGGCCCTGAATTTTGACTGGAGCCAAAAGCAGGGAAGCTTTCAGCTGATCCTCTGTTGAGCAGGGGGTTGAGACAGAGCTGAATGGGGACATAGGATTCTTATCTCTCTACACATGTTGATTTTCTGCCTCTAATCTCTTCTACTCCTGCTTCAAGCAAGCTGATTCCATTTTGCATTGTACCTTTGCATCCAATTCTCTGCAAGACCTCACTCACCTTCTGAGCAGTATATAAGGACTCAAAAAAAAATCTACCTTCCAGATGGAGAGATTTGACTTGAGAAAACTTATACCCCTAAGAATCTTTTTCATCCTGGACAGAAATCTAGCTCTCTATAGCCTGCTATTGTTCTTGTGCTGCCTCGTTTCATCCTTACAACGGCCCTGTAAGGTAGGTCAGGCTAAGAATGTATGACCGGCCTGAGGACACCCAGCAAACTCACAGAATAAATATTTTAACATGGATCTCTCAGATCCTAGGTTGACACTCTACCTGCTACAACACACTGGCTTATTATTAATTTCATCACAGCCGTTTGCAATCCATAAGGGGGAAATTCATCACCTGCATCTACTTGAAAAATTCAGTATGAACACCTGTGATTTGTTCCCGATATAAATGTGTACCACCTGAAACAGACTTTCTTATGGCTGCCCCACATGTTCCTTCCCATCTGCCCAAAAAGTCTAGTCAAAACGGTATACAGAGGAATCAAGACCGGTCTCTCCAGAAAGATTTATATAATTGGAAAGTGAACCAAATTTGATCTCTACCCAGGCCCTCTTGAAGGTCCAAGGGGTTCCACAGAGGCCAGATCTCTCCCCCACTTTGTTTAACTTCTACAGCTGGTCCAGAGTTATGGGTGCAGTGCAACTTTTTTCAAAACTTTTCTTTATTGCAAGTGTTGGTCTTTTATTCTTTTTTTTTGGGGGGGGGACTTTGGTTGACTGCTAGGACTTCATTTGGAACCACAAGGCCAGAATGCACACACTCACACACACCAGGAAACAAAGCTCATCATGCGCTCCTAGCCACAAGAAGGATTCTGCTTCCTGTAGTAGGCCAAGTACAGACTGTTATGTTCAGAGTATCGGGAGGACAGATTCCGCTCTGCGGATCAGAGACCGCCAAACTGTTCCCATCTGTCTCCGGCTGATGCCAGCCTGCTGACTCAGCTCTGGAGAAGAGGGACATCTTTCCCCATTCCCTGTCTGGCAGGCAGCTCTTGGGCCAGGCTGCGATGATTAATCTCGTGGTGTGCAGAATATAATGTCAGCATGTTAGCCAATCGCCACCTCATTTAATCTTACTTATCGCCATGCGGAACGCCGCGTCGGGGAGATGAAATACATCTGCAGGGCAGGCTCCTCGGAGAGGGACAGAAGTCAGAATTCCTCGGGAGCAGAAGGTAGTATGAGACTGCATCGTCCTGACTGAGCATCGTTGGGAAGATGCATACCCTCGGTGCGGTAACTTTACGACACCAAGTTGGAAGACATCTGGGCATGGAACCGAGGTCACTGTGGGTGGGCAAGTAGTTGTGAATTTCTTGCTTTCTGCAGGGGGTTGGACTAGATGTCCCAGGAAGTTCCTTCCAACTCTATGAGTCTATGAACCCAAGACGTCACAGGCACCCACATTTTAAGCACACTGTGTGTCAAGCAATACTTCCTGTTGTCCAACCTGAATCTACTGTCCCTCAGCTTCACTGGACGCCCTCGAGTTTGAATATTCAAGCCAAGGGAGATGTCAAACTTAGATGGAATAGAAGATTTCTCTTCCACCACAAAGTTATATGAAGCTTTAATGCAAGTGCTGGGCTCAAGCATCTTTGCCACAAGGAAATGTCATGGGCTGAGTATTTCAGCCCATTGATGCTCTTCAGACCGGTCCTCTTCTGCTTAGACTGATCCCCCTGCATGGAACAGGGATGATTGCCTACCGAGAGCATTTTTTTTTTCTATGCACATCACCCTTTCTGTAATTGCATTATTATTGTGGAGTCCGTGCTACTGTAGAGTATTGATTTGCAGAATATCAGATCATTGCAGTTTAATTATTAGATATTTGTGCTATCCTTAATTACCAAGCGTATATTTAATCTCAGTGCTGCATTTTTAGTTCGCATGGCTGATAGTTTCTCGGAGAGTTTGGTTTTCTTCTCGTCCCCCACTTGGGGCTTGTAGATCCCTAAATCTGGATCCTCTCCCCTTCGGGGGTTTGAAACTGGGGAAAATCCATCACCCCCCCCCAAAAAAAAATAATGCAAGAACCTTTTTAAAAGCCTTCAATGTTTCTACATCATCTGGAAGTGAGATTAAGATGTTGGTGTTGTGGGGGGATGTTCTGGTTTGAGGCAAAACTCTATGATAAGAAGCTAATTTTACCATAAAGATTTGCCCCCCAAACCAGGGTGTTATCCCCAACATTCTGACATCACTTCCAGGTTGTATAGTAATTGCAGCCAATTTGATGACCTTGGGATTGTCAGTCCTGTTAGAGCTGTTCTAACCAAGCAGTTCTATCAGAGCTCTCAGACCCATCTACCTCACAGGGTGTCTAAAGTGGGGAGAGGAAGAGAAGGCGACTGTAAGCTACTTTGAGACTCCTTTGGGCAGTGAAAAGCAGGGTCTAAAAACCAGCTCTTCTTATTCTTCCTTTAAGGTCTGGACTCCTTGTCCTTCTCCAAATATCTAGGGATTCCCCAGTCTGGATTTGAGTCCCCTGCTCCTTCATGCCCGTGAAAACCTGTCCTGGAAGGTGCATTGTTTAAAAATATATACATGGAGATCAAGAATATTTCCCTCCCTCCACCCTTGCTTCTATCCCAAAGTTAAAAAAAAAAATGCTCTCCCCAAACCATATGGTTGCAATTATCTCTGAAGCCAAATTGGGGACCCTGGCTTCCTCATCATGCCTGGAAGGATTTCTGACTTGCTTGTATTTAGCCTTACAAAAAATAAATACATGGATCTGCCATCTGGTGTATGATCTCCTCTGGATAGGAAGGCTTCTGTGCATTTCTGAAAGATCGTAACGCAAATCAGTCAGCAGCAAAATGAAGGGAATGGGAGCCTTGTCTTTGGCAGCCCTTTGCTGAACCATCCTCTTTGGGCAGGCCAAGGAGCTTTTCCCGAAAGTCGGAAAACAAATCTTCATTTTGTACGTTTAATGGGGAGTTACGCGGAGGAGGCCTCGGGGGGGGGGGACAGTAGTGGCTGTCAGACTATGGAACCTCTTTTCTATCTCCCTTCATCTCCAGGATCTATTTATGGACCATTTGGCTTTTACCCCACCATGGCCCATAAGTGCTCAGGGCGGCGCCCAATAAAACGGCATACAAAAGAAGCAATAAGACATTAGTTTGAAATTTAAAATCTAGATTTCAATTCAGCTCGTCTGAATGAATCAAAACCACCACAGCAATCTCTTCTTATAAAGTTTTGCCCGAGGGGGCATATGGAGGGCTTAGATGTTACCTGCTGGTGGCCTTTCAACTCCTATTCCCATGAACCCCTGCCAACACGTGCTGGGAATTGTGGTTCGTGGACATCTGGAGAGACACAGTTTGGCCACCCCTACTCTAAAGGAGAGTTAATGAGGTTGAGGCATCTTCTTAGGTCCTAATTCCTGATTAGTTGCACCTTCCTTGATCGGGTTAGAAATCTGTCTCTTTTTTTCTTGGATCATCAATTGCAATGCGCCTCTCTTCGAATGTCACGGCAGGTGCTGCCTGGCGTTCCAGCAAGCAGAAAGTCCAAAATTAGCCTCCATCTTTCCAGGGTTCAGCACCTTCCGCCCGAATGCCAGCAGGCGATGAGCCTGCATTACAAAAATGGTTAACACATTTATTTATTTAGGGCCTTTTGAAGCCGCTTGTCTACCAGGGACTGAAAGCAGGAACATTTCCCAAGCAATCCTGATTAAAAGGGATCTGTTTTTAAACAAGGACGGCAAAGAATGCAAGCCAGCTTCCTGTGTGAGTTCTGATAGACTGAGCTGGCTATCATAAGCTCCAGGCTGGAGGCCAAGGGCCAAGATCGCTTTGGTTCTTCCTCTCCAGCTTCCAGCCCCTGGTTTCGTGCCTCCGGCTACATTCCTATGGATATACCTGCATGGGAGGCAGAAGAAATTCAGCCGAGATGGACATAAATGATGTAGCTCAATAAATAAAACATTGGCCAGGGTTGACATTGCCAAAGAAGTCGCATGACGTGTCCAGCTCTGCAGGTCCCTGAAATGGCCGGGCAGCTGTGAGCAAATCTCCTTTTCCCCTGTCTGCCAGCCCACACTGCACTAGAGGAAGCAAGCAAGCAAACAGGAACCGTGGTGCTTATATGAAATCAAATCAAAACCTTCCACAAGCCAGCAAGCCAGCGGCATGATCGGTGTACACAGCAACATTCGGCGTAACCTTTTTGATTCTCGTTCCTGGCCATAATGAGGTTTACAAGCGGGTAACTACGTTTGCGAAGATTCATTACTTGCTCTCCTTCCTGCCTTTCACATTGGGCTTAAGCTCCCTTGAGAATAGGAGTCTCAAGTCTGTGTGTCTCTCTGTCAAAGGATGTGTTTTGATTAGTGTGGTTGCAAAAGGGTGCAACATGTTCAGGGGGCTTCAAGAGTCCCATGACAAATCCCTGGGGGCGGAAAAGGCCAACCCAAATGTTCAGAGCAAACCCAAACAGCTGCACTGTGAGGACTGATTTAAAACAGGTAGGGCTGTTTTCCCTAGAGGAAAGTTTGAGTAAGATAAAGGTAAAGGTAAAGGTATCCCCTGTGCAAGCACCAAGTCATGTCTGACCCTTGGGGTGACGCCCTCTAGTGTTTTCATGGCAGACTCAATACAGGGTGGTTTGCCAGTGCCTTCCCCAGTCATTACCGTTTTACCCCCCAGCAGCAAGCTGGGTACTCATTTTACCGACCTCGGAAGGATGGAAGGCTGAGTCAACCTTGAGCCAGCTGCTGGGATCGAACTCCCAGCCTCATGGGCTGAGCTTTCAGACTGCATGACTGCTGCATTACCACTCTGTGCCACAAGAGGCTCTACTTGAGTAAGATAGAAATTTCTAAAATGACAAGAGGCAGGCCCCAGAAATGGACAGCGGCAGGGGTAAGTCCCATTGTTAGACCTCCAATAACTTTCTCAATGAACATGCTTGGCCTTAGCAGCAAGCAGTTGATTGAGGTAGTGAAAAGAACCTCACGGTAATTCCTGCTGGAACTGAGTTGACAGGCAATGCATTGATCAATATAATGCCAGATGCCCCACCCCCCAACTGACAACAGGTGAGCTTCCCCCAATCCCAGGGGAAAAAATGTGCAAACTAGTCTTGCATGCAGATGGGCAGGGCATCATTTGTTCAAGGCTGACTCAAAGCCAGCCTCACCGATAATGTCCAAGATCCCTATCCCATGGCTCCAACTTCCCAAGAGAAAATGAGCAATTCGACTACACAAATGAGCAAACACACGGTGAGAAAAACAGTTACAACCAGTTGACTTTCCCGCACCGGCTCCCCACTTGCAGATGAGTGACAAGGGACATCGATAAATAGCAATACCAAAGGATCATGACAGACAACCACGGAGATCATGACACATTACTGAGACACATGATCCTCCCACGTTACAGAGAATGGCAAGGCTCCCAGTCATACCACTGACCACTCGGTCCTTCCCCACTGCAATCTGGCCTATAGCGGCTGCCACCACCTACTACACCCAGGCCCACAGCAGGGACTGGTTCCCCCTGCTTTTGCTTGGGTCTACAGCAACTGCTAGCTACTGCTACCACGGCACTTGGGCCAGAGCAGCAGCTGGAGCCCTTCTACACCATGGGGGAAAGCTGCAGTGGCTGCTAACTTACTCTCCCTCCTCTGCATCCAGGCCCACAGTGGCTGCTGAAATTTAGCACTGCTTGACCGAAGTCAGCAGCCAGCATGAGGAGAAACACACACACCCCCCATCCAGAAAAAGGCCCAGGACCTTTCTCCTGAAACCAGACGGGGCAAGAGAGGAAAGTTGGGGGTCTGTGGGACGTGCTATAGCCACAGGGAGGAGGAAACACTGGAGCCATGGCTCAGACCAGTCCAGCAGGACCAGACTCCTCAGGAGGAGACGACAGGGGAGCCAGGCCCAAGATGCAGGCTTCCAGCCACCCCAAAGACACTTAGCCAAGCAGGAAAGGAGAAGCAGCCAGCCCTGGCCAAGCAATGAGGAACAAAGTAGTAGCAGCAGAAAAAGAAGACTTGGCTCTTATATGCCGCTTTTCTCTACCCAAAGGAGTCTCAAAGCGGCTTACATTCACCTTCCCTTTCCTCTCCCCACAACAGACATCCTGTGAGGGAGGTGAGGCTGAGAGAACCCTGAGATTATTGAAGAAGAAGAAGAGTTGGTTCTTATATGCTGCTTTTCTCTACCCAAAGGAGTCTCAAAGCGGCTTCCATTCACCTTCCCTTCCTCTCCCCACAACAGACACCCTGTGAGGCAGGTGGGGTTGCGAGAGCCCAAACATTACTACTCTGCAAGAGCAGCTCTAACAGGACTGTTATAAGCCCAGGAGGAGCAGGGAATCAAACTCAGCTGGCCTGATTAGAAGCAACCTCTTTTAACCACTAGTTAAGCAGACTGGCCACACCTGCCCCAGGCAAGAGCTTGCAAGATGGAAGGCAGCTGGGCCAGTGGGGAGGGGGAGGAGCTGGGAAAGGAAGTGGGGGAGGATAAAAGGAGGCTCCAGGCCAGCAGCCAGGTAAGCAGGTGGTGGGGTAATGTGGAGTCAAGAGCTGATTGCTTGGAGCATCCCAGAGGAGGTGGACATGTTGGGAGAATGTAGTGAGACTTTGGGTAGCTTTGGCAAATCTGACACAGCGTCAATGCAGAGCTCAGCTCGCTAGTTCTGTTTAAACCTCCCTTTGTTTCATGTTATTTTGAATTTCTGGTTTTCCCCCCCTGCAGATCTGGGGAGTTCCCCAAGTTTCACTGTGGCCTCGAGCCATCGATTTTGGTATCTACAGAGAGGGTCTACACATGGTTAATAGTCTATAGATGCATGGCATGGAGAGAGTGGACAGGGAGAATTTTTCCTCTCTGCCCCCTAAGTGTAGAAATTGTCTAGAAAGGGCCTTTGGGCTGACCCAGCTTGGCTCTTCTTGCATCCTTAGGACAGCTAGCTTGGTGTAGTAGTTAAAGGTGGTGGGCTCTAATCTGGAGAACTGGGCTTTCTCCAACTCTTCCACAGGGAGCCAGCTGGGTGAATTTAGGCTAGTCACAGTCCTGCTAGAGCTGTTCTTAGTGGCAGTTCTCTCAGCTTTCTCAGCCTCACCTACCTCACAGGTTATGGGGAATGGAAGGGAAGGTGATTGTAAGTTGTTTTGAGAATATTTCAGGTAGTGAAAAGTGGGGTATAAAAACAGCTTTTGGTCTATGGGCCTCAGATCTTGCTCTTCGCCTGCAGACCCACATGCTTTCTGACTTGGGATGAGGAGTGTTTTGAATAAAAATAAAATACATAAACAAATAGATATGGAGATGACTCCACCACCTGCTTACATGACTGCTCGCCTGGAGCCTCCTTTTATCCTCCCCCACTTCCTTCCTTAGCCCCTTTCCCAGCTCCTCCCCCTCCCCACTGGCCCAGCTGCCTTCCATCTTGCAAGCTCTTGCCTGGGGCAGGTGTGGCCAGTCTGCTTAACTAGTGGTTAAAAGAGGTTGCTTCTAATCAGGCCAGCTGAGTTTGATTCCCTGCTTCTCCTGGGCTTATAACAGTCCTGTTAGAGCTGCTCTTGCAGAGTAGCAACGTTTGGGCTCTCTCAACCCCACGTGCCCCTCAGGGTGTCTGTTGTGGGGAGAGGAAAGGGAAGGCGACTGTAAGCTGCTTTGAGACTCCTTTGGGTAGAGAAAAGCGGCATCTAAGAACTAACTCTTCTTCTTCAGTAATATCAGGCCTCTCTCAGCCTCCCCTCCCTCACAGGGTGTCTGTTGTGGGGAGAGGAAAGGGAAGGTGACTGTAAGCTGCTTTGAGCCTCCTTCCGGTAGAGAAAAGCGGCATATAAGAACTAACTCTTCTTCTTCAGTAATATCAGGCCTCTCTCAGCCTCCCCTCCCTCACAGGGTGTCTGTTGTGGGGAGAGGAAAGGGAAGGTGACTGTAAGCTGCTTTGAGCCTCCTTCCGGTAGAGAAAAGAGGCATATAAGAACTAACTCTTCTTCTTCAGTAATATCAGGCCTCTCTCAGCCTCCCCTCCCTCACAGGGTGTCTGTTGTGGGGAGAGGAAAGGGAAGGTGACTGTAAGCTGCTTTGAGCCTCCTTCCGGTAGAGAAAAGCGGCATATAAGAACTAACTCTTCTTCTTCAGTAATATCAGGCCTCTCTCAGCCTCCCCTCCCTCACAGGGTGTCTGTTGTGGGGAGAGGAAAGGGAAGGCGACTGTAAGCTGCTTTGAGCCTCCTTCCGGTAGAGAAAAGCGGCATATAAGAACCAACTCTTCTTCTTCTTCAGTGATATCAGGGCTCTCTCAGCCTCACCTCCCTCACAGGGTGTCTGTTGTGGGGAGAGGAAAGGGAAGGCGATTGGAAGCCGCTTTGAGACTCCTTCCGGTAGAGAAAAGCGGCATATAAGAACCAGCTCTTCATATTCTTCAGTAATATCAGGGCTCTCTCTGCCTCAACCTGGGAGCCTTAAGCCACTCCTGCTGTGCAATTGTAAGCTGCTTTGAGATGTCTTTGGTAGTAAAAAGCAGGGTATAAAAACCTTGCTCCTCTTTTTCACCTTCCACTATCACCTTTGAAAGCTGCCCTCTGCAACTGGGAAGGTTTTGTGATCTGCGGGCGCTTTTAATAAAAGCCAGGATTGCTAAGATTTTTGGGGCTGCCATGAAGTGTTGCACCCAAAATTCCACCCCTCCCTGTCCCATTGGCGCTAGAACAGTCAACGGCAGGCTTTGCCTTCTACAGGAGGAACACACTGTCATGCAAGAGAACCGTTGTCAAGGTCCCTGTTCCCCCAAGGTGGTTTATCAGGGGGGATTTTGGCCTCGGGTGGGTGCCTGTCCTGGATCTCCCGCTAATGGCTGCCTGTTAGTTAAATCCACATGCCCACATCTCGTTTTGCTCAGCTACAGCCCAGATCCTGACATCCCTTGTCATGAAGGCTGCCAGTGCTTACTGCTAGCTGTAGGCTAGTTTTTAGTTATTCAGCCTATAATGAGGCTCTTTTGAATAAGAAGCTTCTGACTACAATCAGCCAACATTGCAGGATCTGTAGATGCTTGGGATTTGGCCACGTTGGAAGGGGGGGGGCACTAATTCCTGGCAGGGTTCCAGAACTGCTCTTGTAAGTCAAGGATTGGGAGATGCCATGAAATCAAAGGAAGGAAAGTGGCCCCCACATCACAGGCTGTGATCAACAGGGACACGTGGGCTTGTTAGGGATATTTAAGCACATCTGTGACTCATGCTGGATTCACCAACTGCTTTTGATACCCAGAAGGGTACAGATCGTTTCTGGGATCTGTGGAATGTGAGTGCAGCTGCAAAATGACAGACACAGGAGGTGGAGCCAGCCACAAAATGGCAGCCCTAAGGGGGCAGAGCTGACTGCATAAAATCAAGGAGCAGAGACATGCATGACTTGGATAGTCAAGCTTCAGCCATTCAGGAAGAAGCTACATTTCACAGGATTCCTTTTAAAAGGAACACATCATCCGTTCTGTTTAATATTTCTGGTAAGGTATAGGAGGAGGAGCTAGTCTCATGGCCTGAGTGCCACTCAGTGCTTAACACCTACTCAGGGTAGCTGTCCCACCCCTGAGTGCTCCTCTTCCAACCGGCTTGCCTGTCTGTCCAGCAGCCAGCCAATCGCCTTCCATCCTCCACCCCTGACCACCCCCTCCTCCTTCCACTTCCCTCTGAGGCTTGGAGGCTGCAGATCCCCCTCTGCGTGAGAGCTCCCCCTGCTGGTGAGTTCCCTAACAGCTGCCTGCAGCCTTTCCAAGTCCTGGGAGGAGGGGGAGCCCATCCACAGAATTCTTCCCCCCTCCCATCTATCACCCATTGTATTTCTGAATGGACCCTAGTTTTAAAATATTTTCTAGACTCCACAGAGGTTAGCTTCACTCATGCATGTAAATCCCTATGATCAGAGGGCAGGTGCTGTCAACGCAAGTCTTTTTTTGTTTGTTTTTAATCTGCACTGCCAATCACATCTCTGGCGGCTAATCAGAAACTCTGCTGGGGAAAAGCTACACCTGGTCCCATCCCCTTTCTAAAAGCACTTGGCTGGCACCAGGAACGGCATTTGCAGTTGTGGTGCTCAGGAGCACAACGTTGGGAATACCTGCTACAAGGTATGCTAAGCGTCTGACTCTGCCAAGGTCAGCCAGTGGACTTTGAGGCTGAACGGGGATTTGAACCTGAGTCTTGCATGTCCGTGTCAGATCCTGCAGCCCTCCCACCAAAAAAGAATCACAGAAGAGATTTGTGCTCGGAAGAAGAGCCCACGGTTCCCGCTCTCAGATCTTTTCCCGTTTTTTTAATCTTGCAGCTCCGCGGTCTTTTCCTCCTCCCTCTGTCTCAAAGGAGTCCACGGGGACTGTGACTCAAAAGAGGATCCTGCATTTTAATGTCTTCTTGGTTCATTTTGGGGGGGATGTCTTTAACGTTCGCTTTGATTAATCTTTTCCATTAACTTGTTGTCATACTATGTCTATAAAGAGGAGTGCGAAAGCCTGGAGGAATTTCCGAGGTTCTCATCATCTTAATTGAATATTTGAAAAGGGATTTTTGGAGGGAGGGAGGGGAGGAGGGGGGGAAAGATCACTTGTTAGAAACACATCAGGAGCTGTAATGGTGCTGCTTCGTTGTGATTAAGCTGTGAGCTCTAATGTAGTTTCTTTGTCTCGGTGGCAGATTTGGGGGGGAAACGCGTGACAGATGTTTTTTTGCTTTGTGTCTGGATCCTCCATGTGCCACAGGAGAACTAGGCCCAAGCTTTCTGTGCCCATGGGCGGCCTTTGGGATTCCGAAACTGTGTGGTGGGTGTAGCCACAAAACCCTTTCTGTGAAATATCCACCCCCCAGAGGTGGAGCCAGACACACAGTCTGTGTGACTGCCCAACATTCTTGAGCTGGGGAGGTTTGCGATGGCCAGAGCAATGTCTTTGAAGATTTACGCAACTAATCAAATCTCCAATGATCAATTATTTATTATTTTGATTTATTGCCCGCCTCTCCCCGAAGGCTCAAGGCGGGTTACAACGTCTGAATAAAAACCCCAATTTTTAAAAAAACCCTTAAAACAGATGTAAAAACCAAACAAATACAAAACAATCAAAGCCCCATGGGGATAAAGATGCTGTGGCAAAAACTCATCCCAGTCCTAAAAACCTCCCAATAATACCTTCTAGAGGGGAAGGATGAACAGAGGGTGCAGGTGGAATTCGTTATGGCCACTCTTATTGGGGGGGGGGGCACAATCTTCCTTGCCATGCCGGCATCAACCATAGACCTGGCGGACAAGCTCCATTTTGCGGGCCCTGCAGAACACTGAAAGTTCTTGCTGGGTCTGCAGCTCCTCTGGGAGCCCATTCCATCAGGTCGGGGCCAGGACCGAAAACCCATGCTGGGCACCACGAAGGGGACCCCTAGTAGGGAATGCTAATCTACCTGGAAAGCCCATATTCCACGTATAGGAGCCCCTCCAGCGCCCTTCGGTATGACCTACTGTTCTTTTACATCTAAGTTTTCCATATGCCCAAGATGGGCAACATTCTAATAACTGCTAGTTTTTTTTGTTTTTTTTTTAATTGCCATCGGTGATAGCGTGACATCACTTCCAGGAAAGCCCCAGAAGTGACCTGGCCCTTCTTGAGGAATTGTTGGAAACTCTATGGTAAAAGCAAACTGCCAGCATTTGGGAGATTCGCAGACAGGACTGCTAACCCTTCAGAAGAAACCCCTGGAGTGTTAGAATCATAGAATCACAGAGTTAGAAGGGACCTCCTGGATCATCTAGTCCAACCCCCTGCGCTATGCAGGACATAACAGGACACTCACAAAAGATAGTTCTTTACTCAATACACCACACTGACCCTGAAGGGAGGGAGGGAGGGAGGGAGGGAAGAAAGAAGGGAGGTCTTACTGGACAGTTTCCTGTGGGGTATCCCAACGCTGGACCTTCTTGAGTTAATGCCCTGTTAAATAACAAATGCTCACTGTTACTCTCTTTAGCGGTCATCATTCTTGAATAGGTGCTTAAATCAATTGATGAGGCTGACTGTAGAAGGTTTAGAAGTTTTCAGTCAATGATAGACATTCATATGTGTGAGATCTGTGCAAAAAGAACAAATATGTACTCAGGGACGTCATGGAACACGAAACTATTATTTTATTTACCTGACTGCACGGTACCACCATGTGCCAGATTCAATCATAGAATCCTAGAGTTGGAAAGGACCTCCTGGGTCATCTAGTCCAACCCCCTGCACTATGCAGGACACTCACAACCCTCTCGCTCCTCCACTGTCACCTGCCACCCCCTTGAGCCTTCACAGAATCAGCCTCTCTGTCAGATGGCTCTCCAGGCTCTGTTTTTAAAATCTCCAGTGCAGTGCAGTGGTTGAGGACAGTGGCTTCTAGCCTGGGAAACTGGGTTCGATTCCCCCCTTCTGGGTGAATTTGGGCTAGTCCAAGTTCTCTGAGAACTCTCTCAACCCCACCTACATGATAGGGTGTCTGTTGGGGGGAGAGAAAAAGTAGGAGGTTGTAAGTCCCTTTTGGACTCCTTTGGGCAGTAAAAGCAGGATAGAAAAACCAACTGTTTTCCTCAATGAAGACTCCATATTTGTAATTCATGGACTTCTCCCTGCCCTCCATGATGGGGCGGGGGGGGGGGAGCCGGGAAAGTGCACAGTTATAACAAGTGGCCAATTCTGCAACAAGCTGATAATTGGTTAATCCTCATTTTTCCTACACAGTAAATTCATATGGGGAAAATCGAGCTCAGTTTAAACCAAACCTGGGTTGCTATAAATTTAATTGAGGCAGAAGGAGTGGAGGTAAGTAGCAAAGTGCGTTCTCCAAATTCTTGTTTTGCATATAAATTGGGAATTATGCCTCCCTTTCACCTGAGATTACAACAGCCATTATTCCGTCCCCCTCCCTTTCCAGATTTCCTCCTGGAGAGGAAAGCATATGTCCAAATTATTGAAAAATTATAACGTCTTGCTGACAGCGTGCTTATAAGCAATCAATCAAATGTTCTCAAGATGACACACACAAAAAAGTTTTTGAGGATGCTTTATTAGCTTGATAGCTTCCAAAGGTCGCGTCGTTTCTCCACTCAAGGACTTAAAATTTTTTTTTTATTTTTTTTGCGGAGTCAATCAATTTTGGTTAAGCTGTAGATCTCCCTCCTCGGCTCTCACCTCTCCATTTCACTTGCTTAATTAAAGCTCTGTTGCTAAGCAAAGAGACAATTATGTTCTTACTGGGGGGAAAACTTTCGAGCTGGAAGAATTACCCGGATTTCACTTGTTGAACGCTTAACCAATTTGATTTAGCATTGGGGAGCGGTGGTAGTGTAGACATAGGCACGTAAGAAAGGGGGAGGGGAGGGCCCCGATCCATCAACACATAGCCCTCCCTGTCAGAAAATGCTTTCTGATATTTAAGTGGAAGCTCCTTTCCCATCATTTGAACCCATTGCTCCTAGTCATCTCTAAAGCTACAGGAAACAAGTTGGCCCTCTCTTCAGCATGCCTACCTTTTCTGTAGCTCAACAGAGTTATCCTTATCACCCCCCAGCCCTCCTCTTCTCCAAGCTAGGCATCCCCGATTCACTCAACCTCTCAGTCATCCTTATCGCCTTTCTCTGAACATCCTCCCAATTTATCAATGTCCTTCTTGAACTGCGGCACCCAGAATTGGCCACAAGATCATTCATTGAGAGCCAGTTTAGTGTAGTAGAGAAGAGGCAGGTGACATTCATTTTGGATAGTCCAAAAAGCACTTCAGTGATTTGGATGCTTTTTGGCTAAATCTGGTCTGAATTGCAGTTTCCCTTAAATTAAACTGGCCAGATTAACCTTGGCTAAATTTCTGAACCGTGATTTGGGCACAATTCAGCCGTGTGGTGATCAAGCAGTTTAAAGGGACCCATTTTTTGCTTTTTGTGTATCTCATTGTCTGTGGGGGGGGGCAGGGGTCTGTGGTAGAGGCACTAAATGTGTCGTGGACCTGCAGGAACTCTCAACTTTCAAAAAGACTGGACCAGGAGATGCAATTTGACGGGCACTCAAAGAGGGTGCCCCCATGTGACCCCCATCAATTTCATCTGACCGGGGGAGACAAGAACAGAGAATCCCGATGATAACATTTCCTGCATTGTGAAATCTGGATCCTTGCGCCAGTCATTGGTGCAACATGGAAGAATACCAAAGCTGCTCTGTACAGTATCCATCAGTTTGTTTCCCCTGTAGCGCAAACAGTACATAGGGGGGAGTGGGACTGGCAGGAAGAAATAACCCATTCATCTTCTGGTGTCTCGTCCAACTGACCCCTCAATGTTCCCCTGTTACCAGCAAGTGGCAGCTTTCCTCCCCCCCCCCCCAGTTCTGAAAGTGGCATTAAGGTGGCAGAAACCTGCTCAGTGACTCCCTTGCCGTTTTTGTGTTTGCTCAGCGTAAGGATGCTCAGGTTGTTGCTGGAATCGGATTGCACCCCAACGGGGCCAGGTTCGCTAAATAAATCTGCCAGCCCCTCCGCAAGCCCATCACAAACAACTCTAATCTGACCAAGTTTAAGGAAATGTGTTTCTAATTCATCTGGAACCCATATAGTAAACATTTTGTAGGGAGAAAGCAATTTCATCCTTCAAAGCCATTATTCCACTGAATCATTTATAAACCTTATATGTGAACTAAATTAATGAATAGTTTCAGAGCCCGGCTACGGAGAGCAGAGTTATTAGTTATTACTCAGGCGGTGCCACTAATGGACAGCAGGACTCTGAGGGAGGAAGAAGAGACGAAGGCAGGTTTGTGTCCCGAGGAGCTTACAATTTCAAAAGCAACACGGAATTGCCTGAAGAGTAAAAATGAGTGAGGGCTTCCAATTTCACTGGCTTTTGAAGCTGTTTATATTTTTACCCATGATTTCCATTCTCATCTTTTCCCCAGTTGTTTGTGCAGGCTTGTTACATGAGGCATTCATGCTGTAAGATTAGAATGCATTAATGCAGCATAAACAGGCCATTCATACACCATTAATATAGATGTACACATTATTTATATAGCATGCATGTCTTGTCTACCTATCATCTAGCTAGCTAGCTTGCTTGCTTGCTTTCTGTCAGTCAATCTGTCTTCCATTTGGGGTTGCCAGTCTCCAGATGGCACCCGGAGATCTCCAGGGGCAATTCCGCACCTGTTAAATGTAGTGAAATGCTTACCTTATGTAGTCGTTCTATTCCGGCCCCTCCGTATGACATCACCAACGTCCAGCATCTGGGAAATAACCAGCTGGCTACATCCTTCATTTTAAAATATGAGTTGAAGAACTGCGTAAAGTGGATTCCCCAACCTATTTAGCATGAGCTACATTAGAGCAACCAGTAGAGAGAAGCTATGGTGGCCCAAATGCACTAAAGGAGCCTGCCACATCCCACCCTCACACTCACCACCCTCTCCCTTGTTCCTGGGGATGAGAATTTCTTTTTAAAAATGATTGACATCCTGGAGCAATGAATAGGCAGACAAGCATGCAGGCAATGCCAAAAAAATTTCCGCAAAGTTGTAATCAGGAATGAGATTAATTTTAAGTATCAAGACTTGTGATTCCATAAGGGGTGGCATTCAAAAAGCACTATGCATCTATAGTTAGATGCATAGGCATTTAAACAGAACTGTGCATTAAAAAAAATTAGTGGGCATTGCGGGGCCTTTAAAACATGGAGAAAGGGGATTGGCTGCCTTGCTTGATTGACAGGCGGTAGAGAGTCACGTATAAAGCACGTTGCTCTCTTCCACCATTTCCAGCAGCACTTGTGGAGGGTGAGAAGCAGAAAAAGGCGGCAGAGAAGAATAAGACAGCAAAAAGGTGAGGAGGGGTTGCGAGATACAATAATGTTTAGCTCTATGCCATTCAGGTGGCATAACGCTGTTTTTTCTGATGTGCGAAAATACCCCAATTATTTTATCTCCAGACAAAAGAGATCAATTCCCCTGGAGGAAAGGACTGCTTGAGAAGGTGGAATTTATGGTATTATATCTTTTGGTGGTGTAGGATAGATAAAATTACCTCCCAAAGTCTGCTGAATCTCCATCTGGAGTAACTAACACACATAGTTTGAAGAGAAGGTGAGCTGGTTTTTTGTACCCACTTTTTACTATGTGAAAGGGTCCAAGTGGGTTCCAATCGCCTTCCCTTCCTCTCCCCACAACAGACAACCTGTGGGGTAGGTGGGGCAAAGAGAGCTCTGAGAGAACTGTGATGGGCCCAAAGTCACTCAGCCGGCTGCATATGGAGGAGGACTGGGGAGTCAAACTCAGGTCTCCAGATTAGAGGCCTCTGCTCTTAACCATGACACACCAAGCAGGCACTTGAGCGGTCTCACTTTCTCCCATCAGCATGAAGAAAAGCCTAGTGAGAAATACAGTAATCTGGTGCCAGCTTCCTCCATTCCAATAGGAGATTTTCAAATATCAGTTTGCATTATTGCATCCAAAGCTATCGTGGGGGGGGGGCAGATTCTTTTAATGCAATTTTATCATTCTGCAAAAAAAGTCTGCTATTCAAACTAATACATTGTAAACAGTCAGCATTACAGGCAAACAAACATATCCAAGTCTTATGCATGGCAAACAAGTGCATACGAAAACTAATACAGTGTAAACAGAGAACATAGTAGCCGGACAAACATGTTAAACTGTTTAGTCTTCTTCGACTTCTTTACCCTTAAACATTCTTTAGGCTTTGAGAAAACCCGGAAATAGCGCGATTACAGAATAGGGTTGGGAAGCAGAGCTATGGACACGCCCACCTGGGGCTCCTCCCCTCCCAGCCCATCATTGACCATCTGGGGGCAGGGCAGGTTGACATAACGATATATGGTCAGATCACTTGATAAATGATTAACAAACTTTTAAAAATATATAAAAATCAACTCGTACTTATTTGGGAAACCTTTCCAGGGCCATTCTGAAACCCCAGGGCCTCCAAAAAACCCCAGGGTTTCCCACAACCCTGGTGGAGAAAGTCTGTTAGATATTGTTGACCAGATGGCACAGTGGCCAGAGAAGATGGCTTCCCGGTCACTCCCCATTTGGGTCTTGTCTTTTTATGTTATCTTCATACTGAAGAATATGCATTTTTTCCCTGTGGGATCAAGTCTCTGGATGGACAAATATCCCTCAAATGTGCTAACAATCTCAGAACAGGTCTTCTTAAGGATCCTAGCCTTACAGACTGACAAGAAGGCATAATCAGAGTCCCATGCCTGTCTACACCCAATGAAATCATGGGTGTGGCACCCTCTATGCATACTATAATATACAGGAGCTATCCTTGTCCTCATTCTAACTTGGAAAGAGTCCACCATCACTGACAGGATAGCTTTGTCAGGCTGCGAAAGGAGAGCCAGATTGGAGGATTTGCAGCACCATGGACAGCACCATCTTGGCTTGAGCATTTGAAGAGGCAGAAGAGCTGGTTTTATACCCCACTTTTCACTACCTGAAAGAGTTTCAAAGCAGCTTCCAATCACCTTCCCTTCTTCTCCCCACAACAGACACCCTATGAAGGCGGGGAGGCTGAGAGATCCCTGAGATTACTGAAGAAGAAGAAGAGTTGGTTCTTATAGGCCACTTTTCTCTACCCGAAGGAGTCTCAAAGCAGCTTCCAATTACCTTCCCTTCCTCTCCCCACAACAGACACCCTGTGAGGGAGGTGGGTCTGGGAGAGTTCTGACGGAACTTTGCTTTGCCCAAGGTCACTCAGCGGGCTGCATGTGGTAAGAAAGGTGAGAAATGGAATATCAGTTGGTACCTAGGCACATTCTCCCCCACACCCCTGCACGTTGGTGGATTTCCGTGCGTATCAATGAGTTGCCTTCCCTGAAGAGAACTTTGGGTTGCTTCCTTCTTGCAGAAACCTCTATGGGGATGGGGAAAAAATTACCTGCTGAAGTTCAGCGTTCGGCTTCCGGCAAAGAGATGCTCGTCGCCCAACTTACCTGCAAACCTGGAAGCTGTTGCCCCCTCCTCCTCCCCACCGAAAGGTCATTTGCCATTTTCAGTGGAGGGGGGGGGGAAAGGAGCCTTTTCATCCATTTCAAGTGACATTTCTGCTGCCTTCGGTGTTCCTCTTGGCCTCGCGCAATGTTTTCCCATTAAGAACCTGGAGAGGATGCTTCTCTCGGCAAGTTGCTAATAAGAGCGGCGTTGAAGCCATTCTTCATCAGCCGTGGCACTCGATCACTGTAACCACAACAGATGTGCTACCTGGAATGGCTCCAGAGCAGCAGTTCCAAATTGGTCTACGTTGACTTTTCCAAAGTTACTCGCATCCATTTCCCGTTATCCTCACGCCTGTAGGATACAGGTTGTCAAACATCCTTACTGGGAGCCTCCCTAAACGGCTACCCACCTAGATCTAAGGGGAAACATGATAGATCTCTCTCTCTCTTTGAGGGTGGGAGCTGAGGAATACCAAGTCATCTACAGACTGGAAAGATCAGGTCTGCTGGAGAAAATGGCGGCTCTGTAGCATTGAGCTCCATGAAGGTCCTTTCTTGAGCTCCAATAATAATGGGTGTCATCTGGGTCTTCCAGAACATGCTTTCGTGGGTGAATACAGACCTCCACTTTCAAATGTTCACCATTCCTGATTCCACCAGCCATGTCTTTGGCCTCACTTTGGAAGCAACCTTGAAAGACCTTCTGAAGTCAGTGCTCAATTAGCATTAAGTCAATGGTACTAATGAGCTTGCAAACAGATTGAGAAACCATTGTGGCAGCCTCTGGCAGCCTATTTTCTCCCCTAGAATGGCTCATCTTGTGCTATTGTGGAGCGGCAGGAGGGCAGGATGCAAGGTCATGGCTGGCTATGATAATCAACAAATCCCAGGAAGCCACGTTAGTGGTCTCATTTTAGATGGCCAAACTTGAAAACTTTCTCCAGGGGCTCTTTCAAGTTAAGCCTTGACAGTTCTGAGAGAACTGTGACTGGCCCAAGTTCTCCCAGCTGGCTGCATGTGGAGAAGCGGGGAATTCAACCTGGTTCTCCAGGTTTGGTGCAGCCACTCTAACCATTACAACATGATGGCTCTCCTAAGTTCTGCTATCTATGGCTTGAGGCTTAAGAGGAAAGACCTTACTTTACAATCACCTTATCTTACAATCACCTTCTGCTTCAACCAATGGGAGGTGATGGTACCGCTTTACTCTGCTCTGGTTTGGCCTCACTTGGATTACTGTGTTCAGTTTTGGGCACCCCAGTTGAAGAGGGATGTAGACAAACTGGAACGAGTCCAGAGGAGGGCAACAAAGATGGTGAGGGGTTTGGAGACTAAGACATATGAGGAAAGGATGGGGGAGCTTGGTCTGTTTAGCCTGGAGAGGAGGTGACTGAGAGGGGATCTGATAACCATCTTCAAGTATTTAAAAGGCTGCCAAGTAGAGGATGGAGCAGAGTTGTTCTCTCTTGCCCTGAAGGGGACGGACCAGAACCAATGGGATGAAATTAATTCAAAAGAAATTCCATCTAAACCTCCAGAAGAAGTTCCTGACAGTCAGAGCGGTTTCTCAGTGGAACAGGCTTCCTCAGGAGGTGGTGGGTTCTCCATCTTTGGAGTTTTTTAAACAGAGCCTGGATCACCATCTGACAGAGAGGCTGGTTCTGTGAAGGCTCAAGGGGGTGGCAGGTGACAGTGGATGAGCGAATGGGATGTGAGTGTCCTGCATAGTGCAGGGGGTTGGACTAGATGACCCAGGAGGTCCCTTCCAACTCTGTGATTCATTCCAACACTAACAAAGACAAGGCCGGTGAAATCCCAGCAGCCTCCTGTTTTCCCGAGGGTGATTTGCATTCTGGGTCGCCACAACCCCATTTTGAACACTCAGGTTCAGCGCCTCATTACATTTAATTATACAGAGATGTAAAGAGGAACAAACGGCGTACAAAGAAGCTAGTTTTGAGGTGGAATTTTAGCAGCTCATTATCTCAGAATATTGTGCTCTCTGTCAGCGTGGGAATTTATTAAGGGCTCCCATTAAGGGGGGATGGGGAGGGGGGCCAATCAAAATTTCACAATGCTGGAAATGTTGTTGTCAGAGTTTTGATCTCCACATCAAAGTCCGGAGTGGAATGTCGGCCTCAAAAGCCAAAAAGGTCGAAGCCTTGTTATGGGGTTTGCCACTATGGAAGACGAGGCTGTAGCTTGTTTGGGTTACATCTGTCTTGAGATATATTCAAGACAAGGTCAAGACAAGAAGAGGAAGAAGAGTAGATTTTTTTGTACCCTGCTTATTAGTACCTGAAGGAGTCTCAAAGCGGCTTCCAATCATCTTCCCTTCCTCTCCACACAACAGACACCCTGTTGAGGGAGGGAATGCTGAGATAACTCTAAGAGAACTTACTGGCCCAAGGACACCCAACAGACCCCATGTGTCTCAAAGCAGCCTACAATCACCTTCCATTCTTCTCCCCACAACAGCTACCATGTGAGATAGGTGAGACTGAGAGGACTCTAACAGGACTGTGACTAGCCCAAGGTCACCCAGATGTCTGCACGTGGAGGAGTGGGGAGGTGGCCATATTAGAGGTGGCCACTCTTAACCACTACAGTACACTGGTGTCGGACTAATTTCTGTCGCGTTTCCTCTTGGATCCAGGTGGGTAGCCTTGTTGGTCTGAAGCAATAGAACAGAATTTGAGTCCACGGGCACCTTGAGGACTAACAAAGATAAATCTCTATCATGTTT
This sequence comes from Paroedura picta, assembly GCF_049243985.1. NCBI lineage: Eukaryota > Metazoa > Chordata > Lepidosauria > Squamata > Gekkonidae > Paroedura > Paroedura picta. The sequence continues at coordinate 83,005,757 of NC_135378.1, read as the reverse complement.
CTCCTTGAATTCAGGTGGGCCAGTCCCAATTCTCTCTGTACTCTCTCAGCCCCACCTGCCTCATAGGGTGCCTGTTGTGGGGAGAGGAAGGGAAATTGTAAGCTGATTTGAGACTCCTTCAGATAGTAAAAACTGGTAGTACAAAGAAACCTAGCTCTCCTTCTTATGGTTTTAGAAAACTTTCTTCTTCATCTTCTTCTTCCTCTTCTTCCAGCACTCCATTCTGTCCACATCCTTTCTGAAGTGAGGCCTCCAGAACTGCATACTGGAGTTATCAGCTTCCCCATGGCCTCTGGTAGAGAATGGGGGGGGGGGGGTTAACGGTGCCTGGTACAGGTTATAAAACCCCTGTAGATGTGGGGATGGACCCTGAGGATGACAGAGACCTCAGTGGGCTCCAATGCCATAGAGTCCACCCTCCAAATCATCCCTTTTCTCCAGGGGATCTGATTTCCGTGGTCTGGAAGTGAGCTGTAATTCTCAGTTACCTCCAAGTCCCACCAGAAGGCTGGCATACCTACTGCTCACAGTACGTCAGACATGATCCGTAGCCCCAAGGACATGTGCCTGGTCTCAATCAGAACCAGGGTCTTTTTGGTCATGGCTCCAATCTGGTGGAATGAGTTGCCTGTTGAGATCCAGGGGCTGATGGAGCTGCCAAAGGTCAATAGGGTCTCTGCAAGACCTTCCACCAGGCCTACAGCTGAAGTCAGGACAATCCAAAGGTTTTCGGCCTCCCTTCACCTCCTCTTTCTCGGCTCCTGCTATTTTGATGTCCTCTCCAGCTTGGGGTACTTGGAAGAGGGCGTAAAGGGATGGGAATGGGGCTTTAGATTGTATTGTATTATCTTTTGCTGTACTTTCTTTATTGCAACTGATTTTACCAAATGTTTTATAGTTGTAAGCCACCCTGAGCCCATATAGGGAGCAGCAGTGCAGTTATTAAATATCATTATTAGCTATTTTTTATTCTTTGGTCGCTTATGCCTTCCTGTTTTAATGGTCTGGCTATTTTGGGTGCTTCTACGTTGAAAACACAGCTTATCCAAATGCGCGACTAAGTCTTCATCTTCCTCTGGGGGCTTGAAGAAGACCCGGTGCCTGTGTGAAGAAAACTCATCTCAACGGTGTGCGTGCCCCAATTTCTTCACCATGAAGTCTTCACTTCTGCCCTGCGCTATTAGGAAACAGGCAGGCCCTGGGTGATCTCCAGCCAAGCGCTAGCAGTGTAATGAGCCGCAGATTTGATTTGCCATCCTTAGCAAAACGGAATGGACAGCTTGAAAAGCTTCCGCTAATTGAAGGATGTAGTTTGTTTATTGCTTCCCAGGACAAAAAAACAAACAGAAAAATGCCTCTGGTTCCTTTAATTAAAGAGATGGAGAGATGGACGGAGGGGGATGAAAGATGAATGCCACAGCAATCAAATGCAGCCAATTATTTTTCCATTACTACACAGCATATTGCTTTATTAAGATATTAGAATCCCAAATGGTACCATAATAAAAAAGAAGGAATGTCGCTAAGGTATTCGTGTTGCGCAGTTACGAGGGGGAGGGAACCTAGTTCTTCTATGACTACATTACGCAAGTCAGGATGCCAGGCCAACTCTATGGTAAACTTGGTCCAGTCACAGTTCTCTTAGAGATATTCTTATAAAACAGTTCTCTTTGAGCTCTTTGGGCTTCGCCTGCACAGGGTGGGGAGAAGAAGAGAAATTGATTGTAAGCTGCTTTGAGACTCCTTCGGATAGTAAAAACTGGGGTACAAAGAAACCTAGCTCTTCTTCTTCCTCTTCCTCTTCTTCTTCTTCTTCTTCTTCCTTCCTCCTCTTCCTCTTCCTCTTCCTCTTCCTCTTCCTCTTCCTCTTCCTCTTCCTCCTCTTCCTCCTCCTCTGCCAAGTTCTTTTGAGAAAACCTTTCCTTTTCCCGTATGATGATTCTTCAAGAGGCTTTTCAAAAGGACATTGGTATTTCGGTTATTTAAAGATTCTTGATTTTTCATAGAGTGGAGCTTTCTGTGATAAACAGCCAGCCAGAGATCTCTTTATTTACACACCCCCACACACACCACTTCTCTCTCCTTCTGACGTGGCCGGCATTCATTGGTACGAAGGCTGAAGTGTATATTGATCGGGTTTATTATCGCTTGTTTACAAAGCAGGATCCAAATTTCACAGCCTCCCAGAGATCAATGGCTGTACCCTCTGGAACTTCCACGTCAATGTTCACCTTGAAACGTAGATGAGATGATCGGATTTCTCGTCAGGAAATGGCTCCCAGCGAAAAAAGGAACGTGATGGCAATTCTGTACTAATGGCTTTTCTCACCAACCTAGAAATATTAGCCAGAGAAGGTCTCAATGGAGTCCCTTGCTCAGATGAGCTACGTTGATCCGAGAAGAGCTGGTTTTTTAGACCTTGATTTTTTCTAAGGAGTTTTAGAGTGACTTACAATTGCCTTTCCTTCCCCCACCTACAGCAGCCATCATGTGAGGGAGGTGTGGGACAGGCCCAAGGTCACCCAGCAGGCTTCATGTGGAGGAGCAGGGATTTTCCAGATTACAGTCTGCCGTCTTAATCTCTACACCCAGTTTTCTAGATTATAGTCTGCCGCTCTCAATCTCTACACCCAGTTTTCTAGATTACAGTCTGCCCTTCTTAATCTCTACACCCAGTTTTCTAGATTACAGACTGCCACTCTTAATCTCTACACCCAGTTTTCCAGATTACAGTCTGCCGCTCTTAATATCTACACCCAGTTTTCTAGATTACAGTCTGCCACTCTTAATCTCTACACCCAGTTTTCCAGATTACAGTCTGCCCCTCTTAATCTCTACACCCAGTTTTCTAGATTACAGTCTGCCCCTCTTAATCTCTACACCCAGTTTGCAGAACCACCCTACATTCCCTTGGTGGTCTCCCATCCAAGCACTAATCAGGGCAAAGCCAGTCCCACAGAATCCAAACTGAACTACCAGGTAGGTCCAGAGGACTGACATCTGGCTGACCTCCATGTGTGGTTCCTGCTTGGGCCCAGACAGTGTATCTGCCCCAATTTTGGTCAGGCAGCACGCTGCAAATTAATCTCACTGCAATATTAAGGAAGGGTCGATCCGGAAGGCCCAATACAGGGAGGGGTCTGGCCGCTCACAAGGGGCGCACGAACACCCTTCCTGTTTCCTTGTAGGGTTGCTTTTCATGTGTGGTCATCATGAAATCTGCTGTCCCAGCCGTTTTCGGTATTCATGTTCCCGGTGAGTTCCTTTTATTGCATTTTGTATGCACAGATGCAACTAATGCCCAACATGGTGTAAGTTTTAACAGTAACCATTCACTCCGTTTGGCAGAAGGATGTGATGGGGGTGACACGCATTCCAATTTTGTGCCAGGCAGGAAGAACCTATGTAAAAAAAAAAATCCGATTCCCTAATCCAGAAGAAGAGAGAAAAAGGAGAGCTGTTTTTTTTAATACTCCACTTTTCAATACCCAAATGAGTCCCCAAGGGACATGCAAAACACCTTTCCTTCCTCTCACCACAATGGGCACCCTGTTGTCTGTTGACAAAAGAGATGAGAGAGCTCTAAGAGAACAGTTATGTGATAATGGCTCTTGGAGAACTGTAACCAAGCTCACCCAGCTGGCTGTGTGTAGAGGAGTGGGGAATTAAACCCAGTTCTACAGGTTAGAGTCTGCTGCTCTTTAACCACTTATACCACGCTGGCTCAAAACCAAGGGACCAGCCTGGGATATGTTGTTTTTTATCATCATCGTAGTATTCCAATTGATTGCTTTGAAATGTCTGGAAGGTATTTTGATCTCTTTGGGGAAAACGGTTGGCCCAGAAATGCCTGAAATAAATAAATATGGATACAAAAAATACTCTACAGATCTGTTCTCAATCTCCCCAATTTCACAAGGTTACACCGAGCTCTGTTATGGCAGATGGAGTAAGATTTCTCTCTGTTATTTTTCTTCACGCTGTACATTATTTAAAAACATGCCTTACACTTGGATATTTGCTCCTGACTGAAAACCCTGAATTTCTTTAGCCTTTGTCTGGTCGGGAAGGCATTTTGGCCCTTGGATTCATTGTAGCTGCCTTCCATACATGGCTCATTGTTTCCTACATCACTTTGTGAAAAAGGGCAACCACAACTAACCAGCAGCTGCCGGTTGATGCTGCAGGTGGGGGCCGCAGTAGGCACAGATGGCAAGGCCCGGAGGTGCCATGCATGCCTACATGGGCTCACGTAGCAGCACGATCTTAGAGGTGGGCTCACGGGTGCCTATAGAAGGGGCCACATGGAGAGGCCCTGCCTTTCCACTGCAGACCAGTGCCGAGACAGCTGCCCACCCACCCTGTGTTTTAGGTTACGTACGGCTTGTTTGTTACTCAATTTCTCTGAATTCATCACGGCTGCGGTTAACGTAGGCCCAAGAAAGACCCCTGGTTAAGGGTCCCAGTCTGCACACTGGAGCCCTGAGGTTGGGGGTCTCAATAAGAGATCGGCTTGCTAACAAGTACGGCCAACCCTGCTGCGAAGGCCAGGGGCTTGGAGCCAGGTGGACTGGTCATCTCATTGGTCATCTCACTGTGACCTCCCGGGGGGACTCTGAGGGCAAGGGATCTGTCCTCCTGGCTGGGAAGAGGCAGGTCCCAGGGCATCTCTAGAGACCAGGTTAGAGCAGCCAGACAACTGTGGAGGGCGTGGGTCAACCTTCCAGCTGGAGGTGTGTGTACGCAACAATAAAAAGCTGTTAACGTCAGCTGGAGTCACACCTTGTGTAGTCCATATGCCATCCTGCCAGTCAATTGTTTTGCCGATAGGGGGGAGACTACGAATATACAGTGTTGTAAATCAGGATGGCTTGCCACGTTAGTCTTTCAGTAGTAATAGAAAAGAGCAAGAATTACACTACCTGCAAATTGTTGGAATAGGCAAGATCTGCAGTGTGCATGACTGAGCAGAATATAAAGAGTGTCCTGCAGGGGGCACTGGAGGAGATGCACATTTAGCATAGTTAGAGCAGGAACTTCCTGGTATTTTTCCAAATTATCTCTTCCAGTGCCCTTACTGGTTTAATGGGAGACCTCCTGCTCCTTTGAACATACTTCCTCCCTGCTTGCCTCCAGAAAGAACGGGAAAATGAAAGAAGACAACAGCACTTAGACGGTTAGATGGAACTAATTCTCTCTTTGCTTTGCATACAAAGTTTGTTTCTCTTTGCAGACAGAATGACTGCAGGCAACCGTTAGTCAGGAAGCGAGGAATCTTTCTCTTTCAATACAAAGTTGTTCCTTTTCTAAATAAAACGATTTTATTCTTTAAGCTGCCTGGTACTTGGCTCCTTTGCCTATTTCATCGCTGCCAACACAAACCTCCCCCTTCAGAGGTACAGGAGGAGCATTAACAGGAACTATGCATCCAGCCATCCGTTCTATTCCCCAAGGCTTGGCTCACAGGTGTGTACGTTATGAATGCATCTGTTGGCAAGCACACAGGTTTGGTTGTCTTTTGCGGCTAAAAATAGGGCTGGTCAATGCACCGGACCTGAGTCTTGTTTTCTGGGATTCCTCACACTGAGGGACCTGTGAGACCCTGTCGTCCCTGGGGCAAGCAGTGCAGAAAGAGGCCCCAGCATTAATATTTCACTCCAGACGCCGCTTTCAGATTGGTGCAAATCCGATTTCTCCCTGCTGAGCGTTGCAAACATGTCTCCTTGCAGAAGGGGCCGGGCGAAGATTCCTGATCTGAGAACGGTGTTTGATTTGGATGACAGAACGACGATGTGACAGGTACATCCAAAAGGTTGGGTTTAAAAAAAAAAAAAAAAGAGTGTGCCCACACATCCCAAAACAGGTTCCTACTCCTAATACATATATAAAAACACCCAGCTACTGAGCCCAACCTCACCACCTGATTCCCATGGAGCTAAATGGGAGGGGGGGGGTAGTAAAGCAAACACAGCAAAGAATGGGAAACAGCAGACAAAAAACAAAACTGCTTAATTTATTGTTTGTTTGTTTATTTCGCCACCACTCCCAGTCCTGCCATCTTGTGGCTACGAACAATAGTAATAGCAAAACATACAATAAAAACAGTAACAAACAATACAGTCTTACAATTTCCCCAGACCCTAATCCCCTCCCACCCCCTTCTCCCCAGTCTTCCAGATCCACTGAGTTCCCCCCTCCGGAGGGGGGTTAAATTACAATGAGAGACTAATCCAGAGGAGGGCAAGTTCTTTCTGCCCGACCTCAACACAAAACCTGGCAAAACAGCTCCATCTTACAGGCCCCGCATAACTGAGTGAGTTCCGACAGGGCTCTGAGCTCTTCAGGGAGCTCGTTCCACCAGGCAGGGGAACGTTTACCAAAAAAAACTCATTTTCTGTGATGTGAAGCAAAACTAAACTTGTTTTGAGATAACAAAAACTGGCTGGATGAATTGTTACCTGCCCTTTAAAGTAGCGATCCCCAACCCGTGGGCCGCGGACCACATGTGGTCCTTCGACTAATTGGAGGTGGGCCCCGAAGGACGCCTTCCCCCCCCCCCGGCCCTTTACAACACACTTCATTGTTGTGGCGTGTCTGTATCTTATTTTGAAGGGATGTTTAAACATGACCATAGCGATCAGAGAGCGCTAGGGCAGTGGATGAGAGTAGAGGAGTCAACTACCCCCCCACTGGGCCTCAGTAAAAGGCGTTGAGTGGTCCCCGGTGATAAAAAGGTTGAGGACCACTGCTTTAAAGAACAATAGCGCCTTTTTGTATATCATGAACTGGAGGGTACGATAAGGGAATTCATAGAATCCCAGAGTGGGAAGGGGCCATCCAGGCCATCTAGTCCAACCCCCTGCTCAACACAGGATCAGCCAAAAGCATCCAGGAGAAGTAGCCACTGCTTGAAGACCACCAGCGAGGGGCTAGGCAGCCTTTCTACTGCTGAACTCCTCCCAGGCCCATTCTGCATGCACTGGATAGAGCACTTTCAATGTACTTTAGAAGACATCCATTAGTTAACTTTACTGTGGTCAAAGATCCTTAGATGTCAGGTAGCAAATGCAAGTAAAACCAATCCACAAAAACACCTAAATAGCTGAAAATCACTTCAAATAAAATAAAACTGAATTGATAGACAACCTAGCCGCTGTTTCCATCATTTATCTTGCTTTGGGCTCCGCACAGGTGAGTACAAAATTGGGCAGCATGACGAATGCTACAAATTTGCATCGTTTAATCATTTATCTAAGCAGATCTTCTCTGAGCAGCCACAGAAATAACCCATTAGTAGAAGAATAAGCTGAACCCTTAGCTCTTTAGAGCAGCCTTACTCACCTTTTTTTACCACTGAGAAATCTCTGAAACATTCTTCAGGATTTGAGAAACCCCAGAAGTGGAAATCGTGCAAAATAGGGTTGAGAAGCAGAGCTGTGGCCACGCCCACCTGGGGCCCCTCCCCTTCCCACCCCCTCCAGGCCCATCATTGGCCATTTTGGGAGAGCACTCAGAGGTAATCAACCTGTGGTCCTCCAGAGGTCCATGGACTACAATTCCCATGAGCCCCTGCCAGCAAATGCTGTCAGGGGCTCATGGGAATTGTAGTCCATGGACCTCTAGAGGACCACAGGTTGACTACCCCTGCTCTACATGACCATATGTTCATATCAATTGATAAATGTATATTAAAATTAATTAAATCCCACCCGTTTGGGAAACCGTTCCAAGGCCTGTCAAGAAACCCCAAGATTTCCTGAAATCCTGGTTGAGAAAGCCTGCCTTAGAGTTAGGATAGTGAAGAAGAATGTGCCCTGTAGATTCTCCATAAAATCATAGAATAATAGAGTTGGAAGGGGTCTCCTGGGTCATCTAGCCCAACCCCCTGCACTATGCAGGACACTCACAACCCTATTGCTCACCCACTGTCACCTGCCACCCCCTTGAGCCTTCACAGAATCAGCCTCTCCGTCAGATGGCTCTCCAGCCTCTGTTTAAAAATCTCCAAAGATGGAGATCCCTTCACCTCCCGAGGAAGCCTGTTCCACTGAGGAATCGCTCTGACTGTCAGGAACTTCTTCCGGATGTTGAGACGGAATTTATTTTGAATTAATTTCATCCCATTGGTTCTGGTCTGTCCCTCTGGGGCCAGTATCCCACTGTTCAAGGGCATAGACTTTCTATGTAAGGAAACCCCTTGTATTTACCCTCCAGAACCACAGAAGGCAGGTCTTCACATCCAGCCAATGTCAAAGCTCTCCTGTGAAAACAGGCTAGGATGTGTGATAAATAAGTGGCTTTTGTCATAGAATCCCTCTTTAGGACAGCAGCGCTAAATCAGGGCTGTCTCTATCAGCCACGCTCTGTTTGACTGTATATTTGGCTCATTTGTAATTAGCCTTTAAGAGGTCATTGGGCAGAAAAGTATTTTTTTTTTAAGGTGACCTAACTGTATGAATCCATTTAGGTCGGTAAGGCTCTTTTACAATCAGCAGAAATAGGCCACTTTGATTCTGATTGTGATTGGAGCCCCTGATAAAAGGAAAGAACTTTAGGAGGAGGTTTTCCTGTTTCACCCAGGAAAATCCAGCGGAAAAAGCACTTTGACAGTGCATTATTCATTGTGTGCGGAATGGGCCTTGGTGTTATCATCAGACTTGATGACTTACGGAATTCACCAGTTAAATCTGTGACATTTTGCATCTGCCTGATATATGGGGTTGGATAGGGGATGTGGTAGGTGGGGGAGGGAAAGGTTCCTGCCTGCCATCATGGTTTATGGCGGGGTAGTCAAACTGCGGCCCTCCAGATGTCCATGGACTACAATTCCCAGGAGCCCCTGCCAGCATTCGCTGCCAGAGAATGCTGGCAGGGGCTCCTGGGAATTGTAGTCTATGGACATCTGGAGGGACGCAGTTTGACTACCCCTGGTTTATGGTTTTCAATTGGGGCTTGTATATTCTAGTGTTCTTTCTATTTCTGAATTGGAAATCGCTGCAAGCCAGCCTCTGCCAAGAGCAGTGACAAATGAATGAACGAATGAATGAATGAATGAATGAATGAATGAATACATGTAGCAAAAGAACCCATTGAATTTAATTCTGCTTTTATAGTTCTATAGATTTAAATGTCTACAAATGTTGTAAACCACTCTGAGCCTGTCATGGGGGAAGGGTGGTCTATAAATTGAATAAATAAATAAGTAAACCAATTCTTGCAACTCCTTTGCTGCCAAGAGGAATGGCTCCCTGATCTACTCCAAGCGACAGTCTTTCAGATAGAATCCTAGAGTTAGAAGTGTCCATACAGGCCATCTAGTCCCACCCCCTGTTCAATGGAGGAACAGCCTCAAGCATCCAGGAGAAGTCTTTGCCCAGCCGCTGCTTGAAGACTTCTAGTGATCTTGAATCCAATGGCACCTTCAAGACCCACAAAGTTTTATTCAAGGTGTGAGCTCTCATGTGCATTTTCATTTTACTTCTTTGGCTTCCCCCATTTTTGCATTTTTGCATTGTTCTTTCTATCCAGCTCCAGAAACATCTCTTCCCTAGTCCTACAGTTCATATGTATTGATCCGCATGCTGAGTTGTGGAATAAGGGTCCATGGGTATGCCCCACTGTATTTTTTATGAACCATATGGTGTTATGATGAGCCTTGATGTTTCTCCGGTGCTCAACGGTAGCATTTCGGATTCTTTCTCTAAACACTATTAACGCGCCATTTTAGAGAATATGCTAATAGGCTCCTCCTGTGAACAAGTGAAGGGGGGAAAAAAACAGGCATCCAATTTAGCAATATTTCTATTGAACTTTGGGAATCCGTGGAGGAGAAAACTGCAGTTAGTTCTTGAGTGGGTCGAAAGCCCGGCACCTGGATCCCAAATTGGGAGGCCTGGAAGCTCTAATTCAGCAGGGTCTCCTGTGCGCCTACAGAATGTATGATCCAAAATAAAGGCATGTTTCCGCATTGACCACACCGTGGAGCTCAGCCAAAAGACCTCATCACCCAACTGCTTGTTTCCTCTGACTTAGAAAGGCTGAGTTTTTTCCCCTTTCCCCCAAGGTCAGAGGAATTTGACAGCTCAATCAAAAGGAACAGCTCGACGCTCTCCAAGTGGCCTAAGTCAACCCAACACGATGTTCAGCATTAGTGGCAAATGGAAAGGAAAGATGAAATATGTAAGGCCGCCGTGGACATCTATTGTGCAGCCATTCCTCAAATACAATACATTTGTTTTCGTTTGCCACCACTCCAAAAGGTGACCTCCGAATTGGCAAAGGTGTGAGAGGTCACGAAAAGTAATCTCGGATATAGAGTTGCTTCAAGAATGAACAGCGTAGACAGTTGACTTAGGAAATGAAGCCAGCTCTTAAAATGTTGGCCACAGCCTCCTATTCTGCACAGTTGTGAACGGATGTCCTAGTAAGCTTTACAACAAGGCCCTGTCCTTCTTGACCCCCTACCCCCTGGCACTGCTATTTACAAGGTTCCGACCCCTGAACATGGAGGTTCTATTTGTTTGTTTGTTTGTTTGTTTGACTTGTGTGCTGCTCCTCTCCAGAGGCAGAATTTTAAATATGCAAAGGATGTGAGCACCAGCAGTTTACAGAATAAAAAAGCTTTATTGAGTACTGAAACAACTTTGTAAAGAGAGAGAGAGAGAGGGGAGAGAGAGAGAGTCCTAACAGTCTAACTGGTCTTCTTCATCCAAAGGCAAACAGGGAGGGAGGTGTGCTCAAAAGAACAGGAAGCCCCCAATTGAGCCAATCAGGACACAGGGGGAGATACTTGGAAAAGACCTGGCAGTTCATGCAAACTGCACATCTCCTCCAATGCTATTGGTCATCTGTTGTCGAATCGTACACACGACAGACCTGCAGCAGTAGAAAAGAGCCTGTAGCACCGCAAAGACCAGTCGGTGCTCACTTCTTCAGATACCTCTAGCCTTCTATCACAAGGGTGATGATTTTCCATTTGTATGATTACATATGGGGCCTTCCATGGAGATAGTTCAAGATGGGTAGCTCTGTTGGGGTAGACCTGTTAGTCTTTCTGTAGGAGCCAAAGAGAGCAAGAGTCCAGTAAACACCATAGGGACTAACTAATTTTGAGCCAGGGCAGGAGGTTTCCTTAATCAGTATTCACTTCTTCAGATACCCAGTAGAAAAAAGCCAGAGTCTATTCCAGTGGTTCTCAATCTTCCTAATGGTGCGGCCCTTGAATAAAGTTCCTCCTGTTGTGGTGACCCCCAATCATAAAGTTATGCAAGGGTTCTTTCACGGAAATTAAACCAAAACTGACCAATGGTGTGAAGATCCATGGTTCAGAATCGTATATAAATTGGGGTTTTTCCAGGGTTTCTCAGTTCAGTTCTGCCTTCTGTCCTGCCATGCCGATCTTGCTCCTTTCCGCTGCTCCAGACAGACGAACGCTCTATCTTGATCTACCCCGCAAGGCTGTTCTGTGGCGCCCCCTGGTCAAGCTGATTGCCCTGCCACGACCCCTGTGAAAGGGTCATCTGACTCCCAAAGGGGTCCCGACCCCTCAGGTTGAGAACCACTGGTCTAGTAGCTCCTGAAAGACCCACAAGTTTTTGGCAGGATGTGAGCTTCTGTGAATCACTGCTCACTTCTTCATCTGGATCCAGATGGGTCGCCATGATAGTCCGTCTGAGGAAGCAGAAAAGAGAAAGAGCTCAGTTGCTCCTTAAGGAAGAACAAAATTGGTGGAAGGTGATGAGCTTCTGTGAGTCACAGCTCCCTTCTTCAGGGATCTGCAGAACATCTTCAGGGATCTGAAGAAGCCAGTGGTGGCTTGCGACAGCACTTGGCCTGTCAACAGTTTTGTTAGCCTTAGAGATTCCCTTCGAGCAGAAGGAAAGGCAACATGAAGGCCGGATTCCTCAGCTCCCGCCCCTTTCCCTGCAAAGTGCTGATGAGTTCAAATGCATGCAAGAGATCATTTAAAGGAGCTTTGCCAAATGAATGGCACCCGTAATGGTTATTTATAGGCCCTTGCTTATGAATTTCAATGAACAGCTCCACAGATAAACTCTGATATTTTTGAGATTCACTCCAAACAGCTTCTCTCGCTCTCTTTTCATAAATATTCACTTTACGCCACCTGATCTACACATGCACTGGTGTTTCCATAAATATTGAACTTGGAAAACTACCAAAGGGAACTGGTGTCAGAATGGGCAAAACAGATGGATGGTCTTCAGCAATGGGGGTGGGACACGGGAAGGACCAAAACGGTGGCAGCGGCCACACACAATAACCCTCCTCAAAGGATCTGCTGGGATCAATACAAATGGGCCCTTTCTTTGGGAGTTTTTAACTGCAGGAAAACAAAGGTGTTGAAGATCTCAATCCTGCTCTTTTGACTCCTTCCTTCAAATCCCCTTTTCCATTTTGCTTCTCTGGGCCCACCATACATCTAATGCTGGGCCATGCTGTAGAGTGCAGATTAATCGAGCTACAAAATATCGCTAGGGATAAATTGGGAGGTGGGTGGATTTCTTCCAAAGCTCAGGTTTATAGGAAAATCAAAGATCTTTTTTTTAAAAAAGGGGGGGGATTAAGCCTTCAAAATAATTTATTCATTATATTTATATACTGCCCTCCCCTGAGGCTCAGGGCAGTTTATATGGAGCTGGAGGGGGGGGGGGGACAGTACAAATAACATGATAAATTGAACAATAGTGAACCAGTCATAACAGGAGAACGGTAACATCATGGAACAAACATACCGGATCTGAGAATATTCAGCTTTAACTGTAACATACTGACAGCCCTGTAGGATGGACACGTCGGTGGTGGTTTTCATGGGAGGGGGGCTCAGGGGCCAGTGGGAGGTGATTGAATTGAGGTAGACCTTAAGCTAAAGCCTGGCAGGTTTACAGACCCTATGAAACTGTTTAAAAACAATGCCAAGTCCTTCCCCTGATAAGAACATCAGAAGAGCTCTGCTAACTCAGACCATCTTAAAATCAGAGTCCAGTATCACCTTTAAGACCAACAAAGATTTATTTATTTAAAGGCGCTACTAGACTCTGATTTTATTGTGCTACTTCAGACCAACACGGCTACCCATTTGAATCAGACCATCTTGTCCGGCATCCTGGTTCACACGGAGGCCAACCAGTTCCTCTGGAGGGCCAACAAGAGGGCAGAGAGGCTGAAGCCTTCATAAGAACATCAGAAGAGCCCTGCTGGGTCAGACCAGAGGTCCATCTAGTCCAGCATCCTGTCTCACACAGGGGCCAACCAGTTCCTCCGGAGGGCCAACAACAGGGCAGAGAGGCTGAGACTTTCACAAGAACATCAGAAGAGCCCTGCTGGATCAGACCAGGGGTCCATCTAGTCCAGCATCCTGCCTCACACAGAGGCCAACCAGTTCCCCCAGAGGGCCAACAACAGGGCAAAGAGGCCTCTAGGACTTCCCTTAATGTTGCTCCTGAAACTGGGATTCTGAGGTTGATTGCCTCTGAGTGTGGAGGTTCCCTTTGCTTGCACCAACCGTCCCCATAAAGCCTACACAGTCTTCTTTATCCTTTGCTTATCAATAAATTAGTATTATATCTTATAAGTATGAATGGTTTAGGATGCTTTAGGATGCTTTGGGCTGATCCTGCGTTGAGCAGGGGGTTGGACTAGATGGCCTGTATGGCCCCTTCCAACTCTATGATTCGGATTGTAATGGAAGCGGTGCTTGGGTGACATATAAAAACCATACGACGCTCACACACAGTAGAAACACATCTCCAAAACCAACAGCAAAAAGCAGAGAACCGAGACCACTGGCAATAAAAAAAAATGAATATTTAAAGAAATGAAATCGAGAACAGCATGGATGAGAAAAGAGCTGAAATAATTTATGTGATATACCAAGTTCCCCTGCTCCTTACTCTCGGCTGCTGCTAGGAATTTGGGCTATGTTGTGAAGTCTCAATATACATGGCAAAAGACATCAGCGCTTATCAAATCTTACCACCCCCACTCTGGATGACCCAGGCTTGGAAAAGAAGAGTTTTACATAGACCCCACTTTTCTGTACCGGAAGGAGCCTCAAAGTGGTTTACTAACACCTTTCCCTTCCTCTCCCCACAATAGAATCCCTGTGAGGTAGGTGGGACTGAGAGAGCTCTAAGAGAACTGCTCTGCAAGACCATCCCTAAAAGAACTGTGACTAGCCCTAGGTCCCCCAGCAGACTGCAGGTGGAGGAGTGGGGGGAATCAAACCCAGTTCTTCAGATTAAAGTCCGCAGCTCTTAACCACTACGCCATGCTGGCTGGCCCAATTTCATGAGATTCTGGAACCAAAGCCGGACTGTCCCTGATTCATTCTAAAATGAGAAATCACTGGGGGAGTGTGGACACGCAAAGTGTGGACACGCAAAGGCAGGCAAAACCACCTCTGTTCATTTCTTACCTTGAAAACCCTACAGGGTTACCCTGAGTTGCCGGGGACTTGTGGGCACACAATTATTCCATTCTGACCTGGAGGGTCCAAGCTGGTTACGTCATTTCTGGGGATCTAAGCAGGGCCAGCCTTGGTTTGTACTAGGGTGGAAATCACCAAGAGAGACCAAGGCTTCTATGCAGAGGCAGTCCATGGACAAACATCTCTTGCTTGAAAACCCCGCAGGGAAAAAAATGGCAAAAACACACATACTTCTACATATGAGTAAAGGTGGACAATGAAGATACAGTGGGATGAAAGGTTGTAGCCTTGAAAGAGGTATCACCCATATTGAAGAAGAAGAACTTGGAAAACTGCCAAAGGATACTGGTGTTAGAATGGGCCACAAGAAGGAGAAGGAGAAGGAGAAGGAGAAGGAGAAGGAGAAGGAGAAGGAGAAGGAGAAGGAGAAGGAGAAGGAGAAGGAGAAGGAGAAGGAAGGAAGGAAGGAAGGAAGGAAGGAAGGAAGGAAGGAAGGAAGGAAGGAAGGAAGGAAGGAAGGAAGGAAGAAGAATTGGTTCTTATTGCCGCTTTTCTCTACCCGAAGGAGTCTCAAAGCGGCTTCCAATTAGGATATTAGGATCAATCGATAAAATAACACAGACGACCACTGTCTTTAACGAAGACCACTGTCTCCCCTCCCCCTCCCCTTTCTCCGCTATTGCCCGAAACCAGTCAGAATAAATTACATTCTTAATGAAAGAACTTGATCACCTTGTGACCGAATTGAAAACAGAAACTGCTGATGGAAACGAAAGGGAAGCCACTTGGCCCGAGAGATGAAGGCTTTTCTCCCGGAAAGAATGCTTAACGAGATCTGGCTACGTAGCCCATTAGCCTGATCTTGCTTCAACAGGTAACTGGCACGTTAAACGGGAGCCCGTGCACTTAACGTCATCGGAATGATCATTATTAAAACGATGCTCCGGGGGTGATTAGCATTTTATGAGCATTGTTAGGATGGCTTTATGTCTAAATTTGACAGATTGCAACAGAGAGCGTCTGCGTGGCATGGCAAAGAGGTGAGGGCAATGCTTCATGGGGCAGTGCATCCCATGCATTGGAATCGTACTTGGAAATGTAGAATTGGAAGGGGCTCTTAGAAGACATCCAGACCAACCCCTTGCTTGGTGGAGGAAATTTGAACCACTCCCAAGCCATGGCTGCCCATCAGAATGAAAACCTCCAAAGGGTTCCAGTTACTCAACTCTCTGGGCCCAGCATTCGACTGCTCCCACCAGGAGAAAGTTTCCTGCAATTTAAGCACATCGTTTTGTAGTCTTCTGATGACCCATGGTGAATTTCTGGACATCGATGTACAAGAGGAAAGGCAGCAAGGTCTTATGAGACCATGGAAGTTACACCAGGTCAGTAGTGGCAAGAGAGTCCTCCAAAGAAGACTGCAATGGAAAGCCATGGCCAACCACCTCTGATTCTCACTGGCCTTGAAAGCCCCTTGCTGAGGTGGCCATAAGTTGGAAGCTGAGTATGGCCAACACGTGGATGACAGACTACCAAGGAAGACCCCTTCCAACTCTATGATTCTAAATTCCATCTAAACTTCCAGAAGAAATTCCTGATAGTTAGAGCAGTTTCTCAGTGGAACAGGCTTCCTTGGGAGGTGGTGGGTTCTCCATCTTTGGAGATGTTTAAACAGAGGCTGAGGAGCCATCTGACAGAGGGGCTGATTCTGTGAAGGTTCAAAGGGGTGGCAAGTGACAGTGGATGAGCGATAGGGTTGTGAGTGCCCTGCATAGTGCAGGAGGTTGGACTAGATGACCCAGGAGGTCCCTTCCAACTCTATGATTCTATAATTCTATGATTCTCAGTGGAACAGGCTTCCTTGGGAGGTGGTGGGTTCTCCATCTTTGGAAACGTTTAAACAGAGGCTGGATAGCTATCTGACGGAGAGGCTGATTTTGTGAAGGTTCAGGGGGGTGGGCAGGTGATAGTGGATGAGCAAGAGGGTTGGGAGTATCCCACATTGTGTGTGTGTGTGTGTGGGGGGGGTTGGACAAGATGACCCAGGAGGTCCCTTCCAACTCTGTGATTCTATGATTCCATGAGGACAACCGGTATTGATGATCCTAATGCCAAAGGTGAATTGGGATTGCCAAATTTATTAAACACATTTAATAGACACATTTGCATTAAGCTACCTACATTCAGCATTCTTAAAAAAAGAAGAAGAAAAGATCTAGCGATCTACGTGATTCTGCTCTTAAAAAAAAACCAAAACTCTCTGGACAACGAAATGGAAAGAGGCCCTAGATTAAATAAAGAAGCCAGGGGAAAGACCATTGGCTCTTATTACCGAAATCCTGCCTGTGAAGAATAGAGAACGGTTTTGCAATTCCTTTAAATTTCATTTCATTCCCCCCCCCCTCATTCTTCCATCATGATCAGCATCATTTCAAATAATTTTCCGGGTCTCTGGGTGCAGAGGGGAGCAGAGGGCGCCCGGGAAAAAAAAATAAAAATAAAAGGATGCTTTAGTCGATAAAGAAGTTTACGAAGAGGAAGATGAATGACGCCTCCTTTATGGCCTGCGCTGTGCAGAGCAAAACAGAGCTCGGAACTTCGGGCTTCTGGAAAGAGATTACTCAGAGCAAGTGCAGCCTGTTCCCTTATCCATCAATAATGAAGCAGCATCCCAGGATAAACCAGCAGGAAGGTTTCTTGCTAAAAGGCACAATGCAAGAGATAATTTCACCCTCTTGTCTGTTGTACAGTTTGAAAACCTCAGGTTCCCTCAAGGTTTTGATAGGCTTGCTGACAACCCGGCAGAATGCGAAAGGGATCTGTCCTTTTAAAGCAGTGGTTCTCAACCTGGGAGTCAAACGACCCTTTCACAGGGGTCACGGCAAGGCAAACAGATTGGCCGGGAGGGGCGCCCACACAACAGCCTTGCGGGGTAGATCGAGATAGAGCGTCCGTCTGTCTGGAGCAGCGGAAAAGAGCGAGATCGGCATGGTAGGACAAGAGGCAGAAGTGAACTGCGAAATCCTGGAGAAAAAACAGTGTATATGCAATCATGAATCATGGATCTTCATGCCATTGGTCAGTGTCGGTTTAAATTATGTGAAAGAACTCTTGCATAATTTTATGGTTGGGGGGTCACCGCAACATAAGGAACTGTAATAAAGGGCCATGGCTTTAGGAAGTCTGAGAACCACTGCTTTTATGCATAGCATGGAGGGGGCAGGGCTGTTTCCCCTTCCAGGTCATTGGCAACCCAATGTGCTCTTGTACATTTCCAGTGCAAAATAGGAAAATCTACTTCTAAAGTGCATTTAAGTCCTGGGAATTTCAGGGTTCGGGGATGAGAGAGACTTCTTCAGGCTATTATGCCGTAGTGTCCAGCCATTTTCTCCTCAAGAACTGATCGCTGTTGTCTGGAGATCCATTGTAATTTTGGGAGATATCCCAGTTGTACTTGAAAACTGGCAACCTTAGTTCTGTTGTATTATGCCAGCTCTGTAGTGTGCATGATGCAGAAACCTGCAAAGAATGCCCTGCAGGGGGCATCGGAAGAGATGTGTATTTAGCATAGTTAGATCAGGAACCTCCTGATTTTTTTTTTCAGATTCTCCAGTGTCTTGATTGGCTGTTCGGAAACTTCCTACCCTTTGAGCATACTTCCTCTCTGCTTGCCTCTAAAACTTAACAAATAGAAAACCGGTAGTGAGTGAGTCTCTCTCCTCTACTCTTTCTATACATATACATAGAATTCTACCATAGAGGTTTTGCCCACAAACCAGAGTGTCTCCCCGAACTATCCCAACATGCCTATGTCACTCCTGGCTGACGTAGGAATGTTGCGTTTATTCCCGGCTGGTTTAGCAAACCCAACAATCCGATATTCACATTCCTTATAATCTGCCTTTCTCACTTGGTAGAGCTGCCTCTGCCCTATAGGCCGAAGTGAAGCCATACTAGAAGAAGAGGAAGAAGAGGAAGAGGAAGAGGAAGAGGAAGAGGAAGAGGAAGAGGAAGAGGAAGAGGAAGAGGAAGAGGAAGAGGAAGAGGAAGAGGAAGAGGAAGAGCTGGTTCTTATATGCCACTTTTCCCTACCCGAAGGAGGCTCAAAGCGGCTTAAATTCAACTTCCCTTTCCTCTCCCCACAACAGACCTCCTGTGGGGTGGGTGAGGCTGAGAGAGCCCTGATATTCCTGCTCGGTCAGAACAGCTTTATCAGTGCCATGACAAGCCCAAGGTCACCCAGCTGTTTGCATGTGGGGGAGCGCAGAATCGAACCCGGCATGCCAGATTAGAAGTCCGCACTCCTAACCACTACACCAAGCTGGCTCTCAGTAGAAAGGGTCTACAGCAGATGAGTTGTCCCCAAGGATCTGGAATTTTTCTGCTGCTGCCCACCAACCCTGTAACCATTTCCATTTCTTAAGGGCAGGCCAGACGAATGGCCTGCTTCCCATGCGTCGTTGGCCGGCAATATTAGTTCCTACTTCCCTTTTATGACCGCAAAGCTGGTCCAATTGTTTCTGCTCCGGTACCCCCAGCTTGCGTGCCCTTTCGGAACACAGTGGCTAAGTGACAAGAACATATTTCACTGTTTACAAGGGACCGGGGTAGGGAGGCTGGCACGCGAGCTGGCGATCTGCTTCCTGCTTTAGCCTGCCAGCGCTCGAACATTTGACTATCAGGGACGGGGTACGCAGTGTTGGAATGATCTGCCTGCAACTTTGGCGGCTCAGCTGTCTCGATGTGGTTATTGCTGTTTTTTTTTTCCCCAATTGAAGTTCAGGCTTGATGTTCAAGGAGCATGATTGCTGGGGAGGAAGCATCCAAAAATATTTTATGAGGCCACAGTTGCTGGTTTTCTGTACTCCTTGGTGGTGTTCAGGTGCTCAGAAGCCTCCCTCTGTGCAATTGCCTGCAGCAGTTGCTATGAAAATGAGTGAATGTCCCTTTTTGACTCACTGTGTTTTCATTGCCGTCTGCTTGGGTCTGCTTTGTTCTCTTTGCTTAAAGTGGACAGTTGAGTTCTTCTGCAATAGAAGAGTTTACTAGCACCTTTAAGGACCAGACTTGGACGACCTAGAAGCTAAGCAGGATCGGTCCTGGTTAGGATTTGGATGGGAGACCACCAGGAAAGGCCAGGGTCACTAGGCAGAGGAAGGCAATGAAAAACCACCTCTGAATGTCTCTTGTGGATGTTGTAAGTCAGCTGGGACATGTCAGCATTTACACCCATGTAGCGCCTGCAAGAGAAGACTCTTGCCAAGTCCCTTGGACTGCAAGGCGAACAAACCGGTCAGTCCTAGAGGAGATCAGCCCTGACTGCTCCTTTGAAGGCCAGATCCTGAAGATGAAACTCAAATACTTTGGCCACCTCATGAGAAGGAAACTCAAATACTTTGGCCACCTCCCTGGAGAAGAGCCTAATTCTGGGAGCGATCGAGGGCAAAAGAAGGGGACGACAGAGAATGAGGTGGCTGGATGGAGTCACTGAAGCAGTCGGTGCAAACTTAAATGGACTCAGGGGAATGGTAGAGGACAGGAAGGCCTGGAGGATCATTGTCCATGGGGTCGTGATGTAGTGGACACAACTTTGCACCTAAGAACAACAACAAAGCACCTGCAAGACCAAAAAGATTTCAAGGTTATCAATTTTCAAAGAAAGCTTTGCCTCTCAAAAACTTACGGTCAGAAGTCTCGGCCATAACCAACAGGCTGAAATGAAATTTTAAAAGGTTTTAACTGAGGCGTGGGCAATTCAGTTCGGATAAGCTGGAAAATATCCAAATCAATGCCGATTTGGGTACTTTTCAGACCTCCACATACTGAAAAACTCATCCCTGCATTCAAATGGGTCAAATCAGCAATGGCCGAATCACAATTTTGCCTGTCTGAATGCCTCCCACTTTGTCAGGCAGCACATGCCAAGCAGCTGATAATGACAGGTGGGCTGCTCCCTTTAAATGTCTCCCCAAGCTTTGCCTGCAAGATCTGGCCTACTGAGATAGGCGGTATAAAAATCATAATTTTAAATATTTGAAAATTGAAGGAAGCAGCGCACCAAACAGCTGATAATGACATGTGCACAACTTCCTTAAAATCCCACCCAAAGCCCCTGGAGAGGGCTTTAAAGGGCTTGGTGTTTCTGTCATTATCAGCTGTTTGGTGAGTCCTTTCTCCCCCACCCCTCCTTCTTCAACATCTCTAAATCAGCTTTCTGATGTGTACCTAAATGACGGCACACTGTGGTCGAAATGCTCCATAAAGTGCTCTGGATTGTTCACCAGCCACACACATCTATGACTGAGGATCGACGAATCAGAACTTAGGACCAAACAATCACAACACTCAAAAGCAGGGGTAGTCAAACTGCGGCCCTCCAGATGTCCATGGACTACAATTCCCATGAGCCCCCTGCCAGCGACTGCTGGCAGGGGGGCTCATGGGAATTGTAGTCCATGGACATCTGGAGGGCCGCAGTTTGACTACCCCTGCTCAAAAGTAACCACAAAATGGACTTTTCCTCGTCTTGATGCACCCAGAGTCCAGCAGAGGCATTCCAGGAAGTCAAGGGATTCTTCTTCTTCTTCTCTCTCGGTGCCCTTTCCTCAATCTTTTCATGCTCCAGATTCTGCACGGAAACACAGCGATGTGGCAACAACCCCACGCATCCTTACTGTATTACATTTCCAAAGCCATAATTAAAGGTCAGCTGCTGTGTTCGGGATGAACTTTGATATTTCATGGGTTTATAGCTCAATCAAATCACATCTGGCTGACAGCTGTGTGACAATTTATCAGGCTAGGCCTTTATGTGCAATTACACAGTTGGAGGGAACCTTGCAGATGAGCCAGTAAAATGACTGCGCCAAGACAGGAAACATTAGCTTTTCAACGATTTCCATTCTTTCTCGCGGTTGTACTTGCCCATCTTAGGAAATCATACCTGCAATTGGGGATCACTGAAGCCAAAGGAAACGTTTTCCTTCCCAAGAGCTTTCCGAGTAACCCGTGAAGTCAAATAAAATCATGGCTTGGTCAAGCTCAGGGCCTACTTGTTGCTGGACTCCTACATGCTCTATTCAGATGTCGTAACTGGGTATGGGCAATTTCGGATTAAGCCCAGATAGATTCGGCCTGAATCCAAACAGCCCGAAGCACAGATTCTGCCAGATTGATCCAGTATTTTAATAATCTACGGTGCCATTAAAGTCAATGGTAAAATTTTCCCTTTCTATCTACTGTTTGGTCTGGGGAGGGTCCATGTCTTTGGGCATCCAAAGAGGATGCCCCATCCAACCATCCAAAAAGATCTGTTTCTGGATCAAGTTCAAGGTATTGGTATTAACCTTTAAGGCTCTTTGCAGCTTGGGCCCTACTTATCTGTGGGACCGCCTGTCTCCTTATGCCCTTTGCAGGACGCTACGCTCTGTGGGTAGCAATCTGCTGGTTGTCCTGAGTCCCTGCAATGTTTGCCTGGCCTTGACCAACCTGGTGGAATGAGCTCTCTGAAGAGCTACGGGCCCTGTTGGAATTGTCAGCTTTCCGCAGGGCCTGTAAGATGAAGCTCTTCCGCCAGGCGTATGGTTGAGGCCAGGGTGAGTCCGGGAGTTTCCATTGGTGGATCCCTTTGCATTGGTACATCTGGATCCTTGCTCCTAATGAAGAAGAGCTGTTGGCCCTCTATAGTTGGAGAGGGTTACAATGCTTTATAGCCATCTTTCCATGCTTAGTGTTAATGTTAATTTCAATGGGGTTTAATGTCTTTATCGTTTTATTGTGAACCGCTGTAGGTCCGAATGGAATGTGGTGGGATATAAATAAATAAATAAATAAATAAATAAATAAATAAATAAATAAATAAATAAATAAATAAATAAATTGATCTGTTTTTGTCTCCCCCTCACCACTGGAAACCATGGAGCAGGCAAAACTTTTGGCTTCTAAAGTTTTGAGATCATCCCAAAACTAAGACAGATATCGCAATGCAGCGTCGGAGCATTACACCTGAGACCATGCTGAACGGAATATGACTCACTGGTGAGGGGGGGACACCTCGTGCCCGGCCTCCGGAGTGTTTACAGCTCGTGCCTCCATGCCCTTTAAATGTTGCCGGTCAACGATGACTTCCGTAACAGATTTCTGTCGCATTGTTCATTACAGCTGGGGGCTCCTGTGGAGCAGCAATGGGGGAATCGAAGCCAGTTCTCCGGATTAAGGCTCGCCACTCCAAATCCCCACACCACTCAGGAAAATCCAGGAGGTGAACAATTACATGAGCACAATAGCTGGTGAAGCTAGGATCCAATTCCAGAGATCTCAACCAAAGAGAATATCTCCTCTTACTCCCAATATACTGGTAGGGCTTGAACTTTCTGGGAGAGAAAAGAGGGGTATAAAAACCAACTCTTCATCTTCTTCATCTTTATTCCATGCATAATGGAGAGCCAGTTTGGTGTAGTGGTTAGGAGTGTGGACTTCTAATCTGGCATGCTGGGTTCGATTCTGCGCTCCCCCACATGCAACCAGCTGGGTGACCTTGGGCTCGCCACGGCACTGACAAAACTGTTCTGACCGGGCAGTGATATCAGGCCTCTCTCAGCCTCACCCACCCCACAGGGTGTCTGTTGTGGGGAGAGGAATGGGAAGGTGACTGTAAGCCGCTTTGAGCCTCCTTCGGGTAGGGAAAAGCGGCATATAAGAACCAACTCTTCTTCTTTTTCTTCTCCTTCTTCTTCTTCTCCTCCTCCTCCTCCTTCTTCTAATTTTGCAATGGAGAGTCATCTCACCCTCAGTTGTCCTTTCTCCAAGCGAAAGAGCCCCAACCATTTTCAACTTTTTTTCCTCGGGGAGGTGTTGCTCTTTTCAACACTCACTAGCAGACAGGGTAAGAGTGTGTGTAAGACATGTGAGTAGTAGAATTTCCAACCCAGGAGATGTGAGGGGGTGTGAAGCCTGAGGAGGGAGGGATTTGGGGATGGGTGGGACATCCAAAGCAGCCATTTTCTCCAAGAAAATTGAACTTGGTCCTCCAGAGATCAATTATAGTAGTGGGAGATCTTTAGGGGCCACCTGGCATCTGGCCTGTCTCATGGTATCCTGGTCTAATTCCCACAAAGGTGATGCGTTTTTCCAGGAGGTGAAAATGTTTGAGGATGTAGACAAACTGGAGCGTGTCCAGAGGAGGGCAACAAAGATGGAGAGGGGTTTGGAGACCAAGACGTAGGAAGAAAGGTTAGGGGAGCTTGGTCTGTTTAGCCTGGAGAGGAGACGACTGAGAGGGGATCTGATAACCATCTTCAAGTATTTAAAAGGCTGCCATGTAGAGGATGGAGCAGAGTGGTTCTCTCTTGCCTCGAAGGGACGGCCCAGAACCAATGGGATGAAATTAATTCAAAAGAAATTCCGTCTAAGCATCCAGAAGAAATTCCTGACAGTTAGAGAGGTTCCTTAGTGGAACAGGCTTCCTCAGGAGGTGGTGGGTTCTCCATCTTTGGAAATTTTTAAACAGAGGCTGGATAGCCATCTGACAGAGAGGCTGATTCTGTGAAGGTTCAAGGGGGTGGAAGATTGCAGTGGATGTGCAATAGGATTGTGAGTGTCCTGCATAGTGCAGGGGGTTGGATTAGATGACCCATGAGGTCCCTTCCAACTCCGTTACTCTATGATTCTGATTCATACATAATAATTTTTTTAAGTACTGGTTTCCTAAGTCACCCCCCTTCCCCCCTATCCTGGAAATTCCAGTCCAGTCCTCTGCGTGACTGCCACTCTTTTATTTTGGCATGTGTAACACACACACACACACACACACACACACACACACAAAGAACCATGTCCCGGGCAGCCTCCGTAAAACATTGTTCTGGCTACAGTAAAGGGTATCAGGCACTCTGAAATGTCACCATCATGGTTATGTTTCCCCTTGCGGCGATTACGTTTTATGTTCCTCGGTTTGCAGTGGACTGGAGGAGAGGCAGACGGAGAAGGTGGGCGAAGATTTAGAGAGGCAGAACGGGAGTCGTGAGCTAAGTGCAATCGCCTTGCGTGGCACTGCCAGTCTCTCCTGGGTTGAGCGCAAAGACAAAAATAGAGTCCTTCCTCTCCAAAGCACCAATCTTCTCCAGGGCGGCCGATCTCCGTTGTCTGGAGACGACTTGGAATTCTATGAGTTCCCCATTGTGGCCGGCCCCCGAAGAGCAGCGCTTGCTCACAATCCCTGCCCCCTTTCCAAGTTAAAACTGGTCTCAATCAGGGCTAGGGTCCTTCCGATCCTGGCCCCAGCGTGGAGGAACAGCCTCCCTGGTGAGATCAGGGCCCTCTGTGGCCTTTGACCGTTCTGGAGGGCCTGTTCCACCAGGCCTATGGTCGAAGCCAGAAAACAAACATCGAAGAACGCTGGACTCCCTGCTTCAGAAAGCCCATCCACAAAGCTTCAAATCCACTCAACCTAATTTCCTTCTCCAAGGGTTTTAGGCAGTGGCTTGTAATAAAAAAACTTGTTGACACCCACGGAGGGCTGGCTGGAGGCGGATGCAACCGCCCCAGCACCCTGTGGGCCAGGTGTGCTGCCAGCATGCAGCGCATGGCGTCAAGGCGAGGCAGGACCTGCAGTGGCTATAAAAGGCACCACGTGTGTGGGTCCCAGGTTTCTTGCCCAGCATGCCGCGGGGAGGGGCTTCCCACCCACTCTGTGTTAATGTGAATACAGCCTTTTTCTGTGTCTTGAGAGGTTGTTTCATGGTAAATAATTCATCACAGCGGCAGGTTTGCAAGGGATGGAGCCTGTTGGCAGGGAATCCCATGGGTGATCAGACTCCCTGAGGTTTGGGCCTCCTTATGGGGCAGCATGTAAATGAGCACGGCTGACACTGCTGGGAAGCCAGGGGCTCATTTGTTAGATGGCCAGGGGGAGCCGAATGAGGTGGGCATCCATTAGCTCCTCCAGATTTGTCGCTTCTGGTAGGGCAGATTTGAGAAGGCAAGGGGATCTGCTCTCCCGCCTGGGAATAGTGTGGATCCCCAGGGTGCCTCTGGACTCTGCAGGTCAGGCTCCCTCTCCCATGCTAAGCCAACCTTCCCATGGGGAGGTAATAAAGTTGTGGCCATGTTTATACCCAACATTGTTGTGTTGCATCTTATTCCAGCCAGGGAGAGTAATGGGAAGGAGACTGTAAGCCGCTTTGAGCCTCCTTCGGGTAGGGAAAAGCGGCATATAAGAACCAACTCTTCTTTCTTCTTTCTTCTTTCTTCTTTCTTCTTTCTTCTTTCTTCTTCTTCTTCTTCTTCTTCTTCTTCTTCTTCTTCTTCTTCTTCTTCTTCTTCTTCTTCTTCTTCTTCTAAATGCCCTCCTGCAAGTCAATATGTTTTAACTTAAACTTATATAGTAATTGTTTTAAATGGTGCATTTTGTATATTTTTGTTGTCACGTGCCTTGAGCCAGCTGGAAGGGCAGAATATAAGAATTGTCGTTGTTGCTGTGCTGCTGCTGCTGCTGTTGTTGTTGTTATAACTGGGGCAGACAAATCCAGTGTGTGCCAAGACTCACGGCCACGCTTGCTAGCTGCGCAAAGTCTTATGCCAGGACTCACCCCCAAATGCGAGTCTCAGAGGCACAGTCTGAGAAACCCCAGAATAATTTAGCACCTTTGAGGAAGAGCCACACCATCGGTTTGTCTACGCACATTAACATCACGCCGGGAGAGCGCATTTCCTCGGCAGCGATGCAGAATTCGGAATTAGGGAAGCGGCAAAACTGCCAAGAGACTTGGGTGAAGGGGGAGCTCCAGAAGTTTTGATCTGGCCCGCCTGACGGAAGAAAAGGAAACCGTTTGCGTTGAATGCACCGTATGCGGCTTCCCAGATAAGTGGGGGCAGCCGGTTGTGTGTAATGGAAGCCATTCCCTGCAAAGGCAGGAAGTGCCAAAGAGTGAAATTTTGCAGGAGGCAAAAGGGATCAAAGGCTGGAGCCAAGGTGAAGGAAACGGGGAGAAATGGACCTTATCTCAGCCTCCCAGCTTCTTAATTGGCTTCTTCTCAAATGCTCTGAAGGTCAGGCACCTATTTCGATGTTTGCCCTTGAAGAAAACGATACGGCTCCTGGTGAACGGCCAATTGCCTTATGGTTGGGTCAAGAACAAACAAACAGCTCTCTGGTGGACTATTTTTTTAAAGCAAATTAGACAGAAACAGCTTTATTTTTATCAATTTGTATCTTTGTATGTCACTCTTCCCTAACGGCTCGGGGCGGCTTACCTCGGGAGTCCAACCTGAGAGCACAAGAGTTGAAGACATCGTATCCATAAACATTGAAATATTTCACCTTCAAATGCAACCCTTTTAAAGCCTTTTAAAGGGCCACCTCTTCTTCCATATAAAAATGTCTCTTTAATAATGATGTGGGTGCAGAAATAAAACTATCAAGAACAATTCCCAATACTTAGTATAGGCCCGACTTAAAAATAAAAATCAAAATTAGCTATTACCTAGTAGCCATTGATAGACTTACCTTCCATGGATCTAAGCCAGGGGTGGCAAACTGTGGCTCTCCAGGGGAAGGGGCTCATGGGAATTGTAGTCCATGGACATCTGGAGGGCCACAGTTTACCGACATCTGATCTTAGCTTTTTTTCCCTGTGACCATCACTACCTCCTCATGCAGCAAATTCCACATTTTAATCACTTGCTGAATAAAGCAGGATTTCCTTTTGCCCATCCAGAATCTACTGCCCACCAACTTCATTGGATGCCCTCGAGTTCTAGCATTTTGGGAGAGGGGGGGGAACGTTCTCTTTGTCCAGGCTCTCCACCCCATGCATAATTTTATAAATCTCTATCATGTTCCTCCTTATTTGTCTCTTTTCTATGAATCTTTCTTCATTGGGAAGGTGTATCAACCCCCTCGTCCTCCATCTTTTCCTCCTCTATACTTTTTCTATCTCTGTGACGTCCTTTTAGACATACAGTAATTAGAACGGTGTGTAGTATTCCAAACGAGGCCACACCATAGATCTATCCTGGGACATTACGTAACTACTATTTTATTCTCAAACTCTTTCCTGATAATCCCTCACAGGACTCTTCAGCTTTTCTTCTTACAGAAGTTGCTCCCACCCACTCATCATTCTGGTTGCCCTCGATGGCGTCCCCCCCCATGCACTCCCCCCCTTCAGAGGCAAGATTTCCCCTCCATTTTGTCCCCTCGTGTGATTGAGCCACCCTGATGCTGAAGCCCCGGCTGAATATGGGTCCTCCATGATGTTCTAGTGAGGACCCTAGCAGCCGCATAAAATTAAATATTTTATTCAACATAGTTGGAAAAAGTCAGGTGAAATGAGGGGTAACATTTCTGAGGTAGCTCAATATGGATAACTCTGATAAAATCAGTACATGCACAGGCATTCGTTCTTATGTTTTTGGTTAATGAGACTTTTTAAAAAGCTTTAGGTTAAGAGACTTTTGTTCCAGTTTTTTTCCAAACACTCCAGCACACTTTTAGTTTTTTCAGACCCTTTCGGGTTCCAGACCCTTTCTAGAATCCAAACCCGTTCTTTTGAAACACTGACTCTTAAGGTCTCTCGCTGAACCAGACCAGGGATTTCTGCACTCGGTAGGGAGTATGACTCGGTAGGGAGTTTTCTTCTCTCTAGAAGATATATCCCCTTTCCTTAGCCCAATGGGGGTCTATATCTAACTACCCATTCATCCATGCCAACGTTCCTCGGTTCTCCCATCTGTGTCAAACTGCTTTCAGTCATGGCTGAGTTCTGAAAGAAAACCTCCTTGTCAGCATTCAACTTGAAAGACTCTAAGAGCAGCCCATCACTCAAGGCTGTCTGGCTCTGTGAAGAATTAGCAGTTCATGGACCTTTATCTGTTTACCCAGTACTTCTAAGCTTTTAAAAGCACAGTATGTCATGCCCTCCTCTGTTTTTCTGGTTCTTGCTGATATTTTGCTAAATTGCAGCCTGTTTCTTCTGGAACTGGCCTAAGTTTTTTGTTTGTTTGTTTTCTGCAAACTCCTCCGATTTGCTGTCTGCAGCTGTTTGGATAATCACTTTGGTGGACACTAGAACAACTTTAGAGAGCAATCTATCAATTAAAAAAAATCTTAAAGGATGTGGGGGAGGGTTCATTTAAGGATCTGGCACACCAATTAGATGGCTGCAATTATTTCTGCAGCAATTATTTCGGATTGCTTATTTTCCAAATGCGGATTTGGGGTTTTTACCAGTCACTCATTAATCTTAATGATATCAGTGTGGCGTCCCCAGGCATCCTTAGCAGCCAAACAAACCAAGCAAACTGCAGCCTAAGAGAATTAGGCCACTGGAATCTCCCAGGATGTTTAGCCAGGTCTTTGGTGCCTTTGTACTTTCCCACTTGATGGGTATTTTTCTGATCTATCACACAGATGTGCCAATATCGGGAGTGTGCTATACCTGGTATCAGGTTTTTTTTAAGCTGAAAGGACATCCACACTGAGAACTGGGAAGATTTTTAAGTTTCTGTCTGTCTGTCTGTCTGTCTGTCTGTCTGTCTGCCTGCCTGCCTGCCTGCCTTTTCTTTCTTTCTTTCTTTCTTTCTTTCTTTCTTTCTTTCTTTCTTTCTTTCTTTCTTTCTTTCTTTCTTTCTTTCTTTCTTTCTTTCTTTCTTTCTTTCTGTCTGTCTGTCTGTCTGTCTGTCTGTCTGTCTGTCTGTCTGTCTGTCTGTCTGTCTGTCTGCCTGCCTTTTCTTTCTTTCTTTCTTTCTTTCTTTCTTTCTTTCTTTCTTTCTTTCTTTCTTTCTTTCTTTCTTTCTTTCTTTCTTTCTTTCTTTCTTTCTTTCTTTCTTTCTTTCTTTCATCAGGCGAGGTTGGCGTTCTTTCCTTCTTCCAGCCCCTTTATTATAGATGGAGAATGACCAAAATATTCAACCATCTGGACGGGTAGTTAAAAGGCCATTTAGCCATGACCTCGGAAGCAGGTCCTAGCAGGCGCGAGCGAATTGATCGATCTTTGTCATTAAGGGGAAGAAGAAACAAGACACCAAATACAAGCGGAGGGAGAAACAAGCCGGGGAACGGTCAATGAGCATCTTGAATGCCATGATTTGCTCCAATGTCCAAGGAATTCAACACACAAGCATTGTAGGAACAGCTTATTCCCGCAGCCAGAACAAGCTGGCATCGTCCACGAATTAGGGGAAATGACCATGGCCAGATAGAAGCAAAGCAGCTAAACAGTTTTAGAGCTTCTTAATGCATCCTATATTGTGGTGAAGAGATGTTTGCCATGCGATTTCTTTCCAAAATTGTAGAGCTGGAAGGGATGCTTATCGTAAGGTTGCCAAACTCCAGGTGGACCCTGGAGATGTCCTGCAATCACAACTGCTCCTCTAACTGTTAGACGTCCTACCTTAAACCGATCCCGGGAGCACATGGACATCCGGTGGAGTGGCTGCAGAGTTGGAGTCAGCTTCATGCACCATCTAGCTCCCATCTGAGCAGCCATACTCTGGAACAGCTGGAATTTCTGAGCTGATTTGGACGATCCCCGCCGTCTGGTGATCAGAAGAATATCACCTTTGAACAAAGGGGATCCATTTAGATATCAGAACAAGTCTCGGTTGATGGACAAACTATCTCCAATACTGTAATTTATTTATTTAGAAATGGATATCCCCCCCTCCACTCACCCACCCTCCCTCCTCCCCTCCCCCCCATCCCAAATCTAATTATGGTGATTAAGGACATCAGAAGAGCCCTGCTGGATCAGACCAGTGGTCCATCTGGGCCAGCATCCTGTTTCATACAGAGGCCAGCCAGTTCCTGTGGAGGGCCAGCAACAGGGCAGAGAGGCCGAGGCCTTCCACTGATAAGAACATGAGAAAGGCCCTGCTGGATCCATCCAGTGGTCCATCTAGTCCCACATCCTGACTCACACGGTGGCCCACCAGTTACTCTGGAGAGCTATAAACAGGGCTTGGAGGCTGAGACGTTCTGTGATAAGAAGGTAAGAAGAGCCATGCTGGAACAGGTCAACAGTCCATCAAATTCAGATTCCAGTCACACAATGTGTCCAACCTGTTCCTCAGGATGGCCAGCAACAGGGCACAGAGTCTGAGGCCTTCCCCTGCTGTTGCCTCCAGTCTCCAGGGTATAGAGGCTTAAGGTAAAAGGTAAAGGTATCCCCTGTGCAAGCACCGAGTCATGTCTGACCCTTGGGGTGACGCCCTCTAGCGTTTTCATGGCAGACTCATTACGGGGTGGTTTGCCAGTGCCTTCCCCATAGAGGCTTAGTGCCTCTGAAACATGGTGGTACCCCTCAGTTGCTATAGCTAGTAGCCACTGATAGACTTCTTCTCCAGGCAGCTAATGAGAGCATGCATCAGGCGGGGAAGATAAGCATCCATGGCAGAAACAAACCATGAAGAAACGGATGATTCCCAAGTCCCTCTTGCGCCTCCTAAAATCTAATGTTCCAGCAGGCAAGTTAGAAAAAAAAAAAAAAAACGACAGAACGAGCCGCTCCCTGCAACTCACTTGGAAATCAATCAGGCTTCAATGGGGATTGGAATTGGATGCAAAACAGTGAGAGATCGGTGGTGTCTGGCAAATAAATAAAGAGGATGGGAGGGCGCCATTGAACCTCTCAGCAAGCCGTGCTCTAAATCATCAACCTGATATCTGTTTCGGAGGAATTTACACGAAGCAGCCAATCTCCACCTGGCTTATGTGCCAATACATCATTCAGAGCACCCCCCCTCCCCATTTCTTCTCCTCCCTGGTTGCATCGTTCTGTTCCAGGCTTTTCTCCCTGTCATTGGCGGGTTAACAAAACAAAAGACGTAGCAGAGGAAAACGCAGTTTGCGCAGCGTGGATGTGGGACGTTATGAAACGGCGCATGTTAGATCCTTCCAGAGCTGCAGTAGCATGTTGGTTCCCTTCCCTCCAGCCTTGAGCTATTTGCCTGGGAAGGACTCGCACTCTGTCCCCACTGACACGTCTGTCAGACTGACAGGCACAGCCTGGAGAGCTACCCAGATTATGAGATCTCCTGGAATGATGAGATCTCCCTGAATTAGGACTCACATCCAGAATTCAGAACTAATTTCCCCTGGATAATATGGCTGCTTTATAGGGTGGACTGTATGGTACTGGACACTAATAAGGTTCCTCCCATCCCCAGACCCTGTCCTCTCCAGGACCCACCTGCTAACCTCCAGGTTTTTCCCGGTCCAGAGCTGGCAACACTTCTTGCAGGTCCTTCCTGGCAATCAATGGGGTAACGGGAAGGGGGGTGGGGGTTACCAGTAGAAAGAAGGTGGCCTAGGCCACATCACTGGTGTCACCTAGGAAGTGATGTCATCATGCAAGTCACTTCTGGGTAGCAGAAGAGTTGGTTTTATATCCCACTTTCCCAACCCAAAGAAATCTCAAAGCAGCTTTCCCTTCCTTTCCCCACAACAGACACCCCATGAGGTAGATGGGGCTGAGAAAGTTTTGAGAGAAGTGCTTTGTGAGGACAGCTCTAAGAGGACTGTGACTAGCCCAAGGTCGCCCAGCTGGCTGCAGGTGGAGGAGGAGTGGGGAATCAAACCCGGCTCTCCAGATCAGAGTCCTCCTACACCCCACAAGCTGTAGAGGTTTACATCTTTTTTCCCCCCTTCATCCCGGTTCTGCTTTTGTGATTCAGCATATGATGAACGGAGGTAAAGATCTTTCCAGAGCCCTATTCATCTTTCTCCCAGGTTCCATGGCCTTTCTGAAATGCACCCCAACAGCTTGGCTGGCCAACAAAATCCCACTTCATGCTGATCGGCCAACATTAACAAAACATGTGAAAGAGAAGAGGAAAGCGTCCATGTTTTGATCAGCTCATTTTTACAACCCCAATGGGGGCTTTTTTTGTCTGATAGGAGGGAGACAGAGACTCATTTCATAACCACGTGCTCCGTCCGCTTCTCCCCACGAGTCAGGGCCATAAAACCAGCCCTGATGTTGGCTATCCAATTGCAGAGCAAAAAAGCCAGAAAGGAGATACAGGGGTGACTAATGCCACAGGGATGGAACCCGGAGCTTCCTGTGCCCAAATTCTATACAGTGCGACAATTAAGCCCCGTCCGTGCTGGGTACGTGCATGAGAAGGACTTTTCTGATAGGCAGCATGTAGTTTTCTGGCAGGGAGGTTCAGTTCTTTCGATGACGTCACCCATTTGTGACCATCTGTCATGCCGGTATTGGAGTCATAGGTCTATAAGAAAGGATGGGGGGAACCTACCTTGCTTCTGAGTCAGAGGGGTAAACTGTTGTCCTTTGAAGTAGAAATGCCAGGGATTGAACCCGGGTCCTTCTGCATGCCAAGCAGACATCACATCACCTGCTCCCTGGTCCTTTGAAGTAGAGATGCCAGGGATTGAACCTGGGACCTTCTGCATGGCCAGGAGATGCTCTTTCACTGAGCCATTCCCCCCTCCTGAGAGTCAAAACAGCTTTTTGATCTTGCTTACGAAAAGAGAGTCTTTTGGGAAGGAGACAGAGAGCCTGAAATGAGGCCAAAAAGACTGCTCTGATTTAGATGGAGTTTAACCAGAGTTTGGAGAAAGCAGAAGGGGCCAGATGTGGATTTTACCCAGAGGGCATCTATTAATCCTTGGACAGCTGCTTGGCTGTGCACATTTTACAAACCAGCTACCTCGTCCTTTCAATGGGAGATGACGGAATTTGAATTGGGGGCCTTCCACAACCCAAGGAGGTACTCTTACCCCGCCCCCCGCCCCCCCCCCCCCCGCAGAGCCACAGCCCCTCCCTTCTTCGGGGCTGAGTTCCAGCATCCTCCCCTGATGGGGAAACAATTATTGCTGCTGTTGTATTTATTTTTATGCAAATAAAGGTACTCTGAATCTGAATCTGTTGTATTTATTAACTGCCCTACCGCACAAGACTCAGGAAAATTCGCAATGGAGGTAAATGCATTAAATTGTAATATTGAAGCAGATATAAACAATTGCCCACTTTTCTACCATGGGAGAGAATAAAGGGGCTCATAAGATGGCCCTTTAAGTTGATTTGTGGGTTTGGGAAGGGAGGCCGGTAGATTAGGTAGTTTTAGGCCTGGAAGAATAGCTACGATAAATCTTGCTCAGGAGCCCTGCTGGGTCAGACCAGGAAGGGTCCATCTAGTCCCGCTTTCTATGCTGACCTGCATGTTTGAGTTATAATTTTATGCAAGCTGATATCTGGATCGCCGTGAAGCTGAACTCTGTTCAGAAACAAACAGATGATAATGTTCAGCGTTGCTGGTGCTCGGCTTGTATATCCGTGCAAGAGGAATCAATAAACACCTTTGAGGTTAACAAAAAGAAATAAAACACCATGCATTCTCTATATTTCTCCCTCCTCCCCCAAGAAAAATGAAATTCTAATAAGGAAGGGAATGGTATTGATCCGGGTAATAAGAGATGCTTCTAGCAGCAGGCTGGCTGGTGACAAATGTATGCAATGCCATGATTCCGTTTATTTTCCAATTTAACAGGAGAAGTGCCTGTAAGAACAAGGGGCATTTTCCCCCCTGCTTCTCTGAGGAACGAAGAAAACAAGTTGTGTTGGGACAGGGTCAACCTCAAAAGAAGGAGCTCTGGGTATTTATCTCTCAGATCTATGCATTTTGTGTCTGTTTGTGTGTTTGTGTGTTTGTGTGTTTGTGTGTATGAGAAGTTGTCAAGACTTGAGAGCCCCCTTGGTGTATGGTTAAGAGTTGTGGATTCTAATCTGGAGAACTGAGTTTGATTCACCACTCATCCACATGAAGCCACCTGGGTGACCTTGGGCCAGTCACACTTCTCTTAGAGCTCTCTCAGCCCTACCTACTGCACAGGGTGTCTGTTGGGGAGAGAGGAAGGGAAAGGTGTTCGTAAGCTGCTTCGGTACTCCTTTGGGTAGTGAAAAGCAGGGTACAAAAAACCCTCAGCTCTTCTTCTTCCACCACCTGAAACCTGTTGGATGACCTTGGGCCTGTCCCAGTTCTCTGAGAGCTCTCTTGTCCTCACCTATTTCAATGGGGTGTCGGCTGTGAGGAGAGGAAGGGAATGTGATTGTAAGCCATGTTGAGACTCCTTCAAGTAGTGAAAAATAGTGTGAAAAAGCCAACTCTTCTTGCAGTGACTCCAGCAATGGACTTTCAAGACAAGTGTGAAGCAGAGATCATTTGTTGCCATTGCCTTGCCTTCCTTTGCAGAGTCTTCCTTGGTGTGTTTGGCACCACCTCCTGCAGCAGCCATTTTGGGGTACAGACCACTGCCCTGTACTGGAATTCCAAAAGGGTTCTCATGTGCTCACTTACGGTGGGCAACCTCCAACCAGTTGGTGCCCTTTCCTGAAACTGGAGCCAAAGAGGCATCCTTGGGAGATGCCTGAAGAAGAAGAAAACAAGGCCTCTTCTACATATTGGAAGTTCTGTTCATAGAGGTCTGACCATTCCTAGAGCTACCCCAACGTGAAAAGGGTAGTTCTAGAAACTGACATAAATGCTATGGGAAGATTATCATAGAGTTTCTAGCAGTTCCCTTGGTTATTTCCAGGTAGCTCTAGGAACCACCGGGAACTCTATAGTCAGAACATCTTGTACATCCCCGAGATCTTTTTTTTAATTTGTCTCCCAAGACCCTGCCCTCCTCCAGAACCCTGGAAGAAGAAAAAGAGCTGTTTTTTGCACCCTGCTTTTTACTACCTGAAGACACCCTGTGAGGCAGGTGAGACCGGGAGAGCTCTGAGAGAACTGTGACCAGCCCAAGGTCACCCAGCTGGCTGCATGTGGAGGGGGAGTGGGGAATCGAACCCGGTTCTCCAGATCAGTGGCTGCTGCTCTTAAGCGCTACAACCAAGCTGGTTCTACCTCCCATCCGGACCAATACATCCCAGTTTCACCATAGGAAAAAGTCTACAATCTCCTTCAGATTTCCTTTCCAGCAAAGTCCTTTTTATCACAATGTGTCAGTGCGGGAGAAGGCACAAGAGACGCAACCCAGCCCAGAGGAGAACCCAATGAAGAATGTAAAAGGCTTTGCGAATCAAAAGGGTCATAACCCTTGCTGGAGAGCTTTCTTTCTTCAGCTCTGACCTTGCAGTTCTGTCTGAATCCCCCCCCCCCACCCCCAGCTCTCTGGACTGCAAGAAGCTTTGGTGATGCCCCCTACAGGGTAACCCAGCCGATAGATTTTGGGCGGTTTGCTCCTCACTCTCCTCTATGCCATAACAATCAATTTCCCTTTTGTGCTTCTGTTGTGGCTGTAAATATCTTTGACTTCTCCCCAAATTTTATGAGACGGAGTGCGTATTATTTTACTCGCTTGCATTTTTTAACATAAATTGTTATTGCCGCCTTCAGTCGTATAAGTTATAGGGCGTTCTCGACATCAAGGGTAGCATCTGCCTGGGTTTATGACCTTCCTTTTTGCATCCCCCCCCCCTAGCCCCCAGAAAAGCTCCTGCATTCTTCAAAGGCAGTTGGAGAAGGAAGGGGGCATTTGGCACTGGAGACTCACTTCACCTTCCTCTAGGACAGGGGTAGTCAACCTGTGGTCCTCCAGATGTCCATGGACTACAATTCCCATGAGCCCCTGCCAGCGTTTGGACATCTGGAGGACCACAGGTGGACTACCCCTGCTCTAGGAGATGAAACCTGGTCCACCCAACTTGCTCTCTCAGTCTGGCGATATCTGTTCCCAAAGGGCAACTAAATAAAATTAAGTGCCCCACCGTCTCCAGTTTCTTCAACATGGATATTGGCCGGAGAGATTGAGATAGAAATAAGGCCCAAGAAAAGAATACCAATGGAGCACTTTACTGTTTTGTGTTTTTTATGGCTTGTACAGTTTTTAATCAGAATTTGGTGTTACTACTGATGCACACTGCTCTGAGCATGTATAGAGGGTGGTCTATACATCAAATTGTTATTGTTGTTGTTGTTGTTGTTGTTATTATTGTTGTTTTTGTTGTTGTTGTTGTAATTTTTAATCATCATCATCATCCTCATCTAGTGGAACACTGATTTCCAAATAACATCATCATCATTCCTTTTTAGGGAGGAGTACATCATATTAAGAGCCTCTTGTGGCACAAAGTGGTAAAGCAGCCGACATGCTGTCTGAAGCTCTGACCATGAGGCTGGGAGTTCGATCCCAGCAGCCGGCCCAAGGTTGACTCAGCCTTCCCTCCTTCCGAGGTCGGTAAAATGAGTACCCAGCTTGCTGGGGGGTAAACGGTCATGACTGGGGAAGGCACTGGCAAACCAGCCCGTATTGAGTCTGCCATGAACACGCTGGAGGGCGTCACCCCAAGGGTCAGACATGACCTGGTGCTTGCACAGGGAATGTCTTTACATCATATTAAAACACACAAAACTTTAATTTATAAATGTCATACATCCTGTTCTGTGGTGAGTCTAACTTTCGTCCATCTGACTCCCTGCCAGGCACATCACTTTCCTGCACTGCTTAATTCCTCAGTGAGAAAAGTGTGGTTGCCAATCCCAGATTAGAAAATTCCCAGAGTTTTGGGGGCAAGGGTGGGAGGGACTGGGTTTGAGGAGGGGAGAGCGTTCAGCCAGAATATGATGGCTCACAGTCCATCCTTGGAAACAGCCATTTCCTCCAGGGGAACGGATCTCTGTAGTTGGGACATCAGTTGCAATTTCTGGAGATCTCCAGGGCCCACCTGGAGGTTGGCAACCCTTATTGAATGGGGTACCAGCAGATGGCCAGGTTGCCCACTCTGGCAGGCTCCAGTTCCTGCCCTTTCACTGCATGCCAGTCTAGAAATTCCTCTAATCTCTATCAGTTGTACCATAGAAATCGGAGGAAATTATAGAGCATTCTTATTCTTTCTCCCAGTACCTGTCCCCAAATCCTCCAACTCTAGATTCAAGACTCACTGCATCCTCCCCCTTTCACACAGCTGGCTCCTCCATTGCCTGCGATCCAGATTGATCTGTCCTGATCAATTTCTGCCTGGCTTGTAAAGGCTAGCTTTCCAAAGAGTGTAAAAGTACACAAGCATCCTCAAAGATCCTCAAAGATCAATGAATA
This sequence comes from Paroedura picta, assembly GCF_049243985.1. NCBI lineage: Eukaryota > Metazoa > Chordata > Lepidosauria > Squamata > Gekkonidae > Paroedura > Paroedura picta. The sequence goes on along the minus strand of NC_135378.1, from coordinate 82,968,249 downwards.
TTTGAATGCCAAATGGATATGAGTACTTATGAGACGAAGAAGAAAGAGAAGAGTTGTTTTTTGCACCCTACTTTTCACTGCCCCAAATTGTCTAAAAGCGGCTTACAATCGCCTTCCCTTCCTCTCTACCCTGTGAGGTAGGTGAGAGCTCTGAGAGAACCTGCTCTGTCAGAACAGCTCTAACAGGACTGTGACTAGCCCAAGGTTTGCCCAGCTGGCTGCATGGAAAGAAGTGGGGAATCAAAGCCAGCTTTCCAAATTAGAAGCCTCTGCTCTTAGCCACGATGCCAAGCTGGTTCTCCCTTCCAAAAAATTGTGTTGGTGGACTTGAAGAAGAGAATATCCTTGAGAAGTATTTCCTTGAAACGCTTGTGAGATAAATAATAATTAAGAGGTTATATTGGGGGAATGAAGCCAACACCCACTGCGGCTGATTCAGTGTGGGTGAACGGATGGCTCTTGGCATTGCACCATTTAAATCTCTGTTAAGTGGCTTTTCCTGACAAAGTGGTCCGTGCCCAGGGGTACGTGTCTGATTACAGGTTGTTAATTAGCATTCAATAATGCATGCTTCTCCTCCATCCTCCATTAAGTAGGTTGTCCATGTGTCTCAATAATTAAGTGTGAATGCATTAATATACAAACACAGCGTCACAACCCAGAGACTTCAGTTTGTCACATTGTGTTTCGAATGGAGAACCCTGAAATGTGGGAAAGATGAAAGGATGAGAATAAAGTGGTAACAAAAGAAGAGGTTTTGGAGGAAGGGGGCTAAATTTGTAGATGACACCAAATTGGGAGGATATAGCCCCTTCCAACTCTCTCATTCTATGAAGAAAAGGAGGAGGAGGAGGAGGAAGACGAGGAGCTGTTTTTTTTATACCCTGCTTTTAACTCCCCAAAGCAATCCTTGCTACCACCTTTCCCTTCCTCTCCTTTCAACAGACAACCTGTGAGGCAGGTGGGTGGGGCTGAGAGAGCTCTAATAGAACTGTTCTGTGAGAAAAGCTCTATGAGCACTGCAAGTGGCCTGAGGGATCCCAGCTGGTCACATGTGGAGGAGTGGGAATCAAAGCTGATCCTCCAGATTAGAGTCTGTCACACTTTAACCACTATAACCCCCATGCCTTCCCCTGGGAGGTTTTTAAAAAGCCCTCTGAATTCATAGTGAATTTATTCTCAAGGCCTACTACAGGGCTACTATGACATTGTTGTGACCTGGAGCTCGAACCTCTGCCTCCGGAGCACCCCTTGGTACCAGGAGGGATTGGGCATGACGTCCTGGCAGGCAATAGCAAACTCTGTTTGACTTTTGCCTTGGAAAACACCCTGGGGCCACCATATCTTTCTCCCACAGGTGAAAGGGCAGGTTTAGGAGGTAATTGGAAGCTACAACTTGATGAGTGTTGGGAGAATACTTTTGTTTAAAAAAAACAAAAAACAAATCCTGAAAACCTCATTTATCTATTGGAAATTGACACAAGAAAATAATATTTATTTATAAATATTATTTATAGTTCACCCATACCACAGTGGGTTGACAAGGTTAGCTCTAGGAATCACCAGGAACTCCATGGTAAAGCCATAGAGTTTCCAGCAACTCCTAGAGCGACCTTGGTTACTTCTGTATCAACTGATGATATGTACATGGGGTGGTTGTTTTTCTTAACTTTTCTCCCACTGTAACTTGGAGTAGCCATATTCAAGGAGACTGGGGGATGGTAGATCTACTACCTCGGTGTGAAGATCTTTGATTACTCAGAAAGGCAAACTCTTGACAGATAGTCAAAGATTTCTTTATTAAGTAAGATGCCTCATCAAGGCATTGTCTGAACTGGGTGTGAGGATAAAGGTCTCCACATATATCCCAAACCAGCCCCCCCCCCATTCCCATGGGAATCCAGTGAAAATGGGGGAACGTCAAACAGTCTTAACACTCCAATGAGAAATTTGGCTTCAAGGGTGAAGGGGGAAAAGAACAGAGCAAATGGGTTGCACAGAGGGGAGAAAGAGGAGCGGGGAATGGAAATGCAGGAAGGAAAAACAGCGCCATAAAACAAAGCCAAGGAGACAAGCTGCCCCCATCTCCTACCCAGGGGTGAATACTTTACAGAATCTAATTACAGAAGCACCCTAAATAATGGCAGAAGTCACAAGATTCTGACACTTGGCTGCCCTCTTGTGAAGTAATGGGTCATACCCACTTGGCATGATGTTTTCCTCTTGGCTGGTCACAAGGCAGAGTAGGATGTTCAGAGGTCACCAGGCCTCTGTGCCTTCCTGTTGGCCCTCCAGAGGATGAGACAGAGGGCAAGATGAGGTGGACCACTGGGAATCGTCCCCTCCTTCTTTAGCCTTCTCTGTGATGAACATCAATGTTTTAATGAATTCCTTCGACCAGGCAGCCAAATTTCGGGGGCCCCTCTAAACTCTGCACCCCATTGAGTGTGCTGATTTCCAGTCTCCTGCCAGACTTTCCGCCTGTTCCGCAGAGGTAAGAAAAACTTTGTCTTAAAAGACCAAAAAAAAAAAAACTGGCACTAAATGATGTGTCTTTATGTGATCTAATGCAGGGGTAGTCAACCTGTGGTCCTCCAGATGTCCGTGGACTACAATTCCCATGAGCCCCTTCCAGCAAATGCTGGCAGGGGCTCATGGGAATTGTAGTCCATGGAAATTTGGAGGACCACAGGTTGATGTATCCAGAGAAGGTCTCTGGTGGAAATATCAAAGAAGATACAGGAATAAAAGAAGCAACTAAATTTTGGCTTCCCGGCCATCCGGCTCCTTGAGAATTATTCCTTTGATTAGCCTTTGCATAAAAGGGGTCACCAATTATTTTTTTTAGCTCTAATCGCCTCTCAAGGGACTGGTTGGAAGGAGAGGATTTTGAGGCGAGGTTCTTGAGTATCTATATAGTCATTGGACTGGTGGCTGGTGGATTTCCAAGAGGTCCCATTACTCTCCCCAGAGGAGGGCGAGGGAGAGAGACAACATGCTTGGTCAAAGCATGGCTCAGAGGAGGCCAAAAGAACCTGTGGTCGATACAGAAGAAGAGATACAAGACCAATGGGCCCCTCTGTCTCTGAGGGCCACAGTTCCGGCTGTGTCGGCCCAATAGGAGGAGAAAGGGTTGCACTCTGTTTGTATCATCCGGTGCAGTTTGACTCCATGATGCCGTAACTCTATTTATTTGGGACTTCTCAACTGCCAAGCCTTCCCTTCCTTCAAGGAACTCTGCAGAGGAGTCACAAGGAATTTCCAATCCAGTGAGGGATTGTTTGGAAGGTATCCTACTGACAAGGTCAAAGCTATGAAGCTGGAAGAGCAAAGTTGAGTGGCCCTTGCTGGTGGACAGAAGAAGACCCCTCTCCTCGCAAGCAAAGGAAGGACTTACTTAACTACATATGGTTGTTGGTCACAATGGATGATCGTCAAGATGGAGATCGACTTCCTCCAGTCCCGAAGACAGGAGGTCCCTTTATATCAGTTTGGGGGGAGACTGGGTGGGAGGATGCCAAAGGAGTCTCAAAGCAGCTTACAATCACCTCCCATCCCCTGCCCGCAACAGGCACCCTGCTAGTAGGTGAGGCTGAGAGAACCCTGACAGAACGGCTCTATGAGTACAGCTCTAACAGTGGTCCATCTAGTGGTCCATCTAGGCCAGGCTCCTATCTCACAAAGTGGCCAACCAGTTCCTCTGGATGGTCAACAATAGGACAGAGAGTCCGAGGCCTTCATAAAAACATCAGAAGAGCCCTGCTGGGTCAGACCAGTGGTCCATCTAGTCCAGCCTTCTGTCTCACGCAGTGACCAGCCAGTTCCTTTGGAGCTCCAATGACAGGGCTGAGAGGCTGAAGCCTTCCCTTCATAAGAACATCAGAAAAGCCCTGTTGGATCAGGCCAGGGGTCCAACTTGTCCAGCATCCTGCCTCATGCAGTGGCCAGCCGGTTCTTCTGGAGGACCAACAACAGGGCAGAGAGGCCAAGGACTTCATGAGAACCTGAGAAAAGCCCTGCTGGGTCAGTCCAGGGGTCCATCCAGTCCAGCCTCCTGTCTCACACAGGGGCCAGCCAGTTCCTCTGGAGGGCCAACAACAGGGCAGAGAGGCCAAGGACTTCATGAGAACCTGAGAAGAGCCCTGCTGATCAGGCCAGTGGTCCGCCTAGGCCATCATCCAATCTCCCACAGGGGCCAACCTATTCTTCATATGCTTTGCCACTTCCCAGTGAATGTTCTTTATCCCCAAGTCCGAAGGAGATCTCCCCTCTTCTTGCCAAGGACGCAATGACAGTGCCTTGGCCTGGCATGTCAACGCATTTGACTTGCATCTGACCAGTGGGACCAAAGCCTCGAAGAGGGTTTTCTTTTCTGCAATGTGCAGCAAGAGCTACGCATTGAAAACGGCTCTCATGACACTGCGTGTGAGCGAGTCAGCACTTGCCCGAGGTCTTTTGGCATCCCGGTCTCTCTGCTTCTTCCCGCAGGGCCAGATGATAAATGAGGAGACCTGACATAACATATTGCAAGTTGCTCCTCGGGCCATCGCAAGCTGGCTGGGTGAATGTCAGGAGGCCCGCTGCTTTCCTGGCATTTGCTTTCCCCTCTTTCCTGCCAAATGACCCCATCAGAGGACCGCAGGTTCTTTGCTGGAGAAGGATAATCCTGTCGACTAGCCCTGCTACGTATCATGTTGCTCAGATCCTGGGTGAAGTTCTGGAGGCCTCACTTCAGAAAGGAGGTGGGCAAAACGGGGAGGGTGTAGAAGAGAGTGACAAGGAGGATCCGGGGCCTGGGGACCAAGCCCTCTGTGGAAAGGCTGAGGGACTTGGGCACGTTCAGCCTGGAGAAGAGGAGGCTGAGAGGGGACATGATGGCTTTCTTGAAGTGTCTGGAAGGTTGTCCCTTGAAAGGGGGGCAGGGAGGGGTTCCTGCTGGCAGTAGAGGAGAGGACCCCCAGTCATAGGTTTAAACCAGAATTATAGCTCATCTCCAGCCAACAGAGATCCAGCCCCCCTGGATAAAAGAAGGTGGGCTACGTGGCATTAAACCCCATTGATAACCCTCACCTCCTCAAACCCAACCCTCTGCAGGCTCCATCAGAGTCTTGATGCAAGCCACCTCTGCTCATCTGCCCTGACCTGGCAAGCTCTATCTCAACAGGTTTCTGTCTGTTGTGTCCCTCTGCCCATCTTGGAGACCTGAGTTTGGATCTTCACTCTGTGTAGCCAGCATGGTTTACCTCACAGGGTTGTTGTGATGACAGAAGAGAGGAGAAGAGAAGGTATCAGCCACTTTCTATCCTCTATGCCAAGGGTAGTCAACCTGTGGTCCTCCAGATGTCCATGGACTACAATTCCCGTGAGCCCCTGCCAGCAAACGCTGGCAGGGGCTCACGGGAATTGTAGTCCATGGACATCTGGAGGACCACAGGTTGACTACCCCTGCTCTATGCCAAGAAGGCAGGGTGTAAATGAAGGCGATGAATAAATGCTGAAACTAATCTGTCTTGTTGCCAGGGAAGGGGGTCTAGCTAGAGGGGTTTGGAACGATCACATAGATATTCATGTGCCGTCCCTCTCTGTCGCTTTCTCCCTTGGTGCGTCAGACCCTCTCGGAAGGAACAGAAGGCGCACTTGAGCAGCTCCAGTGGCTTCCCCCAGACCTGTCACCATCCAAATTCATATTGTTGTTGTTTTTCTTCCAGCTACATCCTGAGATGTGCAGAACCTTCTGTGACTCACTGGGTTTTTCAAGGATTGTTGACAGCTTCCAGGTTGGGGATGAAATCATATTTGTCTTGTCCCTTCCAAATTTCGGAATTCTTTCCTTCCAGAGGAGGCGAAGCTAAGGAGACAGGTTCCCACTGTGCCTTCTCTCAGATTGACCAGTTGTCTCTGCGTGCAGAAATGCTGGCAAGGAATACAGTTGAGAGGGAGACGATCTTATTTATTATTATTTCTCTTTTTTGTAATGTTGGCTGGATCTGCAAATCACAGAAGCAGACTTGAGGGAGACAGACATGGGGAGCATCATTCCACCAATCGGATTACTTCCAGGTTGACTCTGGAAGTAGGGGTGCCAACCTCCAGTTGGGACCAGGGGACCTCCGGGAATTAAAGCTCATCTCCAGACGACAGAGCATAGATTCCCTGGAGGAAGTTGTTGCTTCAGGGGGGGTGACCTTTGGCACTATGCCCCCCTGAGGTCTGTGTCCACCCCAAGCTCGATCCCCAAATCTCCAGGACTCTCCCAACCTGGATCTAGTGATGCTACCCTCCCATCCCCCGCTGGTAGCCAGGGATGATCCAGCAGCCCTACCTGAAAATGGCATCACCCCATTGTTTGATATTGTTTTATTGTATTGTAACCAGAATTTGAACTGCGCTGGGCCTGCTTGTGGGAGGGGGAGGATAGACAAATAGAAGAACAAGAAGAAGAGTTGGTTCTTATATGCCACTTTTCTCTACCCGAAGGAGTCACAAAGCGGATTACAGTCGCCTTCCCTTTCCTCTCCCCACAACAGACACCCTGTGAGGTGGGTGAGGCTGAGAGAGCCCTGAGATTACTGAAGAAGAGTTGGTTCTTATATGCCACTTTTCTCTACCCAAAGGAGGCTCAAAGCGGCTTACAATCTCCTTTCCTTCCTCTCCCCACAACAGACACCCTGTGAGGTGGGTGAGGCTGAGAGAGCCCTGATATCACTGCCCGGTCAGAACAGTTTTATCAGTGCCGTGATGAGCCCAAGGCCACCCAGCTGGCTGCATGTGGGGGAGCGCAGATTCAAACCCAGCTCTCCAGATTAGAA